>NW_027412529.1:25079749-25754815 GCF_025532065.1 Leptinotarsa decemlineata | reverse complement strand
AATTACGTTTGCAGGTTTATGTAATTCATTAAAAACTTGTCGTTTAACATCACTTATTTTCATTAGTCATTCTATTTTCAATATGATTAAAGAGAAATGGTGATAATGTTACTGCATTGAATGATGATGTGACAGTGATCATTACATGTGAATATGTTAATATATTTATACCCTCTTCACGTAATTCTTCAATTATTGAAATTATTTCATTATCATGTCCGGTATGTCCGGCTGACTTTGAAGCTACCAATAGTCGTAGGCGAGCAACTAACTCTTTCGGTGAATTCCAGTACACATAATTCACAGGTTTAGAATTATATATTTCTCCATTTTCACTCGTTTGAGTGCTCCACCAATTTTACTTCTACTTCTTATTGGATATTGTCGTGAGTCTAATAGAGGTTTGATAACTTCACGAAATTTTTTAGAATTTGTATTTTTTAAAACCATTCTTCAGATGATATTGTTTATATGGAGCATTCGTTATTTTCAATATTTTGGAATATACTTGATGAGTTTCTTCATTATCAACATCTTGTGGATTCTTCAAAAAAATCATATCATACAATTCTGGACTACCTGCGCATTCATATTTTTTCACTTTATTAGCATCCCAAAATGAAATGTTTCCATCTTTGAAATTTACCACTAGACTTCCCATTTTCAGCTTTTGTGTAATTGGATCCATACGTACGCCAAATGTTCCATCATATGCTGGATTTCTAGATTTTATATTATTCAAATGTTTCATCAAAACATCTTCACCACTTTCATTCATAAAAGGTGAGATGTCAGGATCCGAGGAATCGATGTGGGACGATGATGGTGTTTCGAATAGAGTTGTTCTCATATCGTCTTGAAGTGTGCTCGTGTCACTATTCACAGATGATACACTACCAAAAGATTGTTTTCTTCCTATTGGAGTACTCATGGGATAATTTGAAGTAGATTGAACAGTTCCATGATTTGGTGATAACACTGGTGATTTAGAAGTAGCGTTTGATGATAAAAACATTCAATGGTTTCATTATGGGCTCATACAATCTTTCAAGTGTCGTACGATTTTCAATATTATCATTCTTGATAGAGTTGAATTTCTGCCTGACAGCTTCTGTTGTCTCTACTAGTTGACGTTTCAAATTTATTTCATTGTTTTTATTTTCAGGATCTTTTTTTGTATTCATAATGCCCTTTTTTTGAATTAAAGCTTAATTCGTTGGTGAAGTGACCACTACAATATTCAGTGATCGAATAAGTTCCAAAAAACAAGATCATGGGTATATAAAACTATCGAATCCTTTGCGATATCTACCTTCATCTATTTTTCTATCCTTATCAATGACTAGAAATCCATATTGGTCCTCCCAGCATTTAACACACATCAATTGGAATTGTTTGAATGTTACATCGGGTGAAACATGATCTGAATAAATGTGATGTAAATTCGTCTCATCTTGTTTGAACATTATAATGAAATTGGTATTGTCACGCACTAACTGTTTGGGTACCGTGATATGTCTGTGCTAGATAAAAACAATCAACATCCTTATGACGTCCCATACAGAAATATGATCTAATAATATCTTGCTTTTCACATATCACATCATCGAAAATGAAAACAGAATTAGGCTTAGCGTCGGAGGGTTCCACTATTTCTGCATTATTGCTGAATGTATAAAAACCTAATCCTTTTATAGGTTCCAAAAACACTTCGCAAGTACTGATATTTAGGTTGATTGAGTGATTTCGAATAGAGATACACATTTCTAAATCTCAGTCCTTGTGGATGTGTTAATAGTGATATCATTGCATTCGTCTTTCCACAATTTGAAGGTCCTATAATGAGTCCTCGAATGATGATGGAAGTAGTGGACCATGTCTGAATACCTTTGTCCATTCAATCCACAACCAAATTTCTCATCTAGATTATCTACAGCAAACTTTTCTTTCTGTTTTACAATGCGCATCGTGCCGTGGTTGGAGACTATATAAATGTTATTAGCTTATTCATTTCAATGTGTACCATCAAACGATACGGACGTATTGAAAGTGATCGTTAAAATTAAAAGAGGTTGTGGTTTTGTTAATGATTTAATAAACAAACTTCCTTTCGAATTACATCTACCGGAGGTTATCAATACTGTGGACCGGGTACAAAATTGAAACAACGTTTAGCTCGTAACGACCCTGGAATCAATAAATTAGATATTGAATGCAAAAAAACACGATATTCAATATTCTAAGCATCCATCCGATCTTGCAGCAAGACATTTAGCCGACAAAGAACTTAAATACAGCGCTTGGGATAGGGTTAAATCGAAGGACGCGAGTATTGGGGAAAGAGCAGCTGCATTACTTGTCACCAACATTATGAAAGCGAAAAGACATATGGGCATGGGTTGTAGTACCAATAAGAAAAAATGTAAGAGGAAACAAACGAAGAAAAATAAAATTAAAAAGTTGCATTTGGTGCTGGGATAGTCCATAAAGTGCGAAATGTATTGAAGAAAGCTGGTGGGAATCAATTTGTGACGAATAATAGCAAAAAAGCTATCACTGTGGCATTGCAGGCGGCACGTAAATACCTTAAAGCTGCCGGTGGAAAGAAGAAAATCCGCACACCACGCATAATTCCTGTTCCCAAGATCGGTGGACTTTTACCATTGATACCAATTTTTGCTGGACTATCCGCACTAGGAAGTTTGGCGGGAGCCGCTGCTGGTATTACCAAGGCCGTGAATTCGGCAAAAGCCAGCAGAGCGGCTTTAATGGAAGCCAATCGTCACAATAAAACCATGGAGGCTGTAGCATTAGGCAAACGCGGAAGTGGAATATATCTCAAACCATACCGTAAAGGTTTAGGACTATATTTAAAACCATACAAAGCCACAAACAAAACAAAAAACTAATTGAACCCTACCTCAGAGGCCTCTTACTGATCTCGATCTCAGTTATTATGCACAAAAAATGAAAATTCCACATTTTCGTGGTGTTTTTATGCGTGATAGATTACCATCTTCAGGTCCAAAACAAAACGAGACAGCTATTGTTAATTTAGATGGAATAAGTGGACCAGGAACACATTGGGTGGCATATAAAAAATGTGGGAAAGAAGTCACATATTTCGATAGTTTTGGAGATCTACCCCCACCATTGGAATTGACTCGATTCTTTCGAAAATGTTCGAATGTAAAAATCAAATATAACTATGATCGACAACAGAAATTTAATACAGTTCTCTGTGGTCACTTGTGCTTGCAGTTTCTCTCTAAATAATTTTCCAAATAAAAATGGATTCAACACCAAAACTGGATCGGGAGGCTATCAAGGGAATGGGGTTTTCACTTAGAATGTTTTCAAAATATGGTACCTTGAAAAAAAATGGATAAAGTGATGCTTGCAAATATGCCTAAGGAAGTGATACTTGCATGTGTTGCACATGAGATTGCATATGTTTGGGAAAAGTTGCCTAAGCATCTGCAAGATGACATCGATATAATGAAACATAGATATTGTTATGAGCACCACCACCACGATCAAAATTCAGAATCGGATGTTAATGACGGTCCTATACCTCGGAAATCTATGTGTTGTATTTGTAATATAGAGGATGTGAATATTGGTATCAATAAAAATGATACTTATTACAATACAACACCTTCCAAAAAGTGTAAATTGTCTCAAATGTGCTGTTGCTGTGTACAATAATAAATTGAAATGTGTTTCAAAATATTCATCAGTCATGTCACGAAAGTTCGAGCTACAAGCTGTCGGGACAAGTGTCTTGAGTGCGGATTTTTTTCCACCAATTGAATTGGATAGGAACAGTCGTTATGGATTAGGACTTTTGGGATTCTATGGGTGCAATACAATCAATAATATAACTGAAGCTAATAACTTAGTTAGTTTTAGAATCAGTAATGACAACTCATCGATACCCCAAAAGTTGACAATTGAAATTCCATGTGGTGCTTATGAAATAGAAGAGATCAATGCCGTCATACAGAAACATATCATGTTCAGATTGTTTCATGATAAAAAACCAAATGATGTCGTTGCAGATGATATTTTCTATCTACACGCCAATAATAATACATTCAAATGTGAAATGCGATCCAAATATGAAATTGATCTGACACATCCAAATTCAATAGCAGAAATGATGGGGTTCGCTCATGAAATATTTCCACCAAATCAGATACATGAATCATCATTACCAATAAACATTACAACTGTGAGACTTATCCGCTTAGATTGCAATATAATATCTGGTTCATATATAAATGGTGAAGAATCCCACATTCTTTTCTCATTCGATATTGATGTTGAACCTGGCTACAATCTTACTAAAGAACCACACAGTATTATATATATGCCTGTCAGTCCAGAAGGTCGTCAATTGATTCACAACATTACAGTGCGTATTTTGGATGAAAAAATAACCTTATCGATTTTGGAAGTGAAGAAGAGATTTTCATTATTTTGGAATTGAAGAAAATCGAATAAACTGTTGTTATGGGTTTCATTTATAATAGACAAAATCGCAGTGAACAATCCCAAACGAGTTGCACTATCAAAAAGAAAGGTGTGCATAAAAAGAAGCTCATTCCACAAGTGTATGCTAAACAGTTAGCACATAACGCTCTGTCTGTGAGTGATCTTGAATTTTTGAAATCGATTGGATTGAAAGTGAGAAAATAACAATGGTGCTCGAAACAAACAATGAAAAGTTGAATATATTCAATGAACCAGTGCTCGATCATTCTCTCATAAGTTTACATGAGCACACATATAAGCCCTATGGATCACCGCTATTCAGGAATTCGGATGAAATCAGAATTGCAATCAATAATCAATTATACTAGATATTGCCGAGAGCTTCATTTACATAGAAGGTAAATTCACCCCCAAAGATGTAGCGAAAACATGCTATCTCTCGAATAATGCAATTGCATTTCTCTTTGACGAAATTCGTTATGAAATGGGTGGTGAACAAGTGGCTGTTGTTAGAAAACCTGGGATAACATCTACAATGAAAACCATGATATCATTTGGACAATCTCATGCTAACACATTATTGACATCTGGTTGGGGACTTTCACAATTGAAGCAAGATATCTTGGATACAAACAGTCATGTTTTTAGTGGAAAACTACCACTGAAATATTTGATGGGTTTTGCTGAAGATTACAACAAAAGTATCTTGAATGCCAAACAGGCATTGATTTTGATTATCGCTCGATCATTCAAAAACTCATATATAGGTGAAGTTGATGCTGATTTGGAAATAAATAAAATCGAATGGAAAATAAGACATATTGTACCAGATGATAAACACAAGCTTAAACTTTTGAGTAGAATAAACAAAAGCGGTCTGAATGCCAAAATCAAGTTGGCGTATCGTATGTGGGACCTCTATGAACTACCATCATTACGTGGGACTTCTTCAGACATATGGGCCATCAAAACAACTAACGCATTGGAAACTCCTCGTTTTGTCATCATCGCATTCCAAAGTACTACCACATCTGAAGATAGAACACAAGATATTACAAAATTCACAACTGCTGATATCAATAGTATTCGAGTATACTTGAATTCTGAAGTTTATCCATATGAGCGTTGGAATTTGAATTTCGATAAAAAACTTGATGCTCCTGCTTATTATGCTTTTGAGAGTTTCCAGCGAAGTTATTATGATAAAGATATGAGTGAACCTCTGATGGACATTGGACAATTTAGAGAGAATCCACTATTCGTCATCGATTGTTCCCATCAACCGAATGCAACAAAATCATCAACAATTGATATAAAGATTGAGTTTGAGACGAGGAAGACCAAGTTTCCAGACAACACTAAAGTATATGCATTAATTTTGCATGATACAGTTTTAACATACAATGCATTGGATGGTTCAGTTCATAGCAGATATTGACACTTTTTTTTTTCACTCTATCATGTACTGTTTTATGATCTTTTTTTTTATTTGTAACTGACTTATATCATGTATTGTATTTTATATCATATTTATTGTTTTGTAATCATTTTCTATTGTATTTCATCAGATTTAAATAAATAAAACATGAAAATAATACAAAGTTTTTTATTTGACATTATTTATGATTTACAGGAACATACAGACTATCTAAAATAACTTCTTCCTCATAATCATCATTTTCGCGACCATCTTCAATTTCCTCTCGATTTTCATCATTCAATTCAAAGTGATGAATAATCCATTCTGGCAAGTATGGTTGGAGGCTATACAGGAATCTTCTTAGGTTCAGTTCAATCATAACCTCACAAAGTTGCCACAATTCCAATTCATTATCCAAAAATTTGTTGCAAACTTCTGCACCACTCCAATAGTTCTCAGCATCACGAAGGCACTCATATCATAAACGCTTGCATGTTCGGCTCCATCACCCAACACCTTCAATTTAGACGACAAATGTTGAACCGATGATTTGAGATCTACAATATCGACCCAATCTTGACTTGCGTACTGCATCCACATCTTTGAATGGTGGAACTGAAATCGAATAAAAAAACAATAAGCAACCTCCAATTTTTCAGTGATATAATACTCACATTCCCATTTTACTTGTAGTTACAAAGTGAGTGTATTCAACTAAGTTAGTAATGTTTATATTTCCATATAATTATCATCTAATATATGAATATTAATAAAACAATAAGAAATTCATTATAATTACTATTATTATTCAATCATATTGAATTTGACTAGAGTTATCGTTTTCACACCAAAAAAACTTTGTAAGCTATGACCTAAAGAAATTCACTATAAATTATTACTATTATTCAATCATATTGAATTTGACTAGAGATCGCGTTTTCATGCCAGCAAAACTTTGTTGGCTCTGTCCTAAATACATCATCGTATATTTACCACCTGATGAGTTGATACAAGATATATCGTCATCACTGAATTGCAACGAAATACGTTTTGGTAGCCATGTTTTAAATAATTTATCATTGCTCACATCTTGCAAAGTTAATAAAATTGATTTACCAAATCGTGTAGAATAAGTTGACATATTTTTAATTATGTACACTTCATCAATTGGCAATGATGATAAGGCCTTTTGCTCTAGTATTTCAACCTCCTGTACAATCAAATTATTAATTTTATTCAAGTCTACTTTTGAAACGGACATGATGAAAATATATATGAAAATATAAACAATTTCCAACAGACAAATACACTCACCGTCTTCCTTCTATTACGAACTGAATAACACTCTACCAATTGCTAACTGCTGCAGATATATTCGTCTACTGATTTCATAGTGTGCCAGGCATTTCTTTTATATTAAACAGTGTGAGTCACCCCCACCATGAAACCGTGAAAGATTCACATTGCTAGTTGCTATCCACTAGAGATGCCTGACGTCACAGCCAAGCCCATCTCCCAACTTGATGCGATAACAGTTGCCGGTACGAGCAAGCAATGGTCGTTGCGGTCTCGGAGAGGGTAGACGCTAGGCAAACGGTCCTCGGCTGCCGTTGTGTCACCATCGATAGCGGGGCTAGAGCGAACCTTCATCGCTTCGGGAGAGGTGAGGGCAGACCGATGAATACGCATTACTCTGCAACACGTCGTGGAGTGAACATGTCGCTCTCTAGCCGTTGAACGGTTATTGCTGTGACGTCACTCCACTACTAACTTGGTGCCCTAACACCGATGGAGCATTTATTACTTGGAGGATCTTCGAAGTATGCAGACGTATGTTTGTACATAGACAAACAAGCACATGATGAAACCCTGTACCGTGCATTCTCCTACACACACACACACACACACATAAACACACAAAATCTCATATGAAAAAAAAATCTGAACGATCCATGCACCAGACACTTCAAGGTCACAACGCCTTGACTTCACTGCACAACAAAAAAACTTCACCAAACAACAACCAATAAAAAAAGCAATTAATACGTCATAGTGGTGGGGGGAGGCCGAGAATCAGCTGTAAACAACTACTTTGGAGTTCAGGTTAGTATTTAGACATTCAACTTTAAAAAAGGAAAATTATCTTTATAAATCGACAATTAAGGCAAAATATACATTATAGTTCAATACCACCTCCACAAGCCACATGAACAACAGTTGTTTTGTTATTTATTCATATAGAGGAAGATAGGTTAGGTACACAAAATGTCATATGACACAGAATGTCTCGGAACTCGGAACGTAAGTAAACAGAACATCACGCCTCTAAAATATGTCATCTTCGTTTGTCTCATACAGGTAACAAATTCATTGTCCTTTATTAGCTATAACCGATGTAGCTAAATGGTGAAATAGAAACGAATCCCTTTAAATGTTGAATGCATTATTTCATTCCTCTTTATTAAGTATTTAAATAATTTTTTAAAGAAAAAGGTTGAAATGATAAGTTTAAAATGCGTTGTGTTTAAAGCTCTTTTATGAAAACTACTTGATTTTCGTCAGGAGGAACATTCCTGGATGTACAGCAAATTCCTTGTGAAAATATTCAACAAACGAACAAACGCCTTTTAGAAGAAATATTGACACCTACACAGGAAGAAGTACCACAATTTCTCACCCCACAAGACATTTCAAAGAACAAAAAACATATACAAGAAAATGTCATCAATATAATAGATTCTGAAGGGATGAAATCCATAACAAACTTCATGGACCAACAACAAACACCATCTGCGCCGAGCGCCGAACAATTAAAAGATTTGCTAGAAAATTCCCACGAATTTCATTCTGAGCCTATCCAAGGACTATACGAACCAATTCAGAAATAGCGACTCGACTATGCTGACTGGTATGGCTATGGGAAAGTAATAGAAAACAATATTTCCAGAGTTGAAATAACAGACAACATAGACACAATAATCACTAACTTCAATAAAATCATCATAGAGGCAGCAAATGAATCAATAGGAAAGATCAAATTTATAAAAAAGCACAATGCTGTACCATGGTGGAACGAAGACTGTTCCACAGTTCTTAAAAGTGAAAACATATAAGAGAACGAGAAATGAGGAAAACAAGATGCATTTCAAGAGACACCGAGCGCAAGTACGATTAATCACGAGACGCAGTAAGAGAGACTCATGGAGAAAATATGTTCAGAGTATCAGTAGCAACACCCCCCTTTCATCAGTATGGAAAAAAGTCAAAAATATATCTGGGAATCGAAACACTTTCTGGAATAAATGTAATACAGATAAGCGATACTATCATCACCCGAAAAGAAGATATAGCAGAAGAACTGGCCGAATAATACAACCATTACTCTACTAACGCAAATTACGAAGAAAGCTTTCTTACACACAAAACTACCCAAAAATCCACACATATTGTGATGGAGAACAACCAAGATAAGATCAACACACCAACGAACGAACGAGAAATGAGGAAAACAAGATACATTTCAAGAGACACCGAGCGCAAGTTCGATTAATCACGAGACGCAGTAAGAGAGACTCATGGAGAAAATATGTTCAGAGTATCAGTAGCAACACCCCCTTTCATCAGTATGGAAAAAAGTCAAAAAATATATCTGGAATCGAAACACATTCTGGAATAAATGTAATACAGATAAGCGATACTATCATCACCTGAAAAGAAGATATACCAGAAGAACTGGCCGAATAATACAAGTATTACTCTACTAACGCAAATTACGAAGAAAGCTTTCTTACACACAAAACTACCCAAGAATCCACACATATTGTGATAGAGAACAACCAAGATAAGATCAACACACCAATTACGGAATCAGAAGCATTCAAAAACACTGCTCCAGGCCCTGATGATATTCCAACATCATTTTTAAAGAACTTACCGCAAGTAGCAAAAACTCTCCTTCTATAAATTTTCATCATAATTTGGATAGAACAAAAATTCCCGCAAATCTGGAGGCAAGCAGTCGTTATCCCCATCCTGAAACGAAATAAGTCAGCTATTCATCTACAATCCTATAGGCCGATCTCGCTGACATGCTCAATGTGCAAATAGCTAGAAAAAAATATGAATGAAAGACTTATTTGGACACTTGAAAACAAAAAACAAATTATACCAGAACAGTCCGGTTTCAGACCCCATAGATCGACACATGACAACATAATAGATTTGGAAAGTCAAATACATGAAGCGTTTGCCAACAAACAGAAATTTATGGCAATTTATTTTGATATCAATAAAGCTTTTGAAACAACATGGCGTCATCAAATCCAAGTCCGACTTCAAGAATGGGGATATCAGGAAAATATATTACCCTTCATCAAACATTTCTTAAACCACAGGACGTTTCAAGTCCGTCTCGCCGGAACACTATCACAACACAAAACTCAGGAAAACGGCATACCGCAAGGCTCAATACTAAGCCCAACACTTTTTCTAATAGCACTCAATGACGTCATTGTGTCCATGAAAAAACCAGTCCAAGCAAGACTCTATGCAGACGATCTAATAATATTCGCTAAAGGTAAAAACATTGATGCCCTGAGAACCACTTTACAGGAACAGATACATTCACTCGAAACATGGTTAAGACTACAGAATTTACCTTTTTCCCTGATAAAACGAAATTCATATTATTCTCGAAAAAGAAAACAGTAGAGACATCAACAGTCACATTATACAACATAAACTTAACTTTTACGGACAACATACAATTTTTAGGGATGATATTCGACCAACAAGTGGAAAGCGCACCTCAAACATCTCATTCTTTTGTGTCACAAAAAGCTCAACCTTTTGAAATACTTAACCCATAAACAATGGGGTGCAGATGGATGGACCCTTCTCACTCTATATAGAGCTCTCATACGTTCCAAGATTTATTATGGTTGAATTGCGTATGCCTCCGCAAAACCATCAGTACTGAAACTTTTGGATAACCTTCATAATTCAGCTTCACGTACTAGGAGCTTACAGAACCACTCCTATTGCAAGCTTGGAATGTGAAATCGAAGAACCATCCCTACAACACAGAAGACAACAATTAAGCATATCCTACGCGGCCAGAATAGTTCAACTCGACAACTTTCCAATATATAGAAACACAATAAATACACGCTTTCTATCAGCATACGAACAATCAAGAACCGACTCACCTTCCTATGAGAGAATTCGAAGGTACATGAGGTCACTTCAAATGCAGATATTCCCCCCTCTCTACCCCATGAACCTTAACACCCACCCCCTTGGCAGATACACCAACCAATCATCAACACCCACCTATCCCAATTCAATAAAAACAACACAAACACACAAATTATAATCCAGAACTTCCGTGAAATCCTACAACATCATGAAGAATTCATTGAAATTTACACAGATGCATCCAAAACAGATTCTGGAGTAGGAGCAGCAGTTGTTACACCTGAGACTACCCTAACCTATAAACTACCGGTAGGTAACCAATACGATTCTCACAGGGGAACTCTTCACAATCCTGCAAGCGCTACGATTCGCAAAATCGAGCCTATCTAAAAGGTTCCTTATTATATCAGATTTATTAAGCTCTCTACAAATACTTCGTCGAATAAACGTAAACCATCCAATAGGAAGACTGATTCATCCGAACATTGAACAAAGAAATAATATTGCTTTGGGTTCCTTCACATATAACTGGAAATGAATCGGCCGATAAAAGTTCTCGAGAAGCAATCAATAACCCGAACCAGGCTGCACTGCAATACACTCCTTCGATAGACATAAAATCCTACATCAAAAACAAGATGGAGAACGTTTGGAATACTGATTGGCAGGCCTCACAATCGAAACTACAAGAAGTCAAACCAAACGTAGGACAGTGGCAAAATCATTTAACGCAAAATCATTTAACAAAAGAACAAGTGACAATGATCAGACTCCGCCTAGGACACACCAAGCTGACACACGAATACCTACTGTCTGGACAAAATGAACCAACTTGTGATATTTGTGAAGTTCAACTAACTGTGGAACATAATATGGTGCAATGCCCTCTATTCCAAACTGAGAGAGACACATTTAAGATATCCCCTAACTTGTAAGAAATGTTAAATTATAGTAGTAGTAACAAAATCATTCCATTTTTACATACTTTAGATTCAATTATGAAGTTATAAATGTTATTTATCAAGTGCACCGCTAATGACCCAAAGGCTTGATGTGGTTTATTGAAATAAAAGAAAAACATTGAATAGTACTAAGAAACTTTTAAAATATTATGTCGTTGATAATGGTGCTAACAAGAGCTTACTTGGTCGAGATTTTTTGTAACTTATTTCAATAAATTTGGACGTTTCTAAGGCTAATAGCATTAAAAATTTGGAAGCTGATTTAATTTCAAACTACCCAACAGTTTTTTGTAATAGTATTGGGAAATATAAACCTTTACAGGTGACTTTTCGGGTTAAAGAAGGAACCAAACCAAACTTCTGCAAGGCAAGACCAGTACCGTTCGCTTATAAGGAACGTATCGAGGAACAATTGGGGATAATGATCAAGCAGGATATCATAGAACCCATAGAAGCATCAAATTAGAGAATGCCAATGCCATTTGTGTAGATTATAAAACAACTTTGAGGTATCCACTACCTCGAATTGAAGAAATATTTGACAAATTGAATGGGGGTAAGTGTTTCACCAAGTTGGATTTGAATATTTGCATATTTGCAGTTCATGTTGGATGAAAAATCTCAAGAAATGGCAACATTGATTACTCATAAGGGTCTGTACCGTATGAAACGTTTACCATTTGGAGTTGCACCGGCAGCTTAGAGCAAGTATTCCAAGAAATGAAAGGTGTCATAATATACATGGATGACGTTGTTGTTACTGGGAGAACAACAGAGGAACATATCAGAAACTTAGAAATGGTATTAGAACGTATGAAAGACACAGGATTGACATTGAACAAGGATAAATGTAACTTTTTCAAGAAACAAATTGAATATTTAGACCATATTATTGATAGTAAGGGACTACGGAAAACTTCTGATAAAGTAGAAGCGGTGTTGAATGCGTCCAGACCAAGAACCGCAAGCCAAGAAAGAAGTTTCACAGGACTAGTGAATTATTATGCAAAGTTTCTTCCTAACTTAGCAATGGTAATGAACCCTTTGTACAAACTGTTGAAGAAGGGAGATGAAAAACTTGAGTGGAATGAAGAAACAGAAAGATCTTTCAACTTAACCAAAAGCAGAAGACATGAAGCTCCGTCGTTTCGACCCTAGTAATGAAATATTGTTGGCAAGTGACGCATTATCGGAAGGCATTTCGAGTGTATTATTCCGTAGAGAGAATGGCAAGGAAAAGCCAATAGGGTGCGTATCTCGTACGTTAATGCCAGCTGAAAAGAGTATGCAACGATAGATAAGGAGGCATTGGCAATCGTATTTGGACTAAAGAAGTTTGAACAGTATCTAAGAGGAAATAAAGTCATTATCAAGACAGATCATAAGCCTCTTGTGAGTTTATTTGGAGGAAATAAGGGCATCCCGGATAGGAATCGAAATCGTTTGCAGAGATGGGCAGTATTCATAGCATCTTTTGATTATAAGATCGAGTACGTAAAAGGTAAAGAAAATCATATTCCAGATTGTCTTTCACGAATTCCTTTTCATGTTAACACAGTCTCAGGAGAGCATGATACTAAGGGATACTTGTATTTCACAGCGTTAACAAAAGAATGGCCAGTTGATAACGAGAGAGTACGTCAGGCAACGAATATAGACGAAGAACTTAGGATGGTGAAGAAGTTCATAGAAGAGGGTTAGCCAAGATGTGGCCCGAGTGAAGAGAAGAAGAGACGAACTGATGGTGGAACAGGGATGTATTTTATGGGGACATCGGATAGTGATTCCGAAAATCTTAAGAAGACGTATGCTAGAAGAGCTGCATACTAGCCATTTAGGCATAGTGAAAACGAAAAGCTTGTCAAGATCATATTATATATATATATATATATATATATATATATATATATATATAAATATATATATATATATATATATATATATATATATATATATATATATATATATATATATGAATTCTCCTATTTGGGTAGAGTTGACCAACCTTCTCACACAGATCCAAGTACTTCTACATGTATTGCATACATGATTCCAACAATTCATGGAATATGTATCACAACGCAAACAACGTTGCAGTGGAGCTGGAACGGCAGCACAGGTACCACAAATATTTCTACAGATACCTATATTATTAAATATTATAGGTTTGGAACACTTCAGACACTGTAACTGTTGTTGACGATAATCCGATTTTGTTCGCCTCTGCGGATGAGAAGGAGGCGGTAGTTGAATCCGCGACACACAATCACTACACATACCACTACATGGATTGATTGAATCCTTAGGTCTACTTATTTGGCAAAAGTAGCACACAATAGCCCCTGCAATCATCATTGGGTAGACACACACTTTTGGTTTTTCTTTCCACTCTTTTGGAAACGTCATTTTACTAATTCGATTAGAAATATTAAGAGATGACTTACAGAAACTCTGAATGCTCTCTCCTATACCGACGATCTCTATTTATACAGATCAACATCATGTGAAAGGATACTGGGATAACTTCTCCTTCTCTTCCACTCTAAACGAGTCAAGTGGGAGTCGCACTACCACCACTACCTATATAAGTCGACTTGCAAACCTAGAGTTCATTCATTCACTCTGCATCTGTGAGAAAACGTTAAGATGAATACTCAAAAAATAGTTGCTGCATTAAACAGAATATCTGCTATTGATACTAATAATTAGATAGACGAGACAGATGATAAGGATGTCAACATTCCGCTAGAGGAAGTGATAGTTGAAGAAGGTGTTGGAGTTGAAGAAGGTGTTGGAGTCGATGAAGTGGAGATTGACCTTGAAGTCAACGAAGTTGAAATTGAGGCTGAGAGCGATGAAGATGAAGACATGGTCGTTGAGCTAGTCGTGGATGGTGAAGGTGAAGATGAGGGGGTTGTAGCAGATTCATCTGAAGGTGATAGCGCTTTGAGAATCGGTCACCGAATGCTCAACATCACCGATACCTTAGAAGATCCTGCCGATTTATATTGCGTGATGAATGCGCATGTGCAGATCGAAACGATTGATGGCAGCATAAAAAAGTTATGTTGGTGCTGTTTCCGATTTTATTCAATAAGGAACAATAACGGTGGCTGGTATCAACACATTAATATCCACGATACGGTCTCTATGATGGAGATGGGTCAATATTGGTGTGAGGCATGTGAAAGACCGCTTACGAATTTCACGAGAGTATCAGCTTGCGTACTATGCAATAATGTGAAACCTGTGGCAGAATAACCCTGGACCTATTGGTCAAAAAAAAAACAACAGCCCTTTTCAGGGCTACATTATTCACACAAACAGTAGATAGTTGTATTAGTATTCATAGATTATATGACAAATGAATACTTTGACTAATAAAAAGTTTAAGTTGGAAATTTGTTAGTCTTTGAATATCTATACATTATATGACTACTTTGACTGAAAAGTCGAAATTTGGAATTTGATAGTCATTGAATATCTATGCATATGATGAGTACTACTTTAAATGAAAGTTGAAGTTGGCATTTTGTCAATCACTGTATGCATATAATGATGAATACTTTTACATACATACATTTTGTTTGAGACTATAATGTTAACATAATATTAACAATGGTATGAACCTGTTTCTGTTTGAAAATATAATGATAGCTCTGAAAAGAGCTATTTTTTTATTGTTTCAGTCTTTAATTGTAGCCCTGAAAAAGGCTGTTTTTTTTTATTAACCCATGCAATGATATGGACTAACGCTCCTCATCATCAGAAACAATAATTATGGTATCGTCATCTGAATCAGATGATATACTAATGATATCATCCTCATAGTCATCTGAATCAGATGATATACTAATCACATCATCCGCATAATCATCTAGATTGTTATCGTCAACAGCCATCTCAAACTCTGCATCTATGTCCTCCTGAATACCTTGTTCTACTCGTTCTGCGAAATCATCAGAAAGATCATAGATTCGCTGCAGAAATTGAGCCAAGGTTGTACTCAAATGATCAGACGTTGAATCTATTTCATGTACTTGGATGGGTCCTGTACTCGACATTGTGTAAGAATGATATAGAACTGGGATTGATACTATATTTATATTGGAAGAAATAAAACGGAGGGGGTGAAGTGTAAGTGTAGAACAGTGTTTGAGATTCGAAAACATTAAGAATGACGATCTCCATGAAACTCTGAGCGATTATTATGAGAAATTCTAAGTGATTATCATGAAAAAACTAATAAGAGAAAGGGGGAGAGAGACACTGCCCCAGCCTCGCAGTGCCTCGTGTACACCAACCAAACAAGTGTGTACTCCGTGGAAGGAAAGGTAAGGAAAGGATGGAAGAAACGAGGAAATGATTACAAATCATCATCGGAATTGAGGACATCATCATCATCGATCAGGATGGGGGATGGTGGAGGACTATCCTCGATGAGGATTGGGGATGGTAGATGTCTGATATCGCCAGCGTCATCGTCGTCGTCGTCATCGTCATCATCGGTGGTGTCTCCAGGCGGTGGGTCATCCCATTCGTCATCCAATCCGTTGGGATCCGGATAATCCCGTCCGATAGGTCAGCTTCATCACTCCCAGTGACATGCTGAACCTGCATCCTGTAGTCGTTATTCATGAATCCATAGGGCAGATAGTGCGGTTCTGTGGTGGAAGTGACTCGTGGTACCTGGGTGTTGTCCCAGTAATTGAACTGATACCCCGGGTTCCATCTCGATGTTAGCTGATCAACTGAATGTTTCATCAGATGATTCCTACTTTTATACTTTTGAGAGGGAGTGGGAGAGGAGTGGGGATTGAGTAGGGGTAAATTGCAAAGTGACATAAGACATATTCAATGAAAGAGATACTTGAATGGATAAAATACAAATGAAATATACTTGTCGATTTCATTATGAAACATGTCTGTTTTTTTATTTTTTAAATTTTCTTCACATGAAATTATTTACAAGTGATTAGAGAACACCAAAATTGATGTGAGGTATTTGTCTAGAAGAACTTGGAATTGAAATAAAAAAAAATAATAATAATATGAGGAAGTGAAGAAAAATGCTCCAACCATCGCATTGTTCAATGTGTACCAAACCAAAAAAACAATGTACACCCTTTATTTCACTTCCTTTTCCTTTATTTAATATAAACTTAACAAATATAAACTTAAACCTACCATAATTAAATATTCCTAACCAACCTAAAACTAATCTTATATTTATACTTAATCTACAAAAAAGGGTCCATAGCAGTCCATAACCTTTTGTGTAGCTCTATCGAAGAGGTCGCCGCTTCACACCTTTCCTCCAGAGATGCAATATCACGATCTAGTTCGGCCATTTCTTTCTCTAATTCCTTATGTCGCTTAACCTTTTCACCCTTTAGGCGGTTCATGTTAGCCAACGCGGCCTCACTAGATCGGGCAGCATGTTCTATTTCTTTGCACCTCTGTAGTAAAGTATTCATCTTTTCACTCACCTCTCCGATAGGCTGTCGCACTTGTGGCACCAACACCTCAGGATCCGCCGGTGTAGCTGGCAGCGGTGGTAGTGGCGCCACCAACGGAGTCAATATGACTAACTCCGAAAAAGACGCCCTCGGAGTTTCCAGTGCTGCTGCTGACGGTGTAGAGGCCCTCTTACGAGAGGTCGACCAACTACCTGCATAAGGATTAGTCCTATGGCAAGTAGCTCGGTACTTAGGAATAGGACCAAGCCTCGCTGCAGGTCGTTGGCAAACCTTCTTCACAGCCCTGACTTCCTCCTCCTCCTCGAATAAGTCAGGGCTGGTAGATCTGCACCTAACTCGCGAAGTGGTTGCCTGGTCACTGGTCACCGGCCCCGAAGTAGCTGCCTGATCACTGGTCACCGATCCCGAAGTGGCTGCCTTCTCCTGGTCACTGGACACCGGCATGATGGATGCCATAGCATTATTTGTCTCCTGGGTATTGGTTGCCATTCTGAAAATGAAAAATAATACAAAGTTAGTTGATATAAAAAAAATAACATTGTTAACTTACTCAAAATTCAAGTTGGTCACAGGAAGGTACTGCGCTATACTGGAGTGGACTGCTCTCGATGAGATGACTTGTCGTACTGAATGTTGTGGAATGCTCTCCGGAGGGTATCGACATCAATGCGCGAGTGGTGGGAAAATGGTGGGAGCGCGCATGCCCGTTGAGGGTAGGGGTGTGCATGTGCAAGTGTTGGGAGTTGGGGGGCGGGGCGTGGCTTCGGGAAGGGGGCGGGGCTTAGGGGAGTAGCGGGGCCTAGGGGAGGTGAGCGGGCTCTCTGAAAAGTGGGTGGTGACGAGGGGGCGTGGCCCTTTCGGGCCACGCCCACCGCCTGGGCGGGGCCACCGACCCCTGGTAGGCGGGACCTCCGGCCTCTAGTAAACGCGCGCTTCGCGCGTGCGGAATGCTTTCACCATTCATTCCCAACCTAACATCTAATCGAACACCTAACCTAACGTATGTGTGAACCTACCTTAGCCTAACCTAACACCTAACCTAACGTATATATGAACCTACCTTAGCCTAACCTAACACCTAACCTAACGTATGTATGACCCTAACCTACAGTATGTATTAACCTAACCTAACCTAATCTAACCTAACCTAACCTATCGTAAGTATTAACCTAACCTAATCTAACCTAACACCTAACCTAACGCGGGAGTAAATTCACCATGTTGGTTCAATTAATACGTCATCTGTTGGTTTTGGTTCTATTATTCTAACATTTGGATCAATGTCCAGTCCTGGATATCCCAGTCCACCTGATGGCCTGACTTTAGGGTTTTTCTCCAAAACTTCAACTCACCAACTTCCAGTACATCATACTTTTTTATTGTAGTCGCTGTTATGTTTGACATAGCATCAAATTTTTTATTTGTAGACGCTGTTATGTCAGACATTTTTATGTCTACATCATTTGTAAGTTTGTCAAATTTACGAGTGAAAGTTATCCGAGCCTCTGCAATTTTATCGTCAAATGCTTGACGGGCATCGCGAGAAATATTGCCTATTGTGGATTGTATTGCAGCTTGTAGGGCTAGAAGTATAACCTCCTTTGTTCCGTTAATTTCCCCCTCAAGATATAATACAGTTACACAATCACTTTTGACAATTGGCTCACTTGTATTTTTCAATATTTTTCTTTGCATGTCATAATGACCATCTTTTGTTAATTTGAAACCAATCCCGGGAGGACCTCGAATAACATTACCACCCAATTTTCTTTTTCTACCAAACTTATCGATTGTTTTAGACATTGTGCACTCTACGATGATTCTTTTCAAACTGATATTTCTTTCATTTACATTATGCTATATACTTTGCAGTAATTGGTTAGGAAAATAGAAATGAAACAAATAATATTTTTATCATTTTTTATTCATCTAAGTAACTTGTATATGGTGATACATATACAATACATAATACAATAGTCACAAATAATCACAAATAAGAATGTTCCGGTTTGAAGGAATAAGCAATAATACTTCGAATTATAATTCAATTATTCATCTCTACAGTCAACAAATTAATTAGTTGGTCAAAGGCGCTCTCTTGAGAAAAAGAATGAACGATTTCAGATACCCAACGAATGTTATCATTAGGATCATTTCGACAAAACTCTATATCGCTATGACCCCATGGAAGAGTTCGAGTGGTATTCGGAATGGTGAATCTCTTGTCGTCATGATACGATAAAGCCACTTTATTTTTCAATTCAGTGTAAATATCATGCAATACGCTTCTGAACGACTTCATCTTCCTGAATATCATACTTCCCTCTTCAATGATATTTTCATAGTCTTCACATGTCAATTCATTCTTAATAACAGATCGTTTCACACCTTTGGCCTTCTTCAGTTCACCATCAACAGATTTCACGTAATACGCTTTAGCACATGTACTGTAAAAGCTGATTATTGGATCATTTGGAATTTCATCTTTGAAATTACCCAGAACTGACTTTGTCACTGGAATATTGAATTTGTTTCCTATTTTATAATTAGATGAATCGAACTTATTTATATTATTTTTGATAAATTCATAGAAATTGTCTGTATTTACTTTGAGAACAAGAGAGTCGGTATCAGTGAAGAGTAAGGACGCATCTTCTCTAAACTGTTGTTTGATACATCCATAGAAAAAAATCATACATAACTGTTTTAGATAATTCTAGAATGAAAAATCCTAAATATAGTGGTTTATCATAATGAACTTTTACTCTAGCCAATTGAATGGCAACAAAATTTTCTGTAAAAATAGAGCATTTTTTAAAATTTGGTCGCGATATGAGACAACTAGCACCTATAGTTCTTTTTATATTTTCCCAATGTGTAATGAGTCTAACATCAATTCTATTGTCTACGTTTTCCATTGTTTTTCCATAGACTGCATTATTCATTAGTTTGTAGAAATCTTTTTCAGATTTGTTATTAGACCTATTACGCATTTCACTATTCAAATCTATATAAGGCTTCATCCAACATGATTGCTTAAACCTCAATACTCTATGTGTGTTCATCACTATCAAACCATGATTGACAGCTTGCTGTGAGTTTCTATAGTGAACAATATATTTTCTTTTGTCGTTTAAATTTGGAATTAATTTGGGAACTTTCGATTTTGCATATGGAGGTATCAAACGTTCAACTGAGACTGGTAAATCGGAATGTTTATCATGAAGTTATTGGATATAATGTATATCCACTTCCAATACATATCCATAAGGACTATCAATATCCACATTCATTATATCAAGATTGAGAATTTCATGAGGTGCTAACCATGAAAATTCCCCTGTTGGTAATGGTTGCGACATGCTATGACCATATAGATTTGTTGCATCCAAATATGAAATGAATGAAGATGGTTCATTTGGATTATAATTCGGTAAAAATTTATTGTTTGCTTTATGTTTCCTTTCACTACATTGACTTATTCCACCACGAATACCTTTTTGAAAGAAGTGAACCATATCAATATCAGTCAGTAATTCCAATTCAATATTAGTATATTTCAACATGGCATCCCACGATAATCCGGGTGCAGTGAAGTATTGTGCCGGATCCAATTTATATTCATCAACAGATATATTTCTAAAGTTTTCAAAAATGTCACATAATAGTAACACATCTGACTTTAAATATAAATCAGAGTATTCACCCAAATCCTGAAATTCGAATAGATTCCAAACAAGTTGAGCTCTCCCATAATCATAATCTGATATATGTTCACAATTGAGTTTATCATAAAATTGATTTTTGGTTGGAAGTCTTGGATGATTCAATGTTTCGATGTCATCAACAAAACTATAGGGAAATACACCTTTCTTTCTCATCAAATTGAAATTTTCAATTTGTGGGAAATGTTTGCGCATCTCGATACCCTGATCAGATGTTGAATTTGCACATAAATTCTCCAAAGAACTAGGCATGAATCTGAAACTATCAATGAATCTCATTTTCAAATAATTCTTCTTCACCCTACCATCTTTATCCGTATAGGAGTGTGTAAAGAGATGTTTTGTGAAAGATATATATTTCTCATTAGTTTGAGGGATGACATCCACTTTATCTTTGTTTTTATACAATTCCTTTATGAATAAATGACAATCATATCCACTCAGATTGTGAAAAATTATAGGAATGAAATTTGGTAATTTGAAATTCAAATTACAAGATGAATGAGCAGCAGGGGACCTTTTTTTCCTGTGAGGTGACAAAGATCCCTCACTTTGACTTCGCCATCATTGAATTGTTTAGAACAAATGCCACAATTTGTGGTAGAAGCAAACTGTTCCTCTTCCTCAGGAGTTTGTACATCCATAGGAATAGGAAACCTGAGATGATTTTCATAAATATTTTTCAAATCATCTTCGATTTTGCTAACGAATTTCTGGGCTGCATCCACACCCTTATACGAAACAAATTTTGATAAATCATCATTGTATGAACATTCAATCAAATAAGCAAATGAATAAGGCTCATTTTTGAATGTCTTGATTGAATACGAGTATTCAGGATTTGGTTTAGTGGTTTGAATCGGCTTCAGTACTGATTCAAAATCGGCATATACTACAAATGGTACCTTCATTTGTTTCTCAGAGTTTTCAAAAGTTAGTATATTTTCCGGTACCGTTTTCCTATATATATTGACTTTGAAATTGGTTGATGGTGTTGTAGTACTTAAGTGATTGAAATCATTAATCTCATGACGTAATAGTAATTGTTCATTAGAAAAATATAATAAACAGCCATCACAAAAATATTTCTTATGTTCATGAGCCGATAATTGGCTTGAAACTAATCTTGAAAGATCTTTGATCCAACAATAATGATTTTTACCGAAATCATCTGTGATAAGTAACAAATTTACATGTCTTCTGAGTCTTCTCTGAGAGTAACATAATGGTCCAATTATTTCATACATTATTTTACCTTTCTCGAATTTACTTTCTAAAGCGTACACATTAATTGAAATATCATTCTTGTCTTCAAATTTCACAATATCCTTCAACTTTACCGGAAAATTCATACCTGTTACATCTATGACTGTACTGAAATGTGGATACGATGAAACTTCTGACGTTCTATCGATTGCAGGATGTAGTGCTGAAGTGATAGCCCATGCAAAACAACGCTGATCTTCATTACGGACATTAACCACGGCCTTCCTACGCTCGATACATTCAGGCAGCTTCACATATGAACATCCACTGAGCAGGCTGTATTTATTAATGTTCAACTCCAGAAACATGATTTTTTCACAAGTCCAACCTAAAATTCAAAACAAAATTACTAATCCATCCAATTAAAACTTGGTAGAAATGCTTACCTGAATCACGTTCCTGGAATTCTGTAGTTTGAGCGATAATCCCATTTCGAAATCCATCAAATAAGGAATTCAAATCAGTAGATTGATCAACTGTTCTATTCTGTGAATTAAATAATTTGGTTTCCTTCAGGTCTTGTGTTTGTAGAATATAACTCCCAAATACTTCCATATTCACTTTGATGATTTCGTGAACCCTGATGGCCGATTCCAATATTTCTATAACTTTCTGCCTGATTTCATTAAAGAATAACATGTAATCGGTGAAAACAATGGAACTCTGCACCCTGTATGTCGCAATCCGACGTTTGAAGGCGCTCTTTATAATTTGAACACCATCACTGAATTGAACACATGTATTATTCTTATGTTGTAGAGTTCTATTGTGAGAATTCACTTGAGTCAATGGAATCATCACATTACAACAATTACATGTGTACATAGGTGCTGCAGCGTCATCTAATCTCACTCGTTTCACTGATGGACCTCCTTGGCAACTCTGGAGCTGATGACGACGAAGGTTGTCACTACGACTAAAAGATTTACCACATTCACAAGAATACATTTTCTATGATATGTTCCCACTAACTCACACGATGAAAACTGACATAACCAACACTCACCCGCTCCTTAAATACCATAGTCCACCCTGCCTGCGCATCACCGTCGAGAGTGAGGGTAGGTAAGGACACATCGATGCATCCACTAGAGATGCCTTACGTCACAGCCAAGCCCATCTCCCAACTTGATGCGATAACAGTTGCCGGTACGAGCAAGCAGTGGTCGTTGCGCTCTCGGAGAGGGCAGAGGTTTGCACAGTCCTCGCCCGCCTGCGTGTCACCATCAATAGCGAGGGTAGGGCGATGCGTTACGTCACATCATTCACTGCTTCGAGAGCGATACGAACAAGCAGTTGTCGTTGCGCTCTCGGAGAGGACAGACGTTAGCACAGTCCTCGCCCGCCTGCGTGTCACCATTGATGGCGAGTCTGGGGCGATGCGTTACGTCACATCCTTCACTACATTGAGGGAGGTGAGAGCAGACCGATGAATACGCATTACTCTGCCACACGTCGTGGAGTGAACATGTCGCTCTCTAGCCGTTGAACGGTTATTGCTGTGACGTCACTCCACTACTAACTTGGTGCCCCCACACCGATGGAGCATTCATTACTTGGAGGATCTTCGAAGTATGCAGACGTATGTTTGTACATAGACAAACAAGCACATGATGAAACCCTGTACCGTGCATTCTCACGCACACACACACACACACACACATACACACACAAAATCTCATATGAAAAAAAAATCTGAGCCAACCATGCACCAGACACTTCAAGATCACAACGCCTTGACTTCACTGCACAACAAAAAAAAGCAAATAACACGTCATATTGGTGGGGAGAGGATTAGAACCGGGAAAAAATTTCTGAACGATCCATACACCACACCCTTCAAGGTCACATCACCTTGACTTCACCAAACAACAACCAATAAAAAATCAATTAATACGTCATAGTGGTGGGGGGAGGCTTAGAACCGGCTCAAATCTCCTACTCTCTACTTAAACTAATTAACACATTCTTTTTTTTCAGCTCCAGTCAAATAACCAGAGGCGGATTCGTTGGAATGGGATATCCTTTCATATTAAAATTGTATGTACAAGTGTGCTGCATAAATGAGATTGATTTCACATACACGGCGTGTAATTACTAATGTACTCTTAGAATGAAATTTGAACGTTAGAACTTTGCTTATGAGAAAACTTAATTTATTATTAAGAAAAATTACTGGGTAAAGAAAAATGAATAGATTTATGAAAAAAATACATAAATGCATGTTTACATTATGTTTACCATAAAGAAAATAGTAGTAAGAAGTTTGGATTTTTGCATTCCATGCCCAAGTATGCGAGACCACACCACACCCTACACTTGGATCACTTGGGACCAGTTGTGGAAACTACAAAGGGAAATAAGTATATACTTGTAATTGTGGACGGATTTTCAAAATTCACATTTTTGAAAGCGATTCCCAACACTACTACCAAATGTGTCGTAGTGATATTGAGCGAGATATGTACAATTTTCGGAAATCCGAAAAGAATAATTACAGATGCGGGAAAAAGATTTGTTTCCAATGAATTTAAACAATATCTCGAACGTGAAGATATCAGGTTACACACCATAGCAGTTGGTCTCCCAAGAGGAAATGGCCAAGCGGAAAGAGTGAACAAAACAATACTAGACGCTTTGGCGACTTCACGAGCAAGTATAAATGGCAATGAATGGGATTCCAAAGTGGCAACTGTTCAACAAGGCATTAATAGCAATAATCACCGCATCACACAAAATACGCCAGCCGAGCTTCTATTTGGATTCACACTGAAAATGGATGGTGATATCCACGACAACGCCGAAGAGAGGGAGGTGGACGTCACTGCGATAAGAGCTGAAACGGCGCAACGATTGGAAAAGAATAGAGACAAACAAAATTCCGCCTTCAATAAAAAACGGAATCCACAAAAAATTTTTGATATTGGCGACTTGGTCTTGACCAAAGTCATTAGCAACCCTGCAACTGGTGAAAGTAAAAAGCTATTACCCAAATTTAGAGGTCCATTCAAAGTGATGGAGGTCCTTCCAAATGACCGTTATAAGGTGAAGGAGGATTTACACACCAACAGAGCTAACCGCCCATAGGAAGGTGTGGTGACAGCAGAACACACGAAGCCGTTCAGATTCCAAAAACGTTAAGGTAAATGAACAAAACGAGCTCTTGATGGCAAAATGAGCCCTTGATGGCAAAACGAGCCCTTGATGGCAAAACGAGCCCTTGATGGCAAAACGAGCCCTTGATGGCAACTTGATGGCAAAACGAGCCCTTGATGGCAGAATGAGCCCTCGATGGCAAAACGAGCCCATGATGGCAGAATGAACCCTTGATGGCAATACGAGCCCTTGATGGTAAAATCAGCCTTTGATGGCGAAATCGAATGTGGATGGTATATCAGTAATTAAATATTTGCCCCTTCTTTTTTACAGGTGTCCATAAACATTGGGTTATTGGGGACAACAACGGGTCAGGATAGCCGTGCAGTACCCGCCTATGGGAATAGTGACTGAGCAGCGTGACTTGTATATTATCTAAGCATTAGTCACTGGGATGACTGTGATAGTGCCGATTACATTATGTTATAGGATATGAAATATAGTATTGATTCATTACCGTTTGTGACTTGAAGTAGAGGAGTCGTTAATATATCGTTATACTGTGAACCTTGTCCAATCTACTACACAACTGACAATTCTAATAAAGATTTTGTACTTTGGTGTACCATCAGTGGTGTAACATCTGACGAAATAGTATATTTTAAAGTACCTGTAAGCCTGAAATATACATTTCTTGGCACCATGATTGATGAAAAATTAACTTGGTCTGAACAAATCAACGATGTGTGGAAACAATTAAACCAAGCATGATGGCTTGGCCAACGCTGTTCTCAGAAAAATATGGACCGATGACGTCGCCAGCTCAAAATTTATACCTAACAGTGACTTTTTCGGGATGCATTGACGCTCTTGAATCTCATGTGGATTGGTATCTCCAAAATTCGACACTTTTGTTTGTTCACGTAACCATTTATCCAGAAATGGGCCACATCGCTGAAGATGATTTTTCTCTCTTCTGGAGAATGTTCCCTAGAAGTGCTCCCGGCGTACTTTTGATATATTCTAACTAAGAATATTCCAGGAATAAAACCCGAGGAATATTCATAAAATATTCTATCTATCTATCTGTTTTACAATTTTGTTGCAATCTTTAAAATTTTTTGACCATATAACAAAGAGTACTCTTTAAGTAACAGTCCAGTTATTTCGATATAGATATTTTTCTCATAGGTTCCTCACGAACATTTACAACTTTTTATCTCTTGGAGAGCAACTTGCATTCCTTTATTGAAAAGTTCTCATTACGTTTTCAGTTTCTTGGCGCACCTGCCTATACCAGGTACCACTCCGTTTCCTTTTGGGCATATTGAAACTATTTCGAAAAAAAGTGATGAAAATTATTAAAACAAATGATACAAAAGAATCTATCATTCACTTACTTTTCTCTACTGAAGATACACAACTGAAATCACTCTAGTTCAAACATGTACTTAGTCAAACCAACAAATCCCACACACCAACTCTCCTCGAGCCTGAAATGAGGTATTGTAAGTTAAGCACCATGACTTTATTATCGATACTATTATCTTTTACTTACTTTTATTGCAGACTGAATATGTAACTCTACTGTTTGAAGATGCAAAAGCAAACTATTCGCTGTACTGTGAATTCGACAGTCTCAAACTATAAATGGAACACTTAACATGAGAGAATTAGGGCCGGTTCCATAGTCGATGTTAAAGTCTCCTTTAAGAGCTAAAGTTGTCTTTATGCTTAGAGTCGGTTCCATAATGGATTTTTAAAGACTCCTTTACGTAAAAGTGTCCTTTATGCTGAAGCGTCGATTTCGCGACTTTTGCTCGCAAAAGGAGGCTTTTTGTCAACGTAACCTCCAATAAATTTCAGTTTATTCTGAGCATTGAAATGAATTATCGTCGGTTTAAGTTGATTTCTTCAGATGAAGATGAGGATGAAAATTATGTGGATTTGAGGAAAGTGAAGGTCTACAGGAAAAGAGGAGCATACCTGAATACATATAGTGAGAAAGAATTTTATGATAGGTTTCATCTAAGAAAAAATACAGTTGTTTCATTATTGGAGTGAATAGAAAACGTTCTTGCACCTCGTACCAATAGGTATGTCGCCATTTACATCCATGATATATAATATATTGTTCAACGATGATTTGATATAAGATATCATCTATACCATTTTCATATTTGAAATTTTTAGGGGAGGAGCTATTAAACCGATGCAACAGCTGCTATTAACGCTCAGATTTTTTGCAACGGGAAACTTCCTAATACCTGCGAGAGATTTCATGGGAATTTCAAAAACTTCCGCATGTAGAATAGTAAAAAAGGTGTCATGTGCGATATCAGGTCTGAAGAAAAGGTACATAAACATGAGATCTACCAGGAAAGACATGGAAAATGATGCTCAAAAATTGTATAGAATAGCAAGATTCCCCAGAGTTATAGGTGCCATCGATTGCACACTGGTTAGAATAGATTCTGTCGGAGGTGCCGACGCTGAAATATTCAGGTATCGCAAAAACTTCTTCGCACTCAATGTTCAAACTGTAAGCGATGCAAATCTGAGATAAAGAACATTGTCGCTCGTTGGCCAGGCTTGGCTCATGACCAAACCATTTTTAATAATAGTATTTTGAAGAATGAGTTTGAGCGTGACGAGTATGAGCCATATATTTTGATAGGAGACAGCGGTTATCATCTTGAACCATACTTGATAACCAAGTTGCGCAGCTGATTCTCGGCCTCCCCCCACCACTATGACGTATTAATTGCTTTTTTATTGGTTGTTGTTTGGTGAAGTCAAGGTGATGTGACCTTGAAGGGTGTGGTGTATGGATCGTTCAGAATTTTTTTCCCGGTTATAATCCTCCCCCCACCAATATGACGTGTTATTTGCTTTTTTTGTTGTGCAGTGAAGTCAAGGCGTTGTGACCTTGAAGTGTCTGGTGCATGGATCGTTCAGATTTTTTTTTCATATGAGATTTTGTGTGTGTATGTGTGTGTGTGTGTGTGCGTGAGAATGCACGGTACAGGGTTTCATCATATGCTTGTTTGTCTATGTACAAACATACTTCTGCATACTTCGAAGATCCTCCAAGTAATGAATGCTCCATCGGTGTGGGGGCACCAAGTTAGTAGTGGAGTGACGTCACAGCAATAACCGTTCAACGGCTAGAGAGCGACATGTTCACTCCACGACGTGTGGCAGAGTAATGCGTATTCATCGGTCTGCCCTCACCTCTTCCGAAGCGATGAAGGTTGTGACGTAACGCATCGCTCTAGCCCCGCTATGGATGGTGACACCACGGCAGCCGAGGACCGTCTGCCTAACGTCTACCCTCTCCGAGACCGCAACGATCAGTGCTTGCTCGTACCGGCAACTGTTATCGCATCAAGTTGGGAGCTGACCTTGGCTGTGACGTCAGGCATCTCTAGTGAATAGCAACTAGCAATGTGAACCTTTCACGATTTCATGGTGGGGGTGACTCGCACTGTTTAATATAAAAGAAATGCCTGGCACACTATGGAATCAGTAGACGAATATATCTGCAGCAGTTAGCAATTTGTAGAGTGTTATTTAGTTCGTAATAGAAGGAAGACGGTGAGTGTATTTGTCTGTTGGAAATTGTTTATATTTTCGTATATATTTTCATCATGTCCGTTTCAAAAGTAGACTTGAATAAAATTAATAATTTGATTGTACAGGAGGTTGAAATACTAGAGCAAAAGGCCTCATCATCATTGCCAATTGATGAAGTGTACATAATTAAAAATATGTCAACTTATTCTACACGATTTGGTAAATCAATTTTATTAACTTTGCAAGATGTGAGCAATGATAAATTATTTAAAACATGGCTACCAAAACGTATTTCGTTGCAATTCAGTATCAACTCATCAGGTGGTAAATATACGATGATGTATTTAGGACAGAGCCAACAAAGTTTTGCTGGCATGAAAACGCGATCTCTAGTCAAATTCAATATGATTGAATAATAATAGTAATAATTTATAGTGAATTTCTTTAGGTCATAGCTTACAAAGTTTTTTGGTGTGAAAACGCTAACTCTAGTCAAATTCAATATGACTGAATAATAATAGTAATTATAATGAATTTCTTATTGTTTTATAATATTCATATATTAGATGATAATAATTATATGGAAATATAAACATTACTAACTTAGTTGAATACACTCACTTTGTAACTACAAGTAAAATGGGAATGTGAGTATTATATCACTGAAAAATTGGAGGTTGCTAATTGTTTTTTTTTATTCGATTTCAGTTCCACCATTTAAAGATGTGGATGCAGTACGCAAGTCAAGATTGTGTCGATATTGTAAATCTCAAATCATCGGTTCAACATTTGTCGTCTAAATTGAAGGTGTTGGGTGATGGAGCCGAACATGCAAGCAATTATGATATGAGTGTATGCTATGATAAAAAACAAATCGAATTATGCCTTCGTGATGCTGAGAACTATTGGAGTGGTGCAGAAGTTTGTAACAAATTTTTGGATAATGAATTGGAATTGTGGCAACTTTGTGAGGTTATGATTGAACTGAACCTAAGAAGATTCCTGTATAGCCTCCAACCATACTTGCCAGAATGGATTATTCATCACTTTGAATTGAATGATGAAAATCGAGAGGAAATTGAAGATAGTCGCGAAAATGATGATTATGAGGAAGAAGTTATTTTAGATAGTCTGTATGTTCCTGTAAATCATAAATAATGTCAAATAAAAAACTTTGTATTATTTTCATGTTTTATTTATTTAAATCTCATGAAATGCAATAGAAAATGATTACAAAACAATAAATATGATATAAAATACAATACATGATATAAGTCAGTTACAAATAAAAAAAAGATCATAAAACAGTACATGATAGAGTGAAAAAAAAGTGTTAATATCTGCTATGAACTGAACCATCCAATGCATTGTATATTAAAACTGTATCATGCAAAATTAATGCATATACTTTAGTGTTGTCTGGAAACTTGGTTTTCCTCGTCTCAAACTCAATCTTTATAACAATAGTTGATGATTTTGTTGCATTCGGTTGATGAGAACAATCGATGACGAATAGTGGAATATCTCTAAATTGTCCAATGTCCATCAGAGGTTCACTCATATCTTTATCATAATAACTTCGTTGGAAATTCTCAAAAGCATAATAAGCAGGAGCATCAAGTTTTTTATCGAAATTCAAATTCCAACGCTCATATGGATAAACTTCAGAATTCAAGTATACTCGAATACTATTGATATCAGCAGTTGTGAATTTTGTAATATCCTGTGTTCTATCTTCAGATGTGGTAGTACTTTGGAATGCGATGATGACAAAACGAGGAGATTCCAAAGCGTTAGTTGTTTTGATGGCCCATATGTCTGAAGAAGTCCCACGTAATGATGGTAGTTCATGGAGGTCCCACATACGATACGCCAACTTGATTTTGGCATTCAGACCGCTTTTGTTTATTCTACTCAAAAGTTTGAGCTTGTGTTTATCATCTGGTACAATATGTCTTATTTTCCATTCGATTTTATTTATTTACAAATCAGCATCAACCTCACCTATATATGAGTTCTTGAATGATCGAGCGATATACAAAATCAATTCCTGTTTGGCATTCAAGATACTTTTGTTGTAATCTTCAGCAAAACCCATCAAATATTTCAGTGGTAGTTTTCCACTAAAAACATGACTGTTTGTATCCAAGATATCTTGCTTCAATTGTGAAAGTCCCCAACCAGATGTCAATAATGTGTTAGCATGAGATTGTCCAAATGATATCATGGTTTTCATTGTAGATGTTATCCCAGGTTTTCTAACAACAGCCACTTGTTCACCACCCATTTCATAACGAATTTCGTCAAAGAGAAATGCAATTGCATTATTCAAGAGATTGCATGTTTTCGCTACATCTTTGGGGGTGAATTTACCTTCTATGTAAATGAAGCTCTCGGAAATATCTAGTATAACATCTTGATTATTGATTGCAATTCTGATTTCATCCGAATTCCTGAATAGCGGTGATTCAAAGGGTTTATATGTGTGCTCATGTAAACTTATGAGAGAATGATCGAGCACCGGTTCATTGAATATATTCAACTTTTCATTGTTTGTTTCGAGCACCATTGTCATTTTCTCACTTTCAATCCAATCGATTTCAAAAATTTAAGATCACTCACAGACAGAGCGTTATATGCTAACTGTTTAGCATACACTTGTGGAATGAACTTCTTTTTATGCACACTTTTCTTTTTGATAGTGCAACTCGTTTGGGATTGTTCAATGCGATTTTGTCTATTATAAATGAAACCCATAACAACAGTTATTCGATTTTCTTCAATTTCAAAATAATAAAAATCTCTTCTTCACTTCCAAAATCGATAAGGTTATTTTTTTCATCCAAAATACGCACTGTAATGTTGTGAATCAATTGACGACCTTCTGGACTGACAGGCATATATATAATACTGTGTGGTTCTTTAGTAAGATTGTAGACAGGTTCAACATCAATATCGAATGAGAAAAGAATGTGGGATTCTTCCCCATTTATATATGAACCAGATATTATATTGCAATCTAAGCGGATAAGTCTCACAGTTGTAATGTTTATTGGTAATGATGATTCATGTATCTGATTGGTGGAAATATTCCATGAGCAAACCCCATCATTTCTGCTATAGAATTTGGATGTGTCAGATCAATTTCATATTTGGATCGCATTTCACATTTGAATGTATTATTATTAGCATGTAGATAGAAAATATCATCTGCAACGACATCATTCGGTTTTTCATCATAAAACACTCTGAACATGATATGTTTCTGTATGACAGCATTGATCTCTTCTATTTCGTAAGCACCACATGGAATTTCAATTGTCAACTTTTGGGGTATCGATGAGTTGTCATTACTGATTCTAAAACTAACTAAGTTATTAGCTTCAGTTATATTATTGATTGTATTGCATCCATAGAATCCCAAAAGTCCTAATCCATAACGACTGTTGCTATCCAATTCAATTGGTGGAAAAAAATCCGCACTCAAGACACTTGTCCCGACAGCTTGTAGCTCGAACTTTCGTGACATGACTGATGAATATTTTGAAACACATTTCAATTTATTATTGTACACAGCAACAGCACATTTGAGACAATTTACACTTTTTGGAATGTGTTGTATTGTGATAAGTATCATTTTTATTGATGCCAATATTCACATCCTCTATATTACAAATACAATACATAGATTTTCGAGGTATAGGACCATCATTAACATCCGAATCTGAATTTTGATCGTGGTGGTGCTCATAACAAAATCTATGTTTCATTATATCGATGTCATCTTACAGATGCTTAGGCGACTTTTCCCAAACATATGCAATCTCATGTGCAACACATGCAAGTATCACTTCCTTAGGCATATTTGCAAACATCACTCTATCCATTTTTTTCAAGGTACCATATTTTGAAAACATTCTAAGTGAAAACCCCATTCCCTTGATAGCCTCCCGATCCAGTTTTGGTGTTGAATTCATTTTTATTTGAAAAATTATTCAGAGAGAAACTGCAAGCACAAGTGACCACAGAGAACTGTATTAAATTTCTGTTGTCGATCATAGTTACATTTGATTTTTACATTCGAACATTTTCGAAAGAATCGAGTCAATTCCAATGGTGGGGGTAGATCTCCAACACTATCGAAATATGCGACTTCTTTCCCACCGTTTTCATATGCCACCCACTGTGTTCCTGGTCCACTTATTCCATCTAAATTAACAATAGCTGTCTCGTTTTGTTTTGGACCTGATGATGGTAATCTATCACGCATAAAAACATCACGTAAATGTGGAATTTTCATTTTTTGTGCATAATAACTGAGATCGAGATCAGTAAGAGGCCTCTGAGGTAGGAGTTCAATTAGTTTTTTGTTTTGTTTGTGGCTTTGTATGGTTTTAAATATAGTCCTAAACCTTTACGGTATGGTTTGAGATATATTCCATTTCCGCGTTTGCCTAATGCTACAGCCTCCATGGTTTTATTGTGACGATTGGCTTCCATTAAAGCCGTTCTGCTGGCTTTTGCCAAATTCACGGCCTTGGTAATACCAGCAGCGGCTCCCGCCAAACTTCCTAGTGCGGATAGTCCAGAAAAAATTGGTATCAATGGTAAAAGTCCACCGATCTTGAGAACAGGAATTATGCGTGGTGTGCGGATTTTCTTCTTTCCACCGGCAGCTTTGAGGTATTTACGTGCTGCCTGCAATGCCACAGTGATCGCTTTTTTGCTATTATACGTCACAAATTGATTCCCACCAGCTTTCTTCAATACATTTCGCACTTTATGGACTATCCCAGCACCAAATGCAACTTTTCTAATTTTATTTTTCTTCGTTTATTTCCTCTTACATTTTTTCTTATTGGTACTACAACCCATGCCTATATGTCTTTTCGCTTTCATAATGTTGGTGACAAGTAATGCAGCTGCTCTTTCCCCAATATTCGCGTCCTTCGATTTAACCCTATCCCAAGCGCTGTATTCAAGTTCTTTGTCGGCTAAATGTCTTGCTGCAAGATCGGATGGATGCTTAGAATATTGAATATCGTGTTTTTTGCATTCAATATCTAATTTATTGATTCCAGGATCGTTACGAGCTAAACGTTGTATCAATTTTGTACCCGGTCCACAGTATTGATAACCTCCGGGTAGATGTAATTCGAAAGGAAGTTTGTTTATTAAATCATTAACAAAACCACAACCTCTTTTAATTTTACGATCACTTTCAATACGTCCGTATCGTTTGATGGTTCACATTGAAATGAATAAGCTAATAACATTTATATAGTCTCCAACCACGGCACGATGCGCATTGTAAAACAGAAAGAAAAGTTTGCTGTAGATAATCTAGATGAGAAATTTGGGTGTGGATTGAATGGACAAAGGGTATTCAGACATGGTCCACTACTTCCATCATCAGTTCGAGGACTCATTATAGGACCTTCAAATTGTGGGAAGACGAATGCAATGATATCACTATTAACACATCCACAAGGACTGAGATTTAGAAATGTGTATCTCTATTCGAAATCACTCAATCAACCTAAATATCAGTACTTGCGAAGTGTTTTGGAACCTATAAAAGGATTAGGTTTTTATACATTCAGCAATAATGCAGAAATAGTGGAACCCTCCGACGCTAAGCCTAATTCTGTTTTCATTTTCGATGATGTAATATGTGAAAAGCAAGATATTATTAGATCATATTTCTGTATGGGACATCATAAGGATGTTGATTGTTTTTATCTAGCACAGACATATTCACGGGTACCCAAACAGTTAGTGCGTGACAATACCAATTTCATTATGTTCAAACAAGATTAGACGAATTTACATCACATTTATTCAGATCATGTTTCACCCGATGTAACATTCAAACAATTCCAATTGATGTGTGTTAAATGCTGGGAGGACCAATATGGATTTCTAGTCATTGATAAGGATAGAAAAATAGATGAAGGTAGATATCGCAAAGGATTCGATAGTTTTATATACCCATGATCTTGTTTTTTAAACTTATTCGATCACTGAATATTGTAGAGGTCACTTCATCAGCGAATTAGGCTATAATTTAAAAAAGGGCATTATGAATACAATAAAAGATTCTGAAAATAAAAACAATGAAATGAATTTGAAACGTCAACAAGTAGAGACAACAGAAGCTGTCAGGCAAAAATTCAACTCTATCAAGAATGATAATATTGAAAATCGTACGACACTAGAAAGATTGTATGAGCCCATAATGAAACCATTAAATGTTTTATCATCAAACGCTACTTCTCAATCACCAGTGTTATCACCAAATCATGGAACTGTTCAATCTACTTTAAATTATCCCATGAGTACTCCAATAGGAAGAAAACAATCTTTTGCTAGTGTATCATCTGTGAATAGTGACACGAGCACACTTCAAGACGATATGAGAACAACTCTATTCGAAACACCATCATCGTCCCACATCGATTCCTCGGATCCTGACACCTCACCTGATATGAATGAAAGTGGTGAAGATGTGTTGATGAAACATTTGAATAATGTAAAAATCTAGAAATCCAGCATATGATGGAACATTTGGCGTACGTATGGATCCTATTACACAAAAGCTGAAAATGGGAAGTCTAGTGGTGCATTTCAAAGATGGAAACATTTCATTTTGGGATGCTAATAAAGTGAAAAAATATGAATGCGCAGGTAGTCCAGAATTGTATGATATGATCTTTTTGAAGAATCCACAAAATGTTGATAATAAAGAAACTCGTCAAGTATATTCCAAAATATTGAAAATAACGAATGCTCCATATAAACAATATCATCTGAAGAATGGTTTTAAAAATACAAATTCTAAAAAATTTCTTGAAGTTATCAAACCTCTACATTAACATTATCACCTTTTCTCTTTAATCATATTGAAATAGAATGACTAATGAAATAAGTGATGTCAAACGACAAGTTGTTAATGTATTTCATTAACCTGCCAGACGTAATTTTCGTAGAAGAATAACCACCATCAAAGATTTTGCAGATCCATGGCACATAGATTCAGCTGAACTGCAACCTTATGCAAAAAGTAATGAAGGATACCGATATATACTTGTAGTGATAGATTGTTACTCCAAATATCTGTGGACTGTAGCAGTTAAAGATAAAACAGGTAGTACATTAACTAATGCAATGAAACATGTACTGAAAGAAGCCAAATACTCCCCCAAACACATACAAGGCGATCAAGGGAAAGAATTTTTCAATAAAAGCTTCTCATCTCTCATGCGAGAATATAATATTAATCATTATTCAACATTTAGCACAAAGAAGGCAGCTATAGCAGAAGAGTGATTCGTACAATAAAGGGGTGGCTCTACAAGGAATTTTCGATGAGAGGTCACCACAAATGGCTTGATATTCTTCCAACTATAACTAGTAGATGTAACAATAAAGTTCATCGAACAATAGGTATGGCACCCATTAATGTTGATCCATTAACAAGATTGATATTCAAAGGTATCAATGGAGTTGGAGAAAAACAAAGTAAACTCAAATTCCGATTGAATGATATTGAACGAATAAGCAAATACAAACGTATTTTTGAAAAGTCTTACACTGCGAACTTTACCACGGAACTCTTCAAGATTGTTAAAATCAATAAAACCTTCCCCACAACCTATAATCTTGAAGATATGAATGAACAACCTATTAGAGGATGTTTTTACGAAGAAGAGTTATTGCGAACCGAAAATCCTGACGTATATCTGATCGAGAAAGTGCTGAAGAAAAGGAAAAGTAAAGTATATGTAAAGTGGTTAGGACTTCCTAGTGAACAGAATTCTTGGATTGATGAATCAAATATGCTTTAAATGTATCTAATAATGTATTTATGAATAAAGTAATGTTGAAGTTCATTATTGTTTTCATTTCAATTATATGTAAGTGAATTGAAAAAATATTGCAGCGGTAAACATTGCCCCAACCATTCGCAATGTTCTGTGTATACCAAACCAAATTAATTGTATACTCCATTCCCGCTTAAAATTTTTTTCAACTCACAATATTGAGAACACAATACCATTCCCAAAACTAATCGCTGTCACTTTGAAATGCTTTCTCCAACTCTTTTCGCCAATTATCTCTCACTGATAATGCCGTCTCATAAAGTCGAGTCGACTCCTCAAGCTCTGCCTGTGCTTGCATTCTCGAACGTTGATTGAATTTGTCATCTTTCATGATTTTTGAACGTAGTTCATCTGCTTCTTTGCTCATGTTAGCCAATTCAATTTTCGCTAATGCAATCTTAGCATCTAATGCTTGAAGAGTGTCCTTATTGACACTAATAGCTTGCTCACTCTTTTCATGTTCAGCAATAGCCATATGAGCCTTTACAAGACGGCATTTCGCTTTCTTTTTCATATCTCCAAACCGAAGTAATGGAGTGAAAGAAAATAGCGATTCAGTCATCAAATCACCCTTCATTTCTTTGGGTTCACATTTTGTCTTCCTCTTCGATCTGTCACTTTTCGTTGTGGGCTTTTTCTCCCGCAAACCACTTTTCGATTGTTTTTTTTATTTCAACTCAGTGACAATCGATGAAGATGCATTATTAACCTTCCTTTTGATAGTTCTGGATTTCTTATCAACACCAAGAGGGGGGGTAGATGAAGGCTGTTTGGATGATGATGATTGTGAAATGATTGGAGTTTCAACGATAATTTGTTGAATTGGTTCCGGCACATCTGCGAAGTTAACGAAGTCGCTAATATCAAAATCACCTATCGAGTCTTGAGACTGTAAATGTAATACTGGAATATTTTCAAAATTAGTGTGACCGATATCAACAAGTGGTGAACCATCTTCAGCAATCAATAGTGGCATGGAGCTCATGATAATGATTATTTAGGTTTGGAGGAATGATATGTGATAGCAATAGAATGTGGATAGGAAAGGTGATGATGTTACTGATACTTCACCTTTTATAGAAGAAAATAAACTAGCGCATGTGCTCTTTCGTCAACTAGCCCACTCTTTCATCGACTACAGATGCCATATCCTTCTCTCCCACTCAAAACGAGTCAAGTGATAGGTGGAAGTCGTACCACTTCCGTTTCCTATTCAATCGTATAAGTCGACTTGCGATCCTGAAGTTCACTCATTCACTCTCTACAACTGTGAGCAAACAACAACAAGATGAATTCTGCAAAAATAAATGCTGCATTAAAAAGAATATCTGCTGTTGATGAAAACAATTGGATAGACGAATCAGATGATGAGGATGTCAATGTTCCGCTAGAGGAAGTGATAGTTGAAGCAGAAGATGTTGGAGTCGATGAAGATGAGATAGACGAAGTTGAAAACGAGGCCAACCAAAGCGACGAAAATGATGACGTGATGGAGTTTGAGAGGGTCATGGATGAAGAAGATGATGAAGGGATAGAAGCTGACACAACTGAAGGCGATGGTGCTTTGAGGATCGGTATGCGAACGCTCAATGTCAGTGAGACATTGGAAGATCCCTTGGATTTGTATTGTGCAATGGATGCATACGTATTGATCAGCACAATAGATGGAGAGAACAAAAAACTATGTTGGTGCTGCTTTCGGTTTAATTCGCATAGAAACAATAATGGAGGGTGGTATGCCCATGTCAACACCCACAACACTGTCTCAATTATGGAAATGGGACAGAATTGGTGTGAAGCTTGCGAAACAAACTTCACTCGAGTATCTACATGTATTATATGTGATAATGTCGAACCTGTGGCACAATAACCGTGGAACTACTAGTCAAAAAAAAACAACAGCCCTGTTCAGGGCTACATTATTCACACAAACGGTAGTAGTAGAATTCACAGATTATGTGATAAATGACTACTTTGACTAAACAGTCGAAGTTAGGATTTGGTTTATCATCAAATATCTGTGCATATGATGAGTACTACTTTGACTGAAAAGTCGAAGTTGGTAATTTCTCAATCATTGAATATAATGATGAGTACCACAGAGTTGGATGATGATACTTTCACATAAGTTTTGACTATAGTGTAAACCTATAAAGTATAATGATAGCTCTGAAAATAGTTGTTTATTGTCTTCAATTGTAGCCCTTAAAAGGGCTGTTTTTCCTATTAATCCATACAATGGTATGGACTAACGCTCCTCATCATCAGAAACAATCATGATGGTGTCATCATCTGAATCATCTGTATCTGATGATATACTGATGATGTCGTCCTCATATTCATCTGAATCAGATGATATACTAGTTATGTCGTCCGCATGATCATCTAGCTCGTTATCCTGTAGATCGTCTAACTCATCTACTTCCTCTTGCATACGTTCCGGGAAATCATCAGGAAGATCGTAGATGCGTTGCAGCATTTCTGCGAAGGTTGTACTGAAATGATCAAACGTAGAATCTATTTCATGTACCTGGATGGGTCCTGTACTCATCATAGAAGACTCTGGTACACTCATCGGTTCGGTGGTGGAATCAGCAATCGAAATTGTGGAAGAATGATGTAGAACTGGGATTGATACTATATTTATATTGGAAGAAATAAAACGGAGGGGGTGAAGTGTAAATGTAGAACAGTGTTTGAGATTCGAAAACATTAAAAATGACGATCTTCTAAGTGGTTATTATGAAAAACTAATAAGAGAGAGGGAGGAAGATACTGCCCCAGTCTCGCAGTGCCTCGTGTACACCAACCAAAAAAGTGTGTACTCCGTGGAAGGAAAGGAAAGGAAAGGGTGGGAGAAACAGGGAAACGATTACATATCGTCGTCGGAATTTAGGACATCATCGTCATCAATTAGGATGGGAGATGGCGGAGGACTGTCCTCGATAAGGATTGGGGATGGTGGAAGTCTGATGTCGCCAGCGTCATCGTCGTCATCCTCATCTGTGGTGTCTCCAGGCGGTGTGTCACCCCATTCGTCATCCCACTGGTTGGGATCCGGATAATCCCCGTCCGATAGGTCAGCTTCATCACTCCCAGTGACATGCTGAACCTGCACCCTGTAGTCATGATTCCTGAATTCGTATGGAATGTCATGAGGTGCCGTTGTGGAGTGCACGAATCCTTCCTGTATATATGCATAGTAAGGGATACTATAGGGCTCAGTAGTTGAATCAGGTTCCATGTTGGAGGTGGTTGATCAACTGAATATTCCAACAGATAATTCCTACTTTTATACTTTTGAAAGGGAGTGGGGAGGAGTGGGGATGAAAGAACTTGGAATTGAAATTGAAAAAAAGAAAAATAATGAAGAGACGAAGTGAACAAAAATGCTCCAACCATCGCATTGTTCAATGTGTACCAAACCAAAACAATGTACACCCTTTATTTTACTTCTTTTTTCATTTGTTTTTTTTTGTTTTTTATTCCTAAAATTATAATCACAAACCTAAAACTACCATGCTACCTAATTATCCTAAAACTATCCTAGTTGACCTAAAAACTATTTCCCTTTATTTAAAAATTTCTTGATAAATATTTTTAGTTCATTATTGAGCTCTATCAAAGAGGTCTCTGCCTTCCGCCTTTCTTTCAGAGCTGCAGTCCTTCGATCTAGCTCGGCCATCCCCATTAACAACTCGCGCCGTCGGCTAGCAATTTCATTCTCCTCCCGGGAAATGCTAGCCAACGCGGCCTCACTATTTCGTGAAGCGAGTGCAACATCCCTACACCTCTGTAGGAAAGTTTCCATCTCCTGGGGGTTAACCTCTCCGATAGGCTCCGGCACTGGTGGCACTTGTGGAGCGATCTCCCCGGCAGGCTTCGACACTGGTGGCACGACCTCCATGGCAGGCTCAGGCACCGGTGTAAGTTCCATGGGTGTCAACATCGCTAATGGTGCGAATTGGGTGAGGATTTCACCTGGAGATGGCACCCTCGGCACCGGCTTATATGCCCTCCGTCTTTCCACTGTCAATGCGAGCGGTGTGGGACGTCTCGGAGGATTCCTTTTGGCGGTCGACCAACTACCCGCATAAGGGTTAGTCCTATTGCATTTACTCTTATACCTTTGATTAGGACCAACCTTAGCTGCAGATTGCCGCTTGGCTTTGTTAACAACCCTGTCTTCCTGGAATGAGACAGGGCTGCGTGGCCGCTGCACACCACCCGAAGTTGAAGCCTTCACCTCTTGGACCATCACCACCTCGTCTCCCTCGAACATGTCAGGGCTGCCTGGTCGCTCCACCTCAACACCCACAGGTATGATCGATGCCACAGCGTTGTCGATTTCCTGCGTGTAGTTTTCCATTCTGAAAATGTAAAATGATACAAATTTAATTTCCAACAAATTTGGTCTCTATTAATTTTTTCGCAGGATTGATATTTTTCGAGAAAAGAACGGGTTGTAATCTCATTATGTAATATTGAATTTATTACACTTATTTTCAATTTTACATGAAAAATAGTAATGACAAAAGTTGTAGAGAATTCAATTTCCATCAAATTTGGTCTCCATTAATTTTTTCGCAGGATCGATATTTTTCGAGAAAAGAACGGGTTGTAATCTCGAGAAAGATTCCGAATCTTGACGATCAAATTTTGTTTTTAATTATAAACCTTTAATAATTCATAAAAAAAGTAAAATATTGATATTAGTGGTTCAAATCCCGGTTTTTTCGCAGGATCGATATTTTTCGAGAAAAGAACGGGTTGTAATCTTGAGAAAGATTCCGAATCTTGACGATCAAAACTTTTTTTTTAATTATAAACCTTTAATAATTCATAAAAAAGTAAAATATTGATAATAGTGGTTCAAATCCCGGTTTTTTCGCAGGATCGATATTTTTCGAGAAAAGAACGGGTTGTAATCTTGAGAAAGATTCCGAATCTTGACGATCAATATTTTTTTTTGATTATAAACCTTTAATAATTCATAAAAAAAGTAAAATATTGATATTAGTGGTTCAAATCCCGGATTACCCATAAAAAAATCAATAATTTTTATATAAATGAAGCTTTCATATCTTATATAGAATAATAAATGTTATTATCACCAATATGTAAGCCTGTGGCGTAATGGTTAAGACCCTAGCCTATGCAGACGTATGACATGAGTTCAAATCCCCGTGTGACCAAAAATTTTTTTCTTTATTTCTCACCATTATTCCTTGTGATTTAAATAGAAATTAAACTGTTAGTATAAGTGGGCCTGTGGCAGCGTGGATGTTAAGGTATCATCCTACCACACAGAATATCCAAGTTAGAAACTTGGCAATGGCAAAACTAGAAAAAAACTAGAAAAAATAATAAGAAGGAGGCGGTGGGGGGGCAAGAGGGTATAGTTTTTTGAAAATAAAATATTTTTTTCACTAGTTTGGACTTCCATTGTCTACTATATAAAATGATTTGAAATCCCTGAAACAAGTAAAAAAGAATAATTAAAAAAAATAGTTGAAAATAACAATTATATTAAGCAACAATAAACCTGAAATGAAATGATAGTGAAATGACCTACAAGTAAAAATATAATAATTGAATAAGTAAAAATTAAAGGAATGAAAAAAGAAGAAAATAATAAAAAATGAAAAATAAAAAGTGTAGAGATTCCAAGTCACGTTAGTCCACGACGTTTCGATTGTTGGTATCTACAATCGTCTTCGGGTGATTGATGACAGTCATCACCCGAAACGTCGTGAACTAACGTGACTTGGAATCTCTACACTTTTTATTTTTTATTATTTTCTTCTTTATTCATTCCTTTAATTTTTATTTATTCAATTATTATATTTTTACTTGTAGGTTATTTCACTATCATTTCATTTCAGGTTTATTGTTGCTTAATATTGTCACCTCACAAACCACAAGAGGAGACTAAATCATCTGTCGGTAACAAATAAGACAGATGGGTATCCGCGGCTAAGCTAAACAGTGGAGACGGGAGTGGGTTAAACAACTTAGCAAATTTCAAATAGATCTTAATGAGCGCCAGGTAAATTCAATCCTCCAGATACCCTAAGTAACTCACAATATCAATAACTTACCAATTAATATTGGAAATGAAAGATAAAGATCCCCAATATGATTTATTCAGTAATCCTAACTTACATGGATTAACCAACAACGCTTCTAAGACAACAATGCGATACTCACACTACTACGCGATGTTCAAATGTCAATACAAGAGTGCGGTGTATATAACCACGAATTCAATCAGCCATAAATTACGGTAGTAACGACGCTCAAAAAAAAACTACAATACGTCGAGTAAAACTACCACGAAAATTGAGTAGGTGAAATCGTAAATACTAGTATTGGAAGGTTAAGACAAATTCGTTTGCGTCGCGTGAGCTCAGGCGTAGGCACATCGGTGTCAACTAGCAATCGTGAAAGGAAGAAAATACCTCAATTTCCGTTTCACAAATGCACCACTATATCAATCAGGTATAAATAAACAAACACTATATCAAACAGGTATCAATAAACATAAGGGCAACAATTATTCAAATAACTCAGTATGTCACAAATATTCAATTAAATCAATTATAACTTGCGTGCTCCTTTTGGGCCACCCGGTATATGGTGTTAGGCTACCCCGTGGTTCGACGGAAGTGGATCACCCGATAGTACTGCTGAGATGGATCACCCTGTAGTACGGCGGAGATGGATCACTCTGTAGTACCACCAAGATAGATCACCCTGTAGGGCACGACAAGCTGGACCAGTAATAGATCACCAAATAAGATCCAGAAAGATAAATAAAAAAGGAAAGAAGAAAAAAAAAGGAAAACAGGAAAAAAAAAGACAGGAAAAAAAAGGAAAACAAAAAAACCCTACGGAAGAAAATTCTCAATCAAAATCAGATAAAACAAGGTGAGATTCAACCCCCATTCAATAGGGACTATTTGACTAATCAATACCCCTGGTATATTTTCATTAAGCAAAGTAGCAAGATAACAAGAGTATATTTTTGGGTGCCCTGTATAACCATATGACCCGTAAAAATCAAGACAATTGAATGAGTGTTGAAACCTCTCTTCAAAACTAATATTCACTTGAATGACAACGATGGAATCAGAAATTACTAAAATCATTTAAAACACATTTAATGGTAAAATTTTTACCCTGGCCAAGGGGTTTTCTATACGTTTCTTCGTGTGCGGTGCTCTGCACGGAAGTCCTACTGGGACTTGATGAGTGACTAAGGGCCTTCTGTTTCTTATGAATCTAGAGACGAGAAACGAAAGTTGTAGAATTGAAGAGGTGATATCATAGCTAAGATCACATGAGAGATGCGACAGTGATTCAGACATACCTAATTTCGGAAATCCTTCCACCTGGCACGAGTTCGGTAACCACCACAAATCCTCAAAAGAGCTTAAGTTTCAGACTGCAAATATCCACACCAAAATGACCAATCAGTCTTCCACTAAACAATTCTGACTTGTAGAAATAATCCCCGTGAAGGATAGCACAAATACAACCATATATATCCTACAATCAGTCTGATGGTACGTTGAACTCCGAACCAAGCTCAATCGAAGGCCAACTTCCGAATACTAAGACACTGCCACATCTGACAGCTAACCAGTTGTTGCTACAGTGCGTCCAATCTACACTACAAGCACCAAGGGGGCGCTGTGCACAACATCCTAAATCTATCAATTCCTCCACAGCCACTTGAGACATCATCAACAAATCCATGACCCATCAAAACTCCTTCTCAAAGCAATGCAACCCTAAAACAACCCTTGACAACTTGAGTAGCCGATAAATCCTCCACCCGTGAACAACTGTAGAACTAGTTCGGTGTAGTTCGTCGGAACGACACTACGAAAGTTCGGCGGATGTCAACCAACAGCTGTCTCTTAACCTTAATAGAATGTTTACAAAAGTATGCACTCCAACCTATTTTCAACTATTTACCAATCCTTATTCATGCGATGGAATAGAAACATATAAGGTAAGTCGTCACATTTTTCCCATTCAGTACGAATATTTGAACATTCATATTATGCAGAATATTTATCGAAAATATCAAATAGTATTCAGAAACCAGGCGATATGACTCTAATATGTAGTAATCCTTCTGGAAGTGATGAATAACAATCTATGCAAGAAATATTCTTGGGAAGGTATAGAGATTAAGGCAGACAACGGCTGAAAAATGATAGGCGAAGTAAACTGAGAAACAAACAATAACAACTATTTCAACCTAGCGAGGAATTTCGGATCTCCAACGTCGATTGGCAATAGGAGAATGCGTAAGTACTGGTCAAAGCAGTTAGTCAGGGAGCATACATTTATTCTTGTACATTTCAGGTATGGTTTTCTATGGAACGGAAGATTCCCATTACTATGATGTTAAATGAATAAAATCTACTTGTAACTTAATTACATTGTTAATATCCGTTGAATAAAGATCTTAGAAGGTAACCTAGTGTTTTGAAAGGTCACATAGGAGCAGTATTGATCTAGTGCTAAATTGAAACGTAACAAAACTCCCTCCTTTTTCGAAGAAATTTACTCCGTAAATTTCACTCAAATTCTCAAGAACTCAGTCTTCTGAAGATGAAGGTTTTAAATCCTTCACATGCCAGGAACCCTTCGAATTACCATCAGAGTCCCTCAATTCATAAGTCCAAGGCGACAGCCGTTTCTTGATGTAGACGGGCCTACGTACTTCGGGGCCAACTTCTTACTAAAGTATCTCGATGCATCTGATAAGACGTAGTTACGTTTCCATACCGGCTGATTCGGCACATACTCTTCATGACGACGCCTGAGATTGTATTTATCACAACTTTTCTTAGTGACAACTTCTAACCGTTTCCGAACATCATGGAACATTTTACGAAAAGCTTCATTCTTCGTAGTATCACCAGTCTGAGAACCATTCTCCTCTTCGGGAGGAATACCCTGTATATATTCATCTCCAGACAAAACCATGTTCCTACCAAAATTTATGAAATACGGGGTCAACTTAGTGACTTCGTGTCTAGAAGTGCGGATAGCACAAGCAATTTCATCAAGTTTCTCATCCCAGCATCGATGGTTGTCAGAGACATACATTGCCAACATTGTCTTCAGGATGCGATTAATTCTTTCCGTTGGATTCGCTCTCGGGTTGTAGGGAGCACTGAACTCAATTCGGGAGTTATAGCGATCAGCAAACTCAAGAAACTTCTTATTACGGTACTGAGGACCATTATCACAAATTAAAACTCTTGGTACACCAAACATAAGGAAAACATTACTTTCAATTTTGGCAATTATAGCCTCAGTAGTAGCTCGCCTCAGAGGAAATATAAGAGGAAACTTACTGAGATAGTCGGTTACGACTAAAATAAAACTATTTCCTTTCTTAGATCTCGGGAGCGGACCAACAAGATCTGTGGAGATGATTTCCCACGGACGGTCAGCCTTAGTGTGTGATACCATCTTATCAACAGGTCGATCCTGAGATACTTTATGACGTGCACAAACCTCACAATGACGAACAAATTTGGCAATGTCACTTCGCATCTTAGGCCAATAAAAGCGATATGCAACCCTAGCAAAGGTTTTGAACACACCCGTATGCCCACTAGTAGCAGGTTCGTGAGCAGCAACAATAATGTTGTACCGATCGGACTTAGGCACGACTAATCTCCAGTAGTCAGATTTTGACGACAAATCAGGATAATCAGACCTAACATACTTCCATAATTTACCGTCAGAATATCTCCAATTGGCAAACTTCAAAGGGCTCTTTTGAATCCTGTCTCTCATGGACCTATACCACTTGTCATCGTCAATCCCTCCCAATGTCGGCTGATCATCATCGCTGACTGCGACAAATTCCACAATAGGTACTGACCGAGAAAGCGTATCCGGCACTACGTTATCCTTTCCCTTTCGATGTACAATCTTAAAATCATATTGTTGGAGCCTCACTGCCCACCGCGCAAGTCTACCGCTCAAATCCTTTAGGCTATGAAGCCATAGAAGACTGTGATGGTCTGTCACTACCGTGAAAGACACTCCTTCAATATACGGTCTGAGTTTCTCCACAGCCCATAGAACTGCAAGACATTCCCGCTCGGTGGTCGAGTAATTTCTCTCTTGCTTTGTAAGAGACCTATTCAGGTAGGAAATCACCTTATCGCCTTCGAAGTAAGGTTGCGATAGGACTGCACCGATTCTGAATCCAGACGAGTCAGTCTGCACCACAAAGGGTTTCAAATAATCCGGACAACATAAAATTGGCGCTGCCACTAAACACTCCTTGATTCTTCGAAAGGATCTAGCACACTCGTCTGTCCATGTGAACTTCCAGCTCTTCCTCAGTAAAGCTGTGATGGGAGCGACGATGGACGAAAAATCTGGGACGAATCGGCGGTACCAAGAGAAGGTGCCAACAATTCTTCGGACTTCCGTAACATTAGTCGGGGGTGGTATTTCCAACATGGCCTTTACCTTATCGGGGTCAACATGCAATCCGTTACGATCCACCACGTAGCCAAGATATTTCATTTCAGGACGGCAAAATTGACATTTATCAATGCTAACTGTAATATTTGCCTCCCTGAGCCTGCGGAATACCTCATCCAACGTTGACAGATGTTGTTCGAATGTCTGACTTACAATTACCACATCATCTAAGTAGACGAATACATGTGGTTCAAGGTCATGACCTAGTACTTCATCTATCAATCTTTGCCAACGGGCTGGAGCGTTATGGAGCCCAAAAGGCATGCGCCGAAACTGGAACAAACCACGATTGGGGACAGTAAAAGCCGTATATTTTTTTGATGATTCTGCCATTGGGACTTGCCAGTAAGCAGATTTTACATCTAAACTGGACAAATACTGAGCATTACGAAGTTTATCTAGAGTATCCGAAACATGGGGAAGGGGGTAACTATCACGTATGGTCACAGAATTCAATTTACGATAGTCAACGCAGAATCTGAACTTGCCATCCTTCTTTTTTACCAAGAGAATGGGCGAAGACCAGGGGCTATTGGAAGGTTCCACAATTCCCAGCTTCAGCATCTCCTCAAGTTCTGCGTCAATTTGTTGCTGTACAATAGGATTGACCCTATAGTAGCGTTGTTTGATCGGAGGACTATCTGTTTCAATAACATGTTCAGTTCTATTGGTACAACCTAGTTCTGTACCCATAAGTGCTAGATTACGGTCTATGACTTCTTGGAGTCGCATCTGGTCCAACGGACTTAGCAACGTTGAACTAGCAACATGTTCAACAGTGTTGACGGTAACAGGTTCATCAGAAAAATGCCATTCATCATGACGCAAATCAGGAATCAGTCCCATATGTTTCCAAAAGTCAATTCCAAGGATGAGAAGATGGGGCATCTCAGGAACAACAATAGCTTCCACAAGTTTCAAACGACCCCTCAATGAGATAGGCAAATCAACTACTCCTATACTCCGAACACGGGCGCCGCTGGCTACGGTAAAGTATGTTGTCCTGGACCCATCCACTGGTAGTCCTAAGGCACGAACAACCTCAAATCCTCTACTACCTAGTATAGTCCGTGAAGCACCAGAGTCCAAAAGACCTAATAACGACTTCCCTAAGACATCCACTCGCAAATAAGGGCGTTCATCCTGGTTGGTGTGTTCTAAGACATAGTCCAGAATGACTTGTATTTTGTCGATCGAGGGTTCTCGACCAACACACCTACCTCGATCTCCTAGGTGCTTCGGCGACCGTTTCCGTCGACGAACAATCACGACAAGATCGAATAGTAAATCCCTTCTTCTTACACCGATAACAATGTAAACCCGCCGACTTCATCAAACAACCAACAGCTCGATGTCCGGGTTTATTACACTTAAAACAAAGTTGATCACTTCGGGACACATCCGAGTCACCAACAGCATGTGAAAGAGATGAAGTTCCACAGCTATCAATCATACTATCGTCAACCTGTACATAAGCCAAATCAGGTTCTAAAGCATTAAACTTCTTCGATGGTGCTGAGAAGTTTTCTACTGCTTCTTTTCTGGCTTCCAATCGCCTTCCTAACTCTCGAAGGTGATTGATCGAAGTTACGTCAACCAGAGCCAATTGAGTTTGATAAAACGGGGCAATGTTTCTCAGAAGTATTTTAAGTTTTACTTCCTCAGAAATTGAGCAAGTCAACCTGTTGAAGTAACCTGTCATGACTGCCAGATAAATACCAATAGACTCATCAGGACCTTGAGTTCGTTTTTTAATTTCTTCAAAAAGCTTTTCATCGTAATCGAAAGACAGATATTCTTCTCGGAGTAGTGCAACAAATTCATCCCAAGTCGATACTTCCCTTCGATACGCGGTATAGAATTGATACGCCCTACCTGTGAATAAATCGATCCCGGAGTCAAGCAATACCTCTTTTGATACATGTCGAGCTACTCGCAATTCTTCGACCCTGCTCAAAAAAGCACACAAGGACATACCTTTTTTGTCTCCCGAAAATTTACAATCCCATTTATTGGGAAGAATCGGCTTGACATTAACAGTGGGAGGTTGAGTAGGAGTGATGTCGGAAAATCTTCTATGAGGAGAGAGAGAGCCACCAAAATTACTATTCCCCAAGAGCATATGGAAAGGTGGGACGTCTTGTGTCTTCTGGTAATCTTCTGCTTTACGGTGTAAGTTATCCAATAATGCCAGTGCCTTCGTAAGCAACTTCGGTTTGTCCTGGGTGTCCTCTTCACTGATGTTGTCCAATCGGTTCAGGACATGGAACATCTTCGATTGAAGTCTTGCAAATGTATTACTACTCATTGAATCACTGAAGGTATCTATAAGTGGTTCCAGTTCTTCCAACTTCGCAGTAACTGCTGCAATATCTTCTTCAACTGTGAATGGATATTTGGGATACTTCAAACTTTCGCCCTTCTCCTCTAATCTGATTGCCATCGACAGAGAATGCCGCATCTCTTGAACAGTTCCGGTAGCAATTCCCCTAACTCTAACCTCATACACGAGCTCATCTTGACTCAAACGGTTCACTAGCATTTTGCGGGACATGATAACAATTCCAATGAGACAAAAAAAATATTAAAAAAAATGATCAAAAAAATTTTTCAAATTTCTCAAAAAAAATTTTTCCCAAATTTATAAAAAAAAGAACTATGAAGACGTTGTTTTAACGCGGTCCCACGTTGGGCGCCAAAAATGTCACCTCACAAACCACAAGAGGAGACTAAATCATCTGTCGGTAACAAATAAGACAGATGGGTATCCGCGGCTAAGCTAAACAGTGGAGACGGGAGTGGGTTAAACAACTTAGCAAATTTCAAATAGATCTTAGTGGGCGCCAGGTAAATTTATTCCTCCAGATACCCTAAGTAACTCACAATATCAATAACTTACCAATTCTAAGACAACAATGCGATACTCACACTACTACGCGATGTTCAAATGTCAATACAAGAGTGCGGTGTATATAACCACGAATTCAATCAGCCATAAATTACGGTAGTAACGACGCTCAAAAAAAAAACTACAATTCGTCGAGTAAAACTACCACGAAAATTGAGTAGGTGAAATCGTAAATACTAGTATTGGAAGTTTAAGACAAATTCGTTTGCGTCGCGTGAGCTCAGGCGTAGGCGCATCGGTGTCAACTAGCAATCGTGAAAGGAAGAAAATACCTCAATTTCCGTTTCACACATCACAATCACATATCAATCAGGTATAAATAAACAAACACTATATCAAACAGGTATCAATAAACATAAGGGCAACAATTATTCAAATAACTCAGTATATCACAAAAATTCAATTAAATCAATTATAACTTGCGTGCTCCTTTTGGGCCACCCGGTATATGGTGTTAGGCTACCCCGTGGTTCGACGGAAGTGGATCACCCGGTAGTACTGCTGAGATGGATCACCCTGTAGTACGGCGGAGATGGATCACTCTGTAGCACCACCAAGATAGATCACCCTGTAGGGCACGACAAGCTGGACCAGTAATAGATCACCAAATAAGATCCAGGAAAGAAGAAAAAAAAAAGAAAAACAGGAAAAAAAAAGACAGGAAAAAAAAGGAAAACAAAAAAACCCTACGGAAGAAAATTCTCAATCAGAATCAGATAAAACAAGGTGAGATTCAACCCCCATTCAATAGGGACTATTTGACTAATCAATACCCCTGGTATATTTTCATTAAGCAAAGTAGCAAGATAACAAGAGTATATTTTTGGGTGCCCTGTATAACCATATGACCCGTAAAAATCAAGACAATTGAATGAGTGTTGAAACCTCTCTTCAAAACTAATATTCACTTGAATGACAACGATGGAATCAGAAATTACTAAAATCATTTGAAACACATTTAAAGGTAAAATTCTTACCCTGGCCAAGGGGTTTTCTATACGTTTCTTCGTGTGCGGTGCTCTGCACGGAAGTCCTACTGGGACTTGATGAGTGACTAAGGGCCTTCTGTTTCTTATGAATCTAGAGACGAGAAACGAAGGTTGTAGAATTGTAGAATAGAACGGATAGTGTTACCGGATCTGAAACAGGTTCTAATGTTGTACTTGGAACCAATTCTTCTTATCCTCTCCGATAATCCTCTGATGTAGGGAAGTGTAAGCACTGGTTGTGACGGCTTCTCTTCCTTGCGAGGCTCCTGCTGTCTTTTAGCCAAAGTCTTTTCTACCATCGCTTTGGAGTATCCATTGCGCTGAAGATCATTTTTGATGACGTCTAGTTCCTAGCAGCAGTTCCTATCCGTAGCAGCCTCACGAAAACCAGGCCCCCAAACGCGGACTGCGATTCCAAGAATTGCATTTACCGGATACCCTGTGAGTGCGGAAAATCCTATATTGGTGAAACTAAGAGGCCATTGAATATTCGCATTGCCGAGCACAAGAAGCACACACAGCGAGGAGAAACCAGCAAATCAGGAATAGCAGACCATGTTTGGACCCATCAACACAACATCGAGTAGTCCCAAGCTGAGATCTTGCACAGAGAGGAACATTGGTTCAGGAGAAAATTTAAGGAAGCCGCATACATGTTGTCCAACAACGTATTCAGCCAGGCCAGCGTAGATATACGAAACATATGGAAACCCATCATCAAACGAAAAATGACCAACTCCCGCCAAATCGGTCATCTCTCACGTAATCAGTGAAGCGGAAAATGGAAAGTAGAGAAAGTGAAAGTATTTCAACGACCTATAAAATAGTCATCTCTCGGAGGAATCAGTCCAGTCATCACCCGAAGACGATTGTAGATACCAACAATCGAAACGTCGTGAACTAACGTGACTTGGAATCTCTACACTTTTTATTTTTTATTATTTTCTTTTTTGCATCCCTTTAATTTTTATTTTTTTATTTATTCAATTATTATATTTTTACTTGTAGGTTATTTCACTATCATTTCATTTCAGGTTTATTGTTGCTTAATATAATTGTTATTTTCAACTATCCTTTTTTAATCATTCTTTTTTACTTGTTTCAGGGATTTCAAATCATTTCATATAATAGACAATGGAAGTCCGAACTAGTGAAATTCACAACCATATATATCCTACAATCAGTCTGATGGTACGTTGAACTCCGAACCAAGCTCAATCGAAGGCCAACTTCCGAATACTAAGACACTGCCACATCTGACAGCTAACCAGTTGTTGCCACAGTGCGTCCAATCTACACTACAAGCACCAAGGGGGCGCTGTGCACAACATCCTAAATCTATCAATTCCTCCACAGCCAATTGAGACATCATCAACAAGTCCATGACCCATCAAAACTCCTTCTCAAAGCAATGCAACCCTAAAACAACCCTTGACAACTTGAGTAGCCGATAAATCCTCCACCCGTGAACAACTGTAGAACTAGTTCGGTGTAGTTCGTCGGAACGATACTACGAAAGTTCGGCGTTAATATCCGTTGAATAAAGATCTTAGAAGGTAACGTAGTGATTTGAAAGGTCACATAGGAGCAGTATTGATCTAGTGCTAAATTGAAACGTAACAATATAATTGTTATTTTCAACTATTCTTTTTTAATTATTCTTTTTTACTTGTTTCAGGGATTTCAAATCATTTTATATAGTAGACAATGGAAGTCCGAACTAGTGAAATTCATCACGAAACATTGTCAATCACCTTCAAACAAAATATTTTTTCAATTTTAAAATTTATTTTCAAATTTCAATTTTTTTTTTTCAAATTTGCAGTTTTTTTTGTCAAATTTAATTTTTTTTTTCAAATTTTAGCAGTTGGGAAAATTTCAAGTCAGAATTCGAGTAGATCACTAATGCCACTTCAGGGACATTGAAATATATACATAATAATAATTGTTTCATTATTAATTTTTCAAATACACATTTTTTTTACCTAACCTAACTTAATCAGGCCCTGCCCAGGCAGGCTATTCCACTTCACTATTCACCATGTTGGTTCAATTATGCATTCCATTGAAATCTTCAAATATTTCTGTTTTCGATAATATTGAATTATTTGAATACGTTATCATAAGATAATTCAAAATTCTAGTAATACATCGTATAGAGTATTCCAAAATATACCGTGGGGATATATTCTAAAGATACATCGAATGGTATATTCAATCGACAATATTCCTAGAATATTAACGGGAGAATAATCCATTTATAGACATTATATGTATATTCTTTCGGGAATAATCCTGCCATATTCATTCAAGCATATTCTGTGAATATTCTAAAGGCATGTATGAATCCCAAGAATATTCTATCAATATTTGGAATATATACGTTCGTTTTATGATGTAGAGAGAATATTCCCTGAATATCTGGTGCTGTGTGGGTACCTTCAGTTTCAGGGTTAGTTGAATTTTGTACGGATGCTGGCCCAAGTCACGACGCAAAATTCGCCAAGTTGTGGTCTGCGAAAGGCCGAGTTTCTTAGAGCGACTTGAAATTGACTGCCTCGGATTCTCCTGCACACTCTCTCAGACAGCGGCGATGTTTTCGGCAGATCTTGCGTTTCGTCGACGTACGGGTGTTATTCTATCGTTTACTGAACCACTGGTTTCGAATTTATCCAACACATTGCGAATGGTCTCCTTGGAAGGACTATTATGTACCGTAAAAAGGGGAAAGCGCTCGGTACGTTGCTCGATCCGAACACCAATTTTGTTAAAACAATTTTATCATTTGCACGTGTTGTTGAATGATATATCTGTTCATGGTGATTTGGCAAAACAGAATGAGTAAATAACAAATAATTTGGCATATGTTTGGAAGTTCCTTTTGAAAGACCCTATACATTCGGATTTGCAAGAAATGTTAAACTCTGAGTGTCCATGAGTGGAAGCCAGCGATAGTACTATTACTATGCGATTGAAAGATAAGTATACATTTTTCTTGGGTAGTTTCAGCCATGTTTATTACAATTCATTTCATTATAAAGTTATAAAAACCCCCTAAACTGATTTCGGGAAACCCTTACTTATTATGTAAAAGAAGTTTGAATTTGAAAGAAGAATGTGGGTGTTATATGTATATTTATTATCCTGTATTTTAAATACAAGACGTGAAGATAGAATAATTAGAAATCGTCTGATTGCTTGAATACAAGACAAACAGATTCAATCTTGGCTAAATGGGATTCGAATATAACTGTAGTAAAGGTTATAGATTATTGTAAATCTATCAAACTTGGTGAAGAGCTCCTAAAAACACTAAAACCTGAAGAAGATTTTAACGCTATGAAGAAAATTAGAAAACCTGTGCAGTTTGCCAAGCGCAAAAGCGTGTGAAAGATGAAAAAGGTCAATTTACAAGGTCGAAAGAACATGTTAACAGAGGAAGTCTACAGAAAGAAAAAGCAGTGATCTGCATTCAGGACGAAAAGCAAGATGAGTCTGCTGTCGAATTATTTTTGAATGAATGTTGTGTGGGAAATAATAATTCTTGGTATGAAATAGTCACGTTAGAAAAATGCAAATGGAAATTCAAGCTTGATTCTTGTAGTGACAGTATCATTTTACCTATTCTGCATTTCAAACAAATCATCTCTTATCCAAATTTGAAGCCTTGCTTTAAAAATTTAATATCTTATTTGAACTTTCATTTCAAACACTTTGGTGCAATTATATTGAAAAACCAGTTCAGGGATAAAGTTCGGTAGGTATATCAAATTCATTATAGTTTACCTCAGTTTCAACCCAATTTCGGGTCTTCAAGATTGTCTGAATTTGAATTTAATTGGAAAGGTCAAGGAAATGAATGTTCTGCCTCAATCAAAAACAAACATTCATGAAATATATAAACAAGTTCTTCACGGAATAGATAAGATTCCTATATTATGTTCTATTAATTTAATCAGTGATGCTAGGCCGGTAATTCAGTTCCAACGGAAAATTTAATTTTCTTCACAAACAACATTGAAAAATGATATTGTAAAGTCATTAGTAAAGTTGACTACCAATTGGAAAAATAGTTTGATGATCGTAGAAAAAAGAAATGAATCCCTCAGGGTTTGCATTGATCCAAAACCAATCAACAAATATATTCAAAGAGAACATTTTATCATTCCACAAGTAACAATATTGTTAGTAGACTTACTGAAAAACCTATTTTTTCTGTTATAGATACAAAAGACGGATTCTGGCAACTACAACTAATGACAAGAGTGCAAATTGATGGACATTCAATACTTATCTTGGAAGATACAAGACTCAATGAAGCTTCTTTTGGGATTTGTAGTATTCCAGAAATATTACAAAAATAAATTCGAAATATTGGGCGATATATCAGGGGTAAACATTTATTTACACGATATATTCAAAGAAGTTTTAAATAGAGCAATTGAAAAAATGTTGAATTTAATTTTAAGAAATTACAATCTAAATTGGAAGAAGTCAAATTTCTTGGACAAATCATTTTTGCAAAAGGTGTAACGCCCAGTAAAGTTGATATTGAAGCTGAATTGGCCATAAAAATTTCTGAAAACAGAAAAATTTTGACCTCAATTTGCCTATTGTGAGACAATGTGATGCGTCACATGAAGATTTATGCCTAGAGTGTTGTCTAATAGAATCAGGTTATCCTTTAACTTTCGCCTCCAGATGCATTACTCATTGAAGCTGAAAATAATAGCTAAAAAATGTTCCTTTGAATTAATTTTCAGCGGTCCCTCAGAGAAATTTGTTGGTATCGTTAAGGACATGTTGCAAAATCTGAATGAAGAATATAATTTACAATTATCCATACTAGAATCAGGATCAAATCTCAAGCCTTTCATTATAGATACCAATTTTCTGTATTGAAAGTAGGAGATAATGTCTTGGTTCAGAATGATATAAAACTTGGAGGAAACGTCAAGTGAAAGATATAATTAATTCAAGATCCTAAAATGTAGTTGATGAGACTGGAAAAAATATTCAGAAGAAACAGAAAATATTTGTATAAGACTCAGTTTACTACTTCTTTAGATAAGTTGCCTTTGGTATATGATAATGAATTTGATAGTGACACTGATCATTCTCTTTCTTGTAATTCAAACCGTCTGTCTGCATTTATCAAATATCGATCTCAATTATGATAACAATACATCTGAAGCCAACAGCAATGAGTTTGAAGAATGATTTGGAAATGGATTTATTCTATTTAGATCAAATAAGGAGAGAAATCGTAGGAGACCTACGTACCTATTCAAAAGAATGTGATACTAATTCAGATTCAGACAATGATTAATTTGTTGATATTGACATTTGTGTTTTGTTTTTGTGATGATTATTTCATTGTCATTAGTTTTATCGTACAATTCCGTAATAGTAGGTACTGCATTCTCAGAAATATTATTGCACGTTTGTTTGAAGGTGATTGCATTGAAACGAAAACATTGTTGTGAAAGGTTATGATTCTATATATTTTATCATCATTTTTCCTCATCTGTTTAGTATAATTTCCGTTCGCCACTGCAAGAGACAGATTAAAGCAAAAACGTCAGTCATTTCTGAGAATTTAGTGCCTACTATCTTGGAATAGTATAGTTTTGTTTAAAAAAGGTGAAACGTATTAGGTATATGTATGTTTATTAGCCGGTAATATAAATAGTGAGCTATGGTGGTTGCCATAATGAGACTAACAAGAAAAGAAGGTACAACTTGAAGATACTGAAACTGTTATAAAAACTAAAAGATAACAAAGTTTGTTCCCGTTTATTGAGGTTTTTAAAGACAAATAACAGTAGGTTTATGTTTGTTTATTCAAAAACCTAATTATCCTACGTAGACTTTTTTAGTTATACCGTTAGTTTTAAAGATATGTTGCTACAGGTATTTGTTGAAAAATCTTATGATTAATGTTGATAACGACTTTCTAAGGTTAGTTTTTCGCTGAAGGAATCTGAAACATTGTACCTATATTCATCAAAATATCTTTAACCTACCTGAATTCACCAGACAATATTCATATGAATCGAATAGGTAGATATAATGTATATATGTAGGTATATCTGAGAGTTTTTGTGTGAAAATTAAACTTACTCAAAGTGGAATTTATATCAATATTGTCCTCACAAGGTTCATATTATTGAACTAATATCCATGTTGATCAATATATTGGAAGGATAAGGTATATTGTAATAATAATATTGTCAGCAATAAAATAATATCAAAAAAATATTAAACATTATAACTTCCATCGAAACGCCATCAATATATTAAAAGGGCGTCCATTTTCTAAAAGACAAAACACAAACACTACAGAAAAATCCTTAAGGGGCTCTAAGAGCGGTGCCTGTGCGAAAGTAGCGATCCATGTTGGATTTGAATCGCTGGAGATTAAATCCATTTGGAAAAACATTCTCAGGAAGTTTATTCCACACAAACGCAGTTCTGCAAATGGAAGAGTTGTTAAACAGTGACGTTCGAGGTGTACTGAGTTGAATCTCAAGACGATGAGAGGCCACAGTCCGTCGCGTATTTCTGATAGGTACCACTGTTGGTGAATCAAATGTGCCAATTCACTTGAACACCTCCCGTGAAAGTATATATAAAAGAGAGACAACTCTCTAACTGTTCGCGTTCTTCGATGTTCCTGACTATTATCGAAGTTGCAAGTGATGTTCGTATCTCCAATCAGGCGAATCGCTCTATTCTGGATGGAATATAGCAGCTTCAGGGTATGCCTAGGGGAGTAGCTCCATACATGTGATCAACACTCCTAAAAAGGTCTGATCGGAGCTTTATGCAGCATCAAAAGTTGCTGAGGTGTGTATAGTTTTCTGGTTTGGAACAGTGTTCTAAACATTCGAGAAGCAGCCTTTGCAATTCCAGCGACATGATTCCGACAGAAAGCGAAATTGTCTGTCCTGGCATTATTATATCCGGTCCGGAGAAAACCAATGCCTGGGTTTTTGTGGCATTGAATTCAAGCTGGTTACTTTCACCCCAATTCGAAATCGCCTCTAGGTCTTCATTTAGATATGAAACTTCCTACTACCGGTGAAGATGCCCATCCGTAGCCGATGTTCTGGAATACAAATGGAATAACGAAAAAAGTGTGCTGTCGTCAGCAAAACAATATATTGGATTCCTGTTTTTTTCCAATAAATCGTTGATATACAATAAAAAGGGGGTTGGAACAATATAGGTCCCTGGGGAACACCAGCGTGGATGGTAAAAGTAATCGGAAGATATCCGTCGACGGTCACTTGCAGGGAACGTTCTTTCAGGAAGCTGGAGAGCCGCAGACACAAAAATGATCCGATAAGCCATGACTCCAAAGTTTGGCCAACAAACCCTCATACCACTCACGGTCAAAGGCTTTAGAAATATCAAGCGCAACAGCTCTTGATTCTCCACGTTTCTCGATTGCGTTATTCCAAATATGGATGACATACGATAGACGGTCGCATTTTGATAATCGCTTGAGAAGTTAAAGCCTCTCAAATATTTGAAGATTTGGTGGTTTACGACTTTCTGCATGATTTTTGATATCACTGATAGCGAAGCGACTGGTTATTTGGAAGATTTTTCTGCTCTTTTTGGGAATAGGCGGGACGTGAGCAATCTTCCAACAAGAAGGAAAAACCCCTTTCCTGTAAGACAGATTTTTTTCCGTACCTTGGGAGCTGTCTGACTTGGTCATTCAGTCCAAGTCTCCAGAAAACACTGCAGCCTCTTGGGCTTATTGCGTTTATTCTCCCATCTTTTCATGACACCCATTCCATCAGTCTCGTTTCCTGTACTAGTTTGTACAGGTTCCGTGTTGGATGTTCGCCATATTCTTCTGGGCGTAATTTTATACATCCATGTATTGCCTGCCTCCTGTGATTCAGTGCCTCACATTCGCATAAGATGTGTTGAGCTGTTTCTATCCCTTCGTTGCATAATCTGCAGCTGAGGTCTCCGTTGTACAGCCACATTTTATTCAGGTGACAGTAGGGTGCTAATGCCGACTGAACGCCTCCCCCCACCCCTTTTGACCTTGAGACGTCACACGACCTTGAATGACGTCACCTAACCTTGAATGTCGTACACGTAGTATGAGCTTGAATGCGGTGTTTGACCTTGAGTGTGGGGTTTGACTTTGACGTTCGACACTTCGACTACCTTGAGCTTGCTCCATGGCATTGAATGTTGACCTTGAATGAAATCGTGACGTGTACAGAATATAACCTTGAACAGTGGGCGTTCGGCGTTGTCCCCTCCCTTGTTGGTAATTCCTATATAAGTTCAGAATATCGTATGACGTCACCTAACCTTGAACGTCGTACACATAGTATGAGATTGAATGCGGTGTTTGACCTTGAGTGTGGGGTTTGACCTTGACGTTCGACACTTCGAGTACCTTGAGCTTGCTCTGTGGCATTGCATGTTGACCTTGAATGAAATCGTGACGTGCACAGAATATAACCTTGAACAGTGGGGTTCGGCGTTGCCCCCTCCCTTGTTGGTAATTCCTATATAAGTTCAGAATATCATGCTTCCACATTCAGTTTAGACACTCTAAAATACCCAAATAGGTAAACAGAAGTATTTGTCGAATTCCAAAGTGAAGACAACGAGTATCAAGCCATCCGAGACGGCGTTTTCGTCAGTGAGGTGAATATATATTTTATTTTAATTAACCGTAATTTCACTATATTTATGAATATGGATAATTTGAAATTTGACATTGAAAAATCATAGATTTTTCTATGATTCAACAAAGTGAAGCTTTAGAGCAGAAACCTATAAACGCTCTGGTTATTGATAAAGAATATAAAATTGAAAAAATGTCAATGTATTCCACACGATATGGTAAATCAATTCAAGTAGTTTTATTGGATGAGGAAAGTGATACTCCTTTTAAAGCATGGCTTCCAAAACGTGTCACAGAGCAATTACCAGAAGACTTCATTCGTGAAGTGAATTCATCCAAAGCCAAATTCACACTTACTTATATGGGTCAACGTTCGCAGGATTATCCTGGTGCTAAAACCCGATCATTGATGAAATTCAATGTTTTAGATTGAACATTCTGAAATTATGAATTTTTTTTGTAAATAGTGAAAATATGGTAGATTATTATGAAATATGTATCAACTTGGTCACTTCATAGACATAGTCAGATTTCAAGTGAGTATTTTTTTTAATATTATTTGCAAACTAATGAATGCCATTTATGAATTTTCAGAACTCACCATTCTATAAATATGTGGATGCAATATTCAGCCCAAGAGTGGCCGAAAGCAGTGGATTTCGATTCCGCCATAAGAAAAATGGCTTGGGAGATGGCTGATCTGAGTTTTGATGCTCTACATTCATCAAATTATGATTTGAGTGTATGTTACGATGCTGAAGAGGTGCGAAAACTTTTGGAGCTTAGTGAGAAGTATGAACTCGGTGTGGCATTGTGTCATAAATATTCATATGGGAGTAGAAATTTGGATGAGTTCTGTGAGTTAATAATTGAAGCAGACTTGAAACATTTTCTTCAAGACATATGCACCTACCTACCGCAAAATATCATAGAGAAATATCAATTGGAACCACAGAGTCCCAACCCGCAACTGGAAGAAGCGATAAATGATGGTGTTGTAAATATTTGAAATCTGTTGTATATGTTTGTGAATAAAATAATGTTTCAATCCATATTTGTTTGTATCTAATTGTTTGGTGAATAAAAGATATAACATAATTATTGAGTGTTTTATTATTCATCAATATCGAATATTTCATAGCATATTACATGTCAATCTTATTACAATCCAGTTTGAACAGAGCCATTAAGAGCATTATATGATAGAACAGCATCGTGGAGGATGAGTGCATATACTTTGGTGTTTGCTGGAAACTTCACCTTGCGTGTTTCGAATTCTATTTTGATGTCGACAGTGGATGACTTCATAGCTTCGGGTTGATGGGAGCAGTCGATAATGAATAGTGGGTTGTTGCGAAAGCTACCAATATCCATCATCGGTTCACTCATAGTTTTATAATAGTAGCTACGTTGGAAGTTTTCATATGCATAGTAAGCTGATGAGTCTAACTTCTTGTCGAAATCCAGATTCCAACGCTCATATGGGTATACTTCAGAGTTCAGAGATAGTAGAATATTATTAATATTCACATGTGTGAATTTCGTTACATCTTTTGACATATTTTCGGATTGGTCGGTGTTTTGAAAGCCGATGATGATATATCGTGGTCTTTCGAGGCTGCTGGTTGTCTTCACCGCCCATATATCCGAGGATGTATCACGAAGTGTGGGTAATTCATAAAGGTCCCACATACGATAAGCCACCTTCACTTTAGCATTATTACCATTTTTATTTATGCGATTCAATAGTTTCAGTTTCTGTCGATCTTCCGGCACAATGTGCCTGATTCTCCATTCTATTTTATTGATTTCCAAATCTGCATCGACTTCCCCAATGAATGAATTTTTGAATGAGCGAGCTATAATCAAAATGAGCTCCTGCTTCACATTCATTATCCCCTTATTGTAATCTTCAGCAAAACAGATGAGATACTTCAAGGGTAATTTACCACTAAATACATTGCTAACGGGATCGAATATATCTTGTTTATTCACATCGAGTCCCCATCCTATCGGTAGTAGCGAATTTGCATGCGTTTTTCCGAATGATATCATCGTTTTCATTGTGGTAGTTATGCCGGGTTTTCGAACAACAACCACTTGCTCACCACCCATTTCATAGCGAATTTCGTCGAAGAGAAAGGCAAGAGCATTATTGGATAGGTAGCACCGCTTTGTGGCATCAGATGGTGTGAACTTCCCCTCGATATAAATGTAACTATCTGCAATATCGAGTATGAGATCTTGATAATTGATTGGAATTCGTATTTCATCTGAATTTTTGTAATATGGTGAACCATACGGCTTATATGTATGCTCATGAAGGCTGATGAGGGAATGGTCGAACATGGGCTCCTCGAACACTTCCAATTTATCACTTGTGGTGATTGTCGCCATGTTATTACTATTTTTTATATCGCACCTTCAAGCCAATAGATTTGAGAAAGTTCAGGCTACTAGCACTTATTCTATATCTTCACCGTTTGGCAGATATACGTGGAATGAATCGACTGCTGGATTTTCGCTTCTTTAAATGCACATGATCATAGCCTCCACCAAATACATTATGCTGATTCAACTGCTGCCGCTGCGGCAATCGCTGACTATTGAAGCACAACCCCATTTTTAGAAACGATAATCGCAGAATTTATAGTTTCATCAATGAATATCACCTGCTCAGCGTTAGGAAGTAACAAATACTGAGTAACAATTTGATCAACTTCAGCTTTATATTGACTTTTTTCACAGATGATCATCGCTCACCATCGTTTTTGCTCGATCGTTTGAATGCTTATCGAGGGTTGTTTTTTCAAATCAGATTGCAGCGATTTGATATCCTTATCCATATGCTCATACTTTTTTACAAAGTCTACTAATTTCAGTCCAAGCGTAATGAGATCTTCCCTCACTGATACGGAATATTTTTCTACTCCATCTAATTTCAAATTAATTTTGTCAATATCAGTATCTAATTCTCCTCTCATCTTTGAGATGTAAAAACCGACATATCCTCGATTAACACAATCCGTACTCTCTTCAGGCTCTGCTATATTTTTCAAACGTTTATTTTCCATATCAAAGTTTCCATCGGTTGTTAATTTGAAACCAACTCCAGGCTGCCCACGCAAAACAGTATTTGAAACTGCCTTACTTCTGCGACCAAACTTATCGATGCTTCCTTTACTCATTTTCTTTATGATACACTAATGACAGTCATCGATGTTCTGAATCAACGTATGAGAAACGATGATTGTTACTAATGACTGTCGTCGATGTTGTGAATGAATATATGAGAAATGATGATTATTATAGCTTTATCAATTCCAATTTGACTATTATTTTTTCACCATTGAAATTGATCAGATTACCATTATCATCCAATATGCGAAGAGTGATATTGTCGAGGTACTGACGACCACCAGGTCGGATTGGCATATAAATAATATTTTGTGGCTCCTTGGTGAGTTTGTAACCGGGCTCTACATCAATATCAAATTCAAAGATGCTATGGATTTCATCGCCATTCGAATATGCTCCAGCTGTGACATTACAATCCACACGAATAATCCTCACCTTATTGATATTCACGGGCAATGTTGATTCATGTATTTCACCACAATTGAAAATATTGTCATCGAACCCTAGAAGTTCAGCAATGCTGTTTTCATGTTTGAGATGAATGTAATATTTCGATCGCATTTCACATTTCAGAGTGTTGTTGTTTGCACGTAGGAGAAATACTTCGTCGATATTTTCTTCAATTACATTTTCTAGTTGCACTTCTTTGGATTTCATGAATCTTTGAATCACCTTATTAATTTCATCAATTTCATATGCCCCAGGTGGAATTTTTATAATAGTGGGGGGTGAGATAATTGTCTTCGAATAGCCGATAACATTATTCTTAGCATCTACATTGAATATGGAATTGTAGGAGTAGAAACCATGTAATCCCAGACCATAATTACTATTGGTATCCAATTCAATGGGTGGGTAGAAGTTGGCACTCAACTCGCTAGAGTATCCCGACAATGAAAACGTGCGTGACATGACTGATGAATTTTCGATGATTCATGTCTTTTTATTGCTGACAGCAGAAATTGTGGACCAATCGTCGCTTTTTCGGTGGTCTATCCATATCATTATGTGTGACTACATTCACATCATTCACTTTACAATAACAACAAAAAATTTTTCTTGTAGGTGGACCATCATTCATATCGGAATTACTACTGCTACCGCTGGAATCATTGTAATGCTCTTGACAGTACTGATACTTCAAGACATCAATATCATTTTGTAGGTTTTGTGGTAACTTATCCCATACAGATGCAATTTCATGTGATGCACACCCAATCAACACCTCTTTCGGCATATCAGCGAGTTGTTCTTTACTCATTTTTTGTAAAGTGCGTACTCTGGAATATGCGATCAATGAATGACTCATCCTCTTGATACTCTCCCTATCCTGTACTGGTGTTAACTCCATGTCTTGTTCTGAAGAAACTTCAAACACAAATGGCCACACCATACTGTATTGAATCGTTGTTCACGCTTACAGTTACATGTGATAGTATTGATAGGATTCGAACCCATATAAAAATAGTGAATCAGTTCTTTGGGAGGGGGTAAATCGCCAAAACTATCAAAATATTTTATCGAAGTTCCCCTTTTTCTATATGCTACCCAATGTGTCCCTTGACCATGTCGACTATCCAAATTTACTATGGCAGATTCATATCGGAGTGGTCCTAATTTTGGTGAATCGTCACGCATATATACCCCCCGAAAATATGGAATCGTCATTTTCTTAGCGTAATAGTTGAGGTCGATATTGGAGAGAGCTCTTTTAGGTAGCAAATTTATGAGTTTTTTGAATTTTGAGGTTTCAAATAGACTCCTAATCCTTTGCGGTAAGGATTCAAGTAGATACCACTTCCTTGTTTACCTATAGCAATTGCCTCCATGTGTTTATTATGGCGATTCGTCTCACTCAACTGCTCCCTACTCGCTTTTGCTGCTTGAACTGCTTTCGTTATACCAGCAGTAGCACCGGCTAAACTACCTAGTGCTGATAAACCAGCAAAAATTGGAATGAGTGGTAGTATTCCACCAATTTTAGGAATCGGTATGATTCGCGGTGTGCGAATTTTCTTTTTCCCACCTGCAGCCCTCATATATTTGCGTGCTGCTTTGAGTGCAATTTCAGCTGCTCTTTTAGAATTTTTGACAACAAATTCACTTCCACCCGCTTTGTGTAGAACATCACGCACTTTCTGAACGATCCCAGAACCAAAAGCTCTCACCTTAGAAGCTTTCAATATTTTTTTAACTTTTTTTTTCTTAATAGAACGCTTTCTCTTCGGAATGTGTGACTGCTTGGGAGATGAGTCACAACCCATACCAAATCGGCGTTTCCCTTTCATTATATTCGTAACTAGCCAAGCAGCTCCTTTTTCTCCAATAGTAGCGTCTTTTGCTTCGACACGATTCCAAGCACTTTCTGCAAGCTCCTTATCCGCTATGTGTCTAGCTGCAAGATTATCGGGGTTCTGTGAATATGCAATATCGTGTTTTTTGCATGCAAAATCCAGCTGATTGACACCCGAATCACCTCTCAACAATCTTTTCTGCAATTTGGTGCCCGGACCACAATACTGATAGCCAGGTAAGTGTAATTCAAATGGTAGATTATTGATGAGGGAATTGATCAATCCTCTACCAGTTTTATTTGAATGCAATTCAGTAGATCTGTATCGACTCATAACCCCTAATTAAATAAAGGAATCGATGTGGAACCCTGCTTATATAGTCTCTAACTGTCATACAATGCGCATATTGAAGCAGAAGCAGCAATTTTCCATCGATAATTTCGATGAAAAAGTGGGTGGTGGATCGGGAAGCGGTGTCAAACAACGTCACGGATCTTTACTTCCACTTTCTATTCGCGGCCTGATTATTGGACCTTCTAACTGTGGCAAGACAAATGTTATGATTTCTTTGCTAACGCATCCTCTAGGATTACGATTCGCAAATGTTTATCTTTATTCAAAGTCTCTTTATCAACCTAAATACGAGTATTTACGTGAAGTATTATCTCCAATCGAAGGGTTGGGTTTTTACACTTTTGCCAATAATGCAGGTGAAATAGTAGAGCCTTCAGACGCCAAACCTGATTCGATATTCATTTTTGATGATGTTATGTGCGAGAAACAGGATGTTATACGATCATATTTCAGTATGGGTCGTCATAAAAATGTGGATTGTTTCTATTTAGCCCAAACATATTCACGAGTTCCGAAACAATTGATACGAGATAATGCAAATTTTATCGTAATGTTCAAACAAGATGATATGAATCTCAATCATATTTTTTCCGACCATGTATCACCAGATGTAACATATAAGCAATTTCAAGATATGTGTGCGAGATGTTGGGAAGATAAATATGGATTTTTAGTAATTGATAAGGATCGAGAAGTGGTAAATGGACGTTATCGAAAAGGATTCGATGCTTTCATATATCCTTGACGTTAGCCCAAACATATTCACGAGTTCCGAAACAATTGATACGAGATAATGCAAATTTTATCGTAATGTTCAAACAAGATGATATGAATCTCAATCATATTTTTTCCGACCAGGTATCACCAGATGTAACATATAAGCAATTTCAAGATATGTGTGCGAGATGTTGGGAAGATGAATATGGATTTTTAGTAATTGATAAGGATCGAGAAGTGGTAAATGGACGTTATCGAAAAGGATTCGATGCTTTCATATATCCTTGACGTTCTTGAAGAATTGAATCACTTGAGTGCTAGATAGTGGAGATAACACTCCATTATACAAATTCTTGGAGTGAATTATGGAGGGAAAAAATGATGATGAAATATGTTTAAAAAGAAAGTTAATTGAAGCAACGGATGCCGTTCGGAAGAAATTCAATTATATCAAAAGTAGTCGTCTAGGTGATCAATCAGCACTCGAGAGGATCTATGAGCCAATAATAACACCTTTGAAAGTAATATCTGCCAATACTGAAGGAGCATCTCAAATGAATCAAGTGATGCAGAAAACAAAGCCTGCTACACCATTAACAGCCAAAACTATAATTGAAAGTGAGTGGAAACCGAAATTTGAAGGGGCTTCCTCGAAGGATCTTCAAACCTCTCAATTGACAACTTTAGATTCACAATCACCTAATGTATTCGATGATGGTGATGAAGTACAAAAGCATATGAAAAAGTTACTATCAGGAAATCCCTCTTACGATACAGTCTTTGGAGTACACATGAACACTGAAACGGGAAATTTACAAATGGGAGTAGCTGATGTGGAATTTATCGATGAGAAAATTGTGTTTATGAAAAATGGTAAAACTATTGGCTCTTATCAGGGCACTCCAAAACTATATAACTTCATATTCATGAAAGTACCATCGAGAAATATCCCCTCTTCCAATATGACCACATATGGTGATATACTCAAATTAACAAAGGCTGCATATAAATACAATGAGAGAAAACAAGGTCTTCTATCGAATAATTGGAAGAAATATAGAGAAATAATCCTACCATTATTATCCAATGGAAACCCTAGTAGAGAAGGTGCTGGCATGATCAAAATACCCACCCAGAAAAAATATATCAGAAATAAGCATACAGATTATGTTTATTGGAATGAACTCGAAGAATTGATTGATTGCCTTCGACTACTTTGGAGTTCACGACTGGCTGGACATACCGGACATGATAATGAAATATTAGCCATAATTGAGGAATTACGTGAAGAAGGATTAGTCTATTGACCGCAATATCATGAACATGATGTGTGAAACTGGCTCAGTCGATCACAAACGATCTAACTATGCATACCACAATTGATAAATTTGGGCGTAGAAGAGGTGGTGTTAGTAAACCAATAGTTGGAAGATCTGGTGTTGGATTCATTCTCACACCAAATGGTGATTATGATATTCAGAATAAGCGGTTTCAAAATGTTGGTGAACCTGTAGACAGTAGAGATTCTGTTACTAAAGGATATGTTGACGATCACATTAGAAAAGTCAATGAAACAACCCTGAAGTATTTCCAAGAATTCATTGCATCAACGCTACGTAACATCGGAAAACATATTGATTCAAAACATAATGAGGTGCAAATAATCATTGACAAAAATGCACTCATCACTTCTGCATTAGCTGATCAATTGAGTAATGTGGAAAAGCGAACTGACGTAATAGCTAAGTTGGTTGATACTTTTACTGAGCGAGTCATTGAAGTTTAATAGTCAATCGTTACACTTGCACCTGAACAGTAGAAAAGTGATTCCTCAATTTTATCATCTTGAAGAAGTCTTAGAGCAGTAATATGAGTAATGCAAAATGGCAGGTTGTGAAAGAAATACACAAGCCGGCGCGTCGAAATTTCCCCCGTCGGAAGACAATAATAAAGGGTTTTTCTGACTTGTGGCAGATGGATTTGATGGAAATGCAACCATATTCTAAAGAAAATGAGGGATGTAGGTACATCCTTATAGTTATCAACTGTTATTCAAAGTTTGTATGGTCAAGGCCGTTGAAGAATAAAACTGGTGATTCAGTTACTGCAGCTATGGCAAGCGTGTTGAAAGATGCTAAATATACTCCAAAAAATTTACAATCTGATCATGGTACTGAGTTCTATAATTCGAAATTCTCATCGTTAATGAAGAAACACAACATCAATCATTACTCAACATTCAGCACAAAAAAAGCTGCAATTGCAGAACGAGTAATCAGAACATTGAAGAGTTGGCTTTATAAGGAGTTTTCACTTCAAGGTCATTACAAGTGGTTGAACATTCTTCCTAGAATTACTCGTCAGTATAACAACAAAGTTCATCGTACGATTGGTATGAAACCTGCAGATGTGAAACAGTCTACTAAATTGTCAATGTATGCCGAATCTGAGAGACCACATGTGAAACGTAAAAAAAGTACGTTTAAAATTGGGGATAGTGTTCGAATCAGCAAATATAAAAATGCATTCGATAAAGGTTATACAGCAAATTTTACAGCTGAAATATTCAAAGTTGTGAAAGTTAATAATACAGAACCTATAACTTATGCATTAGAAGATGTGAATGGGCAACCAATCAAAGGCTGTTTTTATGGGCTGGAGTTGAATAAAACGAAAGATCCCAATACGTATTTGGTGGAGCGAGTTTTAAAAAGAAAAGGACATCGCCTCTATGTAAAGTGGTTGGGGTTCTCTGAAGATCACAACTCATGGATCGATGAAAATTCTTTAGTGTAATGACATTATCATGATTGTACTCAATATTAGATAAAAAATAAAAAAAATAGTGTATTAAAATTGTTTTATTTATTAAAAACTAAATAGAATAATAACCTTAGAAATGATGCAAGTAATATGTAAACTATTGGTTTTATTTTTCATAAATTCAACATAATGAAATCACTTCAAGATGTGTATGTTAGCATAAGATTTCCATGAATCCTCCGTCTCTCTATCCGCTCTTCATGGGTTAGACACCAGCACTCTCGAAAGTGGACATCTCTGTTGGGGTGAAATTGGCCGACATTCTCACACAATTGCCAATCATTTCTACAAGCACTGCATAGATTGTTCCAACAATCCACACTATATTCACCACATTGTAGACATCGCTGGACTAATGTATCGCAAGTCGCTACACAATTTATGCATATATTCCTTGAAATGTCCATATTATTACACATAATCTCTTTCAAACATTCTCTGCACTGCTGGCGGTAGTCACTTACTTCTAGAGTTGAACCATTTATCCTCTTCCGAAGTGGGTCTGGATTCCTTGCCACAACACATCTACGACACAGGCCGGTACATGGGTTGATATATGTTTCAGGCCAATACCCATGGCAGTTGTAACACACTATATGTTTGCCAATTTTGATTGGAAAGCCGCGTATTGTCGGTTTTGTATCCCACTCTTTAGGGAAAGACATATTCACTGATAGATGTACAAATATTCAATCGATGAATTTAACTACACTCTCACGCTCCCATGTTTCCCTCTTATAAACAGGTACCGTGAAGAGTGGGGTAGAGTGGAGGGAGCTACCACCACCACTGTCAAAAATCATATAAAAATCGGTGAGTGATTGTAAACTTCAGTCAGTATTCAAGTATCACCACAAGAATACATTAATATGTCTGCCCAGAGAGCTGCTGTGTTAGCATTATTATCTCAGAGAGATATTAATAACCATGAGCTGGTGGAAGAGTTTGAAGACGTTGGACAGATAGTGGGTGTTGACGAAGAAAATGATGGTGGAGATATGCAGTATGAGGTGAATGAGCAAGGTGCAGAAGGTGGCTTGAATATCGAAGATGATGAGGCAATTGAGCAAGGTGTTGGGGATTTAGATATTGATGATGATGAAGAAGGTCTTGTTGAAGAAGAAGATGAAGGTATCGCAACAGATTCGACTCACGAGACTGACGACAGCGGAGTAGTTATTGGCAATGTTGAGTGGTTGAATATCACTAAGACATTGGATGATCCGTTAGATTTGTATTGTGTAACGGATAGTCATGTCAGGATCAAAACGATCGACGGTGAAATAGAGAAGTTGTGTTGGTGTTGCTTCCGCTTTTATTCTGTGCGGAATAACAATGGAGGGTATTATGAGCACGTCGACATTCATTACACCGCCCGCTTCATGGAGATGGGGCAAACATGGTGTAAAGCATGTGATAGGCCTTTGACCAACTTTAGGAGAATAGCCGTCTGTATCATATGTAACAACACCCCACCTCTGGAGATGTAACCGTGGACCTTCGGGTCAACAAAAAAAAACAGCCCTTTTCAGGGCTACATTATTTAAACAAAGAGTAGATATCTCATAATGAGATTGCAACAACACCCCATCTGCGGAGCAGTTACCGTGGACTTTCAGGTCAACAAAAATACAGCTCTTTTCAGAGCTACAAACAAAGTGTGGATATCTAATAATAAGATTGATCACTCAGTCAAAGAAATAGAATATTTTGAGTGTCACATAATCATACGAAGAGTAGTTTGTAATACAGGGTGTCCCTGGACTTCCTCTTTTCCTCTCGGGAATGTATATATGGGGTCAAAATATCACCAGTACTTCATATAACTTTTTTTCCTGAAAGTCTTCGTAACCAAGTTACGGGCCCTCGAAGTTACAAAATGAAAAATGTTTTTCTTTGATAACTTTTCAAGTGAATATTCAAAATCATCCAAATTTTGGTAATTGACTAAACAAATGAATTCCGTCGATGAGCTTTCATGCAGGAGTCAGTTGTTTTGCTACAAAGTCAAGAACGGACTACCCCCGATGGTCCACACCCCAAAACTTTGAAATGACAGATATTTTTCAATATTTTTCAACAAAATAAGGTTACTTGGACAATTTTATGAATAAAAGTACTCGTGTGGAAAGTCGATCGGAGCAACGAGTCTTGATAAAAATGTAGTTCTACCCGACGACATCAAACCCGCTCGTCCACCATTATTTGAAATGAATAATTATCAAAGCAGAAATAATAATGATAACGTTAATTCAACAACATTTATCCTGAGATGTCTACCATTATTTGAAAATATTAGTTTTTAAGGAAAATGGAAATGATAGGTAAAATGTTCATAACGAATTTTTATAATGCAAACACGTTTAACTAACGAAACTCAAGAGCCTCAAGAGCAAACAGAAATGAAAAATCCGCTACAGAAACTGCTCGATATGACCACCTTCTCTCTCTATACATTTTCTTAGTCTGCGAAGACACCCTCTCTGTTCTTGAAATAGCATTCCAGGGTCGTTTCGTATGGCTTCACAATGTATTGTTATTCTATTCAACAATCATCTCTTGTGTGAATAGGTGTAGCGTAAACAAGGCTTTTTAGATGCCACCACAGAAAGAAATCCAATGGATTTAAATCCGGAGACCGCGATGGCCATGAATATGGCCCACCTCTACCAATCCATCTATTGTGGAAAATATGGTTCAGATGGTCACGCACAATCAAACTAAAATGAGGAGGAGCGCCATCATGCATAAACCACATATCTCTTCGGGTTTGCAATGGAACATGTTCCAAAAGTCCATTCAAACCGTTCTGAATGAACTCCAAATAACGTTCTCCATTCAATCGGTCATGTAGAACGAATGGTCCTTTAAGATGGTTTCCTATGATACCAGCCCAAACATTCACGTTGAATTTACGTTGGTGTTTGGTTTGCAATATCCCATGGGGATTTTCTTCGGCCCATATATGGAGATTATGAGAGTTGATAACTCCATCTCTACTGAAACCTGCTTCATCAGTGAATAAAACTCGATTAATAAAAGTCATATCCTCTCTTTGCCTATCCATGAACCAATTGGCATATTCCAGTCGTGCTGGATAATCTTGAGGTGTCATGGCATGTACCTTCTGGATGTGAAATGGGTGGAGATGTTGTTCCCTAATTATTCTATGAATAGTGGACTTGGATGTATGGAACTGTTCTGATAGATTGCTGATGCTCATTGAAGGATCATCAGCGACGGCTTCCAAACTATTTTCCTCCAATACAACGGTACGTACAGTCCTAGGAGCGCCCTCACCACCTCGTTTTGGCAAAACTGTACCTACAATAATATCGAAATAAAACAACGTGCTCAAATTAATTATCAATTATTACATACCTGTCTCCCTCAAGCTGCGATCGACACGCTCGAATGTTTCTCTTGACGGTACCGTTCGATTGGGAAAATGCTCGGAATACAGACGACGAGCTTCTGCAGCATTACAAAATGCTCGTCCATAAAATACATGCATATCTGTATATTCATTGAATGTAAACTGTTCGGCCATATCAAAAAAATTCAAAATATCCTATAGAATATTGACAATACAATGATAGTCATATGACAACGCACCACTCAACAAAACAAAATCGCATTCCAGTTTCTCATTTTTTATCAAAACTTTCTAAAAGGTTTTTTTGTCAACATCTGTGAAAGAAATGGAACATAATTATTCCCTGGATATTTTTCACCTGATCATGTGCAGCCGTTTTTGTAGTTCATTCGTTTGCTTTTTATTAGTATAGTAAATATTTTTTCCGATGTGCGTTTTTTCAGCTGAATTTAGATTCGTGTTAAAGAATTTCTTCCATAAAATTATAATTATCAGTGAAACTCCTCAACAGTTCAGCTGTGAAGAAGAATTTGAAACATTCGAATGTTGAGTTTCATGAGATTCAGATAACTGATCAACACGAAACGGGATTATTCCACACGTATTATGTACATACAAAATATAGAATGAATTCGATATTTCATAGTAGAGTAGCTTGTTAGTTTAAAAACACCACGAATCTACAGAACTTGATATTTCTTTTGAAAAAATATCTGCTATCACAATTGTGACTTAAACTTCCATATAGGTACTGTACTTTATGTTTACGACTTCATTTTAGCATACTTTGTATTATTCCTGTTATAAATGTTGTTGAATAACCGTTATCATTATTATTTCTGCTTTGATAATTATTCATTTCAAATAATGGTGGAAGAGCGGGTTTGATGTCGTCGAGTAGAACTACATTTTCATCAAGACTCGTTGCTCCGATCGACTTTCCACACGAGTACTTTTATTCATAAAATTGTCCAAGTAACCTTATTTTGTTGAAAAATATTGAAAAATATCTGTCATTTCAAAGTTTTGGGGTGTGGACCATCGGGGGTAGTCCGTTCCTGACTTTGTAGCAAAACAACTGACTCCTGCATGAAAGCTTATCGACGGAATTCATTTGTTTAGTCAATTACCAAAATTTGGATGATTTTGAATATTCACTTGAAAAGTGATCAAAGAAAAACATTTTTCATTTTGTAACTTCGAGGGCCCGTAACTTGGTTACGAAGACTTTTGGGAAAAAAAGTTATATGAAGTACTGGTGATATTTTGACCCCATCTATACATTCCCGAGAGGAAAAGAGGAAGTCCAGGGACACCCTGTATATGGATATACCTCTAAAATGTACATCCATATACATATGAGGTATGCACAAATGTGTTATAGAATATGTAAGTTCTCTGAATATCTTATCTTTGTAAAATAAATCACATTGAAAAATGATTGTTTAAGCGTCCGAGTGGATTTGAATCTGTTTGATAACATACTAGCTCTCTCTTATCTGAACAATTGCAGAATTCATGTCAAGATTTGGAAATATAATTTTCATAAGACAATATTTCAAATTCGAGGGGTGTTTATTCAGAGTAGTCAATAAGAGTAATTGGTATTGTAATTCAGAATATTTATTTCAAAGGTGGAAAGGAGAGAGGGAGGTAGACACTGCCCCAACCACGCAGTGTCTCGTGTACACCAACCAAACAAAATGTGTACTCCGAGGAAGGATAAAGGATGGGTGAAATAGGGAAAAAAATAGGGAAAAAAAGGAAAGGATTACAAGTCGTCGTCGTCGCTGTCATCGGGTCGGGGGAAGTACTGCCACATCACCGAACCCTCAGAAAACGCCATTTCCTCCGCAAATGCGTCGTCGTCCCAGAGATCGTCATTATCATCATCCGAGCTGCTCGAGTCTTCGGAGTGGTCTTCGGTACTGGTCACATGCAGTACCTGGACCGAAGATGTGGAAGGGTGATGAGGCGTGGTGGTTGAATCGGCCTCCATATCTGGATTCTCCATATCGGAATCCTCCAACTGAAGATCCGGGAGTGGCGCTGTAGGTTCTTCCGCCTGGGGTCCGGTCGTGGAATCGGCTTCCTGGTATGTTGACATGCTGACGATAGCTACTCAACTGAAGATTACAGTGAGGAACTCCTACATTTATACTCTTGCACAGGAGGGGGTATAGTGGGAGGCGGAGTGGGGGGAGGTGGGGGTCGCAAAAAACGCGCCCCGGATGCAAGTGGTGGATGTTGAGCGCCCCAGGCCACGAAGCGGCCTGCTGAGCGATCGCTTCGCGATCGCCTATACAACCTTTCCCTTCGTTACTTATCCGAATATACATTGCTTGAAATTTCCTTATGATACGAATTTTTATCAACATTAATTAAAATAATGTTCCAAAGATATCCAAAGATAATGATTAACTGTTTCCATTTTCTAATTAGTTCGTTTTATAGCGAAACAACTAACGTTTCACCGCAAGGGTGTACCGATATAGCCCTATTTTTTTCACTACTACCAAATAAAGTGGTTAGGTTGAATGCTGCCCCATCCACGCAGCATTCCGTGTGCACCAACCAGGTACTATGTGCACTCCGAGGAAAACCTAACCTAACCTACCTGATCATCATCATCATCTATAATGATGATGTCAGGTTCGGGAGAATCAACCACCACGATGATATTTGGTGGAGCGATTTGATGATCTTCAAGCCACAGTTGATCCACAAGTTCTGGGCTGGCAAATTCATCATGTTCAAACTCATCTTCGTCTGAGGTTACATCTTGTTCTTCATTCAGCTCTATTGTTGTATCTGAATACCCATCGAATTCATCATCGGGAGATGTTGAATCAACTACAGCAACTTGAATGTCACCATAGGACCAATTCTCTGGTGGGGCAAAATGAGGTTCACTGGTGGAATCAGCTTCCCGAATAATTGGTGTTGCTTGATTCATGATGAACGAACAAGTTGAAGAATATTGAGAATACAATCTTATTTATATGATTTGAAGAAAGTGGGGTAGAGTAAGGGAGGGGGAATATGTGAAAAATAAAGACCCACTAGGTTATTTATTCAAGTATTGATGTGAGAATTGGGGAATAAATCCAATATAATATTCATTAGATTCATGATTTTATTTTTACACATTCACATAAATGAAATTTGTTTGAATAATGTTGAGAGAAGTAATGATGAGAGAAGTGTCAAAAGTTTTGGAATTATACTCAGAGCATTACTAGAATCACTTTTATTTATTCTCTAGAAAAAATAACTATTTTACAATTCACACACTTTCAAATGATGGAAATTCTAAACAATTATTCTATTTAACTAATTTTATTCTATATACTACATGTGACTAGAAAATGACTAGAATGAAGGAATAAATACTGCCCCAACCACGCAGTATTTTGTGTGCAACAACCAAAATAGATATGCACTCCAATATTCCTTATTTTATTTTTTCATTCATAACATTCATAACCTTAAAATTAACATGCAAGTTTTTATTATATTCCTAAAATTACATTTTTTTTATTCTAAACATACATCTAACTTAAACTAAACAAAAATATATTTACAAAAGGGGTTAAGTATTAAGGAACCCCTGGCACATGGCATCCCATTCCTGAACAAGAGGTCCATATTTTTGGATGTAAGCCAAACTCTTTCCTTGTTGCGAATCTTCTTCTTGAAGTTTCGCCCTAAGCATAGAGAGTCGCTTCTCTAATTCCAGTTTCTGGGCCTCGATGGTGGAAATATCCGCCATCAAGGCCCTTTTTCTGGAATCAGAACCATCCACAACCTTCTTTTCCCTCAAATATCTCTTTTTCACAGACTGTGCATAGGTAATAGACTCTTTGAGTTTATTACCCTCTACCACAGTCTGTGAAAGGACATTTTCCGGGCCAACCTCTTGTTCGGAATGCTCAACACGTACCTGGGGGGTGACTGGAGGGGGCGACGCATCCCGATGGACCTGGGGGGTGACTGGAGGGGGTGACGCATCCCGATAGACCTGGGCGACGACTTCCACCAAGTTCTGCACCTCCATCACTGGAAGGGGTGCTGTAGGCCAACCAACGTAAGGTGAGTTCTTTTCACACTTTTTGCGAAAAGCACTCAACTTACCACCCCTCCCACCTTTGGCTTTGGATGCCTTCACAGGTGCGGACTTCTTCACAGGTGCGGACTTCTTCACAGGTGCGGACTTCTTCATCTTCTTGGCCCTCTTCACCGGTTTCTCGAACTCATCCCCTGAATCGATGGGCGATAATAGTTCGATGGGTGATAAGAGACTTTGAAGATGCGATAAATCCGCCAGAGACTCGTCCAGGTCCGGGTTGTACATATTCAGTAAATCTTCGATTTGGGGTGCTGACGAAGAAGTTGGTCTGAATGTCGACAAAGTTGGTGGGGGGTCAATCTCCTCCTCGGGGGTTGGTTTGAAGTCCTCGAAAAAGAACTTCAAGTCAGGAGCCGCCACTTCCTGGGTGGAAGTCATCCCCGGTGGTGGAATGGGAGCCGCCACTTCCTGGGTGGAAGTCATCCCCGGTGGTGGAATGGGAGACGCCACTTCCTGGGTGGAAGTCATCCCCGGTGGTGGAATGGGAGCTGCAGCTGGTGATGCAGCTGGTGGTTGTACCATGATGTCCTGTAGGACAACCACCCTCCTCCGCTCTACATCCTCCAACTGTCTCTCACTGAGAGTGGTAATCGGGGTCATCAGAGCATTCCTTAGAAAAGACATGATTCTAGAAAGAGAAAATGAAAATATTAGACAATATAATATAAATAGTATGGAAGTGTGTACTTACATCAAGCTGCTTGGAATTTTCAACTTCAACTAAGTTGGCTGGCAGGTATCTCAGGTTGGCTGCTTCTTTCGAAGGAAGACTGCAATCGAATGATGAACTGTGGCCTCCTCCTCATGTTTTATAGCCGTATGCTCCCTACCACTTCGGGTGGGAATGGGAGTGGGGGTGGAAGTGGGGTAGGATAATTCGTTTGAAATATTCGACAAGTATGAATTTTACAATTTGTTGAACAAACCAGATAATGAGTGAAAAAATTCAATTACTCGATTGCTCTTCCAATAAGGCAATGAGTAAATTTAATTTCTTGTCACTTATACTGTTTTCATCTTTCAGTACATTCAAAAGAATTCTTAAATTTTGTTCGGAACTTGTCTGATAGAATTCAATATCGTTGTGGCCCCAAGGTAATGTCTTGGTGGTATTAGGAATGATGAATCGCTTATCATCATTATGTGAGAGCGCGACTTTATTGCACATCAACGTGTAAATATCATGTAAATCACTCCTGAATACATTCATCTTTCTAAATATTATACCACCTGTTTCAACAATCCTAATGTAATCTTCAATTGAAATTTGATTTTTTATAACGGATTTTTTAATACCTTTTGCTTTCTTTATTTCATCAGACACACTTTGTACATGATATGCTTTCGCACCGGTGCCATGGAAACTGATGATGGGATCACTCGGAAGTTCATCCTTCATATTTCCAATCACCGATTTGCTAACTGGCACATTGAATTTATTACCCAACCTATAGATAGAAGTGTCAAATTTGTCAACATTTGCAATCATAAAATTATAAAAATTATCCGTCATTATTTTCAGTATCAAAGAATCCGTATCGGTATAGAGAAGAGAAGCTTGTGGTCCGTAATGTTTTTTGATGACATCATAGAAAAAATCATAAATGACTGTTTTCGACATATCCAATATACTGAACCCCAAATACAATGGTTTATTATAACAAACCTTAACTTTATCCATATGTATGACGACAAAGTCTTCCGAAAATATGGATAATGTTTTGAAATTGGGACGAGCTATCAAAGCATTGGCACCCATACCTCTTCTTATGGATTCCCAATGTGTGACAATTTGAATGTCTCTTCTATTGTTTACATTTTCCATCGTTTTGCCAAATATGGAATTTATATTCAATTTGAAGTAACCCTTCTCAAACTTATTGATAGCCTTATTTCTCAAATTTGTATTTAAATCGATATATTTTTTCAGCCACGGTGACTGATTGAATCTGAGAATTCTATGAGTTTTCATCACCATCAAACCATTACGGACCGCTTGTTTCAAATTCCTATAATGAACGATATATTTCTTTTTATCATTCAAATTAGGAATAAGTTTGGGTATTTTGGACTTTGAACCAGGTGGTATAATACTTTCAACCAAAAATGGTAAATCCGAATGTAGATCGTGTAATTCGACAGGGTAATGCACATCTACTTCAAGTATGTATCCTTGGGGGCTATCATCTGGAATACTATTGATATCCAACTGACATATTTCACTGGCGGTCAACCAAGTGAACCCACCAAAAGGTAATGATTGAGACATGCTATGACCATACAGATTTGTTGCATCCAAATACATTATGAAAGATGAAGGTTCTTCGGGATTATAATTTGGAAGAAACTGATTGTTTGCAATATGCTTTCTCTCCGAACACTGGCTTACACCACCACGTATACCGTTTTGGAGAAAATGCACCATATCGATATCAGTTAATAATTCCAAGTTGACACCCGTATACTTCAACATAGCATCCCAAGAAAGACCTGGAGAAGTGAAATAGTGAGCAGGATCCAATTTATATGTATCTAAACTCATATTTCTAAAATTTTCAAAAATATCGCACAACAGTAGAACATCAGATTTTAGGTATATGTCAGAATATTCACCCAAATCTTGACAATTGAATGTGTTCCATACCTGCTTTACTCTATCATAATCCTCATCAGAAACATGTTTTTCATTTAATTTATCATAAAAGTCCACCTTTGATGGTATACTAGAATAATTTAATTTATCCAAAGAATCGATAAAACTGTACGGAAAAACACCTTTCTGCCTCATAAGTTTGAATTTATCCTGTTCCGGAAAATATTTTCTTGTTTCCACAAAATGTTTTTCATCTAAATTGTCACCTAACTCTTGAAGGGAAGCAGCCATAAATTTAAAACTATCGATGAACCTTAATTTCAAAAACTTATTTTTCATCACTCCATTGTGATCTACTATTCTCTCCATAATTATATGTTTCGTGAAGGAAACATACTTTTCTTTAGTTTGAGCAATGACATCAACTTTTGTTTTGTTTGTGCATAACTCTTTTATGAACAAATGACAGTCATACCCACTGAGATTATGAAAAATTATGGGTATAAAGTTGGGCAATTTGAAATTGAGGTTACAAATACTATGTGCAGCTCCATTTCTTTTTTTCCCCGTTAGATGGCAGTGGTCACGCACCTTAATATCACCATCACCAAATGGTTCTCCGCATATACCACATGTGGCGGCAATATTGAAATCATGCTCTTCCTCATCAGTCAATGGACTCATTGGAATGACATTCTTCAAATATTTGTGATAAATATTGGTGACATCAGCCTCCAAGTTTGACACAAACACTGTAGCTGCATCAGCACCTCTATATAGTACAAATTTAGATATAGAATCATCAAAAGAGCACTTTATGAGGTAAGAAAAAGCATACGGTTCATGAAGATATGTTCGATTTGTATAAGAGTTAGCAGGATTTGGGTCATTAGTATGCACTGGTTTCAGAATAGATTCGAAATCAGCATATACAACGAATGGAACCCTCAACTGTTTCTCGATATTTTCAAATTTCAAAATATTCTCAGGTACCCTTTTACCAAATTTATCAACCCTGAAATTTGTGGATGGTGTCGTTGTCGATATGTGATTACAATCATTCAACTGATGTCGCAATAAAGTTCGTTCATTATCAAAGTACAATAAACAACCATCACAAAAATACTTTTTATGACCACGGGCAGATATTTGTGATGATACTAGTCTCGATAAATCCTTAATCCAACAATAATGACTATTACCAGAATCATCTGTAATAATCAACAGATTAACATGCCTATTTAATCTACGTTTAGAATAGTGTAACGGACCCACAACTTCATATTCAATTCTACCATTTTTAAAAACATTTTCCAACCCATAAACATTGATAGAGCAATCGTTCATAACCTCAAACTTAGGAATATCTTTCAACTTAACTGGAAATTCCATACCTGCTACATTCAAGACGGTTGAGAAGTGGGGATATGATGAAATTTCATTAAGTTTCTGACTGGCAGGGTATAAAGCTGAAGTCACAGCCCACGCAAAGCAGCACTGATCTTGATTAAGAACATTCACCACACTTTTCTTCAATTCGATGAACCTTGGCAATTTGATGTAAGAAGACCCTCCGAAGGGGCTATACTTGTTGATATTCACCTCCAAGTACAAAATTTTCTCAATGGTCCAACCTGAAAATATGGGTTTTCTCTATAAGTCCATCATCATCAACATTTTGAATAGATCACATACCTGAATCCCGATCTTGAAATTCCGCTGCTTTAACAGTTAAACTATCTGCAAAACTGCTATAAACCACATCCAAATCATTCGATTGATCAATTACTTCATTGGGACTATTAAATGATTTGATGTCTGAAAGATCCTTAGTTTGCAGACTGTACCGCCCAAACACTTCCATGTTCACTTTCATGCATTTATGGATATCCAACACTTCTTCGAGTAGTTTCACTACTTTCTGCTTAATTTCATTGAAGAATGTTGGGTAATCCATGTGGTGGTTTTCACTGTCCACTCGGTAGCTCACAATTCGACACTTGAAAGCTGTATTGACAATTTTCACACCTTCCCCATATTGAACACATGCATTTGTTCTGTGCTGCAACGTCCTCCGATGTACATTCATCTGATCGCTTGCAATAGTCAAATTGCAGCAAACGCATGTTTGCAGTGTTGGAAGTGCTGGGGGTGTCAACCGTTGCCTCTTCGATGTTGGAGGTCCATCACCATTTGCGGGTGTGCAGGAATCCCGCTGATGACGACGTAGGTTCTCACTACGAGTGAAACTTTTTTTACAATCAACGCACGAATACATCTTGTATATAGAAATATCTACCGTACGATAAGGAGAATTTGAAATGAGTGAAACGTTCACACCACACTCCTTATAAAAGCCCAACTCCTCCCCCCCACCATAACCCAAATGAGAGCTACAAGGTCAACATTCAATGCCACAGAGCAAGCTCAAGGTAGTCGAAGTGACGAACGTCGTCAAACCCCACACTCAAGGTCAAACACCGCAACGCCGAACCCCACTGTATATTCTGTACACGTCACGATTTCATTCAAGGTCAACATGCAATGCCACAGAGCAAGCTCAAGGTAGTCGAAGTGTCGAACGTCAAGGTCAAACCCCACACTCAAGGTCAAACACCGCATTCAATCTCATACTATGTGTACGACGTTCAAGGTTAGGTGACGTCATACGATATTCTGAACTTATATAGGGATTACCAACAAGGGAGGGGACAACGCCGAACGACCACTGTTCAAGGTTATATTCTGTACACGTCACGATTTCATTCAAGGTCAACATTCAATGCCATGGAGCAAGCTCAAGGTAGTCGAAGTGTCGAACGTCAAGGTCAAACCCCACACTCAAGGTCAAACACCGCATTCAAGTTCATACTACGTGTACGACGTTCAAGGTTAGGTGACGTCATTCAAGGTCGTATGACGTCTCAAGGTCAAAAGTGGTGGGGGGAGGCGTTCAGTCGGCATTAGCACACTACTGGTGACCTCTAAGCGAACAATGACCGGCTAGTAACCCTATAATTATTCTGAGCCGATTCCTACTATATTGAAATAGTTCTTCGGTTTTTTTCTCGGACGGTTCACTAGTGAAGGTTCTACTGTGTTTGTTGCCAGATACTTTCGTCCAGTTTTCTGTATGCTTTTTATTGGTCCATGTCCTAATCTGGTTTCGTACCAATGATTTTGATACCCCCAGAGCTGGTTCAGGACCTATATATGAAGTTGATGATCCGCGTCTAGCGCATTCATCAGCTTTATCATTACCTGTGATTCCTGAATGCCCTGGCACCCAGTACAAAGTTGATTTGTTCCTGTTTGCAAGTTCATTCAGTTCTTCATGGCATTTCCAGACCAGTTTTGATGTCACCTTCGGGTTTGTCAGAGCCCCTAGTGCGCTCTTCCTGTCTGTAAAAATATTGATCCGATGAATTCTTTGAGGTCTTAATTCAATAAGCCTTGCACACTGCAAGATAGCATACACTTCCGCCTGAAAAACGGACGTGTAAGTCCTAGCGGATATCTGTAGTTTAGATTTCTATCCGCTCGGTATATTCCAGCTCCTGTTTCATGTTTGGTCTTCGATCCATCTGTATACCAGGTATTTTTTCCAAACATGTTTTCGGAATGACTAATGGTCTTCCACTCTTCACGGCTTATGATTTTGACCGTGACGTTTGTGTTAAAGGTGTACTTCGGTGTCATGTGGTCCGTGCACATATTCAATATGTGCTCCTCCACCTGTTCCGAAATTTTTGTTCGATCCGATCTTTTATAGTTTCTAAGACAGGTTAAAAAGTCTGCAAAATACTAGTGCGAGTTCATTGGTGCACTTTTCAAGTACGATGAATGACACTTAATCATTCACGCCTTGTTGTTATTGAGCTGTTTCAAAATTCGCCTGATTAGGCACTGTCGAAAAGTAATTTACGGCATTGTGGATTCTAGTGTAGGAATAGTGGGTGATGCCTTTCCCTGAAAACCGACTATGGAATGGGACGCGAATTGTTCAGCAAGTAGATTTGCTTTCTCTATGGCTCTTGTTGCAATTGAACCATCTGCTTGCGTAATTGGTGGAACTGTGGATTTTGTACAGTTTTGATTAATAGCCTAAGTTACCAACCTGAAGAATCAATGTTAGTGACGAGTTTTTTGTAGTTTTTAGACTTTGAAATTGAGCAATATTATCGAGTTGAAGAATAATGTGTTTTTACCTTATACGTCAATAATATTGATTCAACAATGTTGACCGTGTAAGAACCACTTCAAACTTGTTTTGTTGAATAATCGAAGGAAGTTGTTTCAGTAACATTATTTTTTTTCAGTTCGAAAGAAACTTCTGTGTATAATGTAATTCACATCTTTATGCAGAGTTTTTAATGATATTTTAATATTTTTCGTTTTTAAAAAGTTCCTCAGTCTGAATATATGAATGGAGTAAATAGTAATGAGTCAAAAACAAATCTCTCTCCTAAAATACTTCTATTTCAATAAATGAAGGTTCGAATACACTTGGCAACGTTCATGTTAAAAATCACAGTAGGTATCGTGCTTGAGCACCTCTATTGTAGATGGCGCAACGGATACCATTCTTATATTTAAAGGGTTTCGTTTGCTGGTGTTAATCTTAAGAAATATGTAGTAGTTTGGTAGTTTCTTCAAAAAGTTAGGAGTTATTAAGCTGAAGTAAAATTTGAAATAGTATTATATAATATAAAAATACAGTTTTCAGGTATATAAACCTCATATATAGCGTAAATTTCTTGATTGAGGGAAAAAATGAAACTGTGCTGTTCCATCCCATCTCAACTTTGAAACTACAAGTGCTGACTGCCAATCTTCTGATCCATGCTAGGAATCGCATGTTCACACGTGAGTGGTAATCTCTAGCTCACACGAATTTTGTCTGATGTGGAAGGAAGCACACATTGTCTCGACAAAAACAATTTTGGTTCCATGTACCAAAATCGAACAATGTTTCTCGATGTGCTATTGTTGAGATATTGTGGAAATTTATAGAAATAATTTACATTTACGGAATCCATCATATGATGTTTTTAGTTTCAGTATTACGACCAATCTACAGGGAATTTTCGTGGTTATGCATATTCTTAATAAATATAAAATCAACATTTGAATGAAAATGGAAAAATTATTATACTTTGATGATAGACTCATAGAGTAACGAACAACAGTTTCCAGGAAAAAATATTTTTAGCATTCTTGAGTTTCCAATAGTAGAAAACAATTGGCAATTATTCACACAGATGTGTAGATTACACACAGAAATTTCTTTCACTTCTAAATCGCAAGAGATTAACTATTGATTTAGAAATAGTTTAGAATAGTTCTCAAACTTCAGCTGTATCTCCGGCAATTACAGTTTTTAACAAATTATATTACCACTTTCTGTTTGTTTGATATGATACATAATAGTTACTTTATCCTCAACCACAAAATATTGAAATTACAGAAGAATATATTCTCAGGTAAGACTAGTTTTTATAAGAAAAAACCTTATTGGAGTTCTACTCAATTTACATATGCATAGTTGGAAACTCAAAAACAAATTATCATAAATTTACTCAAATTATGATCAGAAGTTCTTTTCAGATAGGTATATTTCGGGAGAAAAATATAAGTATCCCAAACAATTTCGATTGGGTTTGATGTTTTCAATATAATGTTTTATAATATTTTTCAGTTTTTCTTATTAACGTGGTAATCATATTGATAGTCACTGAAGAAAATGTAAGATTAAAAAAAGGAGTATCTATCTCGTTTGTTCGGTAGTGAAATGAAGTATGATATCAGGTTATCCCTTGAGAATTTTGTCAACGAGTATTTAGTATGACTCGCCGATGAGTATGTTACTGGGGATATAAACACATCTCTTAATTAACAATATGCTTACATCAAAACTCATGATGTCCTGCATGAATTCATCACATATTTTTGGTTTGAAAACGTCAAATTCCCCGCATTTCTTAATATCTTGTAATAACTTCCATTTCATTTAGCGAGTTATCGCATTCTCGAAAGAAATATAGGTGCTTTCTTCAGTCTGCTTCTTTTATTTCGAAAACTCACAAAAAAGAAAGTTCTATTCATAGAGAAAATCTGATTATATCTGTAACGAAAATGAATCTGATATAGAATATCAGCAATACTAATATGTAGACCGTGTTAGAAATATCGATTCATCAGCAGGAAGAAAACTCGTTGCCAAAAGTTACTTCAATTATCCCCAGCGTCATAGGTACTAAATTAATGTGAAACGTTTATCATTTATATATTGAACATTATTGATTTTCTACAGTTTCGGCTTCTAATATGTATCAATTCATTCTGATTGAATGAGTAGGGTCAAATTAATATTTACTTCACAATTTACACAACACTAACACTTATGCTAAAAACTGTTTCGATACACTGTGTCATATCCTGAGCAAGATACGAACTAACCTAGGTATACAATGTCTTCTCCTCGAATACAAAAAGTTCCATTGGTAGATAGAGTGAGTTATCAAGAACCATTTGGGAAAATACTAATAATATTTTCTGCTTGATTCAACCGTTACTTGATGAAGATTCATAGTAATTTCAAAAACTACACCTCACGATATGATCTCCACAAACTTTATTTGAAAAAATATAATTACATGTTTCGCTAGCATAGTAGCTTTCTCAAGTGTATGAAGTGTATGAATCCATACACTTGAGAAAGCTACTGTGCTAGCGAAACATGTTATGATTATATTTTTTCAAATAAGTAAGTAATTCTGGAAAATATTTTTTCTATCAATTTCCCTGTGTAGACGTTTTAACAAAACTACCTTTTCCTTAATTGGGAATATATTATAATTTTATCTATTACGATAACTGAAATAGACCAACATGTTACATAATTAATAATGTGAAATACAACAGCTCATTCTTCACCCGATCCAATACGTTTTAATTTTTCATTCAAGGTTTCTCTTAATAAATCAAGAATTAAAATACAAGGTGTGCAAATATGGCAAAGAGGTTGGGCAACGCCAACGTCCATCTCCTTCTTTTACGTAAACGGTATTGTTCACAAAGCAACCAATGCCGATGACGATATCAATATCAGTACCGCCTTTTCCGATTTTATTTATTTATAACCAGCAGTTTATTGCAGATAGTTCGATACGATCATTCTCGTCAACTTTTTAAAAATGGCTGCTTTTATTTATGTGACACTGATTTGCATTTTGTTTTCCTAGTGAAATATATAGTTTAGCAGCTGTATAGCTGATAATACTCTACTTGGAGTATATTTGCCTCTGAAAAAGAAACACGTATTGTTATGGTTTATTAGGAAAATTATAGAATTTTTGAAACACTTCAAAAGTAATTTTTGCTCATGTTTAGAAATTAGGGTCACTCTAATGATTATTTCTAAATCTATAATAGAAGATGTACAGTTTTTCACTGATAATACAATTGATGAAGATATGCTTTTTGAAAGATTTATGGTCTTACCTTCGAAATAAATTCAGGAGTTTGTTCAACTGCCCTATTTGCCAGACTAAAACCTGAAATTACATTAATAAATAAAATAAAAATGCAACCGATTGTTGTCTGTTTCTCGGTTTATCAGTTTTGCACGTGGTCGCGATAATGTCAAACACGACCTACCTGAAGTTTCACTTGAAATTCAATTAATGACCCATTTAAATCGGTTCATTACTGAAAAAGCTATATCAATTCAAAAGATCTCGTCAAATATTCCTTGGTTCATTAGGCCGAAACTTTGCTCAATTTCATTCATGGATTGTGAAACGATATTCTTATGAATGAAACATTTATTTATGAGAAATTTTCGCTGTTGGATAATCTGGTGAGGTAATCAGTCGCGAGCAACGTCTATACAAAATATAATTCAATATCCAACGTGATATTATCCGGGAAAGTGATTGTTTTCCGGCAGGCATTTACTAAAACCTACGGTGTAGGTAGTATGAAGAGATGAAAATTTCGAAATATTCATTTTCTTATACGTATTCCTCGATACAGTCTTCATACACGTTTTGATATCTGTTAGAGTATTGGTACAAGGGATGTTTTTTCCCCGTTTGGAGCTTTGTTCACGAGATGAAGCTGTTACTGGTTAACAATCTTTCCCTTAGACGAAGGTTTCACACTATTCTGATAAGTAGTTGTTTTCCAGGAGGCGTTTACCAAAACCTTCGATGTAGTTAGGTAGCCAGGAGAGATGTATATTACTTACTCTTTGCTTTTCTGATTATTGTTTATATGCCATTAATTTTGCATTTCGTTTTTCGTAGTCTGTTGATATCATCTTCCATTGATAATTTCCCCACACATACTCATATTCAAAATAGTTTTGATTTCATCTTCATTACTGAATCATCTAAACTGATAATTTTTCTGTTTCTAGTGTCAATTGATTTAAAAAAGGAAGGAAACTCACAACTGATTTGATAGTGAAACTTACAATAGAATAATATCCTATGTATATTCTGAACCTTATTTAGTCATGAAATTATAATATTGTTATTGATATTAGTATCAATAATATTAATATATGAACAGGGATGGCCATTCAACATCTGGGGGAAATCTCAACTCCCCTTCGATGCCGGACGTGGGGCAACAGGACTAAGACTAAGACTGATATATTAACATTGACTCTACACTTGATGTTTGTTCTGGTTCTACGAAATTCAGGTTCTAGGATGTCAGGATCATGCGCAGTTTATTGAGGATAAGTTCGGATTGATTAATTCTCTGTTCTGGTTTTGACTGCGAAATGATCCTAAACTGTCTTGAACCGTCCCGAATCGTTCTTGCTCTCGAGGCTGAACTGTTGGGAACTCTGTTCCCGTTGCTCATGGGCGTTCATGTGGAAATTTGTTTGGGCTATTTTTTAGGATGTTTTTTATTCATTTGATTTGAATAATTGATAATTGAGGTTAGATAACATTTGAACTGACTACAAGAACACGCTACATAAAAAAATAGACATGATCAACAGTATTTTCCCATCTTCATCTCTTCATATATACGATAGGTGGCACAGTGGCAGTTTCCAAACAATTTCGGATGTTAGAACCAGAATAAACGTTTGGTTCCTAGAACAGAAAGAAGGTCCCCCCACAAGCGATCCATTTGGTGGGGTTGAAGACAAGGTGGTGTTGCCCAAATCGATGATTTGCCTGCGTTCAGGGCCTCCACTTGCAGTACATTCGTAATTTTACATAAAATTCCACACTGATTTGGTATGGCTATTACAAATTGGCAATTTTCACATATTTCCTAATGAAGAACAAATCCGATAGGGTTTGATAGGTAAACAAATTAACCCAAATTGCAATGTAGTAACTAGGCCCATTCGAAAATTGGGTTAGTCCTACTCTTCGTTTTGTATCATGCTTTGTGTTCCTTCTGTTTTTATGACATATTTGGTGACATTTGACATGAGCTTAGAGAAATGAAATATTATTGATCTGTGGTTGCATGAATTGAATGCATTTTATTCATTTATAATAATTGTATTCGAAAGGGGAGTTGAAACCTAATAATAATTTTATCGAAACCGTCGGAGGTCTACCTAGAGATTAAAAATTTTTCTTGTAAATGAAATTTCATTTCATTTACATTTCGATATTTTTTCTTCCTATTTCTTCCTTTTCAATATCATATTTTTAATAAGGAAATAATTTAACTGTTTTATTAACTATACAATGTTAATGGTTCTCGAAATACTGAATTCTTCTCGAAGAGGAAGGAAATAAAAGATTCTCATCCAATCCAGCTCTAATACCCACAAAGTAATTACTTACGACGTTACCATTCAAATACTCTTACTGGAAAAGTGAACGTGCATACGTCAAAATGTACAGTTTGAGTACTTTGCATACACGCAATTAAGTGCAGCTATGTGAAAGTGGTATCATAAGCATGTAATGTTAACTCCGAATAATTATCAGACAACTCAAATTCTACAATTGATTTTGACGTAACATATGGCACAAGTATATACAACTCGTTGTACTGAATTTATTAGACCGTAAACCCAATGTTGTCTGTTATTGCTTTGAGAATACATGAATTGTTTTTGATTTCTGCTTTATTTCATTCTCAGACATACACTTTTCTTTTCGGATAGGTACAGTTTGAAAATGTATACTCATAAATTCTCCATTGATGAAAGTTTGTCAAATATTATACATTTCACACACATTTCGGTACTTAATTGAAAATAAATTCAATGTGTCCAGCACAACTTTCTAATTGATGTTGATCTACTTGTTGAGTTTGACATTATTTTTGAAAGTTTTTAAAAAGGATTCTTTAAAACATTTTGAAAAATTCACAGGAGGAAAGGTGTTTCTTCAGTTCTATTCTCAAATACCTATTTTCATTCAAATCGAATAAAATGTATTTTCCTTACGATTTGCAACTGTCCGTTTTTGGTACCTTTGATCCAATTTGGGAGATTGTTTTAATTTTCTATTCAGTTGTTTTCCGTAATCTGTTGTTTTCGATTATATTATATTACTCAAATTCGCATCTGAAACTTGGTCAGATTTATTGGTTCATCTATACTGTTGGCAATAATTTTGGTTTTTTGCAAGCTAGAGAAATGAACCGAGATGTACAAAAATAATGCAATTCATGTTTTTCTTTGAGTGCTTAACTTTCACTATCTGCAAAATGAACGAAGCTGAACTTGTACTCATAAATTTCACCTAAAAATTCGATAATGGAAAACATTTAACATTTCATACTTAGGTTTTTCAAGTGGTAGACTTTTCAGAAAATAATTCTTTTTTGAATTGGAGGGGTTATATTTTTAGGAGTGATTGATTTTTGGGAAAGGAAAATTTTGGCTTTCTACTACTCTATCCTGATACAAAAAAAGGATGAGGGAATTTTCCAAAAATAGGAAGAAAGTATTCAATTTGAAAATAAGTAACTCTATACACGGATGTGTAGATCATGCAAAGAAATAACTTTCAGACACAAACTGGAAGAAAGTCCTCCTGAAACAGCTACTTTCATATAAACATTGAATTACACGAGAGAAAAAAATTCTTTCGAAACAAATACTTCTATATGAACACTGAATTATACAGAAGATACTTTTCTCTACTCAGTTTGTATTTCAAATGTGGAATAAAAATCAGATATCATTCACATGAGTTCTACCTTCCACTTTTTCTTTTTCCAAAACCGAAAAGAATATTTTGTGAGCAATGCCTCAATTGAAAAAAGCTATATTTCTGAAATGTCCAGAATCTAATTCAACTGATTAATTATCTACCCTCTAGAATGCATACCATCGATTTTCATTTGTTCAAAGGTTTTGAAATTTAAATACAACATACTGAACTTATGTAATCGAGACTTAGTAAAAGTACTTTATAGCTAGGTGAAGTGGGTAACGAAGCGCTACGGCGCATCGTTCGTTACGCTATATATATATATATATATATATATATATATATATATATATATATATATATATATATTCGTTACGCTATATATATATATATATATATATATATATATATATATATATATATATATATATATATATATATATATATATATATATATGAAATCTGAAGCTTTCACGGATAGGAATATGCTGAACTGGTTTTTCCGGGTATATGATCCGTGTATGTGATATTATCTCTAATTTCACTAGTATTTGAAAATACAAACAGGAAACGCTTTAAAATATGTCTGTCGCACCCCTACGAACGACAACCCTCAGAAGTATAAAGTTGTACTAGCTATAGATTAACGAGGTCTTATATTTTCATGGAATTATTTTCCAGCAGCTTGACTGCATTAACCTTTCTAGATTTCATATATATATATATATATATATATATATATATATATATATATATATATATATATATATATATATATATATATATATATATATATATATACTCCCTTTTTCCGTCACAGAAAAAAAATCATTTAGAACGTTACATATCTGATGTACAGATTGATTTTGGCTTGCAGTAGTTGTGAAATTCACTAATAATTATTTATTATTGATTTTATCAATTTGAAAAGTATTTTATAATGGAGGTAATGTTTTCAAAATGTTCCTAAAAGCAAATATAATTGCTCTAGAGTGATTAAAAATATACAAATATACAAATAATAAACACTCCACTCTTTTATGAAAACCAAAATATAGCGCTGAAGTCAAGAACTAGGAAAGTTTCAACAAAAGTTAATTTATCATATAAATATCAGTTTGTGCGAAATAAATTCAATCAGGTGTTTTTTTAATAAATGTATATTGTCTATTGAAATTAGTTTTTCATTTTAGTTTCACCAACAAATATATTTCTTCGAAATTTCTATTGCTCAAACTTATATCTTGTAACTCAAATTTCAAACCTTTCATACTTGATCTAAGTTGAACATTATATTATCGCTTTATTGTGAAATATAAATTATACCTATATTTTTTGATGACACTTACTTATTGCACTTATCAATCAATGTGAGTATTTCGTAATAACTTGAAATCTTATTTATATTATTGTAATTGTAATGGAGTTGCAATAAACTACTACAAATGCTTCCAAAATGTAGAGTTCTTCCGGTAGTATCCACAACTTTACCGATGTAGAGTTGGTCGTTTGCTGTATTTCTTCCTCCTACCACAGGATTCACTAATGCCATTTGCAGTTCATTTTTGAGTGCAGGAGATGACGTTGGATACCAGACTAACTTGTCTTTGTTATCGGAACATAAAACCTGAAAAAATATGATTATATTGTATTCAGTAAAGGATGATATTTGATATCAAAGTGAATGGAAAATTTATACAAAGTATCCCCAATTCAGTGGCGTATTAGAAGTAGGTACATCAGAATCAGAAGTGTTCCAAATTGAGGTAACCACTAAAAATGTTGTGAATCAGTTTTTAAAATTATTGACTGAGCGTAAAAGTATTGACTGATTTCTACACCTAAACAGACATTTCGATTTCAACATCATGGGCACTTTTGGAGATTCAAAAAAAATTGCTTTTGACATTGATACACTTTGACGTTTAAAGCAATTCTTGGAACAGTTTTTCCTTTCCTTCTGATGTTGCTTTCAAACCTCTAGCGTCAGTTATTTTAACGTAGTTATATTGTAGGGTACTGGAGGGTAGCCAGGCTGGATACAATTACACTTGTTTCTAATGACTGTTTCAGATACTTTGCAGCGAAAGATGGTTTTTTGGGCGCCCATGTCCGAATGGCCTAGTTAGTTAGGACTCAGGACCTGAACCTGTTTTGTCAGTTTTCGAAGAAGAGCACACTTATGAATAAAATATATTTTTTTTATGTTTCTGTAGATGGTGTCTTCCAAAAGAGAAATTAGTAAGGCAACCTTCAATTTTCAAAAAAATCTTCCTTTTTTTTCAAATGAAAAGTGTTTGGCGAAATGCTATCCTTCGGAATCTTCCAAAGAAAGCAATCAATTTTAAAAATTAACTCTATACAAAGATGTGTAGATCATGCAAAGAAGTAACTTTCAGAAACAAATTGGAATAAAAAGCCCTCTCGAAACAGCTATTTTCATATAATCATTGAATTACACGAAAAAAATACTTTCGAGACAAATACTTTTATATGAACGCTAAATTATACGAAATACCAATTTTCTGTATTCAGTTTTTACTCCAAATATTCGTATGAAATCGAATTAGATATTTTTCACAGGATTAGTACAGAATATAATCAATGAAAGGAGTTGAATTTCACTCTCATGGAACAGTATCATCCTCACTACTAGATATCTGATTGTTTGTCGTAAGACACTTAACTTATCAGCTCTTCAGTAGCCAATACGGATATGACTATAAGAAAAAACACTCTATTCGTTCATAACTACGACATTTTGTCACGTAAAAACTTTCATTCGCTTATTTGATTAAATCCCAGCCATAGGAAACTTGTTTAAATTGAAAATAGCTGTTTCGGGATGGCTTTTTCTTTCAGTTTGTGCCTGAAAGTTACTTCTTTGCATGATATATACATGTATAGAGTCAATTTTTGAAATTGATTACTTCCTTTCTTTCTTTAGAAGATTCCCGTATTTTTTATATCAAGGTGAAGTAGAAGGCCAAAAACTTTCTTTTCCAAAAATTAATTTCTTCAAAAAATATACGTTTTTGATTTATCCTTCGGAGATAATTCAACCTCTTTTTTGCAAAATATTTTATAGAATCAAAAGTGTAAAAGAGTGTTCGTACTTTATATAAATTGTCGAAATTTTTCATTTCTTGAATTGTCAAGAAAATATATAAACCAACATGTGATACCTTCAAAGCATGACTCTTCTGTGATATCAGTGACGCATTTACATGGAAGGCTGAAACATTGACTTCATGCTGATGAACAAATGCCTGACCGATAAAAATACCAAAATTGGGAGCATAGGCTTCAACTATGTAAGAAATGCCTCTGTAATCTCTACCGGTTATAGCGTCTACAGGTGGAGAACCAGGAGTCCAAGGTCTCCAAAAGTATTCTGGAAATGAAATATTATGAATTTTAGTGCCATCTGAGAATATGATTGAAGGGAACAAAATTCGAACTGGCAGGATGTGATCGAATGTACCGAACATTTCTTTAATTGTTGTAATGTTGTAAATATCCCCTTCAGAATTTTGAAATGTTATAGACTGTTTCGAGAGAGTTTTCTATTATCCAAATTATCGTGAGTTTTGGTTAGGCATTCATCAAGAAAATTCAATATGGTACTTGATAATCGAACAATAATTTGTCCAATCCAATGTGTCATTGAACCGATATGATTCCAGATAAAATGTCAAATATATCTCAGTTATGACGGTGACATAAACTTCATCTTATGTTCAAACTCTGAATATGAAAATGAAATCATCAAAATTGAAAGCTTTCTACTCATTTAGATTTTGAATTTGTAACGGACTGTACGATATTGAAAAAACTGTTTAATATCAACATTCAGTAGTTCATAATCAAAAGAATTCACATATATCATAATTGAATTCACCGTAAAATAATGTTGATCTTTTTTCAAGATTTCAGCAAAGCTTAAAAAGATAATGTAATAAAGACGATGAAATATTTTTTCTCAGAATAGAGAATCAATTCTAGTAAAAATAAATCATACACTGAAAATAATTTTCAATTTTATGAAATTTGTATTATTGTTTAAAGCTTCAATATGGTGTGATGATTTCAATGATGAACCTATTTTTCTATTGTGATTCCAAAGTAGGTGCTGTTATTCAATAGAATTATAATTTATTAGTTTTATTCGATGATAGGAGACTTATAACGGTTATCATGATGAAATTCAGTTGAAATAAAATATTAATTCAATACATGTATGTCACTGATGATGTATGTCAATCTGCATAAAATGTGTATTTATGGTCCAGTCATGTTCATTTCCAGAAACATATTTTCAAGAATTTAACAAAATGTGACTTGAAGCTGTATATTGGTTGACATAGATCTAATGCTATGAACGAGTATTTGTGATTTCGTTATGATGAATATATTATTGAATGAAAAACTTATTTTCTGAAAATTATCAAGTTTAATTCAATTGAATTACTTTACCTCCTTCACATTTCACTTGTAAAGTAATACTGTAAGTAATGATAACAACTATTTTGAGCAACATTATCACGGTGCATTTATTGTTGGGAATAAGGAATTACCACCGTTTTTATAGTAAAAATATGTGATTAATGTGTTATCTTTTTTAAAATTTATGAGGTAGCTTATGAATTAATACGACTAGAGAAATATGAATAACAACTCCTGAATAAATGAATCAAACATTGTAAATTGCACTGCCATCCTAATTTCTTTTATTTTGTCTTGAAAAATGTAAGATGTTTGTCAAATATAATACCAGCTACTTCGTTTGCGTGGAGAACAGACTAAATAATAATTAAACGACTGTAAACTAATCTCAAAACTAACAAAAAAAAATTGAATGGCAAAGCAAAATTTTGCAAAGAGAAAAAAATTTCAGTGATGGGGAGAATAAATAATATCGTCAACATATACATTCATCGGTGAACCTACTTTTATTTGTCTACATTATTTTGAAACAAATTTCATTTTCAATATGGTTCTTCCTCAACAGCCATGCACAAAATAGTTAGAGTTTCATATTATGCATCTTTCGAGGTGTCATCATAATTTTCTGTTACATTTCATTGGGTCAATGTCGAAGAGTTTTTGTTACAAATTCGATACGCGTTCTGTATATTCTTTGATTCATGATTATCTCGGATATAGTTCTAGACTGCGTGTTGATTCAATCCATATTTTTTTTTCAGTTCTCTTTATATTGAGATATATATACTTTCAGAACATGAATGTCAACCTCAGATTCGTATTTTATCCCATTGGCAGAAAAATAAATTTCGTAAATGAAAGAAAGTTGAAGGTGTCCATTATTGAAATAAACGTACCTTTCGAAAATTTTGTGCAGCCAAATGAAAGTGTATATGGAACATATGAAATTTGAATTTTTCCGTATTTAAAAAAATAAAAACCCTAAAGCTAGAAAACCAAAACTATCATTCTATTTATTTTTTTAAATTATTTTAAAAACGTTTTATGATATTTTCGATTTCATCACACCGTTTGATTAATCCTTGAAATGCGTAACTTTTTTGTGATTCAAGCAATAGTCTAACTTTGAAGGTTCTTGAGATAATATTAGTGACCCCCTTGAAGCTCATCTTTATGTAGAACTTTCATTTCATCAAACTCAATTCAGTGTACTTTCTCAAGATAATAATGTACTCGTATCAGTGCACGGGAATATTCATTTTTCAATTTTATATCACTTTCGTGTAAAGTTATTGTAGTGGACAATATTTGTGAGGTAGTTCCAAAACAATCAAAATCACAATTATCACCTGGTATGTTGTAGACATTTCATTTTCACAATCCGGTTTGAGCTTTCGAATTCCTAAAACCTTTTCTTAGAAGTTCCATTGTATACATTAACGCTATATCCCAAATACAAAACTTCAACGGCCATTTGTTACGCTGATGACACAGCGCTAATATTCAGAGATGACAGTTGGTACAATATCTCCAATCGAGCTGAGGAAAACCTATAGGAATTTAAAATCTGGTTCAACAATGAACTACTGAGTCCTTATATAAAAAAGACAAAATTTATGTGCTTCTCATTAAACTCTGATGACCAACCATCTATCAACAAACTCAGAATACACATGCCCACCTGCACTAAGAATATTACATGCAACTACCCAAAAATTGAAAAAGCTACGTTCATAAAATATCTGGGTGTAGTTATTGACCAACATCTGAGGAGGAAAGAATAGATTGTCCAAGTTAAAAAAAGGATGAGACTTCTCATGTTTAAATTCTACACCCTTACGGTTATACTCTCTCAAAAAAATATATTAATTTTATTTAATTTCTTGGCATAGTCTATAGTTAGATATTGTATTGTTGTGTGGGGAGGACCATTCAATAATACCATCAATTGCCTACAAACAACCCAAAACTTATTAATGAAAATTACATTAAAAAGAGCTAGAAGTTTTCTAACGGAGCAAGTAAGTATATTATATCTTCGATATACACATGTCATTCCTACTCTTTTCTTATTCGGAATAGAGTTCAGTTTGGGGATTGATGATGTGGTATTTCATTGTATTTGTCTGCTTTCGAGAAATATAGAATTTACCTGAATTGCATTTTATTGTTAAAACCTTAGAATTACTGAGCATAAGATCCTGATTCAGCTACCACAGTTTGATATGGAAGTTCTTGAGTTTCCAGAAATTCAGTTTCATCACTCACAAAACGACAAGATCAGTCGAAAACTTGCATATCAAAATTAGGCTCTTTTGAAAAGTGATACCCAAAGATTCGTTTTCTTCTTTGGAGTTTTGCCCCAAACATACCCTGAAGTTGCTGCCATCCAGAAAACAGCCATCCGCCGGATTGGAGACGCAAACATCACGTGCAACGGACTGTGGCTACTCATCGTTTTGAGGTTCAACTCAGTACACTTCGAACTTCACTGTTTACGAACTCTTTCATGTGGAGAACTGCTTTTATGTGGAATAAACCTCCTGAGAACGTTTTTTCAAATGGATTTAATCTCCAGCGATTCAAATCCAATGTGAATCGCTACTTCCGCACAGGCACCGCTCTGAGAGAAACTTAAGGATTTTCCTGTAGTGCTTGTGTTTGTTCCTTGAAAAAAAACGTAAACTGTTCAACCTTCTTCCAAAACTTCTGAATAAAAAATAATAAAAAGAAGGAAATTTAAATCGACTCTCAAGCAACACATTCAAGAGAACCCGGTGACATAAAATATTAAAAAAAAAAGAGTCGAAGACTCATTTCGAAACCCTGCATCGACGATCGCTATCCCTTCCTCCATCATCCATAAAATCAAAGAAACAATTTTTAAAAATCCAGAAATCATTAACACTCATTGTTAGCAGTTTTTCATTTTTATCAATGGAATTTTTGTTTTTCCTGTAGTAAGGATAATTTCATGGAGTTACTTCTCTGTTAAAGAAAGAGTATTTTGCCGATATACTTTCAATAATAGTATTTTTTGCTTTACAGGACGCATTCATTTTCATATTGGGAGTTGCTATGGGACATTCTTAATAACTTCGAAAGTCAATGTATTGAGATATATTTTACAAAGATTTTGACAAAATAAGTTAATGCAATTGATACACGTTTCAACACGACTTGAATCCTCTAAAAAAACGAAAGTAATCTGTATTTACTTTTCATAGTTTCTTTTTTGCGAATTCGATAAATTATAAATTATGTTCATCCTTGAATACATTTTCTCCTCAGTAACTTTGTGTTACGACAAATAAGTACATAGTTCAATTATCAAATTCAAAATAAAATATATTATGAAATTAGATAATCAACCAAGCAATTTTGAAGATAGTATTGTTTAAATGATATTTTTCGTGGTGAATTACCATGAGTGAGATAAAATTAAAATCTAAATATTTACTATAACCGTCATAGTATTCGACTAATATTATTATAATCAAAAGCATTGTCCATAAATAATCTAGATTATTGAAATTCAACCTTAAGCGTAATAATTACTACCTTGGGCCGGTTTTATGTGGTTGAAAAGGCGAGAAGTGGGGAAGATAAATAAAAGGTATTACCCTTTCATAACCTAAGTGAAGAGTGGGAAGTGAGGAATTGATCGATGAATGATATTCGAAAGTCAAGTTATGTTTCCCAATAGGCTCCCACTCTTCAACTCCATAAAATTATTGTATGTGTATCAAAAATCCAACGGGTCAAAATAGTTTATTTGGAATGAGTGATGGTAGAGAAAAGCGATAGAATGAAAACTCGCAAGTAGTAGAAACCACTACAATTTGCATAGACAGGAACGTTAAACTCGAGCAAACATGAAAAAAACGGCTTCAGGAACATTCAGTTGTACCACGCGATTGCCGCTGGCCGTCTCATTGCTATGTTGAAAGCACTTATTGATCGTGCCACTAGGATTTATGAACCACATTTCCTTGAAGAAAAACTTCGTCATCCAGACCAAGATCTACAGTCCAATGGTTTTATAGCGCAAGATATCAAACATGATCTACATCCTAAAAGGAGAAATACTTTGATCACATTACAGTCGCCAGTTGTGGGCATAGCATATTTGTCTCACATAAGCAAAGTCACGGACCACTTGAGAAGAATAATAACATTAAGAGTATTCACAAGCTAACTAATCAACTAAATTACAACATCAAATCGGCCAAGGACAAAAAAGAGCTTCTGTTATCCGGCGTTGTTCACAGGATTCTGTTCCTGTGGCTCATTTCATATTGGGACTACCGAATACAGCTTCAACTCTAGAATATAAAAACACAAGCATAGTTGCCACCTCATATATCCGAAAAAATCTGCAACTGCAGAACACTACGCATGACTTCATAGAGGGATCATTGAAATCTATAAGCATCCAACAATTTCAACAGATAAGAAAAAGCTATATGGGTCAACAAAACATAGTATTCAGTACTCAATAAGGCTATAAATGGATTCTAATAAAACCCCAATCGACATTCCAACGTGGACTAGTCAGGACAATGTGACAGTAACAGTAGGGACCAATCAGAATGACCCAGCAAAAGTACAATCCCGAGTGAGTATTTTCCGCGGGCATCCACTATCGCTTTCAACCCCACATCCTTCTTCGCCCTCACTCCCTTCCACATCAACAGCCTCACCACCGTCTTCACCGTCACCCCCACCACCCTCTGAAATCATAAATACGAGTGAACACGTAGCTCGCCAGTTAATCGTTGCTGACACTTCGATATGTAACTTACATCCTAGCATAAAAAGAAAATACCGAACGAAATCTAAAAAAAATCTAAGAATTTTGAATTGAGAAAAAATCATCTCAAATCAATCATGAGATGACGATAATAATATGTGTGATGGAAGTTTTGAATACTTAGAAGAGAAAATTCATGTAAGATATGTAACGATGTTGGCAAACATGAGGACCACTTGCAGAGCACCATTGCAGAGCTTATGGCAATTCCTGAATGTTCAGATTGCGATAACCCTGAAGATTTTATTTTTGTTATGTCCCTAATATATTTTATAATGTGTCATTTTTACCTATGAGAATCGTTAATTTTTGTTGTATATTATATCTTATTGATTAACTTTTGATTTGTTCAAATTTTTGTCATGTAGATCAAATTAAGTTTAGTTTTGTTCAATAGATTATGATGGCCCTTATTACACAAATGGAGGTTTTTGGCTATCTGACTCGTAGGGTCATGAGGGCGAAAGTGAAATCCACATGATTTCAATTAGCGTAATGAGGGTATGAACGAGTATTATGAATATTTCTTAGTAAAATGATTGTAACCTAAAATGACATATTTCTGTTACTTTTCCTCACTTGGATCTATTTGTCCCATTCTTTCCTATGCAAAAATCAAAAGTATTTTTTCCTGTGGTCTTTCTGTTTCTCGAATAACATATTTGCATGGACTTATTCAGTGAGTAAGTTGAAGGATCATCTTGATCTTCATCTATAATAGTAAAGATTTCAATCTGGTCTGAAGAACCAGGCAGTATTTGAAATTTAACTTTTACGGTTGAGGTTTCAATCCAATCTGAAGATCCAAATTTCAAATCCCAATATCATTCCTGACAAAATCAATTCTATTTTCAAAAATCATTATGTAAACAGTAACAAACGAATAGAACAGTTCAATTGTTGAATTTATTCAGGAACTGAACTGAACTGCACCTTTAATTTTCAAAAATATTCTTTTGATATAAATTTTCTCAATCTTCATTTCTTTAATATATTTCTTGAAAATAATAAAGACGATTATTATTATTATTATTATCAAAAATAATATAAGATGAAGAATATCAACAATATCGAAAACATAAGTATTCAACAAAGTGAAACTTCATTTTTACTATTAAGTAGGAAAGACATTGCGCAATTTGTGAATATGGTTTTATTTCTTCAAATAATAATGTTTGAAAATTCGAAATCCTATTGAATCACGTGTAATAACCGTCGATTAAGAAAATCCTAGGCTTTGTTATCGAATACAAGGACATCGGAGTATTGACAACTACATTTGATTACTATGACAGGTTGAACAGAGAGCTCTTGAATTCCATGCATACAAAATAATTTCAATAGTAAAGTTAGTCTGTCTCCTTACTCTGAGTATTAGTCAAATTAAATATGAAAATTATTATTCATCAGTAAACCTCCGTCCAGTGAATAACTAGGCGAAAGTAATTATGAACCAATCTCGAGGATATATACATAAACTCGTAGGGAGAAAATAACAGTTGTACTGTATTTGTAATTCGTTGAGAAATTTTCTCAAAAGAGTCAAACGACAAACAACAAATACAATAGATTCTGAGTATGGAATCCCAATTCAAGGTAATTCCAAAAGTGCAAAAATTCATAGTCCTTTCGATATTTTCAGAATGCGACAATCCTATGAAGTTGATATAGGGTATATATGAGTCGATGGATTCATGTTATCAACAAATGCCTTTAAGTTCGCTTAAATATAAGTGGCCACATTCGATGGCTTTAAATGTAAAGGCAAGCTTATGTAGACATCATAACCTCACTCATTATTCTTTAGTTTTGGAAATACTGCAAGTGTCATTTTGCTGAAATATTTCAGTAAACGGACTTGTGAAATTAAAATCAGTTGTTGCAGAATGATGGAACTAGAAGATAAAATCATGCTGGAAGACGATAATGGCATCTTACGACGAATTTTTAGGAGGCCCAACTATTTCGAGGAGATGGATGATATGGCCTTTCATAGAAGATTTGGACTGACCAAGCTAACAAAACTATATGTGCTGGAGCTCATAGAAAATGCTTTAAAATTCGAAAACGATTTGTAAAATAATATTCAATTGTTTTTACTTTTGTTCAATACAATCACATATCATATAACTGACCACATGTGAAATAGCAAATTTATAATTGGCTTCATAGAATTATTATTCTTCAGTATAGCTGGCCATCAGCCGAGATGCAGGTAGTCCTGAGTAGGACATTTCTCTCTCTCTCTACAGATGGTCAGATAGATCTTATTTTGCAATACAAGGAGCTACGATGAATTGCAAAAATTAATTCTCCGTTGAGGTGAAGTTTGGAACTCTTGATTTTCCATTCATTTAGCCAGTAAAAGATATGAAAATTCACTGTTAAGTATGTTCTTATCTCTGTTTCTAATACTTTCCGACAACAAGGTAGAAGAAAATCTACGAAACCCCAATTTTTATTGAATTCATTTCCTGCTCGTAATTTGAGAATTGACGTGAAAACCGTAATTATATCCCCTAAAAGATACATTACCAAGTGATTTTGGCGCTTGGCTAAGCTACGTGTATTTTTCTGTAGTGCATACCGCAAACATTCAAGCTTGGTTTAATTCATCCATAAAATTAAGACTTTATGTCACGAATCAGTTAATTAAATCTTCTCATGTTATCGATGACAGTACGTAATGGCGTAATGCACCTCTCCGGAATATTATTCATTATTCGGATTCCCAACCTGGAGTATGTGTTTGTGGAGTTGTTTCCTGGCTTTGTCTGTAGGTGGCGCAATGGTCATCTGATTCAACTGCAGAAATAATTCATGACTAGCTGGAATTATATTTGTTTGGTCGTGAAACTCAGACGATTCACTCCGTTCTGAAGAGACCATGCCCATACTGATGATGGGGCAATTACCCCGAAACCGTATATATACAGTGCATTCCATTCAAAACGAGCCGGCCTGAATAACTTTTGGTACAAAGATTTGCAGAAAAAATAAAAAACACGTCAACCATAGCACACAGAAGGACACCCCAGAGCATGTCACCATTTTTTTTAAATGGATCACCCTATATTGTTTCGCATTATCAGATAGATAGATAGATAGCACTTAATTTCCAACAGGTGTACACCCAATTACAGGAAATATACTGAAAAAATAAAATTCAATTCAATTGAATTCACATATTAGTAGAGGGGGAAAGACGGGTCTGGACCTCCCCCCAAGGGTATGCCCCCCCAGATACACACCACTGACTGTGACCTTGATTCGTTTTTTTATTCTCTGCCTATGAGTTGACCTTGAGTTGTGTGTAACATGATGAGGTGAAACCCCTTTTTTACTCTCCGCCCATGACTGGCATTGAGATGTGTGTGATTTGGCCTTGCATGGTCACATGACCTTGGAAATTTCCTAAGCGATTTCGAGCTACGAACACGTCATATGACCTTGGGAGAAAATTCTGATCGATATTGACCTCGGAACACGTCATATGACCTTAAACACAAAGTGTGGATAGACAACCGGCTTTGCCCTTGATACATGAGCTCAAATATAAAGAAGATGTAACCTTGAACCCCTTCCCTCCTGATAATTTTTCTATAAGTATGGAGTTTCATACTTTCACATTCAGTTCATATAATCTCAAGTGTTCGAATAGGTGATTAGTATTTGTTGAGTTTCAAGGTGATAACGAGAAGTAACTAGCAATCCAAGTAGTGAGTGTTGACATCGTCATAGAGGTGAACATATTTTTTATATTCTTAAACTGTAATTTTCACTATTTTTTTTGAAATGGATAATTTGAAATTTGACATTGAAAAGATTAATTTTGCAATTAATCAACAAAATGAAGTTTTAGAGCAGAGATCCATAACATCATTGATTGTCGATAAGGGTTATAAAATTGAAAAAATGACTATGCTTTCTACACGATATGGTAAATCCATCCAAGTAGTTTTATTGGATGAGGAAAGTAATACTTCCTTCAAATCGTGGCTACCAAAACGTGTCACAGAGCAATTCACAGAGGACATTATTCGTGAAGTGAATTCAACCAAATCTAAATTCATTTTTACATATATGGGTCAAAGTTCTCAGGATTATCCTGGTGCCAAGACCCGCTCATTGGTAAAATTTGATATTTTAGATTGATGGTGTTGATTGTGTCTTTATTCTCTTTGTAAATAGTGAAAATATGGTTTATTTATATGAAATATGTATCAACTCTCTCGCTTCAATCATGGTCAAATTTCAAGTGAGTGTTTTTTTTCCATTCACAATATATCTCCCAAACTAATGAATGTGATTTGTGTTTTTTCAGAGCTGTTCATTCTGCAAATATGTGGATGCAATATTCAGCACAAGAGTGGCCGGAAGCTGTGGATTTGGATTCTGCCATAAGAAAAATGGCTTGGGAAATGGCTGATCTGAGTTTTGACGCTCTACATTCATCAAATTATGATTTAAGTGTATGTTATGATGCTGAGGAGGTGCGAAAACTTTTGGAGCTTAGTGAAAAGTATGAACTTGGTGTGGCATTGTGTCATAAATATTCGTATGGAAGCAGGAATTTGGATGACTTCTGTAAGCTAATAATTGAAGCAGACTTGAAACATTTTCTTTACGATATATGCACATACCTGCCGCAGAATATTATAGAGAAATATCAATTGGAACCGCGAAGTCCTAACCCACAACTGGAAGAATCATTAACTGATGGTGATGTAAATAATTGAAATCTGTTGTATATGGTATGAATAAAATAATGTTGCATATTTGCCTATATCTAGTGAATAAAAGACACAAAATAATTATTGATTGTTTTATTATTTATCGAATATTTCATGATGAATTACATGTCAATCTTATTATAATCCAGTCTGAACAGAGCCGTTAAGAGCATTATATGATAAAACAGCATCGTGGAGGATGAGTGCATATACTTTGGTGTTTGCTGGAAACTTCACCTTGCGTGTTTCAAATTCTATTTTGATGTCGACAGTGGATGACTTCATAGCATCGGGTTGATGGGAGCAGTCGATGATGAATAGTGGATTGTTGCGAAAGCTGCCAATATCCATCATCGGCTCACTCATAATTTTATCGTAGTAGCTGCGTTGGAAGTTTTCATATGCATAGTAGGCTGATGAGTCTAACTTCTTATCGAAATCCAGATTCCAACGCTCATATGGATATACTTCAGAGTTCAGAGATAGTCGAATATTATTAATATTCACATGTGAGAATTTAGTTACATCTTTTGATATATTTTCGGATTGATTAGTATTTTGAAAGCCGATAATGATATATCGTGGTCTTTCGAGACTGTTGGTTGTCTTCACAGCCCATATATCTGAGGATGTATCACGAAGTGTGGGTAATTCATAAAGGTCCCACATACGATAAGCCACCTTCACTTTAGCATTATTAGAATTTTTATTGATGCGATTCAATAGTTTCAATTTTTGGCGATCTTCCGGCACAATGTGTCTGATTCTCCATTCTATTTTATTGATTTCTAAATCTGCATCAACTTCTCCTATGAATGAATTTTTGAATGAGCGTGCTATAATCAAAATGAGCTCCTGCTTCACATTCAATATCCCTTTATTGTAATCTTCAGCAAAACCCATGAGATACTTCAAGGGTAATTTGCCGCTGAATACATTGCTGACGGAATCCAATATATCTTGTTTATTCACATCAAGACCCCATCCTATCGGTAGTAGTGAATTTGCTTGTGTTTGTCCGAATGATATCATCGTTTTCATTGTTGTAGTTATACCAGGTTTTCGAAATTCATCTCGATGTAAGTACAACCTAATATATTATTCATATCAAACTGAAAAGGTTATATTTTAAGATGAGAATAATTTTGGTAAAGAACGGTTTTTGTTTTTCTATAAAGTTTTTTTTTTTGTATGATTCAGTGTTCATATGAAAGTAATTGATTTGAATGTAATTTTTGTTTCATGTAATTCAATGTTTTTTTTTGAAAGTAGTTGTTTTAGAAAGGGTACATTGTGATTAAAAGTTACTTCTTCGTATATAGTTACCTCTTTTGAAATTGCTTTTTCTGAAAGATTTCCACTGTTTTGTATCAAGGTGATGAAAAGAAAAGATGAAAACTTTTTTGTTAGCTAATTAAATTTAATCATATTATATTGTCTATTATTTTTTGATTTCAGAACCATGTCTTTGTTGAAAGAAGCTTTATTAAAACCATCAAGCTCTGTGAACCGATCAGAAATGTGTGAAATGGAGCGCAGGGATGTAATTGTCCACCAGAACGTGATCATTCAGGAAGGCGGGGAGATACCACAACCGGTGATGACTTCCATTCAGCAGATGCACAATGCTAAATCATTTTTAAATGGATTCAATCCAAACCATGTGGAGATGAATGACAATCCCTCAAACATTGATAATGTGATGGCGACTCACACCCAGAATCTTGATGAGTCACTTCCGAACTTATCACAAACTGTTGTGAGTAACATATTAGAGATGGAGGAAACATATTCGAAGAATATGGGATCTCCACATAGTTCAATCATTCAGAACAGTTCGGATGATGACCTTGAGAGACGAAAAAGAAAAAAATGGAGAGTGATGAAAAAATAATGAAGAAGGCGAAGAAGTCTAAAAAGTCTACCTCGAAGTCGCCATCTAGAAGGAGACACAAGGCGAAACACGAAAAAAGGGATAAAGTCAAGTCGATAAAAGTGAGAGAGATGGAAGTCATAGCAGGACCTTCTACATCACTCCATCAGGTAATTATCATTACTCAAACGCGACAAGATGTTAGTTCATCATATCCTTTCATTCCACAGGTTCCTGAATACGATAATGTTAGTGCTGGAAGCACGCCTCCCCCAACGATTGACCTCGAAAACTCAGACGATTGGTTTTTATTTATGAGATCCAGGAGAGACAAATTTCTAGAGATGTATCACGCTTACAATGGCTTCGAAACGGAATATAGAGCGAAGAAGGAAAAACTTGTTGAACTGGAAGAGCAAGTTTCTCTCCTCAAAGTGGAATGTGAACAAATGAGAGCAGCTCAACGAGAGAGATCTGCTCACATGAAAAAACTTTCTCCCAAAATTCGACAATTGGAAATCTTCAGTAAGGAGATACATGAAAATTCCATCTTACATCTCTTGTAAAAATTTTTATCTTTCCCTATACATTTGCAATTCATGTATCATAATATTTTCTATATTATTTTCATATCTGTATTATTCAGAGCAATCGTGTCGAGAAATCTCCCCCAATAAATATTTTGTAAATATTTTTTTTTGTATGTTGCTAATAAAGTTATATGTGAGTGTCACTTTCTAGTCATATTTAAAAGTGTAAAATTGATTATTCATATTTGAAAAAATGAATAATGAATGTATCAGTTAATCATTTAGTTTAAAAAAAACAAAATAAAGTTATGTAATGCAATTTCTATTTATATGTAAAAAAGTATATTTTATATTTTGAAAAATAAATAAGGAAAATAATGATTAGTCATTTTTATTTCTAGAAAACAAATAATATTTATGTATCTTACTTTCTACTCATAACTAAAAGTGCAAATCTGATTATTTAAAAAATATATAAAAGTAACAATTAGAAAGTTATTTTCAATCTCTGAAAAAATTAAAATGATTGTAGCATTGATTATTAAATGTCGTCAATGCCACAGATCAAAAAAAATTCTACATCCTATATTGAGATGGATGACTCAGATGAAGACAAATCAATGGTTATTTTTCAGAAAACAGAATGAGATTATCATTCATTACATTCAAAAGTTATCTGTCGAAAACAAAGTCAATCGTTAGGGTTAAAACTCCATGTCAGAGGGTATATGACATTTCATAACACAAGGTCGTATGAGATAGTAAAACCAAGGCCAAAACTCCATGTCGGAGGGTATATGACATTTCATAACACAAGGTCATATGAGATATAAATAAGTTGTGTTCATATATCGAGGTCATGTGACACAAAATATAATCAAGGTCATATGACACACATATCCCAAGGATTTGTGATGTTATTCATTGTCAATGTCGAAAGATTGGAAGTTTTCAGCTTTACATTGCAAGTAACTGACCACTTGTTCCCTCATAATGAATCAAGTAAAACCAAGGCCAAAACTCCATGTCGGAGGGTATATGACATTTCATAACACAAGGTCATATGAGATATAAATAAGTTGTGTTCATATATCGAGGTCATGTGACAAATCCTTGGGAAATATCCCAAGGATTTGTGATGTCATTCATTGTCAATGTCGAAAGATTGGAGATTTTCAGCTTCACACTGCAAGTAACAGACCACTTGTTCCCTCATCATGAATCAAGTAACACCGGTTGTGCAAGAAGCCGATTCAACGAGTGAACCATATTTCGTTCCTTCTGAGGATTCAGCTTATGGAGACATTCAAGTTGAAATTATCAATTCAACGGGTGTGGACAACAACTTTGATGGATATTCAGACACCACAATTGATTTGGATGAGGACCGTGGTTTCGAATTCGACGCTGACGAATACGGTCTATTTGACGACCCAAATGATAGCGACGGCGACTTTGGTGTGATGAATGAATTTTTTCCAATCTTTCGGGATTCACCCAGCCCTGACCTTATGGAACCGTATTTGGATGAAGAAATTGTACAAAATCAATTCGCCGACCCCCCAGAAATCATTATGATAGCCGATTCTCCAGATCCTGAAATAGTCGTTATCGATGATGATCAGAATGGTTAGGTTACGCTAGTGTACTCGGAGTGTACATAATTTGGTTGGTGCACACGGAATACTGCGTGATTTGGGGCAGTGTTCAACCTAAGACATTATTTTATTGAAAACTGATTACTCATATCTATCACTTATAGATGTTAGAAAAAAATTAGGTAAGTTCAATACAAAATTCAATGTGAAAAATGAATGATGAATATAAAGATAAAGCCATTTGTTTGTTTCATCTCGTTTTGTGTTGATGTTGTCTCGAAAATTTGTTGTTGCAATGATTTTTATTTTTCAAATATCTACTATCTCTGATAGGTTTTAAATTATTAATATCATCAACACGAAAAAACGACTTTTTGAGCTCTGAAGAAAAATTCAATTGAATTCAAATCGTCGACTAGAATACAATTATTTTTTAAGAAAAAAACTTGGATGTCTCAACAATATACTTTAGTTTATCATGTATATTGTGTCAATCATATTTTTTGAGAAGGACTTTTCTTCTCCATCAAAAGGTTCATTATTAAAATAACATCAACAATAGTGAAATCAATGATATTTATTATAACATTTCATTGTGGAGGGACATTGTTACAAATAATGCATGCATCTAAACGGCGAAAATTCGTCAGAGGTCTGTCACAAGATTCACACCAAGTTTGTGTTATTTCCATCATCGATATAGTGTAATGTAAATCCATATGTTCATATTCGCCTCCATTATTTCTATTTCGATGGGAATAAAATCTAAAACAACACCAACATAATGTGTGGATGCTATCATTAATGGTTCGTATACGCACATGAGAGTCCGTCACACAGTACAGATCTAAATTATTTTCCACTGTCTCACTAATGTTCATCCACCGGCTCCCTATTATAATGTTGCCATTGTCTGTCGCTGGATCATCATCAATGCCTTCATCTTCAAGTTCTGGATCCATTACACCTTCATTATCCTGCAAATTATCAGCAGCAGCTATGGCTCCACCATCTTCTTGTGCTACATCGAATATATCGATTTCTCCTCCGATGTTATCTTCTCCTTCGATAATGATGTTGGGAAGTTCGTCTTCTTCATCCGAAAACCAATTATTTTCATCTTCAAGTGTCAACCTTGTCAAAACTTCATTAATTTTTGCAGAATTCATTTTTCTTTATTTCTGAGTGAAAAGCTTGAAGTTACTAATAGTACTAGTGAAGTGAAGTTTCAGAATCAGCATTCGATTTTTATGATTTGTTCGATTGTGGAGGTGGTAGCCCCACCACTCTTCTCCCTCTATTCTCTCTATGAGTTTATGATAGGAAAAATAGGTTCATGAGAGTGCAGTTGAATTTGTCAGTTGAATATTGCACCATCTAATAGTGAATACTAATATGCCTTTTCCGAAAGAATGGAATTCAAAACCGAAAGTGTGTGGCGATCCAATTAAAATTGATAAAACTATATTTTGTAATAATTGTCAAGGTTATTGGCCTGAGACGTATATTAATCCATGTACTGGTTTGTGTCGTAGATGTGTGTTGGAGAATCCAGTTCCAGTTCCGAGTCCATTCACAATTCCGAAGACGTCAAATGATTCATCTCCTGAAGTATGCGTCCATCATCAGTGCTACAAATGTTTTACCAAAATCGTGTATAACAATATAGGAATTTGTAGAAATATGTGTGTGAATTGTGCATCAAATCGCGAGTTACTAATTCAACGTTGTATGCGTTGTGATAACTACAAAGTAGATTGTTGGAACAATTTATGTAGTATGTGTAGAAATGGATGGATATTATGTGAAAATGTTGGTGATTTCCATCCCGATGAGAACTTTCACTTCCGGGATTGTTGGTGTTTGGAGAGTGAAGATCAGATGAGGAGACTAGAAATCTATGGCAACGTTATTCGATCTTACATTCCATTGGTTATGGTGCCACCTATCACAACGAACGCTAATAATTAAACAAATGCATTAATAGATATAAATGTGATGAATAAAATCAGTTTGAATATTGTTTGTTTTTTTTACTATTTAGAATCAAAATTAAAAAAAAAAATTCAATTTCATTTATATATCTTTATTTTTCATCAAAAACAATAATACTGCAATTACATTAATGAATTTTCATCAATCCAAGAGTTATGATCTCCAGAAAATCCCAACCATTTCACAAATAGGCGACGTCCTTTCTTTTTCAAAACTCGTTCAACCAAATATGTATTGGGATCTTTCGCTTTATTCAACTCCATTTTATAAAAGCAACCTTTGATTGGATGTCCATTCACATCTTCTAGCTCATAAGTTATAGGGTCTGTACTATTAATTTTCACAACTTTAAAAAGTTCAGTGGTGAAGTTTGCAGTATAGCCTTTGGCGAATATGTTTTTAAATTTACTAATTCGTACCATATCTCCAATTTTGAATTGACTTTTTTCACGTTTACCACTTGGCTTCTCAGATTTTGTATAAACGAACAATTTTGTAGATGGTTTTACCTCTGCAGGCTTCATGCCAATGGTGCGATGAACTTTGTTGTTATATTGATTGGTAATTTTAGGAAGAACTTTCAACCACTTGTAATGGCCTTGAAGTGAAAATTGTTTATAAAGCCAACTTTTCAAAGTTCTGATAACTCGTTCGGCAATTGAAGCTTTTTTTGTGCTGAATGTTGAGTAATGATTGATATGGTGTTTTCTCATTAACGATGAAAATTTTGAATTATAGAACTCACTACCGTGATCAGATTGTAAGTTTCTCGGCACATGCTTTGCATCTTCCAACACACTTGCCATAGCTGCAGTAACTGAATCAGCAGATTTATTTTTCAACGGTTTTGACCATACATATTTTGAATAACAATTGATTACTATGAGTATGTATCTATTCCCGTTATTTTCTTTAGCATATGATTGCATTTCCATCAAATCCATCTGCCACAAGTCCGAAAATCCCTTTATTATTGTCTTTCGACGGGGAAAATTTCGACGCGCTGGCTTATGTATTTCTTTCACAATCTCCCATTTTGCATCACTCATATTACTCAAGATTATTATGTTAAGGATTCACTTCTCTACTGTTCAAGTGCAGGTTTAATTACTGACTGATCAAATTCATCAACTCGCTCAGTAAAAGTACCAATCAATTCAGTTATAACGCTAATTCACATTTCCACATTCCTCAAATCATTTAGTGATGAGTCAGTTTCACAAACTGATTCTGTGTTTATGACTTTGTGATTAATAGACTAATCCTTCTTCACGTAATTCCTCAATTATGGACAATATTTCATTATCGTGGCCGGTATGACCAGCCATTCGTGAACTCCAAAGTAATCGAAGGCGATCAATCAATTCTTCGAGTTTATTCCAATATACATAATCTATATGCTTATTTCTGATATATTTTTTTTGGGTTGGCGGTTTGATCATGCCAGCACCTTCTCTACTAGAGTTTGGCAGAGGGTTTCCATTGGATAATAGTGGTAGAATTATTTCACGATATTTCTTCCAATTATTCGATAGTAGACCCTGTTTTCTTTCATTATATTGATATGCCGCCTTTGTTAATTTGAGTATATCACCATAAGTGCTCATATCGGAAGAGGGAATATTTCCCGATGGTACTTTCATGAATATCAATTTATATAATTTTGGTGTGCCCTGATATGTGGCAATAGTTTTACCATTTTTCTTGAACACAATTTTCTCATCGATAAATTCCACATCAGCTACACCCATTTGTAAATTTCCCGTATCAGTGTTCATGTGTACTCCAAAGACTGTATCGTATGAGGGATTTCCTGATAGTAACTTTTGTATATGCATTTGTACTTCATCACCATTATCAAGTGCATTTGGTGATTCTGAATTTGAAGTTGACAATTGAGAAGATTGATGAGCCTTCGAAAAAGCACCTTCAAATTTTGGTTTCAACTCACTTTTAATTATAGTTTTAGCGGTGAATGGTGTACCACTATCTGTTTTCTGTATAACTCCATTCATTTGAGATAATCCTCCAGTATTGGCAGATATTGCTTTCAATGGTGTTATTATTGGCTCGTAGATTCTCTCGAGTGTTGATTGATCACCTTGGCGACTATTCTTGATATAATTGAATTTCTTTCGAACGGCATCCGTTGCTTCAATTAATTTTCTTTTTAAACATATTTCGTCATCATTTTTCCCCTCCATATTGTTTTCACTCCGAAAATGAGTACAATGAAGTGTTGTCTACACTATCCAGCACTTGAATGAATGAATTATTTCAAGAACGTCAAGGATATATGAAAGCGTCAAATCCTTTTCGATAACGTCCATCTAGCACTTCTCGATCCTTATCAATAACTAAAAATCCATATTTATCTTTCCAACATCTCGCACACATATCTTGAAATTGCTTGAATGTAACATCTGGTGACACATGGTCGGAAAAAATATGATTGAGATTCATATCATCTTGTTTGAACAGCACAATAAAATTTGCATTATCTCGAATCAATTGTTTTGGGACTCGTGAATATGTTTGGGCTAGATAGAAACAATCCACATTTTTATGACGACCCATACTGAAATATGATCGTATAACATCCTGTTTCTCACACATAACATCATCAAAAATGAATATCGAATCCGCTTTGGCATCTGACGGTTCTACTATTTCACCTGCGTTATTGGCGAAGGTGTAAAATCCCAATCCTCTAATTGGAGTTAGCACTTCACGTAAATACTCATATTTAGGTTGATAAAGAGATTTTGAATACAGATAAACATTTGCAAATCGTAATCCTAGAGGATGAGTCAGCAGAGAAATCATAACATTTGTTTTGCCACAATTAGAAGGTCCAATAATCAGTCCGCGAATGGATAGTGGAAGTAAAGATCCATGACGCTGTTTGACACCACTTCCCGATCCACAACCCACTTTTTCATCGAAATTATCGATGGAAAATTGTTGCTTTTGCTGTAGTATGCGCATTATATGACAGTTGGAGACTATATAAGCAGGGTTCCATATCGATTTCTTTATTTAAATGGGGGTTATGAACCGATGCAGATCTACTAAATTGCATTCGAATAAAGTTGGTAGAGGATTGGTAAATTCACTCATTAATAATCTACCATTCGAATTACACTTACCTGGCTATCAGTATTGCGGTCCCGGCACCAAATTGCAGAAAAGATTGGTGAGAGGTGATCCAGGTGTCAATCAACTGGATGTTGCATGCAAAAAACACGATATTGCATATTCACATAATCCCAACAATCTTGTAGCTAGACACATAGCGGATCAGGAACTTGCTGAAAGTTCTTGGAATCGATTCAAGGCAAAAGACGCTTCTATTGGAGAGAAAGGAGCCGCTTGGCTAATTACAAATATAATGAAGGGAAAACGTCGATTTGGTATGGGTTGCAAGTCACCATCCAAGCCGTCGCGCATACAAAAAAAACGTCCTATCAAGAAAAAAAAAGCTACAAAAAAATTAAAAGATTCTAAGTTAATAGCTTTTGGATCTGGAATCGTTAAGAAAGTGCGCGATGTTTTACACAAAGCGGGAGGAAGTGAATTTATTGTCAAAAATTCTAAAAAAGCAACTGAAATTGCATTAAAAGCTGCACGCAAATATACGCGAGATGCAGGTGGCAAAAAGAGAATTCGCACACCTCGAATCATACCAATTCCTAAAATTGGTGGAATACTACCACTCATTCCAATTTTTGCTGGTTTATCAGCGTTAGGAAGTTTAGCTGGTGCTACAGCTGGCATAACGAAAGCAGTTCAAGCAGCCAGAGCGAGTAGGGAGCAGCTGAGTGAAACAAATCGACATAATAAACACATGGAGGCAATTGCTTTAGGTAAACAAGGGAGTGGTATCTACTTGAAACCTTACCGTAAAGGATTAGGACTATATCTGAAACCTCAAAATCCAAAAAACTCATAGATTTGCTACCTCAAAGAGCTCTCTCCAACATCGACCTCATCTATCACGCTAAGAAAATGATGATTCCATATTTTCGGGGGGTATATATGCGTGATGATTTACCAAAATCAGGACCACGCCGATATGAATCTGCTATAGTAAATCTGGATAGTCGACATGGCCGAGGAACACATTGGGTAGCATACAGAAAAAGCGGCACTTCTGTGAAATATTTTGATAGTTTTGGTGATTTACCCCCTCCCAAAGAATTGATTTACTATTTCTATAAGGGATCAAATTCTATCAATACTATTACTTATAACTATGAGCGTAAACAACAATTCAACACAGTATGGTGTGGTCATTTGTGTTTGAAGTTTCTCCAGAACAAATCATGGAAATAACACCAGCACAGGACAGAAAGAGTATCAAGAGGATGAGTCATTCATTGATCGCATATTCCAGAGCACGCACTTTACGAAAAATGAGTAAAGAACAACTCGCTGATATGCCGAAAGAGGTGTTGATTGGGTGTGCATCACATGAAATTGCATCTGTATGGGATAAGTTACCACAAAACCTACAAAATGATATTGATGTGATGAAGTATCAGTACTGCCAAGAGCATTACAATGATTCCAGCGGCGGCAGCAGCTGTATTTCTGATGTGAATGATGGTCCACCTACAAGAAAAATTTTCTGTTGTTATTGTAAAGTGAATGATGTGAATGTAGTCACACATAGTGATATGGATAGATCGCCGAAAAAGCAACGATTACTCCACAATTTCTGCTGTCAGCAATAAAAAGACTTGAATCAGTGAAAATTCATCAGTCATGTCACGTACGTTTTCATTGTCGGGATACTCTAGCGAGTTGAGCGCCAACTTCTACCCTCCCATCGAATTGGATGCCACCAGTAATTATGGTCTGGGATTACATGGTTTCTACTCTTACAACTCCATATTTAATGTAGATGCTAAGAATAATGTTATCGGCTATTCGCAGACAATAAACTCACCCCCCACTATTATAAAAATTCCACCTGGGGCTTATGAAATTGATGAAATCAATAAGGTGATTCAAAGATTCATCAAATCCAAAGAAGTGAAACTAGAAAATGGGGATGAAGAAAATATCAACGAAGTATTTCTCCTACATGCAAACAACAACACTCTGAAATGCGAAATGCGCTCCAAATATTTCATCAATCTCAAACATGAAAACACCATTGCTGAACTTCTGGGGTTTGATAATAATGTGTTCGGTTGTGGTGAAACACACGAATCAACATTGCCTGTGAATATCAATAAGGTAAGAATAATTCGTGTGGATTGTAATGTTACAGCTGGAGCATATTCAAATGGTGATGAAATCCATAGCATCTTTGAATTTGATATTGATGTAGAGCCCGGTTACAAACTCACCAAAGAGCCACAAAATATTATATATATGCCAATCCAACCTGGGGGTCGTCAGTATCTCGACAATATCACTCTACGCATATTGGATGATAATGGTAAGCTGATCAATTTCAATGGTGAAAAAATAATAGTTAAATTGGAATTGATAAAGCTATAACAATCATCATTTCTCATATGTTGAATCACAACATCAACGACCGTCATAAGTGTATCACAAAAATGAGTGGAGGAAGCATCGATAAGTTTGGTCGCAGATGTAAGGCTGTTTCAAATACTGTTTTGCGAGGACCACCTGGAGCCGGTTTCAAATTGACTTCCGATGGAAACTTCGATATGGAAAATAAACGTTTGAAAAATATAGCACAACCTGAAGAGAGTACGGATTGTGTTAATCGTGATTATGTTGGTTTTTACATCTCAAAGATTAGAGGAGAAATAGATTCTGACATTGATAAAATTAATTTGAGATTAGATAGAGTAGAAACACATTCCTCATCTGTTAGAAAAGATCTCATTGCGCTTGGACTGAAGTTAGTAGAAACTGTGAGAAATTGTGAGCATATGGAAAAGGATATCAAATCGATGCAATCTGATTTGAAAAAACAACCCTCGATAAGTATCCAAACAATTGACCAAAAACGATGGTAAGCGATGATCATCTGTGAAAAAATCAATATAAAGCTGAAACTGATAAAATAGTAACTCAGTATTTATTACTTCCCAGCGCTGTGCAGATGATAATATTTGATGAAGATATAAACTCTACAAGTATTGTAAAAAAAAATGGGATTGTGCTTTAATAGTCATCGATTGCAGCAGCGGCAGCTGATGAATCAACGTAATGCATTTGGTGGAGAGTATAGTCATGTGCATTTAAAGGAGGGGAAATCTAAAAGTCGATTCATTCCACATATGTTAGCCAAACGGTCAAGATATAGAATAAGTGCTAGTAGCGTGAACTTTCTCAAATCCATTGGTTTGAAGGTGCGATATAAAAAATAGTAATAACATGGCTACCATCACCACAAGTGATAAATTGGAGGTATTCGAAGAGCCAATGTTCGACCATTCCCTCATTAGCCATCATGAGCATACATATAAGCCGTATGGTTCACCATATTACAAAAATTCAGATGAAATAAGAATTCCAATCAATTTTCAAGATCTTATACTGGATATAGCAGACAGTTACATTTATATCGAGGGGAAGTTCACACCATCTGATACCACGAAGCAGTGCTACCTATCCAATAACGCCCTCGCTTTTCTCTTCGATGAAATTCGCTATGAAATGGGGGGTGAACAAGTGGTCGTTGTTCGAAAACCTGGTATAACTACAACAATGAAAACGATGATATCATTCGGACAAACACAAGCAAATTCACTACTACCGATAGGATGGGGTCTTGATGTGAATAAACAAGATATATTGGATTCCGTCAGCAATGTATTCAGCGGCAAATTACCCTTGAAGTATCTCATGGGTTTTGCTGAAGATTACAATAAAGGGATATTGAATGTGAAGCAGGAGCTCATTTTGATTATAGCACGCTCATTCAAAAATTCATTCATAGGAGAAGTTGATGCAGATTTAGAAATCAATAAAATAGAATGGAGAATCAGACACATTGTGCCGGAAGATCGCCAAAAATTGAAACTATTGAATCGCATCAATAAAAATTCTAATAATGCTAAAGTGAAGGTGGCTTATCGTATGTGGGACCTTTATGAATTACCCACACTTCGTGATACATCCTCAGATATATGGGCTGTGAAGACAACCAACAGTCTCGAAAGACCACGATATATCATTATCGGCTTTCAAAATACTAATCAATCCGAAAATATATCAAAAGATGTAACTAAATTCTCACATGTGAATATTAATAATATTCGACTATCTCTGAACTCTGAAGTATATCCATATGAGCGTTGGAATCTGGATTTCGATAAGAAGTTAGACTCATCAGCCTACTATGCATATGAAAACTTCCAACGCAGCTACTACGATAAAATTATGAGTGAGCCGATGATGGATATTGGCAGCTTTCGCAACAATCCACTATTCATCATCGACTGCTCCCATCAACCCGATGCTATGAAGTCATCCACTGTCGACATCAAAATAGAATTTGAAACACGCAAGGTGAAGTTTCCAGCAAACACCAAAGTATATGCACTCATCCTCCACGATGCTGTTTTATCATATAATGCTCTTAACGGCTCTGTTCAGACTGGATTATAATAAGATTGACATGTAATTCATCATGAAATATTCGATAAATAATAAAACAATCAATAATTATTTTGTGTCTTTTATTCACTAGATATAGGCAAATATGCAACATTATTTTATTCATACCATATACAACAGATTTCAATTATTTACATCACCATCAGTTAATGATTCTTCCAGTTGTGGGTTAGGACTTCGCGGTTCCAATTGATATTTCTCTATAATATTCTGCGGCAGGTATGTGCATATATCGTAAAGAAAATGTTTCAAGTCTGCTTCAATTATTAGCTTACAGAAGTCATCCAAATTCCTGCTTCCATACGAATATTTATGACACAATGCCACACCAAGTTCATACTTTTCACTAAGCTCCAAAAGTTTTCGCACCTCCTCAGCATCATAACATACACTTAAATCATAATTTGATGAATGTAGAGCGTCAAAACTCAGATCAGCCATTTCCCAAGCCATTTTTCTTATGGCAGAATCCAAATCCACAGCTTCCGGCCACTCTTGTGCTGAATATTGCATCCACATATTTGCAGGATGAACAGCTCTGAAAAAACACAAATCACATTCATTAGTTTGGGAGATATATTGTGAATGGAAAAAAAACACTCACTTGAAATTTGACCATGATTGAAGCGAGAGAGTTGATACATATTTCATATAAATAAACCATATTTTCACTATTTACAAAGAGAATAAAGACACAATCAACACCATCAATCTAAAATATCAAATTTTACCAATGAGCGGGTCTTGGCACCAGGATAATCCTGAGAACTTTGACCCATATATGTAAAAATGAATTTAGATTTGGTTGAATTCACTTCATGAATAATGTCCTCTGTGAATTGCTCTGTGACACGTTTTGGTAGCCACGATTTGAAGGAAGTATTACTTTCCTCATCCAATAAAACTACTTGGATGGATTTACCATATCGTGTAGAAAGCATAGTCATTTTTTCAATTTTATAACCCTTATCGACAATCAATGATGTTATGGATCTCTGCTCTAAAACTTCATTTTGTTGATTAATTGCAAAATTAATCTTTTCAATGTCAAATTTCAAATTATCCATTTCAAAAAAAATAGTGAAAATTACAGTTTAAGAATATAAAAAATATGTTCACCTCTATGACGATGTCAACACTCACTACTTGGATTGCTAGTTACTTCTCGTTATCACCTTGAAACTCAACAAATACTAATCACCTATTCGAACACTTGAGATTATATGAACTGAATGTGAAAGTATGAAACTCCATACTTATAGAAAAATTATCAGGAGGGAAGGGGTTCAAGGTTACATCTTCTTTATATTTGAGCTCATGTATCAAGGGCAAAGCCGGTTGTCTATCCACACTTTGTGTTTAAGGTCATATGACGTGTTCCGAGGTCAATATCGATCAGAATTTTCTCCCAAGGTCATATGACGTGTTCGTAGCTCGAAATCGCTTAGGAAATTTCCAAGGTCATGTGACCATGCAAGGCCAAATCACACACATCTCAATGCCAGTCATGGGCGGAGAGTAAAAAAGGGGTTTCACCTCATCATGTTACACACAACTCAAGGTCAACTCATAGGCAGAGAATAAAAAAACGAATCAAGGTCACAGTCAGTGGTGTGTATCTGGGGGGGCATACCCTTGGGAGGAGGTCCAGACCCGTCTTTCCCCCTCTACTCATATTACATATGCAATTGACAAATTAAAAATTGTTATTATTAATATAAATGAAATAATATCATTCAATTGTTGACATAAAAATTGAAAATTATATAAAAAAAAACTATAAATGAAAGGTTCTATGTAAGATACAATCCTTGATGAAATTCAGAGAGTTTTCATTAATGTCACACACGTTGCATAATAAAGCTCAAGGTCTCCGGATCTCACTCCTGTAGATTTCTTTCTATGAGGTCATTTGAAGTCTCAAGTGTATGAGATAGAATCACCAACATTGACAGATTTGAGAGAGAATATCATGAGGCATTGCAAAGAAATAACTCCCGAGATTCTCAACAATGTGAGGGCGGCAATGAAAGCTCGTTCGTACCAGTATATGGAAGTTGGTGGAAACGTTTTAGAACATTAATTATGAAATTTTTGCTCCATTGTCCAGTCATTTTGATTCAAGAATTGATGAAAAGTATCTTTTTCTGATTTATTGCTTCCATATTTGACTCTTGAACGAATATTCAAAAATGTGACCTCCTGTATAATTGTTGACTTTTTTATTTTTCCTGCTAATTATTGTTTCAAAAGTTACTCAGGGTAACTCGTTTTCAACTCAAATAATCAAGCTTCAAACCATATGTTCTATATATACTTTGTTGAAATCTGCTCATCATAGAGCATCTGATAATGCGAAATAATATATGGTAATCCATTAAAAATCATTGATGACATGCTCTGGGGGTGCGATAGGGGAAGTAACATCAAATGTGAATATGTCAAAATGTATCCCTCTGTATACTATTGTACGTGTATTTTTATTTGTACATTAATGAAATCAGAATGAGAAGCACTATTTTTCTGTATGAAAAAACGATATAGCGCCCATAATAGAAAAAAGTTGATGATGATTGCCATAGACGATACATCGGATAGTAAATCTGAACATGAAAACGTGTAGCTGACAAAAAATATCAATGAAAATGTGTTTTTGGTTTTGAGACTATGTTGTCAAATAACGCTAGTAAAAATGAAAACAAAAATTCCGATTTTCAATTTTTCCGGAAATGCTCGGAGTTTTTTCAAGTCTCAATAACAGTATTTTGTTAGGCACAAAAAACGCAACTTTGCCCTAATTCAAGCTTCGACGTATCTCCTGTAGTTTAGGAGATCCCAATGCTGAGGATCGAATTTGAATTACTTCTTTAGATATAGATGTTGATGTTTACCTGAGTTTTTTCTCCTCTTTTGTCTGTTAATGATCAAATGTTCGGAACTAGACTGACCCTGCTCGAATCCATTTCCTACTATATAGGTACAGATATTAAATCAGTGACATCATTTGAGATATTTGTCAAGGCTTTCTGTGAAATATTGACATTTCATGACGTTTCGGCAAAATCCCACTTGTCATATTCATGTGTTCTGATTGGGAGCTGAGAAAAATCAACCTCCATATTTGCAATTTTTTTTCTGTTCCTACTAATTCATCTGAATATTTTGGCCTTGTGATAATTATTATTTTCAATCATTTCAACAATTATTTCAACTGTTACTCCATAGATTCCAAATCAACTTTCCAAACAAGTCCAAACTTGTTCGATAATTTTGGTTATGTTCGGAGCTAAACACTGTTAACTTCCGTGACGACTATTACGGCTGATTATTATTTTTATTAAGAGTAATACAATTTGCTAGACATCACTGGTCGTAAATAAATGGAAAATGTAGATGGTTTCTATTTTCATTTGTTTGTCTGTCAGTATTGACTTTAATCAGCAGAAGTAAGAATTTAAGGTCGATTACCAAACACGCATTTAGTCTATCAGCTCACAAGAGTATCCCGGAGAAATTCTTATTCAGTTTTAAGTTAATTCGAATTGAATTCCGAATAATCAGCGGCAAAGTTGCTCTCTACTTCAAATCAACTATTTGATCGAATAAGAAATGGGTAGAACATTTTTGTTGAAATATTAACCCATATCTTGAAACATTTTTGTTGAAATATTAACCCATATCTTGAAATCAACATTTTTATTCTTTTGAACTCGATGTAGGTGAAATTGTATGATTAATAATACCTACGCTTCAATGTATCACATATATTTCAGTATTACCTTCATTTATTTATTACACTTATCATTCAATATCAATATTTCATAATGATATTGAATTTTATTAACGTTATTATGATTGTAATGTAAGTGCAGCAAACTATCGCAAATGCTTCCAAAATGTATAGTTCTTGCTGATGTATCTACGTATTTTCCTATGTAAAGGATGTCATCTTGTGCATTCTGACCTCCAACCACAGCATTCACTGTCGAAGTCTCCAATTCATGTCTGAGTACATGAGATGACGTTGGATACCAGGCTAACTTGTCCTTGTTACCAGAACATAAAACCTGGAAAATATGGATGTTTATATTGAAAAAAAAACTAGAGTGTGAGATCTGATCAGTGCGTTTGGTGTAGAGTGAATTTCAAAATTTCCTTATGATGAAAATTAAAGAACAATATCAAATTCTCTAATCACGCATCCCCCATTTCTAAATGTCAGAATATCAAACCAAATTCCCTATGTGAACATTTCGAGCCTACTGTCAAGCATTAATTCAGGAAGTGAAAATTGTCAAAAAAATAATTCTTTTGAATCCAACTCCGTTGATGTTTCAGTAGCAGATACGCGTTCTTCATTATCCGCACGAATATAGAAATCAATGTTGTTTGTCCCCACTTGAAATCGTATAAACCGTAACCAACTTGTAGGAACTAAAGTTGACAATTTCGAAACTTTGAGGGAAAATAGTTCATCATATTTAGATAATTATCAACTTAATAATTGACTTGGGAAATTTCCATGACAAAAAAATTTTTGTTTTTTCAAATCAACATGCAAGCATTTTCAAAAGACGTTTCGTCTCCCAAAATAATATTGGTTGGAATATCATTTCGTAATTTCTCATCCATGATCCATGTTTCTTTATTATTTTGTCTAGTGCACTATTCAATGAAGTCATTTCTTGTTACAGATCTGAATCCTATATTTGGATTTATATCCTGATTCCATTTGAATATTTTGTCACTTATTGATTCTAACCTTTCCACACGAACCCTGGCTTGTAGGGTTTAACGAATGTGTTATATTTGAATAGCTGATATTATTCATCTACCTTTTTTCCGAATTTTGTGAATTTCTATTATGTTTCTCTGTTGAATGCCTAAATATTTCTTCACGACTTCAAAAGTGGGTGATGATATTTTTTTTTCAAAAGGCATTCAATCCAACTTTAGTGAAATATTTATTTGTAACACAATTTACCTATTTATCAACAATACTATTGGTCAAGGCTAATTTTTTTTCGTGTTAATTGAAACACCGAAAACGATTGAAGCCGATTTTATATCATCGTAAATATATTTGGAATATGTTCCAATAATTTTTAATTTCGATGACCTGCTTCCTACAGACGCAAGATTCACAGGCGTTATGACATTGATTCTCAGGACTTCTCAAATGGAGTAATAGTAAAAAACGGTGCGGCGAGTCGACGTAGTAGTGCGCGGGTAGCAAAATTAGAATTTGTTTTCAGTTTAGTTTTAGTTCAGAATCAAGAATTGTTTTTCTACAAGGGTCACTGCGCAAGGCTTTTGAAAGAGTAGTTGTCCTGCTCGCGACCCCCCAAGGCCGCCACTGGAAACAAGTAATGATGTTTCCGAAATAAATTGAGTTGAGTGTGACTCTGAATTTACCCGAATTTTTTTAGTAGTTTCAAGAATATGTACTGAAATCAAGTTTTTGATGAATAATAAGAAAATAAGAGCAAACAATAGATTATATACAAAATGTTCTAGAAAACACAGTATTGCTAGAGAAACAAAAAATACTATTGGAAAAATTATGATTCAAAATTGAAAAAGAGGCGAACAGAAAAATTTCGAAAAATATTAAGTGATGTTCTCCCTACGGATTCATCTACAAGGCTAATTAGTTTGGTGGATGGTGGTGAATGCTTACAGAAGTTACCAAAACGATTTGATTGCAACCATGCTAGTAGAAGGAGTTGAATCAGAATTAGTGATTGTTTTGTCTTTTCCAGTAGGAAAGGACAGATCAACCCGTTTATGCAAATAGGCGGATTCATGTGATGATGTTGTGACGAAACTGTCACTTATCGAGTATTTTCTTCCCACATGAACACTGGTATTATTCATTTCCTTTTTTGTGCATTCAGCGAATTTATATTATGTTCATTCTCTGTTGTATACCTTACTAATTCTCATGACTTCAATAATCGCAAAATACACAGAAATCTATTAGATGAAAAGTCATTATTTTGAAAAAAAAGTGAGTAATAATAATCTCTTCCAACTGCAGTTGAATATTAATTTGTAATAAATCTTACCTACCTATCAATAATACTATCTGTCTTAGATGATTTTTTTCCGTGTTAATTGAAACACTTCTTGAAATGGGTTCTATTTTTCGTTAAGAAGACTTGTCCGCTGACAACTTTTGTACTATTCTATTCTATTTGATGAAAAGCCATCCTTCTGAATGAAAAGTGAGTAGTAATATTCTCTTTCGAAAGGCATTTTATCCAACTTCAGTGAAATATTTATTTGTAATACCACTCACCTACCTATCAACAAGACTATCGATCTAGATAGAATTTTTTTACGCGTTATTCGCAACACATTTTGGAATAAATTCAATTTTTGGTTGAGAAGACTTTACCGCTGATTATTTTAGTACTATTCAGATGATAGGCGAAATTATTTGAAAATAATTACTAACCGTTATTGTGTGTGATGAAATATCACTGATTTCAAAAAATTACTGTTTCACAAATTCTGATAAAATTGCCTTGAAAAAAATTAATCATAGTTGTTCAGAGAATACGAAAGGTTACATTGAACATTTTTGTTTGAGAAATGTTTGAGACATCATTTAACATTTTTTAAACATCAAGAGAAGACACATATGTTACGGCGTGAAATAAATATATTTTTCTCGAAGGAAAATGTTCTGTTCATCAGTAACTTGCGTTTTTGAAAAATTTTGTCTTTTGAAAAAAAAAATTGAGAGAATTTTAAAAGTTACTTTTTACATCTTTCTTCAAGATGGAAAGTCAAGTACGATCCATGTCCAGATTATTGAAAAATGTGTATATATGTATTTCACGAAGTAATTTGTCCGGTAAAGTGAAAGTTTGACTTTTCTACACCTGTATGAAGTTCTTAATTACTCATCTTCATTTTTTCAGATCGTGGAAGGTGAAAACATGCAGAAAAGGTTGATGAAAATACTGATTCCTTCACAAAAATTTCTTTCATTCAAAATATGGGAGACTGACATGATCAAATATGGTTTTTGTTCCATATTTCCCTAATCAGTTTTGATATCGTAAATATGTTTTCACCAGATGATATCCAAAAATTATAAATGTTTCTTCATTTAACCGTTCTTCTTTCTTTCATTACTTCAAAATCATTCATATATCCAAACCTTCATCTTTGGTTATCATCATTAAAGTTTCCGTTGTTGACGGCCTACAAAGTCTCGAAAAAATACCGATTCATATCAAGGATACACATTTCTGTCAGTTGTTTTTTTTGTATATTTTGACATATTCTACACATTCAAATCATTATTGGTTGAATTGATTTTTGAATCTTCTATATCATCCTCTTTTCAATAAAATTGTTTTTACGAAGAACTAGCTAGCTGAAATAGCCTACAAACGTTATTTTGTATATAAGAAGTGGAATATTTAATCCTGCAGCTGACGTGTGTTAGTTTTGGAGGTGTTAAAAAATAATAATTATTTTCCTGGAACTCATATGGCGAGTACAAAACATTATTCTCCATTACGTCTCATCAATTTTGCAATTACCTCATCACCAGTCTTTTACCCATTACCAGTGCTTCAAGTACTATTTTTCTGATTATTGGATAAAATTTCAAAAAACGGGGTACATGGGAAGTTACGGCACATTTATGTACTTATGATCAGAGATTACAAATTTTATAACTTCTTGAGAATGTTGGTCAACCTGTTTGATTTTTGTGTGATTTTTTTCTAAAACAGCTTGGGAACTTGAAACTATATGAAAGAGAAAACAGTGAAAAAAAATTAATTTTGAACTAATTTTTCAAAACTGATTAAGTTTTTTATAAATATTTTTAATGTGTTATAATGTCTCATATTTCAGCAAGAGAATAATGAAATCTATTTGAGAAACTTTTCAAACAGGCATATTATTTAATACATAATGTGCTACCTTCAAAGCATGACTCTTCTGCGGTATGAGCGTTGAATTCATATGGAAGGCTGAAACATTTATTTGGTGCTGGTGAACAAATGCCTGCCCGATGAAAATACCAAGATTGGGGGCATAAGCTTCGACAACGTAAGAAATTCCTCTGTTATCTCGAGCCGTTATAGCATCTTCAGGTGGAGAATCACGAGTCCAAGGTCTCCAGTAGTATTCTAGAACCAAAAATAGTTCGATAAATTATTGATTTTGGGATTGAAGGTTATCAAAATTTTGATTGGAATAATTCCAACTCGGTTCCAGGTATACCATCCAATTTATGATTTTGTGTTCTGTTTTGTGGAAGCTGCGAACTCTTCAATCCATCCTAACAATCCCGATTGATATTTTAAGCGCGCACGCCAATATAACGATACCGTATGCTGCTGGATATGAGATATAAAGAGGATGATAATAGATTTGATATTCTTCGACGAGACAGCGAGTCATAAGGGTAGCCACGTATTTTCAAGATGTTCATAATAGATGAAGAAAAGACAGCTGTAAGTCCTTTCTATTTTTCGTAAAACTTAAACTAACCGTCATGTATTTCTATCAACTTCGTAAAGGAATCTTCCCAGACAGATATGTGGATTGAATTCCAGTAAAGTCGAGTGAAATCAGACTGACTGAGTCGAATCCATGTTGAATTTTGCCTTGTACTAACTACACTGTTGCTGCTCGTCGCGGCCTGGGCTACTACAAATTCGAAAGGTTGGCCGCTCAGAATCCTTCGATATCATCCAATGTCGTCATTAGGTGAGTCAACATACCAGAGAGCTTTGAAATATATTCAATTTATTCATTTCTTTCTTTGAAATTCTTTAGCTTCCTATACATTCAGAGAAAAGCTAAAAGCAAGAAAGTTTTTTTTAAAAAACTAATTTTGTTTTAAAAAACATTCCATGATCAATGATTCCTTCAATTCCCAAGATTTTCAATACCCTCGCTACGTTTCTTGAATCGAAATAGTTTTCTTTTTTGAAATAGACTGTTTTTCAATTAGGAAATGGAACAGCAACTACTGGCTCATTGAAGTTTACCAAGTCCTTCTTTTTGGATTATATACTGTTCCAACTACTTTCGAAAGGGTGATAATATCGGTTTGGAGGAGTGTACATATTGGAATAATTTTTATTTAAAATATAGGTTTCATATGAAAAAACTTGATAATTTTTACAGTATTCAGTGATTGGCAATAAAACTTTTGTATTTATGATTCTTTACTAAAAATGTTTGAAAGGTTTTTTTTCTTTAACCAACCGTCATTCCTTCACGAACGACAATCCTTAGAATTCTGAGCTTTTGCGAGTTGAAAATTAACGATATTCTTTTTAACCTGGAGTTACTAGCACGTATCAGACGTGTGCATTGAAAATAAAAAAACTGACAGTTGGATTCGAACCAACGTTAACTGGATTGAATGAGTAGAATGAATATCTCACGCTAGCCAACCGGCTACTGTCCGACCGAATAAAAACAAAGAATATTTTATTGGGTAAAAATTACACTTTGTGTTGCACTTTATTGAAATTCCCAATCCACATTTCAATCTTAGAGAAAAGCAAATAGGAAAACATTCATGGGCAGAGCACCAAAAAAAATATAAACCGCAGACACGTTTCTCTGGATTATTGACCATCATAGTACGGTTTTTCCATGAATATACCTTCATTTAATTCATATATTACACTTAGATAAAATAACAGCAGCTTACCTCCTTCACATTTCACCTCTAAGGTTAGACTGTATGTAATGAAAACAATTATTTTAAGAAACATTATCACGAGAGAATTTATGGGTTATTGTTTTGAAAAAAAAATGACCACTGTTTTTATAGTAAAATTGTTGTTATTTTAAGTTATCTTTATCAAATTGGCAATTCTTTTAGTACCGCCTGAAAATTATTATGATCCATAAAAAATTTGAAACAAATGAAATGAAATATTTTCAATCACATTAGGATTTACCTCGATGGCGCATTTTCTGATATGGAAATAAAAATAATTCTTTTGTAAACTTTTCAATTCACCGGAGGTTTGTTTTTACAAATTTTCGCGTATTGAACGAAGAGTGAAATCTCGCTTCTTGATACGTAAAAGCGTGCAAAAGGAAAAAGTAAATGAATAAAAACTTATGGATATGTAAAGGAGTTGAATGTTATATGATAACTGAACGCTATGGGTATTTAAAACACTTTTTGAAGGAGAAATGAATCATATTAACAATTTTTTATATTCCATGAACTATTATGAGCCCTATGAAGTTGATGAAAATGAATGATGAATCATACCAACAAATACTCCATGAATTGATAATAATAATATTGATAGCCACCGCGCAGTTACGTAATGGGTATAGTACAGAGGTTCCTGACGCAGGGCCAGTCGCGAGGCATCCGAGATCCTGATGAATTTTCCCTCGGCATGTTCAGCATATTATGCGGTCTCAATCTCTTATATTCATCGACATAAAGTGGCCTGAGGAGTGGTTGATTACCACTTACGGCACTTCCACGGTATTGACGAGATACCGGTGTTGCCTTACTCTCTAGGGGATATTGAATGCGATGTGAAAAATGAGAAGTGCCAAATATATCACGCTGACTAGCCTGATGTAGATTTTCTCGAATATCCCTTCCAAGTAAACAGTCGATAAAATTGATAATCACTGATGAAGAAAGACGCCTTCACAATCAACCTTCTCGGGGTACGGGGCAAGTTGGTGAGACCCATAACCAGATTTTTCTATCAGATGACGAACTCAATGCCACTGGATGTTTTGAGAGGACGCATACGTTGAGATGTAGCCTGATACAATAAAACGAGAGTAGTGAGTCCTTGCGGAGAGGGTACTTAGTAGGAATTCATGCTCTGTGCCGCTTTTTCCATCCTGGTCTGTTGATTGAGTAGTGGTAGTGACAGCTCTACCATCCGTAGATGCGACTGGAGAAGAGACTTGCATCATATTCCCAGTGGAGCCAATCAAAACACACAGGGCGCTCCACCGAATTAGGCTTCTGATGCCACAAGAACTGGGTCGTTTGGATGCGGAGGTTTGGGATGTTTAAACACTAGTGGCTGACACCTGGCAAACTGAAAAACCGCCGTGTATATAGCCATTCAATGGCTAATCCGAATTAGAGATTCGTAAGATTGGGTGGCGGATACACAAAAGGCTAAGATGGAGGTAGTGGGACTACAAAGGGACAACGTATTCAATGTGTGATGGATTACACGGCGACCAATAGGCCTTTCACGTCCGGAATGTGGCGAATAGTCGGTAAATTACGTCAGGGCATGCTCCTGACACAAAGAACTATTATCTTGATGAGATACGAACACTAGTGGCCGCTGAAAAGTTACTGGCAAGGCGAGCGGAAAATATCGTAGAAAACCTCAAGTGTGACGGGAAACCCTTTCGGTTGTTCCAAGAGACTCCGCGTGTTGTGAATAATTTGCTGACCGCTGATTAGCTGATATCCTTTCGATAGTATATTTATAAACAGCCGCAACCACTCAACTTGCAGTTTGAAGCTTCCAGTAGGGAGCTTCGATAGCCTGAGCCCAATTAACTGCATAAACCGATCACCCCGGATGATGTTCAAAGAGGTCTTGAGGGACCCAAGAACTTTGCTGCTACGGGCCAAAATCACTTATTGTTTGAATAAACTGATTATTGTTCGAAAAAACTACCAATCTCTCACCGCCTTCTGGCCGGAGTTTTTAACTTCTGGCTGGAAGAAAAGCAGAAAGCAGCCGGTACCGGTGGCTTGACTTGAGATCGACCGTCTTCATCTCCAAACACGATTCCTGGGAAGGCCAATAATATGCCTAAATTCGTATTGTGTGTTGTTTATGATCACCCTATATACACCATTACTTACCGCAGTTGATCGAGTGTTCGAATGGATATATGAGCGAGTTTGTCGAAGAGAGAACCTGCTCATCGATAGATGAAGAACTCAGTATAAGCGTAACCTTTGTATGGCCTGAATCGACTATGGCATACATGAGTACATCTTGAATTTGCTCAAGTGCCTTGCGGATTCCGACGAGATAATGTGATGCTTTGAACAACTTATATCTCTCTGCCGGACTCATTCAATTATAAAATATGGGCAGGCTAGAGTCCAAACGTAGTGAGTCATTTCCAGAAGGAGTATATGTCAGGACGGAGACATTAATATGGATGATCTCAAACTTCGTGTCTCCAGAGAAAAGGATCTTGATCAGTTCTTGAGGGTAAGTACACGCATGGTATCGGTATGAAATTCGCCAAAGTGCATTGACCCATCTCAAAAAACGGCGATGTGAGGATAACGAAGAGGATGTGCAGCTAATAGATGAATGCCATCTGGATACTGGAGAGAAGTATACTTGCCTCGATGATGAAAAAAAGCGTGGTCCGCGACCATGATAAAGCAGGAATTGGAGCATTTCTCTCTAGGGCAGCTGCGAAAAGGATTTGAAGCAGCTTTAATAACTTCTAATTATTATATGAGGACGAAAGCGCTCGCATATAACCAAGAAAAAACTAATCCAAAGGGACAACGAGCACAAAAAAGCATTCACAAAACCAATACCATTTAAATGAAACCTCGCAACACACTCCACATCAAACAAACATAACTTTCCCCCAACAGAAAACAACAAACTCATAAAACAAGTCAATAAAGGAAATCGTATTAACATCTGAGAAAACCTGAATCTTCATATATATATATATATATATATATATATATATATATATATATATATATATATATATATATGATGTGTTGTTTTTCCGGGTGTTCATCCGTTGTGTACTATTCGATAGTCGACGTTTCGCCATCATCTCAGATGGCATTATCAAGACGAGTTACTGCTTCGCTTCGAGAGGTGTAACTGATGTTAGGTTCTTCTTGTGGTGTTTTTATACGGTTTCGCTTGCGTAAGTTGTATGGATTTGTTACCTGCTTTTCCACCTGAAGGTTGTTGATGGATTTTGGTAGTTCTCCTACCTGTTTTTCTACCTGAGGGTTGTTAATGGCTTCTAGCGGTTCTCCTACCTGCGATGGTTCATTATCAATTTGTGGTTGTCTTTGGGGGTTGTTTTTAATTATTGTTTTCCAAATCCTTGGGATGTTTAGTGAGTCATCCTTTTTATTGATGAGGCCTTGCTTTTCGATTTCGATAGCTTCCCTGATTTGTCGAATTCTTGGGTTTTGCACCTGTGCTATCTGTTTTGTGGACTCAAAATTAATCTTGTGACCTGTTTGTAGATGGTGTTGAAAGAGGGCAGAGGAGGTTTGTTTTGTTCTTATCGAGTTTTTGTGCTCCTGGGTTCTGGCAGATATACGTCTGTTGGTCTGACCGATATATTGTTGTCCACAGACCTCGCATGTGATGCTATATACTCCTTGGTTTTCTAGGGAAATTCTCTCTTTCGGTCTGGGCAGCCAACTGGATATCGTTTTGTGCAGTTTGTAGGTTATCCGAATGTTTTTACGTCTTAGTATTCTCCCGATTTTGTCGGTCACACCTTTGATATAAGGTAGTGTCACAGATTGTCTGTCGTGTGGAGAGTCTTCTGTCGATCTAGTGGATGTTTTTTGGTTCTTCTTTGTCTGTCGATGGCCTTTTGAATGATCTTTGGTCCGTAGCCATTTTGTCGCAGAGCCTTTGTTGTCTCCCCCAATTCTGTTGCCCTGTTTGTTGGTTCTGTTAGGCGGAAACTGCGGGATATTAACGTGTTGGCTACGGATTGTAGCTGGGTAGGGTGGTGGTGTGATGCTGCTTGTAGGTAGCGGTTGGTGTGTGTGGGTTTTCGGTAAACTGTATAACCCAAGTTGCCAGATGGTTTTCGTGTTATGAGCAGGTCTAGGAAAGGTAGCTGCCTGTTCTCCTCTCTTTCGGTAGTGAACTGGATGCGGGGATGGATGTTGTTCAGGTAGGTCAAAAACCGGTCTAGTTCTTGTTTTCCGTGGGGCCAGATGATGAATATGTCGTCTACATATCTTTTCCACAGGGTTGGTTTGAGGCGGGCGTTGTTAAGTGCTTCTTTCTCGAATAGCATCATGAACAGGTTTGCGATCACGGGCGATAGGGAGGAACCCATCGGAGCTCCCTCTACCTGTTTATAGATCTGGTTGTCAAATATGAAATAGGTGTTCTTAAGGCAGTGCTCTGCTAGATCTGTGATATGATGCGGAACGCTATGATCAGTTCTAATGGTGGCTAGGGCTTCGTTTATGGGTATACTCGGGTAGAGGGATTTTATGTCTAGGCTGGCAAGGATGTCGGTGTCGTTTAGTTTGATGTTTTTAATGATATACACCAAGTTCTCTGAGTTTCTCACATAAGATTCTGCCAGTTCCGTCTTTGGTTGCATCATTTTGGATAAGTATTTCTCTAGATTTTGTGTCGGTGAGTTGATGGCACTCACTATTGGTCTTAGTGGAACGTCCGTCTTGTGAATTTTTGGAAGGCCATACAACTTCGGGCATTTGCGTGACTTTTCCCGAGGTATGGTTTTCTGCTCGATTTCCCGACCTAGCTTGAAAGACTGGATTTTGGCCTTTGTGGTTTTCTCTAAATATATCGTCGGGTCTCTGGCTGATGGTTTATAAGAACCGTCTTGGAGGATGTTCATCATCTTTTTCTGATAGTCCGTGGTATTCATGACTACTGTCATGATGTTCATATTATGATGTTCTTGTTATTTTCCAAGTTCTGAAGGGCATCTCTTTCTTTCCTTGGTAAGTTGGATTTGGGTGGTTTTTGTGTTTTTAGGACATGTGCAACTTCATGTCGTATATCCTCTGCGGTCTCTGGTGGCATGTCTTGTAAGGTGGCTTCCAAACTGGAGATTATTTCCTCATTTGAGACTGTTTTTGGTGTGATGGCAAAATTGAAACCTCTACTGATTACGTGTGTTTCGTCGTCGGTGAGAGTGTGATCCGAAATATTATACACTACCGTTTTGGTTTCGGAAGTCGTGTTGGACTTGGTGGTGTGTCCGAGATGCTCAAACTTTTGAGCATCTCGGACACAGGCAGGTAATAGCTTATTTAGAATACAGGTGTATTGGTGGCCACTTCCGTAAGAAATTTAAAAAAATGTTGAGATATGTTATATTTTCTCTGATAAATATGATCTCATGAATACATTCAATTATCCATAAGCCGAAATCAGTGAATTTTCTCTTCATATTCTCTGTAAAATCGAAATAAAACTCATATTTTCAGTAAATTTATTATCCAACAGTTTATGGGTTGGTAATGAATCTAGTTATATCCGTGAATCAACAACCCCTTATTTTAATTATAAATTGTCATTCAGTATCTCGTAGAAAGTCAAAATGAGTGATAACGATAAAAAAATTTGTGCTATCCCACCAGATATCACCGCAAGCAAAATCAAAAGGAAAATTCGAATATAATTTCGAAAATTTTATGAGTTGTAGAGAGAAGAAAAACATAACTTCGTTTTCCGAATACGTACTTCTCGTTTATTTCGAAGATTTAGGAAAAACTTTGAAACCATCATCATGATGGGCAATTTACTATATGCTTAGAATATCAATAAAAATATGGTCATTAGCAAATATTCCATATTCCACGTTCCTCTCTAAAACGCAAATCTGATGGTTATAAAGCGAAGAAGTGGTCGACGCTTACCACTGAAGGAATAATTAATTCATTCAATTCTATTCTTTTTGCAACAATTTTTGAAATACTAAGAGCCAACATAAAGGTTGAAACTGAATTATTTAACGTCACCAGCTAATAGCCAATCGTATTTCATTTGCCAGACGCCTCTAAAGCAAAGCCCACTTTCGATAATTCTATGAACTATAACAGCCAAGCAAAAGGATTTGAAAATATTTTTCAGACCAAAAACTTCCTGTTCGAACTCGTATTTGAGGTTATCATTTTATTTAAAACTCTCAATCTCAATCAATATATTTTTCCTATAACCTGAGTTCGAATCCCACTGCTGAATATAGGTTTATGTAAATCATATAATTATATATTAGTGTAACTATAAATGTACATAATTGCCACCAAGTTTGAATTTATTCAATTGGTTTCTGACTGTCTGAGTCAATGAGTTTATTATCCATAACCATAATCGCAAAGGAATATATTTTACCATTACTTTCTACGGTCAGTCGTAGAAAATGTATAGTACGCACCTCGAGGATAAGACCAATTACGTCCACTCACGAATTATCGCACTCGGCTAACGCCTCGTGCTTACAATTTTTCGCTCGTGGGTAATTGGCTCCCTGTCCCACTCGATACGTAATACACTAATTAACGGTTTTGTTCAGTTTGCCGTGTTTGTTTGTTTGAATCAAATTCAGTTACTGAAGTTTGACCTCCTTCTTGTGGACATATTGATCTGATATTTGATACACACATTTGGTTTTGATGACGATACAATTTGATGAATTTTGTATCATTGTTATTTCAAGATGGTCGCAGCTACAAAATGGCAGATTACATATTGCTTCACAACTAACTCAATATCGGTATCAAATGACAGGGCTTGACTAGTAGCAAAGTAGAACACTTTGAAAGAGATGCAAATTCAAGATGACCACAGCTACAAAATTGCAGATTACATTTTACCTTATAATACTGGGGCACTAACTGAAGTAAACGGAATGGGAAGAATTGAATAACAAAATTAGAAACTAGAAACTTTAGAATGGAATAAGTGAAAAAAATCATGCTAAGCGACTTATTAAAATATTAATAATAGTATGATGTCATCATAATAGTCATCAGATAGAAAAATAATAAAATCGTTGGGTGTAGTACCTACATATTTATTCGGCTAAGCCGACTCATGTGACCTTGAAAAATATGTCTGGTGCATGCCACCTTGAAAATTATGTATGGTGTATATGACCTTGAAAAATACGTCTGGTGCATGAGTGGTATGTGTACATCACAGATTATAGCCGGTTCTGGGCCTCCCCCCACCACTATGACGTATTGATTGCTTTTTTTGTTGTTGTTCAGTAACATCAAGGCGATGTGACCTTGAAGGGTCTGGTGCATGGATCGTTCAAAATTTTTCTCATATGAGATTTTGTGTGTGTGTGCGGGTGACATAGTGACGTCATTAAATTTGATTGGTGTGTGTGTGTGTGTGAGAATGCACGGTACAGGGTTTCATCATGTGCTTGTTTATGTACAAACATACGTCTGCATACTCCGAAGATCCTTCAAGTAATGAATGTTCCATCGGTGTGAGCCCACCAAGTTAGTAGTGGTGTGACGTCACAGCATCAACCGTTCTACGGTAAGAGAGCGAGATGTTCACTCCACGACGTGCGGCTGAGTAATGCGTATTCATCGGTGTGCCCTCACCTATCCCGATTCGATGAAGGTTGTGACGTAACGCATCGCTCTAGCCTCGCTATCGATGGTGACACGCAGACGGCCGAGGACTATGCTAACGTCTGCCCTCTCCGAAAGCGCAACGACCACTGTCTGTCCGTATCGACATGTGTTATCGCATCCAGTTGGGAGGTGGGCTTGGCTGTGACGTCAGGCATCTCTAGTGGGTAGCAGAGTAGGGTGAACTGAAGAGAGTTAAATAACGTGCATTTGTATAGATAATTTTGTAGAATCTCGTGAAATATTAATCTGAAAATTATCAACTTGAGCTGTGCCAAGGTATGTTAGGGCGAATTGGATAAATATAACAATTGACAGAAATTCTCCCTATTATAGCAAAATTTGACCTCACATTTTCGCTTTGAAACCTCATTGAACTATTGAGGCCCGCGTCGGACTGCAAAGTTAAAGGTTATAAAATAATTCGAGATAAGTAATGAGAAGAGTTCATTGCATGTATTCAAATGATTCAACATGAAACAAACCAATAAAGCACAAGTGATAAGAAATGAGAGTTCAGAGAGTGAATTCTTGTTACTTGCAACTATACAATGGAATTTAGGATCTGAATCTTGTGCAATGTTATATTCATGATGACGAATAAAAGAACAGTTATTATTCAGGTCTATTTTATGTACGGAAAACACTGAAGAGAGTGAAATTGAATTACAGAATACATATTCGGAAGAGAAATAAATTTAGTAGTATTTGGAAAAATGTTGAGGTTTGGTTAGAATTTAGAAATTGTCGAAAGAGACAACTGCTTTGATGAGCCGATTTTCTATAGTTTGTGCCTGTATTTCTTGGTCCCGTATGTCAAAAACTTGTCGATTTTGATATTGCAAGTAGCTTTTGCATTCCGTTTCGACCTTCACAGCATATGACATCCGCGTAACTATAACTGAAAAGTAGGATGTGCCATCACTTTCATCGAAAATAAATTAATTCACCTGTCATTGCCAGATTTACCCGTCAAGTTTGGTTTGACTTTGAAATGAATGCAAGTTTATTATCTGCCCCAAAACAGATGCGTAGAGTCAACACATAACATTTTACAGGAGAACAGACTGACATTTCTCACGCATATGCATGTCTAAAATGAATTAGTTATCACATACTTAATGATGATTCAAAATGCTACACTATATTTTTACTTGAAATATAATTTCATTACAATTTGAAGCGACATAGTAGATGATATTGACGTAACATCAACTGAAACGTGGGTATCGCCTTACTTTGGTCTCTTTTTTCCACAAATTAGCAAAATCTGATGGTGAAGTTTGGTTTAACCTTGAAACTAAATATTAGGATTTTCTCGAGGGTCGAGTTTTCATGTTTGCCGATGACACAACATTGTGATTTCCCCAGATCTGAATAAAATTGAAAATAAAACTAAACTAGTAATCAATGAATTCGAATGTTAGTGTAGAAACAATCATTTAATAAATAATGGAAATAAAACAACATTTATCCAGTTTTCAAGTAAGTATCAGCGCCCTTTCCAAATAAATCTAGGTTTAGAAATAACAGAATATACAAAATGCTTCGAAACACAACTTGACAATGAATTGTCTTTCAATAATCACATCGAATACTTGTGCACTTCTCTGAAAAACCTATTTTGCCTTCCTAACAATGAAATTAAATTTTTTGAGACATAATCTCTTGGATATATACTATGGTCTAGTGTATTCTAAGCTTAATATAAATATTACCATTTGGGGACACTCATCAGAAATAAATAGAATTTTATAAGGCAAAAACGCTTCATTAGACTAATTTTTGATCTCAAATACAGAGAATCTTGTAAGAGACCATTCCAAGACAAAACATTTTTCACATTACCATGCATTTATCTTCACAAAAGCTACGTTCATGTACATTCTCATTTGCTAACAAGAAATTAGGAAATTCACTGTCATTAAACGAGACGGAGAAACGACTTCCATCAGGCAAAAATAAACCATAATGAGTACAGAGGTTCGCCACTTTATGCTGAGGCAAAATGTATTAACAGCTCAGAAGTGAAACAAATTTTCTCATATTCAAGAAAAAAGTCAAAGACTTTTTGGTAACAAGTTGTTTTCCCTTCCTGATAGAGTATGAAAATGATATTTTTGTGTAACATGTGCTGTTATTGATATAAGTGCTATAAGATAAAATATCTTTTGTAAAATGTGACGTGTCATATATACATTCATGTATCAAAAATGATGACTAAAATTTGACTTTGACTTCTCCGCCAATGTCATGCTAGATGGAGATTTGTAGACATGTAGTGTCAACACTTGACATTTTACAGGAGAACAGACTGATATTTCTCACACATATGCATGCCCTACATGAACTTCCGCATGCTTAAAAATGATGTAATAATTCAAAATGTCACACTACGTATTTCTTTTCGAAACATAATTCATTACGAATCTGAAGCCATATAGTAGATGATACTGATATGATTTCCACTGAAAAGCAGGTTTGTTCTCACTTTGGTGTGTTTCTCCCCCACCATGTCAAGATCTGACAGTGCGGCTTGGTTTGAGCTTGAAACTGAACTTGTGTTTACTCACTGACCAGGTTATGCTAGACGGAGATTTGTGGAGTTTCCAGAAGAGATGCGTAGGGTCATGCCATTTTGCAGTAGAACAGATTGATATTTCTCACACATACATATGCTCGCCTAACAAGAACTTCCACGTATTGAAATACAATCGAATCATTTGAAATTCAACACTATATTGCAGTATCTGACGGTGGAGTGTGGTTTGACTGTGAAAATGAATACAAAGTTCATTCTTTGCGAAAATCATGCTAAACGGGGTTTGGAAGTTCTCCAAAACAATGTATACAGACACAACACACCATTTTACAGCGAAGAAGACATATTTTCCACATCTAAATATATTCTCGACATGTCGCAATACACATGTTTCAATTTGAAATGTATTACTATCTTCTTCTCAAAACCCAATATTATCCAAGATTCAAGCCAATATATCATATGACGTAAGCGTGTATTCAACTGAAAAGGATGTATTTCCACACTTCAACCTGAAAACTGATTCCTTCCCTCCACCATTTCATGATCTGAACTTGAAGTTGAGTTTGATCTTCAACTTGACTACGTGGTCATTTTCTGTCGATGTCCTGCTATACTGGTTTGTGAGTCCTCAAATATTACATAATGCACACATTTTTCGTACATACCCACGCATGCTTCACACCATGCATGCTTATGCTTATGTTATAGTATTTTTCTCGAGAGAATTCATCTGGTTGAAGCTGCAATGATTCTGCAACCGTGTTAGGAATCACACGTTGAAAGGTAAGACCTCGTTAGTCCTTAGCTCGCATAAGTAACAGAACATTTACTTGCTGCATGATAAAGATACAGTAATGCAACTTGTCGCTATCGAATTGGGTACTGTAATAGCGCGATAAACATTTTTACTGTTGTTCCTGTAAATATAGTGTTTCAGACTAACATATCATCATAGAAATTCATTTTTCTGATATACTATGATTCCATAAGACATGTGTCTCAATAGCAGATTTTATTCATATTCATATTTGGTCACATTACTTCTAACGCAAAGTTTTCCCCGCTAGGTAGTGATGTTTCTAATTCACTGTTCGAAAAATATTTTCTGGCGCTTCATTTCGGTCAATCAGTTATTGTTGAACCTGCTTCTACAATTTTGAAAAATGTTTGCTGATGTGATGAAATATATCGCATCTATCTTGAGGCTCATAATAGATGAATACAAGGAGAACACAGTGAAAGATGGACTTGAAGAGTGTTATAAGGCTTCTAAACGAATAAAAAAAATCTGAAAAATACTACTACTATGGGTGGGAAACAAAATCTACTAGCATTCTTGGTCAATATTATAATACTACGTAATCAGATGAAATTTGAGGTGAAGAAAGGAGCAGGCCTGATTAGCCGGAAAGAGACAGCCCTCTAATCGAGTACATTGGGATGATTCAGAATCGGCATTCAATTCGCGTATCCGGTTTGAAGTGATTAGTAATCTCAAGCATAAGAACCCTACCTCATTTTTGATCGACTGTAAGACCCTTTTTGTGAAACTAATTCAACATGCATTGAAAAAGGATGCATTTTCAAAGGTCAATATGACATTCGGTGGAGAATTTGAGGTTGTCAAAGGCGATCGAATCTTCAACGAATATAAGTATTACTCATTATCTAACGCATCCATCCACAGTGACACTGATATGAATATGTGGTTTGAGGAACATGTTATGGAGCCAATCATGATAAAGTTTGAAGAGTTTGAGGAACGTGACAGAGGTTAGACGTTGAAAGCAGTAGTGAATTTGGGGATTACCGTAAACAAATTTGTGCCGCAGAGAGGTTCATCATACATTGAACTGCTTTCTCAAATCAAACGAAAAATCATGATAATGCCTGCTTCGCTTGGGCCATTGTTGTATCCAGTTCCCCATGGACAACATTCAGATCACATCCTATCTTATCCTGACTATTCAAAAGTTGTGAAGTTGTAAGGTATTCACTTTCCGATGACAATTATTCAGATAATCTCTCAGTCAATGTTTACACGTTGAAACTTTTTAAACCGGAGGATACTGTAATACCGCTAAGATTGAGCATAGCAAAAAATAAAAGCAAACATGTGAATCTACTAATGATTCAAAACATGTATTACGATGAAAGATGTGAGGATGCAATAAATGTCTATGATGTTACGTCACCAACCAGAAAACACTTTGGATAAAATATCTATCTAGTTTGGTGAGTAATCAACTCGACAACCATAATAGAAAAAAATATTTTTGTCATAGGTGTTTTCACTGTTTTTCCACGCAAGCTATATTAGATAAACACCTTGAAGACTGCTCGAAGACAAAGGAATGCCTACCAACATCACCTATGGAGGGAAAATATATTTTGAGGTTCAAAAATTTCAAAAATAAAATTACATCGCCTTTCGTCATATACGCCGAGTATATTGGTATCTGCACAAGATGGCAATAGATATCAACGACACATTCCGGCATCTATTGGATATTATGTGAAACGCTCTTATGATGATACACTACTATCATTTTATCGATCATTTCGTGATGAAAATTGTATGAAATGGTTTGCAGACGAGATCGGTCAGTTTGCTGAAGATTTTGGAACTGTGTTCCAGTGTCCATTCGATCTAGATATATCAGCCAGCCAGGAAACATTTTTTCAGACATCAACTCATTGTCATATATATGACAAACCATTCAATATATCAGACAAAATAGTATGCGACCATAATCGTCTAATACCTAAAAATAATTAATCGCCGACCATCACACAATGAGTGCATTATAAACTATCAAGATGATCAAACAATTCCCACCGTGTTTCATAACTTATCAGGGTATGATGCACATTTTGTTATAGAAAATATTGCATTGGATCTCAATAGAAGTGTCGCCGTTTGGCCAATAACAAAGGATCATATAACATCATCTCATATGGATCATAATTTATAATTTCATAAATCAAACTGTCCGTGTCAGTATAAACTGCGCAAAAATTTCTTCTATACCTAGGAGCCATGTACTCATAATGGAAATCATATGTGGTCAACTTTGCCAAATCCAGTACTACCATTCCAACATATATAGGTTTGTTGAAGAATATTTTAGATTTTCCCAATTCAATGGCAGTCAAGTTTTCATCGAAGACAGTCAAACTCTTGAACCGAGGATTGGAGATTCTGGCTTCGGCACCATATCGCCCATCCCAACTCGTTACAAGGCGAACATCAGAGTGCTTTCTCAGATTTTCCATAGTTTTCCCTGAAACAAATATTTATATATATGGGACAAAAATTGAGTTTTGAAGATAGCAGTACATATCAAATAAGGCATTATTCATTAGTTTGATTAGGTTATTTTCAAAATCATTCGAGGCAGCAGTTCGCAAACGTGTGTTCAAGCCTTTGTAGGGCTTCAACCATGTGGACTGCTTGAACGTTAGAACACGATGAATCTTGTTCAAAATGAGACCATGTTCTAAGGCCTGCCTGAGATTTCTGTAATGATTCACATACTTTTTCTTCGACTGTAGAGTAGCCATCAATTTAAATTGTTTCACATCCAATGTACTTTCGGTTCGAGATTTTTTTGTCTTAGGATCCACATGATCGGGGCAGAACGGTAAATCCTTATGCATATTGTGAAGGTTGTTTGGATACTCCATATCAATTTCTAGTATATAACCTTCCGAAGCATCATCAGGCACAGTTGTGATATCAATGTTGGTGTCCATCCACTCAAACCAGCCGTATGGTAGATATTAAGACATTGCCCAACCATATTGATTATTAACATCGAAATACATTAGGTATGAGTCAGCTTTGGCTTTATCATAATTGTCACCCATGTATTTGTTATTAGCTGTGACTTTTCGCTTGGAGCAAACTTGACTCAGTCCACCTCTTGTTTCCTTTTCGAAAGACATCAACTAATCTACATCGGTGAGAAGTTCAAGTTGCTGTTTCGTTTTGAATAACATAGCATCCCATGTATAGCCAGACAGAGTGAAATAATGGGCAGGATCCAAGCCGTAAGTTTTATGACAACTTGAGCGGAACTGCTCAAAGACATAGCCAGAAGCATAACATCCGTCTTCAAATACAGATTCGTATATTTTCCCAATGTGTTTATATTAAAAGTAGCCCATATCAGCTTGGCACGTAAGTAAGATCTCCTAGGACACGGTTTTTCCTCCAGTTAAAGATGTCGATAGTAAACAATCTTCATTGAATTTTTTGAAAGAATCGATAGAGTCATACGGCATTACACCCTTCTATGTCAAAATCTACTCTTCATCATTTTGTCTGATATATTGAATGGTTTGTCATATATATGACAATGAGTTGCTGTCTGAAAAAATGTTTCCTGGCTGACTGATATATCTACATCAAATGGACACTGGAACACAGTTGCAAAATCTACAGCAAACTGACCTATCTCGTCTGCAAAACATTCCATTCAATTTTCATCACGAAATGATCGATAAAATGATAGTAGTGTATCATCATAAGAGCGTTTCACATAATATCCAATAGATGCCGGAATGTGTCGTTGATATTTATTGCCATCTTGTGCAGATACCAATATACTCGGCGTATATGACGAAAGGCGATGTAATTTTATTTTTGAAATTTTTGAACCTCAAAATATATTTTACCTCCATAGGTGATGTTGGTAGGCGTTCCTTTGTCTTCGAGCAGTCTTCAAGGTGTTTATCTAGTTTAGCTTGCGTTGAAAAATAGTGAAAACACCTATGACAAAAATATTTTTTTTCTATTATGGTTGTCGAGTTGATTACTCACCAAACTAGATAGATCTTTTATCCAAACAAAGTGTTTTCTGATTGGTGACGTAACATCATAGACATTTATTGCATCCTCACATCTTTCATAGTAATACATAAGTAGATTTACATGTTTGCTTTTATTTTTTGCTATGCTCAATCTTGGCGGTATTACAGTATCCTCCGATTTAAAAAGTTTCAACGTGTAAACATTGACTGAGAGATTATCTGAATAATTGTCATCGGAAAGTGAATACCTTACAACTTCACAACTTTTGAATAGTCAGGATAAGATAGGATGTGATCTGAATGTTGTCCATGGAGAAGATACAACGCCAAAACAATGGCCCAATCGAAGCAGGCATCATCATGATTTTTCGTTTGATTTGAGAAGGCAGTTCAACATGTTCCTCAAACCACATATTCATATCAGTGTCACTATGGATGGATGCGTTAGATATTGAGAAATACTTATATTCGTTGAAGATTCGATCGCCTTTGACAACCTAAAATTCTCCACCGAATGTCGTATTGACCTTTGAAAATGCATCCTTTTTCAATGCATTTTGAATTAGTTTCACAAGAAGGGTCTTACAGTCGATCAATAATGAGGTAGGGTTCTTATGCTTGAGATTATTAATCACTTCAGTCCGGATACGCGAATTGAAAGCCGATTCTGATTCAGGATCGGCTCTCAATTCAGAATTCAGAGTTTCTGAATCATCCCAATGTACTCGGCTGTCTCATTCCGGCTAATCAGGCCTGCTCCTTTCTTCATCTCAAATTTCATCTGATTACGTAGTATTGTAATATTGACCAAGAATGCTAGTAGATTTTGTTTCCCACCCATAATAGTAGTATTTTTCAGATCTTTTTTTATTCGTTTAGAAGCCTTATAACACTCTTCAAGTCCATCCTTCACTGTGTTCTCCTTGTATTCATCTAGTATGAGGCTCAAGATAGATGCGATATATTTCATCACATCAGCAAACATTTTTCAAAATTCTAGAAGCAGGTTCAACAATAACTGATTGACCGAAATGGAGCGCCAGAAAATATTTCTCGAACAGTACATTAGAAACATCACTACCTAGCGGGGAAAACTTTGTGTTAGAAGTAATGTGACCAAATATGAATATGAATAAAATCTGCTATTGAGACACATGTCTTATGGAATCATAGTATATCAGAAAAATGAATTTCTATGATGATATATTAGTCTGAAACACTATATTTACAGGAACAATAGTAAAAATGTTTATCGCGCTATTACAGTACCCAATTCGATAGCGACAAGTTGCATTACTGTATCTTTATCATGCAGCAAATAAATGTTCTGTTTCTGTTTAAAATATGTTTTTCCGTTAATCAGCTATCGCCCCCATACGAACGACAACTCTCAGAAGTTGAAAAACTTGTGCGAGCTAAGGACTAACGAGGTCTTACCTTTTAACGTGTGATTCCTAACAGGGTTGCAGAATCATTGCAGCTTCAACCAGATGAATTCTCTCGAGAAAAATACTATACCATAAGCATAAGCATGCATGGTGTGAAGCATGCGTGGGTATATACGAAAAATGTGTGCATTATGTAATATTTGGGGACTCACAAACCAGTATAGCAGGACATCGACAGAAAATGACCACGTAGTCAAGTTGAAGATCAAACTCAACTTCAAGTTCAGATCATGAAATGGTGGAGAGGAGGAATCAGTTTTCAGGTTGAAGTGTGGAAATACCTCCTTTTCAGTTGAATACACGCTTACGTCATATGGTATATTGGTTTGAATCTTGGATAATATTGGGTTTTAAGAAGAAGATAGTAATATATTTCAAATTGAAACATGTATATTGCGACATGTCGAGAATATATTTAGATGTGAAAAATATGTCTTTTTCGCTGTAAAATGGTGTGTTGTGTCTGTATACATTGTTTTGGAGAACTTCCAAACCCCGTTTAGCATGATTTTCCACACTCCACACTCCACTGTCAGATACTGCAATATAGTGTTGAATTTCAAATGATTAGATTGTATTGCAATACGTGAAAGTTCTTGTTAGGCGAGCATATGCATGTGTGAGAAATATCAATCCATTCTACTGCAAAATGGCATGACCCTACTCATCTCTTTTGGAAACTCCGCAAATCTTCGTCTAGCATAACCTGGGCAGTGAGTAAACTCACGTTCAGTTTCGAACTCAAACCAAGCTGCTCTGTCAGATCTTGACATGGTGGGGGAGAAACAGACCAAAGTGAGAACAAACCTGCTTTTCAGTGGAAATCATATCAGTATCATCTACAATATGACTTCAGATTTGTTATAAATTATGTTTCGAAAAGAAATACGTAGTGTGACATTTTGAATTAAGCATGCGGAAGTTCATGTAGGGCATGCATATGTGTGAGAAATATCAGTCAGTTCTCCTGTAAAATGTCAAGTGTTGACACTACATGTCTACAAATCTCCATCTAGCATGACATTGGCGGAGAAGTCAAAGTCAAATTTTAATCATCATTTTTGATACATGAATGTATATATGACACGTCACATTTTACAAAAGATATTTTATCTTATATCACTTATATCAATAACAGCACATGTTACACAAAAATATCATTTTCATACTCTATCAGGAAGTAAAAACGACTTTTTACCAAAAAGTCTTTGACTTTTTTCTTGAATATGAGAAAATGTGTTTCACTGTGCTGTTAATACATTTTGCCCCAGCATAAAGTGGCGAACCTCTGTACTCATTATGGTTTATTTTTCCCTGATGGAAGTCGTTTCTCCGTCTCGTTTAATGACAGTGAATTTCCTAATTTCTTGGTAGCAAATGGGAATGTAAATGAACGGTAGCTTTTGTAAAGATAAATGCATGGTAATGTGAAAAATGTTTTTTCTTGGAATGTTTTCTTACAAGATTCACTGTATTTGAGATCAAATATTAGTCTAATGAAGCGTTTTTTCCTTATAAAGATTCTATTTATTTCTGATGAGTGTCCCCAAATGGAATACACTAGATCATAGTATATATGCAAGAGATTATGTCTCAAAAAATTCAATTTCATTGTTAGGAAGGCAAAATACGTTTTTCAGAGAAGTGCACAAGTATTCGATGTGATTATTGACAGACAATTCATTGTTGAGTTGTGTTCCAAGGAATTTTGTATATTCTGTTATTTCTAAACCTAGATTTATTTGGAAAGGGCGCTGATACTTACTTGAAAACTGGATAAATGTTGTTTTATATCCATTATTTATTAAATGATTGTTTCTACACCAACATTCGAATTCATTGATTACTAGTTTCATTTCATTTAGATCTGGGGACGTCACAATGTTTTGTCATCGGCATACATGAAAACTCGACTCTCGAGAAACCAAACAAACAAAAGGTTAAACCAAACTTCACCATCAGATTTCACCAATGTGTGGAAAAAAGGGACCAAAGTGAGGCGATACCCACGTTTCAGTTGAAATTACGTCAATATCATCCACTATGTTGCTTCAAATTGTAATGAAATTATATTTCAAGAAAAAATATAGTGTAGCATTTTGAATCATCATTGAGTATGTGGTAACTAGTTCATGTTAGACATGCATTTGCGTGAGAAATGTCAGTGTGTTCTCCTGTAAAATGTTATGTGTTGAGTCTACGCATCTGTTTTGGGGCAGATAATAACCTTGCATTTATTTCAAAGTCAAATCAAACTTGACGGGTAAATCTGGCAATGACAGGTGAATTAATTTATTTTCGATCAAAGTGATAGCACATCCTACTTTTCAGTTATAGTTACGCTGATGTCATAAGCTGTGAAGGTCGAAACGGAATGCAAAAGCTACGTGCAATATCAAAATCGACAAGTTTTTTACATACGGAACCAAGAAATACAGGCACAAACTATAGAAAATCGGCCCATCAAAGCAGTTGTCTTTTTCGACAATTTTTAAATTCTAACCAAACCTCAAGATTTTTCCAAATCCTAATATATTTATTTCTCTTTCGGATATGTATTCTGTTATTCAATTCCACTCTCTTCAGTGTTTTCCGTACATGAAATAGACCTAAATAATAACTGTTCTCTTATTCGTCATCATGAATATAACATTGCACAAGATTCAGATCTTAAATTCCATTGTATAGTTACAAGCAACAAGAATTCACTCTCTGAACTCTCATTTCTTATCACTTGTGCTCTATTGGTTTGTTTCATGTTGAATCATTTGAATACATGCAATGAACTCTTCTCATCACTTATCTCTAATTATTTTATGACCTTTAACTTTGCAGTCCGACGCGGGCCTCAATAGTTCAATGAGGTTTCAAAGCAAAAATGTGAGGTCAAATTTTGCTATAATAGGGAGAATTCCTGTCAATTGTTATATTTATCCAATTCGCCCTAACCATACCTTGGCACAGCTCAAGTTGATAATTTTCAGATTAATACTTCACGAGATTCTACAATATTATCTATACAAATGCACGTTATTTAAATCTCCTCAGGTCACCCTACTTTACTACCTACTAGAGATGCCTGACGTCACAGCCAAGCCCACCTCCCAACTGCATGCGATAACAGATGTCGATACGGACTGGCAGTGGTCGATGCGCTCTCGGAGAAGGCAGACGTTAGCACAGTCCTCGGCCGTCTGCGTGTCACCATCGATAGCGAGGCTAGAGCGATGCGTTACGTCACAACCTTCATCGCATCGGGAGAGGTGAGGGTACACCGATGAATACGCAATACTCAGCCGCACTGGAGTGAACATCTCGCTCTCTCACCTTTGAACGGTTGATGCTGTGACGTCACACCACTACTAACTTGGTGGGCTCACACCGATGGAACATCCATTACTTGAAGGATCTTCGAAGTATGCAGACGTCTGTTTGTACATAGACAAGTACATGATGAAACCCTGTACCGTGCATTCTCTCTCTCACACACACACACACACACACACACCAATCAAATGTAATTACATCACTGTCACACGCACACACACACACACACAAAATCTCATATGAAAAAAATTCTGAACGATCCATGCACCAGACCCTCCAAGGTCATATCGCCTTGATGTTACTAAATAACAAAAAAAAAGCAATTAATACGTCAAAGTGGTGGGGGGAGGCCCAGAACCGGCTGGTTTACACATACACATACCACCTATGCACCAGACGTATTTTTCAAGGTCATATACACCATACATATTTTTCAAGGTGGCATGCACCAGACATATTTTTCAAGGTCACATGAGTCGGTCTAGGTCATCCACCCCACGTGACGTCATAGTGGTGGGAAGAGGCTCAGAACCGGCTCAAATCTCCTCCTGAAGTACTCTAGAGCTATTCTTATTTCCTTTTCTGTCATTTGAAACTGAATACTGGATAGTGAGCGACAAAGTTGCCCTTATACTTCAAACCAAGAAGAAATTTTCTTCAGAAATATAGGTGATTTTATTGAAGGACACCTATTTGATCTGTTGAGAAATGAGCTGAAAATATTATTTGTTGTTATCTAAAATTGTATAATGAACACCTACCCTTTTATATAATATATTTATTTCAGTATTGCTTTCATTTATTTATTACACTTATCATTCGATATCAGTATTTCATAATGATATTGAATTTTATCAACGTTATTATAATTGTAATGTAAGTGCAGCAAACTATCGCAAATGCTTCCAAAATGTATTGTCCTTGCTAATGTATCCACATATTTTCCTATGTAAAGTATGTCATCTTGTGCATTCTGACCCCCAATCACAGGATTCACTGATGAAGTCTCCAATTCATTTCTAAGTACGTGAGATGTCGTTGGATACCAGGCTAACGTATCCTTGTTACCAGAACATAGAACCTGAAACATATGGATGTTTATGTTCAAATTATAACTAGATAAATTTTCCTAAGGAGAAAATTAAAGAACAATATCAATTTATTCAATCTCATATCATTCATTCCTAAACGCCAGAATATTGAACCAAATTTTCTATGAGAACATTTTAAGTAAATTTTTGGGAAAGAACATTTTTGGCTTTCTGCTACTCTATCTTAATACAAAAAATGTGGGAATCTTCCAAAGAAAGGAAGTAGCTGTTTCAGGAGGGCTTTTTCTTCCATTTTGTGTCTGAAAGTTACTTCTTTGTATGATCTACACATCCATGTATATAGTTACTTATCTTGAAATTGATTACTTCCTTCCTTTCTTTGGAAGTTCCCCATATTTTTTGTATCAAGATGGAGTAGTAGAAAGCCAAAAACTTTCTTTTACAAAAAATTGGTCACTCATAAAAATATAACCTTCTCTATTTATTTTAAGTAATATTTATAAAATGAAAGTTGCCACTGAATTGTATCATTGTGCCCACTTTCAAGCTTTAATTCAGAAAGTGAAAATTGACAAAACAATTATTTCATTAAATCCAACTCCGTTGATGTTTCGATAGCAGATACGCGATCTTCATTTTCCTTACGAATGTAGACATCAATGTTGTTAGCCCCCACTTGAAATGAGACAGATTTCCGTGCATTATATGAACCGTAACCTATTTGTAAAGTTGACAGTGGAGTTGAAAATTTTGAAATTTCGAAAAAAAATCGTTCACCATGTTTAAATAACTATCAACTTTTGGATTGACATAAAGATGTAATTTTTTTCAAATCAACATGCAAGAATTTTCAAAAGATGTTTCGTTTCCCAAAATAATAGCAGGTGCAATATTATTCCATAATTCCTGCTGAAACTTCTGTAAAATGATAATCGTCATCTAGGATCAATATAGTTTGTGCACATTCCCATAATTATAATTCATAACTCGTTTTTATTTTGTCTACTGCACCTTTCAATGAAGTCATTTCTTGCTACAGTTCTGAATCCTACTTTCAGATCTGGAGTTAGATCTGAATTCCACGGTAGACAGCTGTTTTAGCCTATTGGGCATCGTCAGTACAGGGCAGGCGGTCCTCGATTGAAGACAAAATGTGAATAACCAAGAAAATTACTTGATAAAAATATCTGCGTAAACGCAAGCGAGACATTAGTGAAACCACCCCCATATGTGCGGTGCGAAATAAATATATTTTTCTCAAAGGAAAATGTTCTGTTCATCAGTACCTTGTTTTATTAAAATATTTGCCTATCGAAAAAATGAAAAGAATTTCAAAAGTTACTTTCTATATATTTCTTCAAAATGAAGATTATTGAGAAATGTATTACATGTATTTCATGCAGTAATTTGTCCGGTGAACTTTGTCTTTCCTACACCGCTATGGATTCCTTCATTACTTATCTCCTGTTTTTGAGATTAGGAAAAGTGAAAAGGTCCAGAAAATGGTAATGAAAGTATCGATTCTCCCACAAATATCTACTGTTCGAAATACGGAGAACTGACTTCATCAAATTTGCTTTTTGTTCTATATTTCCCTAACCAGTTTCAATATCGTATTTTTTTTTCACCCGATGAGCTCCAGAAACTGCAACCCTTTAATTCAAATTTCACATCTTCTCGAATATTGATGAATGTTTTGGATATCTGTTTGATTATTGTTCATTTATAAAAAAACAGCTTGATAACGGTAAAAAAAAAAAACAAATTTTGAAAAAAAAATGAAAACTGATCATGTTTTATATATTTAAACGTGTCAGGAAATTGTGCCTGGATTCATTTCATATTTCAGAAAAATACTAAAATGTATTTGAGAGTTTTCAAACAGGCATATTGTTTGATACATATCGTGTTACCTTCAAAGCATGACTCTTTTGTGATATGAGCGTTGTATTCACATGGAAGGCCGAAATATTGATTTGGTGCTGGTGAACAAATGCCTGTCCGATGAAAATACCAAGATTGGGAGCATAAGCTTCAACAATGTAAGAAATTCCTCTGTGGTCTCGAGCAGTTATAGCATCTTCAAGTGGAGAACCACGAGTCCAAGGTCTCCAGTAGTATTCTAGAATCAGAAAATAATTCCATAAATTCAATACAGATTTGAGATTTGATGAAACACAATCAGTCACACTAAAAACTCCAGTACATCGCTATTGGAAACAATAAGATTCATTGCGATTCAGAAATATCAAATATTCAATGATATCACGATTTGATTATGAAATTGACGAAATGTAATATTTTTTATATTTCAAAATGTACTGTTTACAGAACAAACAATGTATGGAAAACATTTATAGACATTTGCAATGTGACCTCCATGAAAAGTAGAGCTATATGATTTCTATCATAGGGAAACGCCATAAATATCATCACGATATTTTTCAATGTAGGTGATGAGGCGGAAATCAAATGGAAGAAAAAGTGGTATCATTTATGAAGGGTTGGGCTGTGGACATGAGAAAACAATAGTTTGAAAAAGTCAAAGCCTAAACTTTGTGAGAAATTAGAAGTGCTCTTACAAGAAAAATATTATGAGTGAAAGTTACCATAGTTTGAACTGTCCACATACACAGAAACGACAAAAACTGCATTCGAATTATTATGGAAGAAAACGAAATTCAAATAAGAAATTCAATAACCCCTGCGACGGAAACTTCAACACACAGGTGTGGTAGACATTTCTCGACGGAGTGGACAAATGTGGAAAAGAACGTATTTCGAAAATACGTTTTTCTGAAAATTGATAAACAAACTTTCAGCACCGTGGTTTTTTAATGATGAAAAACTACGGTGCATATAAATGACTCAAAAGATATATCCACCTTGTCTCAAACCCTCTTTTGTTTTGAAACCTTCTGATTTCATGTTGTTCTTGATAACATAATTTCTATTATTTCTATATATGTTTTTAATCATATTTATGTTTTTTTCATCGATATTTCTATTTTTCAGACTCTCCCATAATTCTGTTCTTGGTACCTTGTCGAAACCTTTTTCTAGGTCTATGAATGCCAAATATATATTTTGGTTTTCTGATCTTCTCTTTTCTATTATTTGTTTTATTGTGAAGATGTGGTCTTGTTTGCTTCTTCCGGGCCTGAACCCACTTTGTGGTTCTGAGAGTTGTGACTCTATTTTATTCCTGAGTTTGTTGTTAATTATTCTTTCTATTATTTTTGTAATGGTATTCAGTTGCGTAATCCCTCTATAATTATTGCAATTTTTGTAGTCTACTTTTTTATGTATCGGTGTTATTAGATCTGTTCCCCATTCCTCTAATATAGTTTTTTTTCCATGCCTTATTAATTATTTCTAGTAGGCTTTTTCTTCCATTTTCCCCTAAGTTTTTCATCATTTCTGATGTTATTTTGTCCTCTCCTGGTGCTTTCCCATTCTTCAATGTTTCAAATACTTTATCTAATTCTTGCATTTCTATCAATGGTTCGCTTTCGTTTAACTGGTTCCTTTCTGTTGTTTCTATAGATCCTTCTTCGTTACCTTGTCCTAGTAGTGTCTGGAAATATTCTTTCCATCTCTTCATTATATCTATTTCGTTTGTAATTATTTCACCTTTTGGATTCTTGATTTGTATGTCTTTTACGGGTTTATCTGATCTCATGGATTCAAGTGCTAGAATAGTTTTTGGTTACTTTTACTGTCTTCTTCTAGTTTATTACCGAATTCAATCCATGACATTTCTTTTGCTTTATTAACTAATGTTTTTACTTGTTTTCTTCGGTTTTTATATATTTCATACTGTTCTGTTGTATTATTATTCTAGTATTTCTTCCATTGTATTTTTTTTTCTTTTATAGCCTCCTTTATGTCACCGTTCCACCATGATGTCTGTTTTCTATTATTATTTGTTTTGTAGGTGCCACATGTACTGATAGCTGTTTCTATGATAACATTTCTAAAAATGTTCCACGCTTCTTTTAGTTCTGCTTTCTTATTGTCGTTGTATTTGTTTTCAAGTTTTTCGTTGGTAATATCTTTATATCTAGTAGCTACAGTTGTGTCTCTCATTTTATATGATCTGATCGTGATGTGTTCACCTTTCTTAGTCACCGTTTCTTGTTTCTTTTCTGTTGCGTCTCCTTTGATTTTTATTGTCAATAGGAAATGATCACTGTGTATTTCTGCTCCCCTTCGAACTCTAACATCTAGAACATTGTTCCTATTTTCTTTCTGTACCAGAATGTAATCAATTATTGATTTTTTTCCTCTGCTTTCTTGTACTCTTGTGAATTTATGTATGTTTTTGTGTTGGTAAAATGTTTTTGTAATGAACAGGTTTTGTAATTGACAGTATTGAAGCATTCTCTTTCCATTGTCATTCCTGGTTTGTTCTCCATATTTTCCTAACATTGTTTTGTATATATGGTCCTGTTTTCCCACTCTGCTATTAAAATCTCCCATAACTATTATTGTTCCTCTTGCATTTTCGGTTATTTTTGTCAATTTTTCCCAAAATTTTTCTTTTTTTTCTATTCTTTCATTTTCATCTGGTCCGTATATTGTTATTATTGTACTCACTTCTTTATTTTGTTTCTCTAATTCTATGGTTATTATTCTGTCATTTATAGCTTCCCATTCTCTTATTTTCTCGGTTAAGTCTTCATGTTTTATTAATCCAACTCCAGCTGCTGCCCTTTGTTTTATTTCTACTCCGCTATATACTAATATGTGTCCATTCTGTAATAGTATTTGTCCTGTCCCTTTTTTTTTCGTTTCGGTTATTGCTAGTATTTTCAATTTGTTCCCTTCAAATTCTTCTACTATTTCAATTTCTTTTCCATTCAAGCTTCTAGTGTTCTACGTTCCTAGTAACCATGCATTTTTTTTATTATTTTTATTGCCACTTCTCGTTATCATTTCATTTTTCCTAATATCGTAATCCGAATTCCTTGCCGTTTTCTTATTTGTTCGATGTTTCCTGTGTTCATTATCAGTTTTTTGTATTGATTGGTGTTTTCTTTTCTTTTTCTAGTTCTTTTCTTTCTAGGTTCCGATACCATTTTTCTCCATCTATCTCTAGTTTTCTATATCCAATTTTCACATGTTTTCCTTCTTTTCTTTCTTCTTTAGCTTGATTTTGTATCTTTTTTTCTATTTCTCTTTGTTCTTTTGACATATCATCATTTACATATACCTTGTATTCATTGATCCTGCTGAGTTTGTTTTTATTTTTCATCACTTTCTGTTTTTCGTTTGAGTTTTCCAATTGTAGTAGACACATTTTATCACCTATTTTTCTGGCATTTCTTATTTTTAAATCGATGTCCATACTATTTTTAATGAATGAAGTCATTTCTTCTTTCAACTCCTCTTCATCATTTGTTGTGATTGGTAGACCTTGTATAACCACATTATTTCTTCTCGTTTCTCTATCTATTTTGTCAAGTTTGCTATTGATTGTTTCAATTTCTTCTTTCAGTTTTTTATTTTTATTTTTCAGTATTTCATTGTCCGTTTTGATTTTTATCATTTCATTTCTATATTCTTTTTGTTCTTCCCTTATTTGTTTGAGTTCCTTTTTCATATCCGTTTTCATTTCTTGAATCATTGTGATGATAGTTTCTAATTTGTCGTCTTCTTCTTTTTTCTTTCTTTCAGGTGTTCTGTTAATTTTTCTGCTTTTAAAGAATATATCTGGAAACTTTCCAGTATCTTTTTTCCTTTTCCCTCCATCTGTCATCGATTCTTCGTCGCTACTCATTTTGATGTTTTCTAAATCCGACTCTGTATTGTCTTTATGTACCGCGATAAGAAGGTTTCCCGAATCGACTTCTCAGAGGTCACCCACTTCTCAGTACAATATTTATTTTATTATAGTCGTTCTACTCACTCTGTTCTTTCAAACTTATTTCCAATCAATTTCACTCACTTATTTCCTTCTCTATCATATATGTCATTATATATTTCGAATATATTCCAATTATTTTCAATTTCGGAAACCTGCTTTCTACGGACGCAACATTCACAGGCGTTGTGGCAATAATTTTCAGGAGTACTCTGATGGTATAGTACACTTAATATTCAATTTTTCCAGTGTATATCTCTGTGGCTAATTGCATAGTATACTCAATATTCATTGTTTCGACTGTATATTTCTGTGGCTACTAGAATAACTGAGGGATCGTCTCGGAGGTTTTCCGAATGTAAATATCAAATGAAGTAATTGTAAAAAGCGGTGCGGCGAATCGAGGTATTAGTTTGCGAGGATCAAAATTTGAATCTGTTATGTTTCAGTATTTGAGGATTGAAAATTGTTTTTCTATAAGTGTCACTGGCTGAGGTTCCTGAATGAGTAGATGCCCTGCTCGCCATCCCTTAAGGCTGCTGCTGGAAACAAGTAATGATGGTTCCGAAATGAATCGACTTGAATATGAATTTGAATTCAATAAAACTCACCTAGGCGGTGCAATATTGTTCATAGAAATCATGTTTTTATTGAAAACCAAGAGCAGACAATGTTTGTATGTTTGGTATATTTATAAAACGTGGAGAAAAGAATACAATAATATCAACAACAATTCTGGAAACAAATTAGTACTAGAAAAAAAAAATGGAAAATGGAAAAAAAAATCAAAATGGAAAAAAATTTAAGAAAATGAAAATTTGGAAAAAATTTAAATGATGTGTTCCCTACGGATACATCTACAGGAAAAGTTAATCTGGTGGGACATAAATGAATACCGGTGAACACAAACAATTAGACAGTTTCCAACGAATCTGTTATTTGCCAAATGATAACAGAAGTTACCAACATTATTGAAACCATGATGGAAGTAGGAGTTTAAATAAAATCAGAAACAGAAAGAATATTTTTCAGTAGGAAAGGATTGATCAACACTTTTATGTGTATAGGCTGATCAATGTGGAGAGTGGTTATCCATGTTGTTACGAAATTATTAGTTTCGGGATTGAAGGTTATCAAACTTTTGGTTAAAATAGTTTCACCTCTGTTCCAGGTATATCGTTCCATTTATGGTTTTATATTCTGTTTAATGTGAGCTACGAACTTTTCAATCGAAGAAAAAGTCACGAATTCTTGGTAAAATCAACTATAACAATCAAAAACTAGATATCCCTTGAGATATAGTCAATGCGTTTGCAGAGTTCTTTAGCAACGTGTATCTTCTTGAAAATTCAAATTCAAGTGATTGTTCAGGATAGGTAAGTAACTAACAAAATATCAATATCACAAACATTTCGGTAAATGAAGTAGGAGGAGCGATAAAGGAAACAATAGAATAAAATGACTTCCGTTTTCAGTTCTATACCATCTTTCATAGTGAAAGACTGTAGCTCAGTCCTAGCTTCTCCTCTCTGTTGCACCTTCCATTTATTGTTAAATACAGTAACGTTTTCTGATGTTTGGAAACGCCAAAATTTACCAAAATGGAGATGCTTCAAAAATAACAATCTACAGAGCAATCTCGATTATCTCAAACTTCATGAAGGCGTTTGAAATTATCTTGTATAAGACTTCAATGACCTTAGTAATAAACTACTGGGCTTTTTTGAATTGTACCTTTTTAACCGTAACCAAATAGTTTATTACAACGGATACAAATCAAACACAATAATTGATAAGTCTGGCGTACCACAGATCAAGATCAAACTGTTTGATCTTTATCTTGGAGATGATCACTTGGTGATCGAAACATATGCCGAAGTGTTGAAATAACGATTTGATATTGGGGAAAAAACTCCAGCAATATTCATTACTACACCAAAGGTGTATCACAAGATCATCAGTACGGTTTAGCCATGAATATACCTTCATTCAATTCATGTTTTACACCTGAATGAAATCACACCAGCTTACCTCCTTCACATGTCACTTCTAAAGTTAGACTGTATGTGATGAAAACAATTATTTTAAGAAGCATTATCACGAGAGAATTTATGGGTTATTGTTTTGAAAGAGAAAAATTACCACTGTTTTTATAGTAAAATTGTTGCTATCCTATGTTATCTTCATCAAATTGGCAATATTTTTAGTACCACCTAAAATTATTATGATCCATAAAAATGTATAAGCAAATGAAACGAAAATTTTTAATCACATTTTAATCACATTTACCTCGATCGCGTATTTTTCATATTGAAATGAATATTCTTTTGTGATCTCTTCAAAACATATAAGGTTTATTTTTACAATTCTGTCATGAGCGGGGCGTCAATTATCATTGAAGAAATCGAAATTTGTAAAAACCCCATATATAAGTTTTGGTTTCTAATGTTGTTTTTTGGGTAGAGACAAACTGAGTAACATTTTTTTGTATTAACGCGAAAAAATGTGGTGCAGTTGGCTTCAGAATATTGGTTTATCCTTAACCATTTGTGGTTTGTGGGCACCGCTCGCTGCAATTACTCGAATTTCATTGGTAAGAAAACGTCCGGAAAGTTTTTTTTGGTGGCTAAACTAATGAAAATACAGTTTGTATAATGTGTCATACTGGGAGTGCTTTAATGCTACCTACGGCACCCTCAAACGCAATTGAATCCATTGTGGGGAATGAGAAGTACGGAATTTATTGAATCTAATTATTCCCAACCCTCAGGCCCTTCAAGCTCATGCTTCTAATATAGTTCTCTTGCTCATCAGAGCAAGATGAGCATGCTATGCTATGACGAATATCGTCCGAAGAGGAAAGGAAAATGGTTGAGATAGGTAACCATTTCAAAAATGACCTCTCGTTCTGGTATTTCCAACAGATATAATGTTTGTATTTCTATACTTCGAGCAGTGAATCTCAAATACAAAATTTGAAAAACTTCGAGAAAATATAATAATAATACAAAAAAATAATCTTTCAATTTTTACATGTAGATAGAAGAATATGTATGAGAATACTGTGTTGATGAAAATCGCATTCTCAAGCCATCTAGCCCGACTGATAGCCTTAAACTATCCTACTGCGATCCTGCGAAAAGGGAAAGTTCTCGATGTTTTGCTTCGCGTTGGAGATACCAAAATGAGTTATTTGAAAAAGTTCCCAATACATTGATTTTGACCTCACATACCAAATTTCACCCCTAAATTCGTAATTCGATTTTTTTTCGTAATTTTCATTGTGCTGTAAATCATGCCTTGAAGAAAATAATGCCGGCCGCCACTGATAGTGACGTGGCTAAGAGCGCGCCCAGTCTGACCGAATTTTCCAATGTTCGATGTTTGCTGCCGTTCTAGAAGTGGCGAGAATAATGCCACCGGCTCCCATGGAAATCCGATGAGATTTCTACCGCCTTCGATTGTCAAATATAAACGCGATCCACTCACCTATCGGGATAGTAAAGTTTCAGTGACACTGCGGTAAGCGGAGCGATCTAATGAGGAGATAAACATTTGAATAATAGCTGAAGTTTTAGTTAAAGTGTTTTGTTGTATTGATAGTGAAATACAGTTATTGATTGAGTTTGATCATTGTTCAGTGTAGTCAATTATTGGTATGATGAAAACAAGTGTCGATTACGACGAGATGGAAAAGCTTGAGAAAATGATCTAGGCTTAACAAGCGAGCCTGGGGGAGAATGAAAAACGCCAAAATGAAAAAGATGAGCGATGTAGGAAGGAAGAACGATTACGCCGAAATGAAAAAGGTGAACGAAGGAGGAAGGAAGAAAAATTACGCTGAAATGAAGACCGTTAATTATTATTGAATATTCAAGTGAAACAATAAAAAGACAATAAAATGTACCTTCATTTATTGGAAGATTTGAAGTGAAAAGGGGAGGTACAGAAATTTATTCAGGAAGAATTTGGAAAAGCATTTCAGAAAACAAAGGAGGGATTGGAAAAAGTTGTCGATGAGGAACTTGAGGGAGTCGAAAGGGAATTTGAAAAGAAGCTCGAAGGAGTCGAAAAAAGGTTTGAAGGAGTCGACAAAAAATTAGAAAAGGTTTTCCGGGAACTTTGGAAAAAATTACCGGAGACGAAGAGGATTGCTGCGGAATATTGCAAAGCGGTAGTAGTAGTTTTATTAAAAATCCGACCTTCGATTGTGAATTTTCATAGTCACTTCATCGCAGACAATTTGAGGACGCTGCGGAAAATTATGGGTGGAAAAATGAATGGAAAGCAACAGCTCTCATACTGGCACTATGAGGAAAGGCCTTCGAAATCTTGCAAAATATCCCAGTAAGTGAGCAGAAAGATTATGAAGTAGTAGCAACTCGTGACACTGAGCTGCAGCAGTCGTTGAGGATGGCGCGTCATATAAAATTGAATGAAGCTATTATTTATGCCCTAGAATTTGAAGCTGCCAAAAATGCTCGCGACAACAACGGAAAGTTCTGGTGAAGAGGGCGATTTGAATGCTATAACTGTAGCAGAAAAAAATATTTAGGGCGGGACTCTCGATCACATCCTGTAACCGACGAAAGAAGAGACTGGCGTTCGAGATTACGCGAACTGTAGCGCCGGAGTTTGGAAAAACTAAATTCAGCTAGCGTTGAAAGAAGTACATTGGCTGCCGCATCCCAAGCTCCCAGGTATTCGAGTTCCATGATAGGACGTAACAGTAACAGCTTGCCGATGTATTTTTGAATAACTACCAGTGACTTTCCACCATCGATGCTGATGCAACAAGGTCAGTAATGAGATCCGACATTTCCAACAGAAGCAGTTTGAATGGGTTATCAGCAGTACCTGTTTAGGAAACAGCCACTGGAGATAGACCGACGGTATCATGCGACAGGTTACACACCAACCATGTTGTTAACTTGTCGAGAACTGGTACTTCCCATAGATGTACTGTGTGGTAGATTATCCGATGAGTTCCAAGGTGTACCTATTTCAGAGTATGTGAATGACCTGAAGGAGAGACAGGAAATTGTTCAAAAGTTTGCCATATACAAATTACAGCTTTCCAGCGCAACGACAGGATGACGATAACATTTCACAAAAATTTGCTGCCGGTAAGCTTGAAGGTGGACAATGCAGAATGCCTCTACCAACTCCAACGTCGAATAGGTTTGTGTCTAAATTTATAGAGGACCTCACTTGGTAACCAAAGAGATTAACGATCTGGTGTAAATATTTCAATTGTCACCCAGAAGCAATTCCAAAGTTGTCCACATAGAGAGACTGAGTCCTTATATAGGTCGCGATATTTCGTCTTGGGTGTTGTTGGGTGGACGAACAACCTTAGGGAAGGGGGTAGTGTTTTAAACCATGCCCCGAAGAAAATAACGCCAGCCGCTACTGGTAGCCAAAAACTAATGTTGACGTATCTAAAAGCACCCAGTCCAATGGACGTTTCGCGAATGTTCGATGTTCGCTACCGTTCTAGATGTGGCGAAAATAATGCCACCAGCTTCCATGGAATTCCAAAGAGTTTTCTACTGTCTTCGAATGCCAAATATGTTAAACTCTTTGTTGTCTGTCAAGCTTTAGGTAAATTCATTACCTCCGTCAAGCCAATTATAATAAATGACATTATACTTTTTCATAAAGATATAAATATGAAACACTCACCAAAAAGATGATGATAAAGAAACTGAAACGAAAGGAATAGAAATAAAAAAACATGTTGGAAAATGCTGAATACCAGGTGATTTTCTTTTATCTATTTTTTTTATCGTTTCGCAAACATTTATCTAATGGAATTTATCAAATCAACAATTTCAATTTGAAATTAGGAAAAAAATTCTGAATCTAGAAAGGCAAATGAAGGTATGCGACATCTCTAAACTCACCCGAAAACAAATACAACTAGAAAGTAAATCAACATCCATAATATCTGATCATATCTTTCTTGAATATAAATTATAATCGCCATTTCTATTATATAAAAAACAAAAGTATTCAGAAAATCGATGATCCTTTAACTAAAATAACGTTCCAAATATTAGTCTAAAAAACTAATTGATGCCAATTTCTCCAATGTATTATTACTTGGTCCAAAATTCAGTGTCTGGATAAACATTAACATTTCGTGTCTGTTTTCTTTACAAAAACTATGGCAGCGAACATTGTTTGACGATGATGTATAATGAAACCAAAAAATATCTGAGCGAAAATCCAGACATGATTATTCCAAACATTGACAAAGGTAATGTTACAGTAGACATTAATAGAAATTATTATATTCATGAAAGTCCACTATTATTGAAAGATAATGAATATTATTTTATTTCAAGATCCAATCCAACTTCAACATTACAACAGAAAGCTAACAAGTTATTCACAAACCTGAACAATTATCAAAGGATATATTCTACAACAGCTCAATCACTAACAATATATACTTCCGTAGCACCGCGATTTTATTAGTTACCAAAAAATCCATAAACCAACCTTGTCGACGAGACCTATCGTATCTTCCATTGATGCTCTGAATTTAAACATTGCAAATTTTTTTTGAATATATTAAAAAATTATTACAAATCGAACAATCTATACCATGTAATAGATTCATCCTCTTTAAGCGAATTCATTAACAAATTTTCAAATACCTCAAAATTATGTTATGATAAGCCAAGACTTTTGTTTGAAGGTGGTTGACAATGTTTCGTGCTGTATTTCATCAGTTCGGACTTCCATTGTCTAATATAATATAAATTGATTTGAAATCCCTGAAAAAAATAAAAGATTAACCGAAAATAACAATTTTATTAAAACAAAAAACTGAAATTACAAGGAAATAACATACAAGCTACAACCAGAAAATAAAAAATTCAAATATTAATAAAACCTGAAAATGAAAAAATATTATTAACAAAAATGAAAAATAAAAATTAAAAGATTCCAAACCAAGTTACGTTACGACATTTCGATTGTTAGTATCCACAATCATCTTCAGGGATTTCAAATCAATTAATATCATATTAGACAATGGAAGTCGGAACTGATGAAATAAGCCAAGACTTTGTTTCACTTTTTACAAATCTGTCTTAGGAAATGGTGAAACAATGTATGCATGATAATGAGAATATCATTGAAGAACAATGTAACCTAAACAAAATTATTTTCAAGAAAATTCTAGACTTCATATTTGATTCAACCTAATATGTATTTAATGATAAATCGCATATTAACAAATATTTGGTACACCAATGGGTTTAACAATATCATCCATTTCATCCGATTATGTTCCAGATGATCTTCTTGATGAAATCATTCCAAAACTATCTTTTTGCATTCCTTTCATCAAGCGTTTTATAGAGTGATTTCAGCGATCCCTTCAGATGGTGAAGAAGTTTTGAAAGTTTTATAAAGCTTAGATCAGACCTTCTTTGGAGTATTGTTCTCATGTATGGAGCTCTGCCTCCAAACATACCCTGAAGTTGCTGGATTCCATCCAGAAAAGAGCCATCCACCTGATTGGAGACGCGAACATCACATGCAACCTTGATAGCCTGGAACATCGAAAGAAGGTTGAAGATTTGTCTCTCTTCTATAGATACTTTCACGGCAAGTGTTCAAGTGACTTGGCACATTTGATTCCATCAAGAGCGGTACATATCAGAAATACGCGACGGACTGCTCATCGTTTTGAGGTTCAACTTAATACACCTCGAACTTCACTGTTCAAATACTTTTTCATCTGGAGAACAACGTTTATGTGAAATAAACTTCCTGAGGACGTTTTTCCAATTGGATTCAATCTCCAACGATTCAAATCCAATGTGAATCGCTACTTTCGCACAGGCACCGCTCTGATAGCGATTTAAGGATTTTCCTGTAGTGCTTCTATTTTGTCCTTGAAAAAAAAATTTCTTTTGATACAAATATATTCACGTCACAATCGAATAAGAAATGAATAAGTGTCTTCCTTTTCTCAACATGAAATTGACAAGATCGGAACAAAATATCATAGTCAGAGAATGGTACGGAAAACCTATGTCTAGTAATAGATTCATCAATTATTATTCTCGTCGTTTCAGTGAAATGAAGATCAATTTGATGAAACCATTAAAAAACAGAATTACTAAAATCACTCATTCCAGTTTACGATACAAAAGTTTGTCTGATTTGAGTTAGATTCTGTTTCAAAATTCTTATCCGGAATCTTCAGTAAATAGACTTTTCTCAAACCTCCCTAACTAGACTTGATAATGATTAATGATTCTTTAGCTTATGTTCAAGAACTGAGACCAAAATAATTGATATATTTCGAAACAATCACTTTATAATTTCTAAAAGAAATGCCACAACTATTTCCTAATTGAGTCGTAGAATAGCGTAAGCTAAACTCCGCCAAGTCCATTTTTTTTCACCGTAGTGTGCGCTGGTCAGGCCCGATCCCCCGAAGCCCCGATACATTCGGGAGGGCGCGCCAGCATAATCAACCAATGACCACTCCCCACACCGTGGGGTAAGTGATCATTGGGTCCGAGAATCATGAGCCCTGAGCAAACGCAGTGAGCCAAGAATGACAGCCTTCTGCATCTGTGCGGCTAAGATTTCTGCCTTAGTGCGGCAAGCCGGTATGATTTTGAGATTCGAGAGTAGAGAAGACATGATTCCACCAAGGACTCCAACAATCAGAACGACCATCTTGACAGAGTGATCTGGATAGAGTCTGCGGAGTTCGAAGAGAAAATCTCGATATTTTATCCGTTTTTTCTCCTCTTTTCTGACGATATTCGTCTCGCCACGAGCTGAAAACTCCACGACAAATATCGTTTTGGTCTGGTGGTCGAGAAGGACTACATCAGGCTTATTAGCTTGTATGAGCCTGAGGGTGGGGAACGAATAGTTCCAATAAATTCGGCACTTCTCGTTCCCCACAACGGATTCAATATCCCCCGGAGCGTACGGCAACAACGGTGTCTCGTCAATACCGTAAGTGTACCGTAGATGGTAATATAGCACTCTTAGGGCCGCGTTATGTCGATGGATATAGGCCGAGACCGCATATGCTGGACATGCTGATAGCAAGTGCATTAGGGTCTCGGGCGCCTCGCGGCAGGCCCTGCACCTTGTGTCAGGAACCTCTATACCCATCACGCGACTGCGGTAGACTAAGGTGTTGAAGACACCATCCTGGCAAGCCATGATGAACCCCTCAGTTTCCGACTTCAGCCCACTCGACCTGAGAAAAGCGAACGTCAGGCGCTTTGATAAGCCAAGGTCTTCAATATTATTGAAGAAGACCCCATGCATTGGCTTATCCCTGTGTCTCCGCAGAAGTAAGGTGATCTCTGCGGCTTTTATCTGAGCTTTTTGCTGAACGGGTTCCAACTCGGTGACAGAGTTGTAGTCACCTCGTTCAGAGTCGAAAACTATACCGAGTTCATCAGCTGCTCGAGCAGCTGCCCTAAGGAGAAATGCTCCAATTCCTGCTCTCTCATGGTCACGGACCATGCAGAGAAGGGGATCCGAACTCCTGACGACTTTACAGGCTGTATCCAGTACCATTCTGTCATATAGACACTCCAAACTCAAAAGTCCACGACCTCCCTGTTGTCGAGGGAAGTACAACCGTGGAACGGACGATTTGGGATGCAAACTCCTATAGAGATGCATCATTTTTCGGGTCCTTACGTCGAGTTGATACAGCTCCTCCCGAGTCCACTTCACTACTCCAAACGAGTAGAGTAAGATTGGAACGGCAAGCATATTTGTTGCAGCAACTTTGTTCTTCCCCGACAGCTCCGATGACCAGATCTGTCGAAGTTTGTGCTGATACTTGCCGCGGAGAGAGCTTTTCACTGCGGTTACCTCTTGTGAGTGGCGTTGTTCCACCCCGAGGTAAGTATACGTCTCTCCGGCATCCAGATGGTGTAGGATGCTTCCATCTACGAGCTGCACATCCTCTCCGTAGTCCCCGCATCGTCCTCTTTTGAGATGAATCATTGCACATTTGTCTATCCCGAATTTCATACCGATAGCATGCGTGTACTCTTCCACCACCCTCAAGGACTGATGGAGATCCTTCTCTCCAGAGGCATAAAGTTTAAGATCATCCATATAAAACAGATGGGTGACCTTGTGCCTCCGGTTTCCGGGGTGCCACAGTTATACCCTCGAGTGTTTCTGAGCGCAACGGATAATGGCAATAGTGAGATGCAGAATAAAAGGGGACTGAGGGAATCACCCTGAAATACACCCCTTCTGAAAGTGACCCACCCTGTTTGGACTCTTGCTTGACCAGATGTTATGGTGAAGCGAGTTCGCCAAAGTGGTATCAGTTGTTCAATGCATCTCACTATGTTGTCGGGTACCGCAAGGCATCTGAGCAAATGCAAGATGAGCTCATGCGAAATTGTATCAAATGCCTTACGGTAATCGATCCAGGCCATAGAGAGGTTACGCCTATATTGTATCGAGTCCTGCGTTACACATCTATCGATGAGTAGGTTCTCTTTACATCCAGCGACTCCTCTCTTCGACCCTCTCTGCTCATATATCCGTTCGAACACTCGGTCAACTGCGGTGAGTATTCGTGTGTATAAGATGCTTGTAAACAACTCATAACACGAATTCAAGCATGTTATCGGTCTGTAATTCTTAGGAATCGACAAATCTCCGCTTTTGGGGATAAGAACGGTCCGCCCCTCGACAAACCAATCCGGAATCGGCTGCTCTCCGTCCAGCCATAAGTTGAAAACTCTGGCCAGATGGCGGTGGGTACTTGGTAGTTTTTTCCACCAATAAGTGTTCAGCCCATCTGGGCCTGGAGCAGCAAAGTTCTTGGAACCAACAAGGGCCCTTCGAACGTCATCCGGGGTTATCGGGTTGCGCAGCTCATTGAGCTCAGGCTGTCGAAGCTCTCTGTTGAAAGCTTCGAACTGCGCTAGGGCTGGAGTGTCTAAGTTGAGTGGCTGCGGGTGTTCATAGATATCCTTCCAGAAGGATTCCACCTGATCAGTAGTCGGCGGATTATCCACAACACGTGGAGGCTCTTGGAATAAGCGAGAAGGTTTCTCGCGGAACCTAAGATTTTCCGCGATACTTCTCGCTCGCCTCACAAGTGACTTCTTAGCAGCCACTAGCATTCGTATCCTATCAAGGCAATGCTGTTTGGTGGTCAACAGCACGCCTTGGCTTAGAGTGTGATGGATACGTCGTAAATTGGCGGCTATTCGCCGCACTGCGGGCGTGAAAGGCCTATTGGCCGCCCTGTAGTCCATCATACATTGGATACGAGACGCGTGTTGTCTCGCCGACGCGATCTTAGCCTTCATCTTGTGTACACGCCGTTCAATCTTCCGAACCGCAAGGCCAGGATTTCGTCCTTTCGATTCGGAAAGCGATTGGACGACGTTATACACGGCGGTGTTGATTTGCCAGATGTCAGCCTCTTCTGTTAGAACACTATGAACCTCCGCATTCAAACGAGCCAGTTCTTGTGGCTTCAGGGGCCTAATTCTGTGGAGCGCCCTGCGTGTTCTGATTGTCGTCTCCATTGGTGGTATGATGCGAGTCTCCTCTCCAGCCGTGCCAACGGGTGGTAGAACTGCCACTTCTACCACTTCGTTAGCAGACTGGGGAGGAGCTATATAGTCCTGCCGCCGAAGATAGGATACGTAATCCCTAAGATTTTGGGCGGAAAAGGCGGCATGCTCCGGATGTGTTTCACACCACAGAGCATGCAATCTCGCCATGTACCCTCTTCGCGCGGGCTCACTACTCTCGTAGCAATGCATAAGGCTATCTCTCAGCTCATGCGTCCACTCAAAGCGTCCGTTGTCGTTGCCAGGGTTGTCGTCGGTAGGCAAGGGTGTTAGTGGCCATCCCTGCTTATCACTTTATAATTTCTAAAAGAAATGCCACAACTATTTCCTAATTGAGTCGTAGAATAGCGTAAGCTAAACTCCGCCAAGTCCATTTATTATTATTATTATTATTATTATTATTATTATTTTTTCCACCGTAGTGTGCGCTGGTCAGGCCCTATCCCCCGAAGCCCCGATACATTCGGGAGGGCGCGCCAGCATAATCAACCAATGACCACTCCCCACGCCGTGGGGTAAGTGATCATTGGGTCCGAGAATCATGTGCCCTGAGCAAACGCAGTGAGCCAAGAATGACAGCCTTCTGCATCTGTGCGGCTAAGATTTCCGCCTTAGTGCGGCAAGCCGGTATGATTTTGAGATTCGAGAGTAGAGAAGACATCATTCCACCAAGGACTCCAATAATCAGAACGACCATCTTGACAGAGTGATCTGGATAGAGTCTGCGGAGTTCGAAGAGAAAATCTCGATATTTTATCCGTTTTTCCTCCTCTTTTCTGAAGATATTCGTCTCGCCAGGAGCTGAAGACTCCACGACAAATATCGTTTTGGTCTGGTGGTCGAGAAGGACTACATCAGGCTTATTAGCTTGTATGAGCCTGAGGGTGGGGAACGAATAGTTCCAATAAATTCGGCACTTCTCGTTCCCCACAACGGATTCAATATCCCCCGGAGCGTAGGGCAACACCGGTGTCTCGTCAAAACCGTAAGAGTGCCGTAGATGGTAATATAGCACTCTTAGGGCCGCGTTATGTCGATGGATATAGGCCGAGACCGCATATGCTGGACATGCTGATAGCAAGTGCATTAGGGTCTCGGGCGCCTCGCGGCAGGCCCTGCACCTTGTGTCAGGAACCTCTATACCCATCACGCGACTGCGGTAGACTAAGGTGTTGAAGACACCATCCTGGCAAGCCATGATGAACCCCTCAGTTTCCGACTTCAGCCCACTCGACCTGAGAAAAGCGAACGTCAGGCGCTTTGATAAGCCAAGGTCTTCAATGTTATTGAAGAAGACCCCATGCATCGGCTTATCCCTGTGTCTCCGCAGAAGTAAGGTGATCTCTGCGGCTTTTATCTGAGCTTTTTGCTGAACGGGTTCCAACTCGGTGACAGAGTTGTAGTCACCTCGTTCAGAGTCGAAAACTATACCGAGTTCATCAGCTGCTCGAGCAGCTGCCCTAAGGAGAATTGCTCCAATTCCTGCTCTCTCATGGTCACGGACCATGCAGAGAAGGGGATCCGAACTCCTGACGACTTTACAGGCTGTATCCAGTACCATTCTGTCATGTAGACACTCCAAACTCAAAAGTCCACGACCTCCCTGTTGTCGGGGGAAGTACAACCGTGGAACGGACGATTTGGGATGCAAACTCCTATAGAGATGCATCATTTTTCGGGTCCTTACGTCGAGTTGATACAGCTCCTCCCGAGTCCACTTCACTACTCCAAAGGAGTAGAGTAAGATTGGAACGGCAAGCATATTTGTTGCAGCTACTTTGTTCTTCCCCGACAGTTCCGATGACCAGATCTGTCGAAGTTTGTGCTGATACTTGCCGCGGAGATAATATTATTATTATTATTATTATTATTATTATACTTATATATTGAAGTCAAAAATCGAATTACGAGTAAACAAAAATGAAACACATCATAGAAAATTTCATGTGTGGATTGTTCCAAAATATATATGGGACAGATTTCTATGCTTCTTATCAGTCGCACCCAACTAACGTTGATTCTTGCTCATTGAGTGAACATGTCAATTCGGAAAATCCCAAATGGATTTTGGGAACACAGAAATTTCAGATATAGAAAGCAACTTGCAATTTTTAGAAATGACTCATATCAATAGCAAATAACTTTGCATGAAAAAGAAAATAGATCTTGACAATTTGATCCAAATTTATACATTCCTACTCAAATACGAGAAAGATAAGAAAAAATATTTCAACATTTCACGACGTTTCGGCAATATCCCAGTTGTCATATTAATGTATTCTGCTTGGCAGTTGAGAAACTCATGTTTCATATTTGCAAATTTTTTTCTATTCATAATAATTCATCCGAATATTTCAGTCTTTTCAATTTCATCAGTTCTTCCATTGATGATGAATCAACTTTTTCAGACAATGGAAAGCCGAACTTGTTCAAAAAATTTGGTCATGTTGAGTAGTAAACACTGATAACTTCCGTGACGATTATTTCGGCTGATTAATATTTTTAATGAAAGTGATACTATTTGTGAGACTCGTGATTGAAGAAATTATAACATCACTGGTCGGTTGGTAATGAGTAAACGGATGATGTGGATGGTTTATACTTTCATTTGTTTGTCTGACAGCATTGGGTTCAATCAGCAGCATCTGTTTCGCCGAACCAAGTTAAGGTCAATTAGCAAAAGTATATTCAGTCCATCAGCTGAAATTAATATCCTGGAGCTATTCTCATTTCATTTTGGGTCATTTCAAATTGAATAGTGGATAGTCAGTAGCAAAGTTGCCCTTCTTCAATGAAAGTTGAAGTAACTTTCATTGAATTATCCATTTTAATATCAACCCATATCTCGAAATCAATATTTTTATTCTTTTGAACTTGATCTGAGTGAAATTGTATTATTATTATTATTATTACCTACGCTTTTATGTATCACATAAATTTCAGTAATACCTATATTTTCATTACACTCATCATCACTTGAAGACGATTCTGGTTACTAACAATCGAAACGTCGTGAAGTAACTTGGTTTGAAATCATTAAATTTTCATTTTTTATTCTATTTCATTTATTCAATTGTCAGTTTTTTGCTCAATTTTATTTATTTTTTTTATTGTAACTAAATGTTATTTTCAGCTATTCTTTTCAATTTTAATTTTCATTTGTTATTTTATAGATTTCAATTTATATCATATCAGATAATGGAAGTCCGAACTAATGAAATTCACCATAAAACATTTTCCATCACCTCCAAACATAAGGTCAACTATTGATTTCATATGAATGATGTTGAACTTCATGCCTCCAGAGAAAAAGATCTTCATCAGTCCTTGAGGGTGAATACACGAATGGTATCGGTATGCACATATGCACTGGCTCATCTCCAAAAAAGACGATGCGTTCATTACGAAGAGAATATGCAGCTCGTAGGTGAAAGCATTCTGTACCATCTGGATGCTGGAGATACAACTGTCACCGAGTTAAAACCCATTCAGCAGAAGGCCAACATGAAAGTCGCAGATATCACTTCAGTCCTGAGGCAGCACAGGAATGATCGAATGATTGGGACTGAAGTGGCCTGGATTCGCCAACTGAAGTGTTTCTCATGGCCTGCCAAGATGGTGTTTTCAACACTTCGGTCTACTGTAGTCGCGTGATGTGTATAAAGGCGCAGTTGTAAACCAGGTGCAGGCCTGTTGCAGGGCGCCTGAAACCATAATGCACGTTCTGTCAGCATGTCTGGCATATGCAGCGTATCTACATCGACCCGACGTGGCCTAGAGTGTTCAGTCTTGACAAGCCTTGTATATATTCTGTGAATAGTTCGTTGTGATGTAATTGAAATTTGAAAATACGCCATATATGAGTTTCGGTTTCTATTGCTGCTGTTTTTCGGGTAGAGAGAAACTAAGTAACGTTCTTTTTTTTATTATCTTTATTATCAAATGTGATGCAGTTGGCTTGAAAATAGCGATTGAAGATAGGTTCTCAATAATTTGTGGTTTGTGGGCACCGCCTGAGAACGCTGCCATGAATCCAAATGTTGTAATACAGAAGAACAACGCCCCGTCATCAATAGTATGTCATCTGCAACTACTAAATTTCAATTTGTGAGAAAACTTTCGAAAAGTTTGTTTTCATGGCTAGATCAATACACCTACAGTGAAAGTTTCACACTGGGAATGTTTTATTACCACCAAAGTCACTTCACCCTCCAATGCAATTGAATCCGTACTGGGTGCTCAAAACGTTTTGTCGCATATTCAGAACAGCTCTATGAATGCGTTAGTTAAGATCCAATTTTCGATGCGCATGGTCGGTTACTGTTTATAAGTTTTCAACAGCCCGCTATCGCTATATGCTTGAAGCGAACACTTGATAAACGATTTATCAAATTTGTGTGATTCTTCTGTGAACAATTATTCCAAATTATTGTGTCTTGTTCGTAAAGGTAAGGTCGATGCTTCATTTTTCCATCACAGGCTCGACTATATATTTGGATGTATCGAATTTGAGACATAGCGCTTTTCATTCAGGATGCTTTGGGCGAAGAAATACCTTACAGATACCTACTTAGAGGAATGTATTGCACATTTATCAGATAGTGAAGATGATTTCGATTGTTCTGATGGCGAGAGACATGAAGAGAAAATTTCGATAAATGAGGCTTTAGAGGGATTCGAAATACAAAATCTTTCAATTGAATTCGATGATGGATATGTATGGAGTCCAATGAGAAATATGAGGTGAATGAAATTGGGCAGAATAATGAGATAGATGAGAATGTCGAAACTGATATTCAGGATGGTGCTGAAACTACTAAAGCTCAGATGGAAACCAATGGAAATAAAAAGAAAAAACTTGAAGTCACATGGAGAAAAAGAAATTTAGTTTTAGACGAAGATGCCAAAACTTTCAAAGGAAGTGAAACACTTGGTAATAGATTCATGGAATTGGAAACACCATTTGCTTTCTTCAAATATTTTTTTGACGATGAACTATTGCAGAATATAGTTGATGAATCAAATCTCTATATGGTTAAGAAATATCCAAATGAGACAACAACAATAACCGTTGCTGATTTACAAAAATATTTAGGCATATGTCCATCGTTCACATGTTGCCTAATGTCAGATCATTTTGGAGTAGTCGATTAGGATTGACACAGGTAAAAGAGACTATAAGTCAAAATCGATTTGAAGCTATAAGAAGAGTAATTGATTTGAATGATAATATGAACATGTTACCCAGAGAAGACGAAATACATGGTAGGCTTCATAAATTGAGACCAATTATAAAGGCCCTGTCGTTGAAATTTCAGAGAGTCCCATTGGAAAAAAGCCTATCAGTGGATGAACAGTTATGTGCCACAAAGGCAAGGCATCATTTGAAACAATATATGCCAGCAAAGCCTCATAAGTGGTGTTATAAGCTGTTCGTTCTTTGTGGAGCTAGTGGCTTCTCCTATAATTTCGAAATTTATAGTGATGCCGAAAATCAGCCAAAATTCAGACTACCAGATGAACCAGATTTGGGAGCAGCTTCAAATACTGTCATACGTTTATCCAGAGTGGTTCCAACTAATTTGAATCATGTGGTCTATTTTGATAATTACTATACATCAGTTCCGCTCATGTCATTTCTGGCTAGTAGAGGTATATTTCCTCTAGGATCTGTGAGAAGAAATCGGGCTTCCAATAATTGCAAGTTGCCTTCAGAAGAAAAAATTAAAAAATTTGACCAAGGAAATTCCTGTGAATATATCTGCAATTCAGATGGTGCTGATATTTCTATTGTCCTATGGAAAGATAACTAAAATGTTTCATTGATGTCAACTTTCGTGGGAGAAGTGCCGAAAGGAACAGTCAAACGCTTCGATAACATGTGGAACACCAATGCCCAAATCTTGTGCTCGAATATAACAGGCACATGGAAGGTGTCGATCTCCTAGATAGCTTGATTGGTCGCTATACAATAACCATGAGAAGTAAGAAATGGTACATGAGTACAATTTAGTAGACTAGTAAATTCTTGACTTCTCTATAAGAGATGTACGGCTCAAAAAAATGAAACAAAAATTTTTAAATTGGCAGAGTTCAGAGCAGAAATTGCTGACTGCCTCTGCAAAATTGGAACTGAGCAAATAGTAAAAAGGGGAAGTCCATCTGACGTAGAAGCAAAGATTGAGCAGAAGAAAAAACGCTCTGCTCTGCTCCGCACCTCCTATATTCCACCAAAGGACGTGAGGATGGATGATTTGTCCCATTGGCCCCTTCATACCGATACAAGACAAAGGTGCAAGTTTCCCACCTGTAAATGTTGTTCCCAAATAAAGTGTAGCAAATGCGGGGTTTACTTGTGTTTGAACAAGAACAACAATTGTTTTATGCAGTTTTATACCAGCTGATTTCACATAATGTTTTCACCTAATAAACGCATTTTGTCTCAAATTCAAGACAACATTGTTTTATTCAAATTTGAGAAAAATATGATATATTTATATATATATATATATATATATATATATATATATATATATATATATATATATATATATATATATATATATATATATATATATTGAGTAATTTTTAGGGAATTCTTGAGAACTTTCTGAACAAACCCGTATTTTTTTCATATAAATACGGAAAATTGAGCATTGTAGGGTTAAATCCCAATATCATGCCAACTTGCCGCATTAAGGCAGAAATCTTGGCTGAACAAATGCAGAAGGCTTCTTGACTCATTGGGTCTGCTTAGAATATATGATTCTTGGATCCATTGATCACTCACCTCACTGTGTTGGGAGTGGCCACTGGTTAATATTGCTGGCGCAATTTATTGGGGACAGTGCATGATCAGCTCAGCTTTCGGTAGGGTAGAAATACACAAACACCAAGAGAACTTTAACAAAAAGAAAAAGACGACATATCTACCAAAGATCTGGCATACAGCTTTGAAAATCGACAAAACGAAGCCTAGTCAACCAAATCGCGCGGGAAGTACTTGTGAACACGCCATTACAGAAAGTGCGCGAAAAATCAGCACTATAAATGACACGGCAGAAATGGGAGCTTCAGTTTCAGTTGACACGTCAAGAAGAGTACTTCGACCACGCCACTGAAGATGACTGTAGCAGTTGCCGTCTTCTCACTCCGCAGACTCTATTCAGATCATTCTGTTGAAATGATTGCCCGGATTATGGAAGTCCGTGATATGCTCTCTCAACCATCGAATCGCAGGATTAAGATGACTTCCCATACTAACGCAGAAATTTTGGCCGGACATACATTTTTGGTTCATTTCGTTTGTTTTGTTTGCCTGGGCCACATTTTTCTCGGACCCAATAATAACTTATTCGCTGAATAAACTTGACAAATCATAAAATCAGTAAAACCATGGAAAATAGTACTAAGAAGGCAAAATTTTCAAGTGAAATACACATCTGAGACTCGGTTATGTAAATTTAACACACGCTTGTGAATTGGCCTTTTGCTAAAAACCCTGTGTGCTGAAGGAATTCAATAAATAAAAATATAACATGACTGAGTATTTAAAATTTCAACTGATGTCAATATTACAAATTGGGGTAATTTCTTGCATGTTTTCAATAATATAATTTCAGTAAATGCTACAGTATCTATAGTAACATTAACTAAAAATATAGTATATCTAAATCAAAGTGATGGAACGAAAAAACATTCGATGAAATAAACATACAGTTGCATACTCCAGCTCTTTCAGTTTATAACGATGAGAATGGAAATACATAAACGATTGTACTGATTTTGTTGCAGTCCTTTTAATAATATATCATTGTTTATGTGAGGAATTTGTTGTAAGCCAAAAATACAACACTATTTTTAAATGATGCACTACTTGCATGACATAATACATATTCATGCTTTTTGAAAAACGACAAATCAACAATCATGTATTTTCGTTCATTAACTACAGCTGGTAGTAAGATCAAATCCTGAAGTGTGGCAATGAATAGTCAAGTCGGTATCGCCTCGAGGTATTCGTTGTCGCGATTACGTAAGCCATTCACAAATCTAGTCGCCACAACATGTCACCCCGTTCATTCATCTGCTTCCATATATGGCGATTTCTTGCACAATTTCACCACGCCGTTGCTCAACCTCAAGCCGAGTATTCATTCATGAACATTAGTATTAATGAAATGCACCAATGGCCTTTTAATGTGACTGGAAACATTTTGATTGAATTTAGTAATGGAAAGGTTTGACAATTCGAACATGCAACTCAGGTGATTTTTAGAGAAATCAGCTTTTTCTAAGTGGTAAGGCCGGCGCCAACAAGACGAAAGTGAACGGAAAAAATAGTAATTTGTGTTAGCTTTGGTAGTTGAATCACGATTGGGTTATTAGACGTTTAATGATCAAAACGAATTGATAGAAAATAAATTTGATTTTAGAATGTTACGAGCAAGGGCTATCACCATTGGAATGTCCACCATCATTTAAAAATAGGGGCTGTATAACCAAAATTCTTAATGAACATTTTGAATACCGTATGAACAATTTGAATGAAAAATATAGTGAAAAAGAATACCTTCCTAGGAGGAGATATATCATGTGTGCCCGATTGAATTCGCAAAAGGGATACGAGTGTTCAAAATAATTCTAAACTCACCCTGATCATTTCCTTTTCTAATTTCAATTACCACTATATCTAAAGGGTGAAACCGACTTGAACATCGTTAACACTATCACTTTTTTACAAATCAAATCACTCAGTCTTAAAATTTATATATTTGGTGATTTCGAAGATAATGATTAGTAAAGTTGCGAAGCTTAGACTTCTGTAATAAGCAATGGCCTTACTCAGAAGCGTAGGTAGGATTTTCAAAAATAAACAATACTTTGTGAATACGATTGTTCGCTGATTTTTTAGGATATAAATTGATATTTTGGATTTCCTCATGTCATCGAAATAGGCAAATAGTCAGTCTGTCGGATTCTTATGAATCGCCATTGATAATTTCCTCATATAATCTGTATGATGATATTCAAACTGAAAGAAAATAATTCATCGATATTTATTCGACTATTTCCTCAATTGAGATGTAAATTGTTCTAAATACAAGTCCGCAATAGCATATATCTACCTCTTATGTTGTATCCATTATATGCAAAATACTGAGCCATAAATACAATCGAATTACAATGCAATAACATTTTAGAATATCTGTCGAATTCTTATAAAAATTTATACAATTGTCGTTTTCAGTATGTTTTCTGACAGAACAAAATTATTCAATACAAACATATAAAATGAAATTATGAAACAATAATAAAAATTATTTGGCGTTCAGGGGCGACTTGATTGATTCCAGTATAGGAACATAACATATAGGTAACATAATTCAATTCTCGAAGCTATTCATTAATTAGTGCAGTTGGCATAGTTTTTCGGATACTATATTTTTAAAGTGAAAATATAAATTACTAGCTGTTACCCGCTGTAATATTAACGTACAGCTGAAGCTACTGAACCTTGAATCTTGAACTATGCAGGTAGGTTCTTTGTATAGCGTAAATAAGCATCAAGAAAGGCAACCAGGAATTTTCACCTCCAAGGAATAAAATAGGGATTCAAAGATTATATTGAAATTCGCCAGTTTTGAAGTGGTTTTTTGGGTTGATAAAAAATATTTTTAAGTATTCGTTTGAAATGGTCTGTCACGAAACTTTATGTGACAAACCAAATTCTAGGCGAGAGAAGCCGCAGGCAACAACTAGTAAAACAATATTGTTGATAGTCTGAGAGTTGAAAAAATACAACTTTAACAAATTTCATCTTCAATTCAAGACGTTTATAATTTATGTTGTCTTTCATCTGATATAGTCCTCCAGTGTCATTATCTTCACACTTATTTTCTCTATTTGTTACAACAAATGCTGACGTTATTCATCAATTGACAATACTTGAAACGCCTGGGTGTGCCCTGTGAAGATCTCAAGATTCCGATGTCGAACCATACAAATTAGCGCCTCGGGTGTACTCTTCTTGTTACGATGCCAGCAAATCCCGATATGATCTGTAATTGCCAACTGCATAAATCTCAGATGGATTTATTATTGCTGCTTAATTAAAAAACTGAAATGATCGACGAGATATTTTAAAGTAGTCGCTAATGAATTGAAATAAAGCGTATCATAGACAGAACTTTGACTTGGAGGCGTTCCGATTGAGTGAACATCTTCATTATCACAAAGGTTCATCTAAGTCGGTATCTCGTCGGATAATCTCCAAGCGGGCATCAATTAACTTGAAACTGTGTGTCATAATTATAGTAAATGTGTCGATCATCAGATACGGTTTTGTTTGGTGCTGAAATAATTACTGGAATATGCCTCGATATCCTTGATCAAGATTTAGAAAGCTGTCAAATATTTCATTCAGAACCGTTCTATAAGATCATATTTCCTCAAATAATTTTTCGGATGCACTGTATTTTTTTAGAATTTACTCATGAATAAAAATGACTGATATCTTCATCATGTTCCAACCTCGTTATAAGAATCTGATGAATGAATTGAAGGAGTTATATTTTTAGGAGTGATTAATTTTTGGGAAAGAAAGTTTTTGGCTTTCTACTACTCCATCTGATACAAAAAAAAGGACTAGAGAATCTTCCAAAAAAAGGAAGGAAGTAATCAATTTGAAAATAAGTAACTCTATACATGGATGTGTAGATCATGCAAAGAAGTAACTTTCAGACACAAACTGAAAGAAAGTCCTCCTGAAACAGCTACTTTCATATAAACATTGAATTACACGAAAGAAAAAAATTCTTTCGAAACAAATAATTCTATATGAACACTGAATTATACAGAAGATACTTTTCTCTGCTCAGTTTGTATTTGTAACATTTGTTGTGGAATAAGAATCAGATATCATTCACATGAGTTCTACTTTGAAAGAATGGTAATAAATTGTACTCACATGGAACACTGTCACCTTCACTGGTATACACCGATGTTTCGCTTTAAGACACTTGCCCTAAGGCTCTTCAGTACCAAATTGGATGACATTATAGAAAATACACACTTCATTCATTGGTTTAAGTTTGACGATAGTCGTGTCACGAAGTGTTCTGGTGATGTATTGAATTTATTGGAGCCTCTGGAAACACCCTACATTTTGTTTTATAAGAGAGAGGACATTGTTAGATCAAGATCTTCAGATGATGTGGTGCTGCAGGTTTTTCCGGTTTTTCCTGCAGCTGAAAAAGCAAATGCGCCACTGGAATCAATGAAGTCGCCCCGGAGCGCCAATTAATTTTTATTGTTGTTTTCATTTTTATCGTTGTTTTAATAAAATTACTTCATTCATGAATTACGATTTTTTAAAAGTCACGAAATAAGCTTGATCTGCCCTTGTCATCGATGACATCGTATGACATTCATTCATTGATTACTTCCTTCCTTTCTTTGGAAGATTCTCTCATCCCTTTTTTTGTATCAGATGGAGTAGTAGAAAGCCAAAAACTTTCTTTCCCAAAAATCTGATGAATGTTAGTTGACAAAACGTTGAATATGATAAAAGCAAATGAAATTAATAAAAAAATAGTTTCGTCAGATGTGAAGTTATTTTGTTCTAGTAGGAGAAAAATTCTCAAAGAGATGGAAATTAAATTAAATTGAAAGAAACAATATGAAATACATGAATAGTTAATACTTTCTGCAGCTGCAAAAAAAATTAATACTAATGTGAGATATTCTGGAAAAAAAAATTGAAAAATACTATAATGAGCTGTGTTTTTCTCATTACAGAAAGGTATTTGACAGCATATTATGAATTCCTGAAAGACTGGTGAAAATGAATCAAATATGTTGAACACCTAAACGAGTACACTGAATTCAACTTGCAATTCCGTAAAAATGATATGCTGAAATTATCAATCATTCAAGAAATCGAGACTGAGATTATATTTATTTTTTTACGAAATACAAATATTATCAGTAAACAGTTCACTTCAATCAGAAAAAACAAAATTTGGAAAATTAATTTTCCGGAATGTTCTGTTACAACTGCATTTGTCAGTAGGAGAATAAACGGTTCAAAACTTGTTGAAATTTGATATGCAGTTGATTTCAAAAATTATATGAGACTTACAGGTCACAACCTGTCATTTATTTTTGATATGCTAATGAGATTTCGTGAGAAAACCCATGAACTAAAATCATCATCTAGTAAGCTCTAGACGCATTGCCATTGTCAATACATAAAAGCATTTCATGCAATTTAAGCACAGTGTCATTCAACGTCTTTTCATGTCTGAACGTTTCAGAAATGAAGTTTCAAGTCGTCACTAAGTGAAATCTATCATGTGTCTTAAATTGAAACATATTTTCATTTCTGTACAGTTTACCGATGGTCGGCTCAGGCTTCATCTGCAAACATGGTAGATTTCTTCATCGTGTCTCATAACGATGAGACTTTATTAGAAAAGAAATTTAAAAATTGATTATATGTATAATTTGAATCATGAAAGATATTTTACAATCGATCATTGACCTCTTGATATTTCTCTGATATTTATCTCTGATTTCAGCAAAGCTTGCAAAATTATAGGCCAGTCACTGTTTCCGAACAAAATTGTTTTAGATTCAAAAGTAAGTATAACTTTTAGACCAATGTGAGGATATGATTATGTAGGGTGTAACTGAATAAGTGTAAAACATCCAAGGAGGTGATTCCTCATCGAAAAAGAATCTTTCATATAAATAAACTTCATTGGAGCATCCCTTGTTAAGATACAGCCCCTTAAAGGGGGTACATAAAATTTGTAAAATGATTTTTTTCACAAGCACTGAAAAAGTTACAATATTGAAATTGACCTGACGTTTTGTACTACCAAAAAGACCCTTAGTTCGCAGCAAAAAATTATTTTCGTCGTCGTATTATTATATATCGTCATAAATGCGAACTACTGGATTTATTGTTATTTTGTAGTTAGTACCTGCATTAAACGATTAAATGATAATTAACAAAACTAATTTATTATTAACAAAACACACAACATGAAGAAATCATAGTAAATGTTCAATATGTTCAACTTCAGATATTACGCATGCGTCTAGACGTCGGCGCATTGAGCCACGTATTCGCTCAAATATTCCTGGAGTCTCTCTGATTACCCTGCACGCATCGATGATGCGGTTTCTTAAGGAGTACGATAAACCAAATGCTGTAAATGGCCCCAAATTGGGAAATCGAGAGGATTGAGATCCGGGGATCGAGCGGGCCAGTTCTGTGGTCCTCCTTGACCTATCCACTGATTTGCATATGTTTCAGTTGAATACTGACGTGCTACTTGACTAAAATGAGCGGGAGCCCCATCATTCATAAAAAACATATCCCTTCTGACGCCTAAAGGAACTTCCTCCAGCAGTACTGGATACACTTGTCTTAAAAATTGAACGTATGCCTCACCATTTAATCGAGGAGGTAGAAAATGAGGTCCAATTAAATCATCCCCAATAACTCCGAGCCACACATTAGGAGAAAACTATTCTTGATTATTAGTTTCTAGGAATCACACGTTAAAAAGTAACACCTCGTTAGTCCTTAGCTCGCACAAGTTCTCAACTTCTGTGAGTTGTCGTTCGTATGGGAGCGACAGCTGATTAACGGATAAACAGATTTTTTTTAACAATAGCGTGAGGGTTTTCATCAGCCCATATGTGGTAATTATGAAAATGAATAATCTCGTCTCGAGAAAAACTACATTCGTCTGTGAATTCTATCGTGACTTCAGAAAGTCATTTCCAGCATCCAATTGCAAAATTCAAGACGGTTCGGAAAGTCTCGCGATAACAGTGCCTGTACTCGTTACAGATGGTAAAGGTATAAGAGTTGTTCCTTTAAAATTCGAAATACCGTCATATGATCAACATTAGGCTGGGAAGCAATCTTTCTAGTACTGGTAGTAGGTTGTTCTTGAATCAAATTAAGTACTGCTTCCTCAAGCTGTGGTGTTCGTACTTCTCGATGGCGACCACAATCCTGCGTTCTTTTGTCGAATGAACACCATATTTTCGTAATCGTTGATGAAGTCGAGCAAATATTCTATGTGAAGGATGCTGCCGTTGAGGATATATTTTAGCATATCTTCTAGAAGCTTCTAACCCATTCCCCTGCGACAGACCGTAAACGTAATGCATATCATCCATTTCCTCATTTGTTTATGCCATTATGTGATTATTAAAGTAACAAATCGAGAACAGAACAACAACACACAATAAGTATTGATTCAATTTCGAAAATTCACAAACTGACAGCGTCATACCAATTTATTTGTCACTATCGCTAATAGCGACTCTGTAGTTGTTGGTAAAATAATTTTTTGCTGCGAACTGGGTTATTTTGAGCGAAAAACCCAAAAGAAATTTTTTGTTAAGAATGAAACAGGCTATCGAAAATAAATTTTTAAATGGTATTCAAATGATAAAACAAAAAGTTACATTGGAAATAAATTTTAGGGATTGCGTTTTCCACACCTTACAACCATGGGGTGAACCAAATAAATTTCTGGCTAAGTGCCTTTTTGGTAGTACAAAACGTCACAAGCACTTTTTCAGTGCTTGTGAAAAGAATTGTTATACAAATTTTATGTACCCCCTTTAAGGGGCTGTATCTTAACAAGGGATGATCCAATGAAATTTCTTTATATGAAAGATCCTATCTTTTTTTCGATGAGGAATCACCTCCTTGAATGTTTTACACTTATTTAGTTACACCCTGTATATAACTATTTTTAGAAACCCACAGTACTCATTGTACCAGCAAAATAAAAAATATATTTGAGTATATGGAGAACAAAATTTCATTGTGGAGTGATGAGAGCAAATATATTATCTTGAAAGAAGTGTCCAAATGAAATGAAAACTTTTATTTCATTTTCATTATTGCTGGTATTTGTTAGTTTTTGGAATTATTTATGAACAGCTATTCAAACTTTTATTATATTTTTCATAAGTTAACCTAGCATTTCAATGAACATTTATTGTTAGGTAAAATCAAAATATCAAAATAAATGTTGATATCAAGTAACACATTAGATATTTCAATAATTCCTTCATTATACTTTTTACTATAATTTGAGAAGCGAAAAAAAATCCAAGCAAGAGTTGGCAAATTTTATTTCTAATATGAGATGCATGAGTAAATCATTCTCGGTCAACTTCATATTGAATTCAGTGTAATCATCGTTTCCAAAACACAGTCACTTGAAATTTCCAAAAATGAAAAAAAATCAAGTTGAATACAAGCTTTTTCTGAACTTTCCTCCGTGGACTGAGGAGAGGAACTATTAGTATGTGAATTAAGTAGACATATTTGAATACATCTTCAGAAGCCCTCAAGTTAGCTTGAAGACTTTTGTCTGAGTATACTATCTTCCTCTGCACATTTCAGAATTCTTTCAACCTTTTCGAGCAAAAATATAGCACGAATAGGATATTAGACTTTTTTTATGTTTTATAACGAATATATTTTGAAATGAGATTGACTTATGGAAGTTGAATTGAATTTCACAACTGAAATTGAGTCAAAAATGCATTCAAAATTATTTTCAATTTTAATTATTCAAGTCAATTTCACATAGGTAGTTTGGATATTGAGTAGTTGAAAAAAATATCCAAAGATGGAACTTAAGCTCAAGTTCATTGGCACTCAAACCCAATATTTTTACAACTACTCCAAAAAGATACTTAGAAATCATTGTGACATAAAATTTTAGTTTATCTCATTTTGTTATCAGATGAAGAAATTTGAAAAATTTCAATTTTTGTGGGGTACACTCGTTTTCACTCTTCGAGTCCATGACGTTAAGAACTATATAGTTCAAAATGAAAAGTCAGTTCAATGATTGAGCTCAATGGAAAATTCTCAAGGCTAACTTGCCATTGAAAATATTCAAAACATGATTCTAAAGTTATGAATTTTCTGATCTGTGATGGCCTTTAAGGTAGTGAGTTTTGAATCTGGTCAACTGTGATTAGTTCGGAGTTGTGAGTTATGGTCAACTGTGATTGGTTCGAAGTTGTGAGCTATGGATCCATTCATCTACTTACCCAACAAAAAACAGTCACATGATGGGCGTCTTTTCAAAAGTCATAAAAAAGCTACTTTGTTGCGCTAACCAAGTTAGCATCATCACGACATGACTAAAACTGTCTGTGGTGTGGAAAACATGTTTTCCATAGGTTAGTTTGTTGATAACGGTAGTTTGTTTCACATTTGGCCACCAGACCATAGATGCAAATATTATCATGGATTTAACTACCATTACTGGGTAACTGCTTTCTGGTTCCGGCGACTTATAAGGTTGAAGTGAGACCTTGGCAGGGCAGAACAGCGCTGTCTGGTGTTGAAACACAAGTTGTCGCGTATTTCGGTTTCGCTCTTGGTGAAATTAAATGTGCCGAGTCACTTTAACACCTCCCGTAAAAGCATATATAAAAGAGAAACAAGTCTCCAACCTTTTTTCGATGTTCCAGAATATCGAGGTTGCAAGTATTGTTCGTGTCTCTAATCAGGCAGATGGCTCTTTTCCGGATGGAATCCAGCAGCTTCAGGGTATACATGAGAACAATAATCCATAAAAGGTCTGATTTGAGCTTTACAAAGCATCAAAAGTTTCTGAAGTATGTACAGTTTCCAAGTTTGGGACACTGTTCCAAGCTTTTATAAAAACATCCTTTGGAATTCCAGCGAAATGAAAAATATAGACCAGGTGAGGACCCCTTATGAACATCAACTCTCAGAAGTCGAAACTTGTGCAAATAATAACAAGGTTTCATCTTCAACGAATTTGATCGCCTTCACAATAGCTGACCAGCTAAAACTGGCCAAGTGCAAAAGGCGAAGAATTCGCTAATGTATATTAACGAAAGTAAATGTGATTTACGATTTCATATATAAATATATTTGTATATAATAGCTCATATGATCTAAAAAATAATCTGATCCAAATTATATTCAAATACATTCATATTTTATTTGTAAATCTTTTGCTGGAAAAATCCTCACTTGTTTACTTTGTGGTAAATGTTCAAGAAGTACTGAAAACTTATGTGAATTTCTAGAACTTCATCTAGCTTTTCCTAATACGACTAATTACTAGTCCGTGCAAAGCTTATTGTTAAATCATCTGAAAATGGAATTTTTAACAGGTGATGATCAACTGTATTGTCAAACATGCGCCAAACTAACTGACTGTTATAAGGAAACAAGTAAAGCTGAGGCACCATTCAATCTAATAATAACACTGATGATATTCAAACAAGACTCAACCTCTAACGGAAGCAAGAAACTCTTTGGAAGGTTCGAAATAGATGAAAATTTCAACCTAGCAGACCACTGTTATAATATTCATGCAGTCATTGTTCACTGTGGTTCTGGCGTTGAATGTGGTCATTATTACGCCTTGGTCAAAGAAGAAACGGACTGGTTTAAGTTTGACGATAGCCTCTGGAGACACCCTACATTTTGTTTTATGAGAGAGAGGACATTGTTAGATCAAGATCTTCAGATGATGTGGTGCTGCAGGTTTTTCCGGGTTTTCCTGCAGCTGAAAAAGCAAATGCGCCACTGGAATCAATGAAGTCGCCCCGGAGCGCCCATTAATTTTTATTGTTGTATTTATTTTATTTTTAATGTCATAAATTAAGTAATTATTCTCCAATATATCCCAAGATCTTTGAGAACGCTTCTGGTGAATTTGTTTCTTACATCAGATTGGGTCAGGTAGATCCGTCAATGTTACTCTTTGTACGTGGTGAGTATTTCACGGTACGGCAATAATAGCAAACATAATTTCATTACAGCGCACCTCATTACAAAATTCGTAACGATACATAAACTACTAATTAGGCAGCCTTCCTTGCAATTTCATCATGTCCTACTTACGATATCATTATGCAACTACGGATCGTATAGAGTAAAATATATTATTTATGAATAAAACCCACGTTTGGCACGACCGTAAATGACGAAGGCCATCTTATAAATATTGTTAATGAAAGACTCCCAATCAATGGATATTTTCACTTAGCCATTCTCATTTAATAATACACTTACAAAATTCACAACCTACATGTTCGTAGCAGAGTAAAATATGAATGAAAATTCCATCAAATTTTATTTTAATATCTATCATTTTTGGAGTTGGAGGCTTCAGATGTTCGAAAATAATAATGAATTATTAACCTAAATTATAGGTTTATAAGTTACGGTGAATTGTTGATGCCCATGAAAATTATCATTTGGTGAATATATCAGATTGAGCAAATCCTATTGATGAAGCATGAATGGATTGAATACAGTTAGCATAAATGTGTTTTTTGATTCCTAATGTGGCGATTTTTTGCGAATATTTGACATTGAATCATTTTGGATGATTTGAAAGGAACATTTTGTCAAGTAGATACCAATGTATCTATTTCACAATGTATCTACTCGACGATAAATACCTCTCGATGGATTAAAAAAAAGCAAATTATACGAAGAGTATGCTACAATTAGAGAAGCCAAATATCTGATTTTATTCTTTCGAAAAAAAAATTATGTCAACTCAATCTGCGTATAGAACCCAGTACAGCACATCGACAGCATTAGCTAATATTAATACTGACGATATTTTAACCGCCGCCCGACAATGGTCAAGTAAGACCATCTTGATTAGAGCTAGGACTTTGATACGCTAGATTATCATTTTTTGAGGAGGTAAATAAGACTATATGAAAGTAGTTGACAATGTTTTTTGGTGCATTTCCTTATTTCTAATATGATATTAATTGATTTGAAATACCTGAAAGAATCTGTGAAAAATAAAAAAAAAATTAGCAGAAATATAACAATTATATCAAGCAAAAAAAAATCACCTGAAGACGATTATAGATACTAACAATCGAAACGTCGTGAATTAACTTGGTTTGGAATCTTTTCAATTTTTAATTTTCATTTCTTGTTAATAATTTTAAAATTTTCATCTCGTGTTAACAGTTTAATTTTCTTTTCAATTTTTCAATTGTGGCTTGTATGTTATTTCATTGTAATTTCAGTTTTTTTTGCTTAATATAATTGTTATTTTTCAGCTAATATCTTTTTTAGTTTTTACAGATTCTTTCAGGTATTTCAAATCAATTTTTATCATATTAGGCAATGGAAGTCCGAACTAATGAAGTGCACGAAGACTATATGAGTTTGATGACTTAGCAGTATATTTACTATGAAGTAAGTTTAGTGATCGTACTCAATATGTAGAGGTTGAAACATAACGTTCCACTAGACTTCACGCATTTGGAGTCAATCCTTGGTCCATCACTATTAACGATCTATATTTCTGAATTTGGCAAATATGTAAAAGAAGGTACCGTTCATCAGTATACTGATGATACATGTAATAACTGTCATTGCGATAGAAAAATAAAATAATATTTTATTCATAGAGATCGAGGTCGATCACCCAGTTCTTTGGTGTCGATATTTTTCCAGATGAAGAAGCGTTTGAACTACTTGATGACTGCCAGACCTTTGAGCGTCGTTGTGGTCATGTACAAGTTGGGTTAAACTAAACAAATGTATATACTACATCCTGCCGATGATCATACGCTTGAAAAAATTAAAAACACAGAGATGAGGTTTTTGTGGCTAGCGTTGCTGACATGAAGGCTTGGAAGTTTTTGAGACAGACACAAAAAGTCGGTCACTGGAGCCCGTCGAGACGAGGTCGGAGGTCTCATCCCTCAGCCTTCGAGGCTGAGGAAGGTGGCCTAACTAGGGTAGTTATTTTCTTTCTAAGCGCGTGGTGCGACATTCAAGGAAAATCGGTAGTGAAATCGTAAACCGATAATGTGTACAGGGAAGTTGAAAGTAAAAGTGTACGTGTTGAAGACACACTGGGTTTACCGAACCTATGGTTGATCATGAACCACCAAAGAGGCGTTATGTGAGTGTTTTTTTTTACTAACCAGTTGCAGTCTCGGCCTATGTCCATCGACATAACGCGGCACTAAGAGTGCTATATTAACATCTACGGCACTCTTACGGTATTGACGAGACACCGGTGTTGCCCTACGCTCCGGGGGATATTGAATCCGTTGTGGGGAACGAGAAGTGCCGAATTCATTGGAACTATTCGTTCCCCACCCTCAGGCTCATATAAGCTACCACCAGACCAAAACGATATTTGTCGTGGAGTTTTCAGCTCCTGGCGAGACAAATATCGTCAGAAAAGAGGAGGAAAAACGGATAAAATAACAAGATTTTCTGTTCGAACTCCACAGACTTTATCCAGATCACTCTGTCAAGATGGTTGTTCTGATTATTGGAGTCCTTGGTGGAATGATGTCCTCTCTACTCTCGAATCTTAAAATCATACCGGCTTGCCGCACTAAGGCAGAAATCTTAGCCGCACAGATGCAGAAGGCTGTCATTCTTGGCTCACTGCGCTTGCTCAGGGCACATGATTCTCGAACCCAATGATCACTTACCCCACGGTGTGGGGAGTGGTCATTGGTTGATAATGCTGGCGCGCCCTTCCGAATGTATCGGAGATTCGGGGTATAGGGCCTGACCAGCGCACACTACGGTGAAAAAAAAATAATAAGTTCATTTTTTACCAAAAATCCACAACCAATATTAAGTTTCAATGAAAAAAACTAGGTATATAGAAGGTGAGAGTTCAGTTTTCTTTCAACACCAGGAAGAGAAAAACTGGTCTTCCACTCAGACCCTTACTACAAACTAAACTTGAAACTAAAATATACCTACTGACTAGTACCAGTAAACAAGAAACCGACAGGTTGCATGACGACGCTGTGAGAATTTTAGATTTTTGCTCTGAGTTGGGAGATGTTTTCAATTATTTTTCATTTTTGTAGATCACGCAAACATACAGTCATTGCTTTTTTCAAAGAGAAACACGACCTACTATAATCGGTTATCTTATACGTATTCATGTAACTAGCAATATTATATGAAGAACTACGTTTGAAAATTTCCTTTCTATGTCGAGGAATGGTGATAAGAAAAGTTTTTCGAGTATTCCTATCATGTATGTCATTTCTATATATAACTTTATCATGGAGATAGTTGGGTTGTTTGTATTTCAAAAGTTTGTAGAAGTAGCAAAGAATATGTAATTTACGCCTGTTGGACATATTGATCCATTCAATTTCTTTAATTTAATGGAAAATCAATCCTCTGCCTGCTTTTTATGCCAAAAATAAGTCTCAAACAGCAGTTCTGGATTTTCTGGATACGCTGACTATCCATGCCATCTAAACATGGCCCATATACCAATATCACAATAGTTGAATTGGGAAAGCACTAATGAATCACACAGCATTTTTTTACATCTTGGCTTAAATAGTGTCTATGTGGGTAAATCAACTTCAAGCTAGCGTAACTTCTTTTCAACATAATATTAACCTGTTCTTTGAATCTCAATTTTTGATCTAGTATCAAATCCAAGTTCTTTGCACTCTCACTAAAAGGTATTGTGTCATTTCCCATCCTCAGTATAATATTATGAGATATATCATTCCTGACATTGTCATTGCAGAACAAAATAGCACATGACTTTTGAGGATTTATTTTGAGTAGATGTTTATCACATATGTATTTTAAGGATTGTAAGTCAATATTTATTTCTCTGTTAGTTTGCATGACATTATCTGGTTCAAAGGTTTTATATATCTGTGTGTCATCAGCGTACATGTGGTAGTTACAGTGCTGCGAAGCCTCATGAAATGTTGCAGTAAATAAGGTGAACAGAAGTGGACCCAAAATACTACCCTGAGGAACACCGCATGATATATGAGCAAAATTAGAAGTTTTATCATTCAGAGTAACACGTTGAAGTCTATTTGATAAATATGAAGTAATAAGTTTGCAAGCATTTTGGCCAAACTTCAAGTAGTGAAGTTTAGATAGGAGAATTCTAATAGTCTTATAATAATTTAATTCTTAATAGTGAATTATATGGTTAAATTGGCAGCATTTCCTTTGTTCTACTCTTTTATTTTATAAAATTTAACATTTTCTTTTTATATGAGACTTCACACGTTGTTTTTTTATTATTTTGTCCATGAAGTCGTTGTTTTACTCATAATACTTGATTTACGAAACCTTGGACTTTCATTTTCTCTTGGACTGAGAAAAATACCATCCTCATAAAGTAAGATGTAATTAAGAAAACAAAAACAAATTAGAGATTTCTCTGTCAGTCTATCGAAAAGAGAATAGTTAGTGAAAAGCATTTTAACTAATAGTAAAAATTCAGTTAGAGACTAAAAATTAGAGGTTATGAATTGATTCTGATATGAGATACACAAAACATGTTATGTCGGACTGCTTATGGTATCTTAAGGTCTATTTACCCAAATAAGAATTTTCTGAGTCGTGATCTAAAACTAATGCATTGTGAATCTCTCATAATATTAAAATGGGACTATTGCAACTTCATTTATGGTACAGCGCTCTTGGATAGTGCTGAAGTGAGTGATAAAAGAATTCAGAACTCAAGGTTTAGGCCTCTCGTCCACTAGAGCGGAAATCTCTACTGCGAAGCAACGAATTTATGCGAACGCCGTACGTACGAAATCGTGCGATGCACATCGTCTATTGCCTCAGTTAGCGTCAGGTTTCGTTGTAGGCGAAATGGTTCTTTGTAACGGGTTTATTAATTATTCTTATGAATATTTTTTCGCTTTGGAATTATCACCTTCGATCCATCGTCGGATTAGGTACAGGCGATATCGACGAAGTCGGGAAATGTGGATGAATCCCACGTACGCAAAAATAAAAGAGTTCTGTCAATTTTTTCATTTGTGGTATTATTTTCAAATTGGCGATGGTCACCATTTTTCTTATTTTCGAATGAGGAAGGACACATTTCAATACTATTTTCGCACCAAATCCCAGCAGTATGGGATGGGTTAGCAATTCGCACTTAGTTTGGACGAAAATTGACGAACGATATGAGCCAAGTGGATCATTCCTGCGTTGTCATGCAAATTCTGACGAATTGGTTTCGCAATTTATCGCAGCTTTTCGTTTCCAGTGGAAGAGAATGCTTTGATTGACTCTTGGAATACGCAAATTTGAGCACATATCTCCCGCTTTCTCAGCTACTAACACATCAAGATTGCGGAATAGGGAAACTCCACCTATTAACACTGATACATAAAACACCTTTCATATTCTAGTCGTCCCGTGCCATTCCTCTGTTATTTTTAAGCGGAATTCCACCCATAATACCACCGTTCTTTATAACAACTCACCACCGCAATTCAGGAACTAGTCAATTTCAAAATATTTGCTTCTAGAATTCACTAAATTTTTTGTACGAATTGCTATTGATCTCAGTTACATGATTTGTTACATATTCTAGTCTAGTTCTAGTAACTCTGATTGAATTAGTTTGGTCAGTCGGTAGCCAAGCGGTTCGGCGTGGGTGCTTTGTTCACTCACTCGAATTGACTGCCGTGTTGGTCGGTGGTTCAAGCCCTAGTCTGAACGATCGATCTTCACTTGCTACCGTCCAACCCGTGTTAGGAATCACACGTTAAAAGGTAAGTCCTCGTTAATCCTCAGCTCGCACAACTTCTGAGGGTTGTCGTTCGTAGGGGTGCGACAGCTGGTTAACGGAAAAACAGATTTTAAACAGATTTTAAACAGTTGTAGATTTCCACGGCATAGTCCCACTTTTGTTATGACGAATTGTAAAGTTACGAGTGCACGGATAATAGAGCTTACACTCCTACATTTTTTCTTTATAGTGTTACATTAGTTTGTATGGCATTTCCATACTGGTCTCACCGCAACGTCTTCAGAAAGTTCGGTCGAGATAGTATATAGCAGCAGCCACAGTAGTAGTAGAAGTATTCAGTGATAGTATTCAGTGACGCTATAAAATGAATTTTTCAAGCGTTTCCATACTTCGTTTGGGGAAACTATTGCATAATAAAACACGTGTTGCGGTTTTGTGTGAGATTTTTACCAAACAGTTTACAAAACATCAACACATGTTCCGCTATACAATAGCTTCCTCAAAACTTTTCATACTTCGCTTGTGAAACAAGGTAAGTATTTTCGATGATCGATGAGACGGAATTAAAAGAATTTTCTTGAAGATAAAACACAAGCACACGAAAAATTCTTGAGGTACTCTGAGAGCGGTGGCTGTGCGGAAGTAGCGATTCATATTGGATTCGAATCGCTGGAGATTACCTTCATCTGGAAAAATGTTCTGAGTAAATGTATTCCACATAAACGCAGTTCTCCAAATAGAAGGGTTTTTAAACAGTAAAGTTCGAGACGAAATGAGTTGAACCTCTAAACGATGAGCAGCCACAGTCCGTCGCGTATTTCTAATATGTACCGCTCTTGGTGGAAGAGTGACAAATCTTCAACCTTTTTTCGATAATCCAGACTATTAAATTGCAAATGATGTTTGTGTTTCTAATCAGACGGATGGCTCTTTTGTGGATGGAATCCAGTAGCTTCACGGTATGCTCTGGGGCGGAAATCCATACATGAGAACAATAATCCGAAGAAGGTCTAATTTGAGCTTTATAAAGCATCAAAATTTGTTGAGGTGTGTACAGTTTTCTGGTTCGCAACAGTGATCCAAGCTTATGAGAAGCAGCCTTTGCAATTTCAGCGACATGATTATACCAAGACATAATGCTGAATACATTTAGAACTCAAAACAGAAATAAATATTCAAAGTCGGTATATTTTCAACGAATAAAAAATTAGTACATAAATTATTTCTAAATAAAGTTGACGACTTTTCTAATTGAATGAACTGTTGAATAAACTACGTCATTTTCGATTTAAAGAATGGCAAGTTCTGGAAGTTTTTTCTGGAGTTGTGACTGTTGCAGGTGTTGTGGTGATAATTTCTAGAATTACTTCAATAGTGGGGCACACTTGGTGATTAAATTTTTTCCTGTCATATATTTCAACAATCTACTATGGTCTACAATGGTCTACCGCTTGAGAACTATGCCAAATATTAACGTGAACCCTTTGAAAGATTGAAAAATCCCGACATTTTTCCACATTATAATTATAAATATTTTTCTGAATAAAGATATCCAATAGATAACGTACACTGTGAGGAGAACGATTTCGAATGAAATCAAAGAGTTTTCAGTAAGAACTATTGTTCTTACTGAAAACTCTTTGATTTCATTCAATGAAATGAAATAAAGTTAGGCCCACAAAGCACACTTACGAGTAACAACAGTAACAAAACGGTGCGGCGCGTCGTTCACGCGAGGAGTTAAATTCAAATTTATTGAATTTTTCAATGTGTTCAAATACTTACGTTTCAGAATTCAGATATGATTTATATTTCTCAATAAGCCAAAACTCATTTGATTCTTTCAATTGATACCTCATAATAAAATGACCTCTGAGGCTGTCAGTGCTAATAGTTACAGGGAATGTTAAATGATTGCCAATTTGTCTATTATGAAGACTAGTGATTGGAATGAAAATATTTTTGGTAGAGATTAATTTTTGAGGTGACACAGCTTTTCGACTTTTCATTTATCTATCAAGTTTTTTTCAAGATGCAAACCGGAAGATAAAATCCATCCAGAACAAATGTTTTTGGATATGAATATTTCAACGTAACATTTCACTTACGAGAGAAATGTTTAGCGCAGAAAAAAATACCTAGTCTTCAACTACACATCAGCACCTTTTTGATACTTTTGAATAGCGATTCACTCAAACTTTGTAAGAACTTCATGACTATGACTGCATCACTATTATAATTGTGAATGCATATTCAATTTCTTTCACATAATAGCCGTTTTTATGCTGGTAAATAATAAATAGGATAATCACTTCTTCGATTGACGACTTGTTTATTTTGTGGAAATTCATGTTCACTGAGGATACACTACAAAAACACACTTTTGTCTATTTTCCACTATATTTCTTTATTGTTGACCGGTTTCGGCTATTACACCATTTTCAAAACTAACTGATTACATTTAAATCTGAGTAATTTATACCTGTGTTGCTTATTCTATCATAAATGATTTGATATACCTGATATACCTGATACCCGGTACCTGCGTTTCATATACCTGTAAAATCTATGAACATAACAAAGCTTTCAATATAATGTAGGTTTTGGGATCTGGATTATAGGTTCAGGAGCGGACTATTATTTAAATCAAGTTGTTCGTTGAGGACAATAGAATTGGGATTTTTCTTTGACCTGTTTATTTCCATAGATTCCAATAGATTCATCATTTTCCCTTTTTCGCATGTGTGTAGGATCTTTAAATTATCTTTATCTATTTTATGTTTCGAATTTTGAATCTGTTCGTACATTAATAATTTTTTATCCGAAATGACATGTTCGTGGTACCTCCCAGTTTGGCCTGTATATATGGCGGGGTATTCACCACATTCTATTCGATATATACCAGATCTCTTCCCTTTCTCTAATTTAGGTTTGGCATTAAATAATATGTTTCCTAAATATCCGTTGGATGTGTAGGATGTTTGTAAATTGAATTTTGAGAGATAATTTTCAATATTCTCGGAGATTCTACCAGTATAATTGATACTAACATATTTGTGTTCTGGTCTTGTGGAAATTGAGTATAGTTCTTTCATTATTGATTTTTGTTGATATTTCATTATTATGTTATTAACTAGAGTGGTAGATATTTTGTTATTAACTGCTATTTGTTTAATGTTTAATGTACGAACATCTTCAAAATTCGAAACATAAAATAGATAAAGATAATTTAAAGATCCTACACACATGCGAAAAAGGGAAAATGATGAATCTGTTGGAATCTATGGAAATAAACAGGTCAAAGAAAAATCCCAATTCTATTGTCCTCAACGAACAACTTGATTTAAATAATAGTCCTCTCCTGAACCTATTATCCAGATCCCAAAACCTACATTATATTGAAAGCTTTGTTATGTTCATGGATTTTACACGTATATGAAATGCAGGTACCGGGTATCAGGTATATCAAATCATTTATGATAGAATAAGCAACATAGGTATAAATTACTCAGATTTAAATGTAATCAGTTAGTTTTTGAAAATGGTGTAATAGCCGAAACCGGTCAACAATAAAGAAATATAGTGGAAAATAGACGAAAGTGTGTTTTTGTAGTGTATCCTCAGTGAAATAGGATAGTATTGAAAACATTTAGTGTAATTTGAAAATGCATGTATTTGAAAAAAAAAGGAATTCCAATCTTTTTTCAGTTCGTAAATGAAATATACACGCAATATTTATAGACTGTTACATTTCTCGTGCCACTTCAAGTCTGGATTCTTTAATATGAACCTACATGTTTCACCAGCCGTTTCGATAATACATAAGTGAAGATTTGACATTCAGAAGAAATAGAACATTCATGTTTCGGAGCCTTCCTCTTTCCAATATTGTGCAATATTATTCATCAGATTAGACTATATGGTTGGGACAGTATTGAATGATTACCTATGTTTTTCAATGCTGGAGAGTTGTTTGGACAACAACTGGTTACCAAAAATGAAAAACTTCACATATGCACGGTGTCACCAACAGGAGCTAACCGCACATTTGTGGTTTCAATTAGAAGACCTAGAATTACCAGGCATCATCTAACATCACCACGTAGACAGCTATAGCTACCTTCGTGACTTCCGGGTCCAGGATATGAATACAGAGATATAAATATTAACGAGTGTGTATGATATAAATCAAAAGGGGAAAATTCGTGGACAGAACACTCGAAAAATAGGGGCAAACCGCGGATACGTGTTTCTGGCTGCACCGCGCTGATGAGGCCAATAGCCAGAAATATATATATAGATATATATAGAATATATATATAGAAATATATATATATTATATATTATATATATATATATATATATATATATATATATAATATATATATATATATATATATATATATATATATATATATATATATATTTTATATTGTTATAAAAATATAAAATTAGAAGAGTATTTATAATTTAATTAATTTGATTCTTGATTGTTATTCTGATAGTTGAAATAATTTGAAAATTTTCTGTGATATCAAAATTCTTAGTGCTCCGGCAGATACCTGTCCTTACCTCTAAATCTTACCTCTATTCTTCAAGGTTGCTCAGCTCAATCGAAGCTCATGCAGCTCTATTTCTCAGAGTATAGTTCTTGGAAAGGTGTTATGAATAAAATTTTGTATGTCTGTGTTTTTGAAAATAAAACTTTGTCTCAAAGTTAAAAAAAAATATAATGAATGTAAAATTGTGTAAATGTTTTGTCAAACCAAACTTAAATTACCCTTAAACTGCGCCAAAATACCTTATGCTAAGAAATGTTCCAGTAAATGTTAAATTTGAAACAAAAATATTCTTAGAATTGTGTTTCGTACAGTTAAATTTACGTGTAACGGCAAATTAGTTACTTGAAAACTTAAGATGTCTGTGGTTCGTGCGTGGGAAACGATTCTAAAAATATCTGTGCTAAATGTCAGTGAATTTTTCAAATTTTCCTAATATTAAATCCAATAATAGTTCTTATAAATAAAATGATGAAGTTCGTTGATAAATAAAAGTTCAGAAGTTGTGATTTTCACACTGGAAGTTCCTTGTGACTGGAAAACTTTTGATTTGATTTGGAGGTTATGAATTGTTCAAGATTTTCAAAAATGTATTCTTCTTATGGATTGGGAATTATAAATGATATTGTAATACCTCAAAACTGGTACAGCTTCCCTGGATTGGCTTTCCCCTGATTGGAATTTTGAATTCTTCCAGACACTCTAAAATCTCCAGTAAGTATCCTTTCTCGTTATTATTATTTATACTCTGGCTCCTATTGATGGTTTTATATTGATAAGAACATGCAAAACGGCCTTTTCTCTTTCTTTTCCCTTTTTATTTCTAACAGCTCTTCAAAAAAATTCGCGTCTGGACAATTCAAAAGCTTCTCTCTCCTGATTATTGATTCATTCCTGGCAACCAGACGAAATTTTCCTGCCTGCTACTCTTCATGACAATAATTTTGAAATTTCTTCAATTTTGACACTTTTCACTGTTCTCACATATTATATCTACGATTTCTGTTACCCAATTTTCACTAATACTAATAATGATTAATTTTGATTACATTTCATCACATTTTGTTTTGAATTTTTCTAATTTTGAATCCCAAATTCATAATTTTTCAGAAGTTAACACCTCCTTTTCAATTTATCAATCTGATTGGCTACTCTTTAGTTGCACCCGAATCATGTACTGAGTGTTCTTACCATTTTTCAGATAAAATTCCTAATGTCAGTGTTGATTGAATTTTTGTTATTAATTTGTAGTGTAAATCTGTTTTATTGTATGTTATTATGTTGTATTAATGTCTTTACTGTTTTCAGTGTATTTATCCCGATGATTGATGGTTTCTGGTTAGTTGTGCTGTTTGGAAATGATCTGAAATACTCTAATACTGATAAGTCACAACTTTGCCTGATCTGGGCATGAACATTACTCCAAATTATACAGATAAGAATTTGAATAAGGGTAAAGTATCTGGCTTTCTAATAAAATTGAACATCTAAGAATAACTTTGATTTTCACAAACTTTCAACACTGAACTAACAAAATATGTGAACTTTCAACATCAAATTAATAATAATATGAAAAACTTTTAACATCGAACTATCAAAATAAATACAAACTTTTAACTTTCAACTACTAAAATAAATGCAAACTTTCAACTAATTAAAATATGAAAATCTTCAACTTTGAAAACAGAATAATCTTATTGTTCTTTCACAAACTTTCTTTGTGAAAGAACAAACTTTCAAAATAATAATGAAGAAGTTGAACATAACAACGTTATACCTTCATTCATATATAAATCACTCCAATATATTCAAGAATTGACACCAAAATTAATTAATGTATTCCGAAATAATAACCTCAAAATATCTAAAACAAATGTCACTTCTATATCTAAATTATACAGTAAAGTAAAAGCTCCAATTTCAAGTAAACAAAAATCCAATTTAGTTTACAAAATTTCTTGTATGGATTGTTCTAAAACATATATAGGACAAACATCTAGACCTCTAAGTAGTCGCATCACTTCCAATAAGAGCGACTGTAGATGAAATGTTAATTCTTGTGCATTAACAGAACATGTTAATTCGGAGGATCATAAAATGAATTTTGAAAATCCAAATATTTTAGATAGAGAAACCAATACAACTGAATAAATATTTTTGGAAATGATACATATTAATAACGAAGAACATTCAATGAATAAACGAACTGATATTGATAGTCTTAGCAAAATTTACACGTACCTACTGAAATATAATAAAGAAAATTAAAGATCTAGTAATTCGAGTATCATTCAGAATTTTCCCACTTGACATTGTCAGCCAAAATTTTTATCAACTGTCATTTATTAATGTTTTTCTATCTGTTTTTGAACCATTTTATATTTTATTCTCACGTTAGTAAGTTCTCCATATTTATATATTTTTTACAAGATATATAATCTTATTATTGTAGTTGTCCTGACGAAGGTGTGAAATATACCGAAAGCTTGACATATAACAAAGAGTTTTCTTTGTAACATCCCAGCTATTGACTGCAACCTCACGAAGTAAATCGATTTATATATATATATATATATATATATATATATATATATATATATATATATATATATATATATATATATATATATATATATGATTATGTGGTGTTATGATACCTCATCATTATCAGAATGAATATTTTAAATTGGAGTCATTAAAATATTTTTCGAATATTCTCCATTGATATTGAATTCAAAGTTTAAAGGGCCGTTTTTGAATTATCGCTAAATCCAACCTGAGATCGAATGAAGAAAATTCTGGAATTTTCGTGGTATCAAATATGTGAGTAATTTCTATTGGATATTCTACGAATTATCGAATGTGGTTTCATTTGTCCAAATGATATTATTCAGGTGGGGTGGTAACCATTTAGGTTAGCGCAAGTGGTTCGTTCCACTCATTCAGTCGACTGTCACGGAGCCGGACGTTCGATTTTCATTGCATATCGTCTAACCAGGGCTCAGACTCCTACATCAAAAGGTCGTTAATCCTCAGCTCGCATAAGTTTCTACTTCTGAGGATTGTCATTTGTAGGGGGTGACAGCTGGTTAATGAAAAAACCTATTTTTAAACATATTTTTCGAACAGAAAATTTCAATTATCTTCGGTACTATTTCATAAGTATCGATACTGCACCACATTTTATTAAAAAACAACCGTCAACTTTGTCGATTTTGAACTATGGTGCAAGCTAGTTGCTTTGCAGTGAAAGCTACAGAGAGATATAAAGGAAAGTCCTGGCTTCACAACTGATCACATTGGGGAGCCTCACTCATCTTTGATATTCGTGGATTGGATGTCCTTACAAACCCGTAGCTAGCGTTTTCGTAAAAGATTATATTATCATCCTAATCAGGCTCACTCAGACTTGTCCTTAAAAAAATATTCAAAACAGCAATGCATTTTTGGTTCAGTCTAGTTCCACTGGTGACCGTCTTGGAGAACCTCGTTTATCTCTCTCATCATAAAACAGTTTTCTTTCGATTCCATAGATGGCGTTCCATAGATGACGTTTTCACTAAAAATAACTGTCATTTGTATTGAACATTTTTCAGTGTATTTGAGAAATTTGAGTTGGATCTAATTTATTTTCTAGATCACTCTGTTAATAGTGATTCAAAATGGAAATGCGTGTTCTGGCTGAAGAAATATTTTCATTAGGAACTACGATACTCGTGAAATCCATTACTTTTGGCAAGCAAATAGAGTTTTTCCATTCATCATATCAATCTTCTGGAATACTCAATTCAGGAGACATACACTACAAAAGGAGCAATTTTGTACAAGATTTCTATTGAAAATGTCTTACTATTTCATTCGAACGAGTTTGATTGATGAAGCTTGTTTTTTAATAAAAGTTGAGTGCAACCTATTTTTTATAAACCTCTGCAGATGAAGAAGTGACGAACTAAACAATGGAAATATAGGATGAAACAGCCTTTTCGGCTACTGCATCGGGAATATACTGTAATAACTCTCTTCATTGAACATTATTTCATTGTTCCGCCTCTGATCGGCACGAGTTGAACTGAAATCGTAGTTTATCATTCATTCATGAACACACATGTTCATTCATCAGTCCTCTCCTTCCCTTTATTTCTTGCGCAAACTTAACATTCACAATTTACATATGAATATATTTTAGGTCACTTGTTTTTCTTCCGTTCGAGGCGCGCCTTCTTCCTATTATAGTAAAGCCCAATCAACGTGGCTGTGTTTTTATTAATGAGCCTCCATCACACCTGAGCTGAATCATATTGCGTGGGTCGGTTTCGTTTAGCTGGCAGGCAAAGATGCAATAGGAAATGAACGATGGTGTGCGTATGGAAAAAAATTGCCAGTGCTTATTATTGTTGGAGTAAAGTACCGTACCTCCGAGGTTTCTTAGAGTGGTTTATAATGGATTATAAATTGTAACTATCGGGGTATTTGCATATTGTTTTAAAATTGCAGGTTAGCCAGAAAATTAATATATTGTTAATTGTGGGAATGTGCGGAAATATCAAAGCTTTGTCACGAATAATACACAAATCATATATATTCGTCCACTCTCTGAAGCCTCCTTTCCGATAGAATGAAATCATATTACAAATGAAATGTGCTTGTATATGATTTATTAAGTGATTAAACACTCATCAAAAATGTGAAAATGTAAATATGTATCTGTATAAAAGCAACTTGGCAGAAATAAAATCACTGCGTTGGTACTGAGAACTGGAAGAGTAACGAGTATATACTGTGTTGCCCAAATTTGTGACAACTTTAGATTGAAAATCAAACATTTTTTGGAGAGATTCATTTCAGAAAGCGTTTCAGCTTTCTACTTTTTCATCTTCAGGAAACAATAAGTGGGGAAATTCTAAAGAAAGAAAAAATTACATTCAAAATAAACTCTTTCGAAAACATGTGTATATCAATCTATGGCTAGGATTGAATTATTCACCCGTGTGTCTGGGTTGAACCACGTCTTTGTGACTTTGAAGCCATTTTCAGGAAGCTGTCACTACACTGAGGTCTCAGTCTGCCTACTCGTCAGGTATAGTGACACACTGCAAGGGTTTTCTGAGTGGATAGATTAGCTCAACTGGCTGAGTAAAAAAACAGCGTAAGGTTGGAGCAGGTATTGCAGTCGGAGGCAAGAAAAATAAGAATTTATTTTCTGTTCAAACTTTCGATACTTCTTTTCCTCTACTTCAGGAACTCACAGGTGGGGCTATAAATATGAAGCCAGCATAAACATTTTTTTCTTGAAACATTGTTAAATCGAAGGATGTTAGAATACTCGTGAATGATGTTTCTCACAACTGAAGGATTCTGTGACTTCTCTCAACAATAGATCCCCAAATGTAAAGTTCACATATGAAACTGAAAATTCTTGCATGTTTTAGTTATAAAACGTGCTTCAAGAATTAATCGTAGGATTAAAAAAATTGAACTTTGAAACACTACATTTTTTAGGAACACTTTGTGAAAAAAGATTTTGAATCGTGCCCTCAAGTGACCTGCATTATCTGGTTATAAAATATCTTCAGAAATATGTTTGGTGGAAAAGTCTAGGAATGATGATCATGGTTTTTTTATGAGCTAATAGAAAGAAAACTATTAGAAATGAAACAGTCGGATACAACATATTTCAATGAGAATCAACAAGAATCCCAGAAATATTGAATGACACATAATAAAAACCAAAAAAGAAAAATAATCACAATTGGACATCTTCCCTAGACTATACAGTACATACGTGTATAGGTAAGATGTACAGTGCATTATTCGAAGGATTTCCGCTTTCTTTTTATTGTTGCCACAGTTAGAGCATATGGCTTCGAATTCTGTGCAGTTTTTATGCACCCACAACTTGCATACCTAATACACATTGCAGCCATTCTTCGATTAATTTCGTTTTGAAATAATTTTCTCCTCCACCACCGCGGCCAATATTCTCTTCTTTTTTATATATATCTGAGTCTGGTTCATTTCCACTGCTGCTATCTTCAGAGTCTGATATCTTACAAATAGCTTTTTGCTTTTTGAAAATTACTTCAGCACTATCTTCATCGATCAGGGTCTTTTATGTTTTCATTTGTCTTTTTTAGTTTATTCATAAGTTTTTCAGTTTCCTTCATTTTAGATTTTTTTCTACTACAAGTTTTTTATCTTCTTCAACTTTTCTGTTTTCCATATGTTCTTTTGATGTCAGAATAATACCCAGTTGTTTAGTGTGCTTGCCTGCTTCGAAAATTTTTTGTGGAATTGGTGAAATTTGCTTCAAAATTTTTAAAGGGGTGAATTTTTGAATGATGTTTTTACTTCACAGCCACAGCCAAGTACTTCTTTTGAAGTACTTGGCTGTGGTTCCAAAACTTCATCATATGAGTTAGAAATATTTTTGAAATCCTGTGGTACCTTGGGAATATATTCAAAGTTGTTTGGAGTTTCAGTTAGTGGATTTCCACAAGCTTCGGTTGTGTATGCATAATTCGGCACGCATTCGGAATCAAAAGAGGAAAGGCACCGGTAGCCTTGAATCCAGATATGACGTTTTCTTCTGAGGCTGCTTTTCCCCAGCTCCATTTAATAACATACCAATATGCAGCCTGATAATGCGATGACATGGGTTTTGTTTTAACCACAATCTACAAAACTCGTATTGGTTTTCGATGGTTTGGAAACTGTACGATCCAAAGGCTGTGAATAGTGTGACGGATGACTAGGTAATGACAAGAGAACGATGTAATTTTTTTGTGTGAGTTAGCATTGTGACTGAATTGCAATGATTCAAATGTCCGTCTAGAATTGATTAAACTTTTTCTGGAGGTTTTCTATGAACAAATTGTACTTTGAGCCACTCTAAAAATATATCAGAAGTTATGTGGGCTGATTTCACAGACATAAAAACAACTGGTTCAGGAGGCATTCCATCTTCATACTCTGCTTTCCTGTTTTTACCTTTGATGATGCAAGCGGGCGGTATAAAAGTTCCATCAGCATTGCAACATCCAATAACTGTTATTGTTTTTTCTTTTTCTCCTCTTCTCCTTTTTCCGTAGTAATGGCCATGGACATAGCCTTGGACCCCTTTTCGGCTAGAACATGGTCTGATCGATTATTCAGTTGCACGCCTGTTTCACGCCTTTTTCCTCCATATTGAAAATGGAATTAGGTTTATTCACAAGATTGTTTTCAATCAAAGTCTTCTCGAGCAATTCAAAATATCCTTTTATCTCTGATTTATAAGGAGCCTGAGATCTAGCGAACGAAACTCCCTTAGATTTTCTTAACGTTATTTCGGGATTTTTCCGCAAAAACGACTCATGCGAGATATAACCAACTTTTTCAGTAATTTTATTGAATTTGTGTGGTTTCAATTCTTCGGCAAACTGATGAGGGATTTTTCTGACATCTTCAATCGTCAAAGGAAAACCATTTTTTGCATATATTTCATGTGATGAGAAATTTTATTTTCGTTTTACGGGCCAAACGCACATGATGGTCCCATGGGTCTTTTTCTGTCGTCTTGCTTTTTTAGTCTACTCTCCAAGTTTTCCTGTGTAGTCCATGGCGAATGGCCGCAGCATAAATTAAAATACAATCATTTTGCACAGAAACCATAGCTTCTCACAATGCTTCTTCTGTTCAGGTACCACGGACACTTACAGCCTTTCTTTGGTACACATTTGACATCTGAAAAAAATAATAAATCTACTTAATATATAAGTTGACATATAAAATTGAGACCATCTCTCCCTAAATAGGTACTGCCATCTCTCCTGATTTTCGAAGAGAAATGGCTCTGCTCTGCAGAAATATAAAATCTAACACCAGCAATTTATAGATTTGAATTGAGTTTTATATTCATATTCATGGTGCGTACTGAATAGACGTGTGCAGGTGTGCTCCTAGTAAAGTCTTAAATAAAACAGTGAAAACAGTGTGAAATTGACGAAAACTCTCTTGAATAGCAAAACTATTGGTTTTACCTTTGAGGGAAAATAGTCTTAAATACAACAACAATGGTTATTACGGAACAAGTCCGAGAGGAATTTGAGACGGCAGTGAATTCCTCGTTGACCCGATGTCTAAAGGACCCGAATTTCATAAAAACGATGGTAGACAATGTGCAGTGATAAAAAGCATCGAAAAAAGTTTAGCCTAATTGAACAAAAAATCGCCCACCTACAGGATAATCTAAATAGTATGAATAAAGAAATGGAAAATATGAGAATCAAAAGTGAGAATGATATTGCGAATCTTATACAAAAAAATTGGATTGCTAAAGAAAACAGTTGACAACATAGATCAAGGAAAACGAATTAAGAATTTGAGAATTTTCAATGTTGAAGAAAGTAACAAAGAAAATACAAGAGAATACATCTATTGGAAACCAAAATGGCAATCAACATTTCCACAAACGATATAGTTCTGTGCTATAGGGTGGGGAAAAAAGAAGATGGAGGCAAACCAATAGGAATATTTTTGAAATTAAAAGATTTTGAAATGAAGCAGGAGATATGTAGAAAGAAAAAAATACTAAAAAGTACTAGAATAGTAATTCGAGAAGATCTAACAAGCAATAGAGTCGATTTACTGGCTCATACAGTTGGAAAAACATCTCTGAAACCAGTGTTGTCTCAATTTGCCTAACTGCATCATACAGACCCCCATCTGTGAACGTACAAACCTATTTGGATAATATAGAATAGTTTTTTGCAAACTCTACCAAAAAAAATATCGAGATTTTCATGGGCGATATTAACATTAATCTGAAGGACAGCCTTATACAAAACACAGTAAAATACTTAAACATCCTAACTGAACACAGTTTCATATCATATATTAATGAGCCTACTAGAATAACGGAAGAATCAAGTACTATTATTGACCACATCTTCATTAGGAAAGAAAATTTTAATAGAAACGAAATTCAAATAAAACCAAAAATAATTCTAGCTGACATGACAGATCATTACCCTGTATTTTTATTCATAAACGAAAGGAAAAAAACAATGTTATCATAAACACAAAAAGTGAAATCACTAAGAGAATTGAAGCTAAATTTATTCTTAGAACGAGAGGATTGGAATAACTGCTAAAATGATAGAACATACAAACAGATCATAGGACCCTTGGAACATATTATAAATTTTTCGTTTCAAACAGAAGCCGTGTCTCGACAATGGAAAAAATCAGTCGTAACACCAGTCTATAAAACGGGTAAAAAAAACAATTAAACAACTACAGGCCGATCTCTGTCATTAACAATTTTGCAAAGATTTTCGAACACTGCATTAAAAAAAGATTATTATCATTCTTTGATAAACATTCCGTCATAACTAAACATCAGTACGGCTTTCTGAATAAATTATGCACTGAAAATGCTATTATGGATCTTGTTGAGAAGGCTGTCGATGCATTGGACAAGTCGAGGAAATGTTCAACCATATTCCTGGATTTGGCCAAAGCATTTGACACCGTATCCCATAGATTACTAATAGAAAAATTATATACATATGGAATGCGAGATAAGACACTAGATGTCTTGGAGAATTATTTAGCAAATAGATTACAAAGAGTTAAAATTGATGAACAGTTGAGTACCTCACAAGAAGTCACTATTGGCGTTCCCAGGGAACAGTTCTTGCGGACCAGTTCTCATTCAAACTTACATAAACAGTATCACAGAAATAACCGACTTCTGTGATCACCTCATCTGCTATGCTGATGACACAGCTATTGTATACACAGGAGAATCATGGGAAGATGTCTATGAACTTGCTGAAGACGGGCTTCAAAAGATTATAACATGGCTTGATTATAATCTACTGACTTTGAATGTTAATAAGACAAAATTTATGACATTTTCTCTGCAAAACACTGATCAGCCACACAGAACAAAACTGAAAATAAAAAGTTTGAGATGTGACTCACATCAACCATGTACCTACATGTGATATAATAGAAAAGACTTCAACTATCAAATACTTGTGTGTTATGCTGGACCAGCATTTCAGATGGGATGAACACATAAGTCAAGTCACAAAAAGAGTGAGCAAGCTTATTTACACCTTTTATAACCTACGAGATATTCTGAATAGGAAGAATTTGAGAATGTGTTATACATCTTTAGCTGAGTCGGTAATACGGTATTGTATAATAGCTTGGGGTGGAAAATTTAATAGTACAATGACTTGCATGCAAACAGTGCAAAACACTTTGATAAAAATAATATTCAAGAAACACAGATTGGATGCAAGTGAGTCCCTATATAGTGATACCAAATTACTAAACATCAGATCCTTATATACTTTCCAAAGTCTGATATGGATTTATTCAAACAATGAAAAATATGATCAACGTAAATCCAAAGTAAGTAGATTAACTGATAAAATACAACTACCATTGTTTCACAAGACTCACACTCAGATATTTGTTTTCTTTTATGGTCCAAAACTCTACAATATGCTCCCAGCACTTCTGAAAAATATCAATACTCTTCCCAAATTGAAAAAAAAAATCAAAATCATACCTCGCTGAAAATGCAACAATATTTAACAATATCTTTTTAATCCCCTAGTACAAATCTGACACAAATTTATATCATACAAAAATTCCAAGGAGTATTCATACATGAAATACCCGCTCTCACTCCTTTCTCTGATCAATTGCATTTACCTTCTCTCTCCAATATATTATATAACATATAATATGAGAACTTTTTGTTTTGTTTTCTGTAGTCATATGGATTCATTTAAATTGGAAGAATAGGCACAATACAAGCATATTCCATGCTTAGGTGTAATTCTCGACTTTTTGATGAATTCAAAATAGCACATAAAATAGTTATTCATGTAATCTAATTATTTAACTGAATTTAAGTGAATATTCAATTTGATGTTGACTGAATGAATAAATTGAAATTGAAAAATTGAATACCAATAATGTTCATTTAATACAAAATAATTCACTTCCACAACAAAATAACTTCTTTATTATGCATTGTGAACACTGTCACAAAATTGTTGAGTATCTTGAAAAAATATGCTGATTCTACCTAATTTTTTTTTCTTGTAGAATTGCCTGCTGAAGAACAACTGCGGTCGAGCCGAGAACCGAATTAGCTCAGTAGAAACGACATCTACATATTCCTTCCTGAAATTTATTGATGTGGCCATCTCTTGTAAACGGCCATTATTCCTAGACTCACCCTAGCTACTAGAGAATGTCCCGTTTGTTTGAATGTAGTTGACAATGTTTCTTGGTGCATTTCATTAGTTCGGACGCCCATTGTCTAATATGATATAAATTGATTTGAAATACCTGAAAAAATCTGTAAAAAATTAAAAAAGGGATTAGCTGTAAAATAACAATTATATTAAGCAAAAAACAACTGAAATTACAATGAAATAATATACAACCAACAACCGAAAAATCTAAAAGACAATTAAACTGTTAATACGAGATGAGAATTGAAAAATTGTTGACAAGAAATGAAAACATAAAATTTTAAAGATTCCATACCAAGTTGTTTCAAGACGTTTCGATTGTTAGTATCCACAATCGTGGACTTATTCCTCTGAGATCTGACTATTTATAATTCATAAGTCATTCGAGTGCTTTCACCTATTTCCGCTTGATTAGTGGTTTTCATGTGTTTCGTATCTCTACGCTAGCTTGGCTAAATCCGTTGTTGGACAACATATATGCGGCTTCTTTGAATTTTCTCCTAAACCAGTGTTCTTTCTTCTGGATGATTTCAGCGTGAGCCCATTTGATGTTATATGTCGATGAATCCAAACGTGCTCTGCTATTCCTGATTTGCCGGTTTCTCCACTTTCACACTTTCAATGGCTTCTCAGTTTCACCGATGTATGATTCTCTCGCAGGTTATCCGGTAAATGCAGTTCTTGGAATCGCAGTCCGCTTTTGGTGGACTGGTTTATGTGAGGCTGCTACGGATAGTGTTCCCATATCTGAAACGGGTTCTGATGTTATACTTGGAATCAATCCTTCTCATCCCTTCCGACAATCCTCTGATGAAAGGAAGTACAAAAACTGGTTGTGGTGGCTTGTCTTCCTTGTGGATCTCTTGCTGTCTTCAAGCTAAAGCCTGTTGTAACCATTTCGTTGAAGGTCATTTTTGATGCTGCCCAGTTCCTATTTACAATTCTTTACAGATTCTTTCAGGTGTTTCAAATCAATTTATATCATATTAGAAAATGGAAGTCCGAACTAATGAAATGCAATGTTCCGTTTCTCGTTACTCACCCGGTATAAAGATATTTTTGAAAGAATACGTTATATGCAAATGCCATGTATTGATGGCGAGGAATTTGACAGATACCCAGAAAGTATTATGGAATAAACTTCAGAAAAAAAGCTACAAGATTGAGAGACATAAATACTAAATCGCCATCAGGAGGTGATTTTTGAACAGACAAGAAAGGTATAATAGTGGCTGAGTGGATTAGCATCCTGAATTGGGAGGTGAGAAACAAATACACCAAGCCAACTTTTGTAAGAGAGACTAATCAGTCACGTACTAACAACACTCTATACTAACAACACTCTTACAATCACAGGAGTGAGTGGAAAGATAAAGAAGTGCACAGGTGTATAATTTTCAAGTTAGGCGTAAAGACGAGAACTGAAATGAAAAAGAGGAAGACACTACCCAAATACATATGGGAGTCGTGAAAGAAATCCTCAAGTTGCTGATAGAAGTACATACCACAGTGAGGAGACCTGGAAATGATAACATATTGGGAAAGCGAACAGAGTGGAATGTAAAAAATTCAATTAAATATAAAATTGCAATGGAACACATTAGAATGCCAGAAATTCCAAGAAAAAAGATTAATGGAATTGAAGAAAAAGAATAAAAGTACTAGCCACCCCAAACAAATGGTCATGGAACTTGGTAGAAAAAATCAAAACTGGAAAAAGCCCGGACCTGATGACATATAGTCTGAAGTAGTCAATGCAGTAAGTGGAATCATTCCAGAAGTATTTCTGCAAATTATGCACAATGTATTGAAGGCACAATATTCTACACCAATACAGAAAAAGTAAAAAATACCAAAGACATTGAAGTAAGATGGGTGGAGAAAATATAGAGCTAAACATAGAATAGCAAATCAATTCGGTTTTAGAAAGGATGAGTCCAGGATCGAACGGTAAAATTCGTTCGAGTTCAGATATCCACCGAAAACACAAAATGGACTGCAAGAATAATGCTGGACATAAAAAATCCTTCAACGTGACCTAATGGAGAAGGATTATATACTGAATCAGTCGTTGTCGAGACTCCGGGATATAACTTTGGTCCTCGCAGTCAACGTACATACGTACACGACGTATGTCGTATTAACGGACGAAACGTTTGGCACTTCAGTCGACCGCGGCCGACCATCTCAGATTTTGTTCTCTAATTGCGACTTAGGACGTCAAAGTCATAAATTGTTATACAATTCAAGTTTCTGAGGGTAACGTCTATTCTACGTGGGGGATTGACTAAAAATATTTTTCGAAGGTAAAATCTGTCTTTTCGATTTTTCACAATTATTTCTAGGTAGAAAAATATTAAGTGAGGTCGATGAATTCTCGAATTCACACCCAACATAAATAATCAAATTCTGTTTATATCCCTTTCATGAATTTTTGATTCAATATTCCAATCCTACCGACTCACTGAGATGAATTGAATTGGAAATTAGGCACTGAATAATGGTTACATTTCATAATAATCCCAAAGCTCAACAACCTGATTCAATAGTTAAAAAAGTGCGTGGGATTTTATCTCGAGAAATATCAAGTTCACTCATTTTCTTGCATTGATGAATTTTGTGAAAGAACTAGACCATAAAATTGAAGAGATTCAGAAGAGAGACCCACTACTCAAGTTATTAACTAGATATTTTGACATCGAATTTTAATCAATCGCGCACACGCGTTCGTTTTAAGTACTTCCTGTTTGGGGAGCCAGGCAACTTGTTTACTGATTTCATTAAAATATTTGACTATCGCCCAACGTCGATTTAGTTTTAATATCATTAGGGCTATTACCATCGGATGGAATTTGAAACAAGATTTTAGTAGGTTTGAGCCATTGCTCGGGACGAAATCATGTGTGTTATGAATACGTGACAATGTTTCTAAATGGATTTTGATGTATGTTGGAATCTAATCGTACTCCTTTAGAATATTTAAACGCTATTGATGAACCATTAACTTTTCATCTCATATAGTTGTGATTATATATAAAGCTTCATCTAAGACACTCAAAATAAATGGATGAGTTGAAGTTCTTTTAACATTATCTTAAAAAAATCAGTCAATCCAATCCTCACCCCTTTTATTTCGAACTTATATCGGAACGATACATATTATTTTGAACTTCTTCCCATCATGTTTGCAATATATCCAAAATATGAAACAAAGTCGCAAAACCGTATTAGTTACACCATTGATAACTCAAGAACGGCTGGACTGATTTTCATGATTTTGAATTAACTTGATTTGTCTCCGCGTAAAGACAGTCAAGGTTATAACAGTGTTGGTATGAACTATTGTTGTCAAAAAAACAGCAAAGTCAACAATATTCACAGTGTTATTTACTGCACTGCGTGCAGAATTATCAAATCTTCCACAAGCGTTGAATGAAAAGACTGGGAAATATTGTGAATTGATCCACTGCAGATGAAGAAGTACAGTTCCTTGTTTAGTATTTTCAGATCTAGTGTATATGCAGTAAATATCTAGTTATGGCTCTCGAACTTCTGTTCTAATGTTGAATGACAGTGAATGACAGAGAAATCATCATGTATGTAGTATGTATATCTACAAAATATATTATTTACGTTTTTTTTCATAATTACACTGTAGTTCTGAAAACATTCTGCTGCTGAACATGCAAATGAACGGAACTAGTGAATAGTGGGGCTTGGCAGCAAATAAAAGAGTACTCTTACTTACTTCCACGCACAATTTTGTAGCATCTCTGATGATGGAAACAATTTATTAAATTTCCAAAAATTTGGACAAACTTCAAAGAGTACTCTTTTATTTGCTGCCCAGCCCCACTATTTACTAGTTCCATTCCTAATTAGTCAGCAACGTCTACTCTTTCCCTTTCGAGGCGTTTTTTGTCTCTTCATACTCACGAAAGTGAGGTTAAAATGAAGTTTGCAGAAAAGTAACAAAGAGGATCCTCATATTTGTATGTTAAGATTAAAATTGGTTAAATACTATTTCATGATAAAATGAGATAATTGCAATGATAATATGTAATTGAGTATCAGAAAATGAAATCAACAGGTTGTAAAAAATAATATTTTTTTTAAATGAAACACCCTATATTTCATCATGCATTTCGATTGGTAATAATATTTTTAACAACAAAGCTCGTATCACCTTTTTTCGTTGAGTTGAAAATGAACGACTAATGTGAAAATATTTATTTCAACACAATTTGGCCATCAATTCTAATAATTATAGTTTTGATATAATTTCTCATTTCATCTACATTATTATATTTTATTTAGTACACCTGATTTTTCAGAAATCACCAAAAATGAAAATCCAGAGGCATCATGTCTCGTGAACGAGGAGGCCACTTAACAGGACCATTTGAAGTGTTGTGTCCACAAATTTCTTTTGGCATATTCCATCTGTCAACTTTCAGGGATCTTTTTTATTATCTAACTTTGGTGAGTTTCTTTCATGATTTAATTCATCCGTTGTTTGCTTCCATGTCATATCGTTGTAGATATTCTCGAAATAGGAAATATAATTTTCTGAAAGCTCTGCGCGGCTTCAGCAGATCTTATCGTTTTTCCGTTATTTATCAGGAGTACCTACAAAATGGTAGGTTTCACATGTAAGGCTAAGGTTTGGTGTCTTCAGCTATACTTGGGAATTTCATGTTCCTCTTTGGAATATATGTTAATTATTCCGAATCCAACCCCAAATAATGTGTTTGTGGTGTGACTTCCCGACTTCTAGATGGCGCGTCATACCTGCATGATTCATTACGACTGAACTAACTAACCTTTTATTCGTAGAAGTTATTGGTTGTTTCAAAAGTTTTGTGCGTTTTTATGAGTCTACTTTGAATTGTAATATCTCAGTGAATACTCATCAACTTAATCAACATAGGCGCCATCTGAATCAGTGCACTTTTGTCAATGTACGCAAGTCGATTGATTCCGTCAGTATAAAAATTGGGGGCTCGGGATTCTACGAAGGCCGTTTTCGTCTGGTCCTGATTGGCGAAGGTTTTACCGATGAGTGATTGAAAAGATGTAAGTCGGTTGGTGAGCGGTCTGGGGCGTATGGTGGATGAGACATAACTTCCACGCTCAATTCGTTTAATTTTTGAACGGTGATTTGTGAAACGTGCGGATGGTCTTTGTCGTGGAGCAGAATTAAATCACTTTTGTTGACCAGTGTTAGCTGCTGCTGTGATGGTGTGGCCCGATTACAGAAAGTTATAGTGAATCACACCAGCCGCTGGTGAGTTTTAGTCATTGAAAAGTGCCTGGTTAGGTCATCGGTGTCCAACCACTGTTCTGAACATGATTTGTTTCCGTAGAGGGTCCACTTTTCATCACACGTGACAATAATAATTCATTGAGATATGAAGTTACAAATACACAAAACTTTTGGAACAATCTAATATTCGCGACGAATCTTTCAAACGGAAAGCGTTTTCTTCTCTAGATTTTCCGGACAACTATCTACTGATTCGTAAGGAAGAACATGTTTCACAGAATCTCCATAAGAACCATTTCTCAAGCTGCGATCGATCCTTCCAAGTGAAGAAGGGTTTCGTAGAGGGATCGATTTGTCTCTTGCTTCAAGAAGCTTTTCCACTGAAAGGGAACCAGTTCTACGAGGACTGCAACTCATTTTTTGGGGGCAAGAATGACCTGATTCCACTGACCGCACTGAAAAAGAAGAAGGTGGATCAATCACTTGTGAATCAACCTTGATAGGAGACTGATGAATATCCACATATCTCGGCTTGTTTCGAAGAGGTTTCAGTTCCGTACTGAAATTAGGGCAATGCATGATCTCATCAAAATTATGTGAAGGAGGAATAGTTCCAAGTACTGAAGCAACATTTCCACGTTGAATAGCAATACTAATTCTTTTTATGGAAAAAGAGGTAGAACGGTGATCTTTCGTTGCTTGGCCTATTCTCCTTCCGAGTTCATGAACGAATAACAGAGATTCCGGGCCATAAACACCAAAAGTTACCGCTACTGGATGAAACAGATAGTTGTTTCCAAGATTTTGGTATTTTTTCCTTTTCAATTTCTCGCCAGGCAATGCTGCAGTTCCAGCAGACTTGGAACTTTCGGCTAGATGGGAAGCCGCGACCGTGTCAACGCAAGTAAAGTCCCATACCACAGGTTTACCGTATTTCCATGGTATGAGAGACATACCATCTGGTCGTTTACCATCATCCCGACTGGTACCTAAGGGTTCCAGAATTGCAGGAACATCCGCTGACAACATAGCTCGTTTCAATATGTCGTTCACTTGGTGATGTCGAGATGTACGCCCTGCACTTCTTCTGCAACTCAAACCATGTGTACCTTTCTCATCAACTATACTACCGCAAACACAAGTATGAAAAACACAAATAGATGAACCCATCCTAAGTCCTACTGCTATTCTGAAAGATTAATCGTCTAATAGTGTTCCAAGAGATGCAACAGGTAAAGCATTCAGCCAAGCACCCGATTCCTTGATCATTGCTGCTTTCAGACGAGCCTTATCGTATACACTTGTAGATTTCAGAAGTTTATCAGTTATAATGTTCAGAAGAGGTCGGTCCCATATACTTTGTATTTTCTTTTCATCTGTAGGAGTAGCAATATTAGTTGCAGCATGCTAAAGTGATTCACCTTCAGAATAAAAAACGTCTTTGATATTGATAAATATGGAAGGAAGGATGGAATCGATAAGATCGGAAACAATATTGACTGATGACAGAAACGCTGGTAAAGCTAAGGAAGAAGCCGAACGTAGCTCTAATCCGCCAAGGTTTACAGGAAGAGTTGCTTGGAGCCATGAATCATTATTGAAATGATTGTTTGTAACATATTCCGTCGTGTGGCGGAGTAAATTATGAAATTCGTTAGGTTCTAACTGACTTGACCAAGTGGGGGAACATCTGAGGGCGTACATGAGTTTTGGAATCGCCAAACAATTTTTCAAAAAAAAAAATGCAACGTGATTTGGAAGTTCATTCAATCTGGTGGTCAGTAATTTGAGTGATTTCCGTTTTTCTCGAAGATGTTCTGAAAGTGAATCTTTAGAGAGAGGAGCACCCAGAAGACTCCATTTAGACTTTTCCAAAATTCTTATGCCAGGAGCCAATTTCAAAATGGATTCGGAAATATTATTCGGAGTTGAAAGAGTGATCAACTCGCATTTTTCAAAATTTATTTCAAGTCCAAGATGTTTTGAATGATCAATAATTTTTTCTGAATCCTTTGAAACACTGTTTTCATCGCCAGCGATTGAGTCATCATCCAAATACCAACAATTAATTTCGGATGATGAGCTTCTAGTGAGTTCGTTGATGGTCAGACAAAAAAGAGCAGGTCCTAAGGGATCACCTTGTTGAACACCTCTCTCAGACAGAATCAGATGTTCACCAAAACTCAAATAGGAAGCTGATTCATAACACTGACTCAAGAAGGGATATAATCCTGGAAACGAATCTTTCACCTTACGAAGCATGATGTTTCTATCAATCATGTTGAAGGCATTTTTGAAGTCTATTTTCAGGAAAATTTTTGAATCGGGATTTGGATTAAGATTAATATATCTACGAGCAGCATGAGCAACAGCTTCACATCCATCTGGAGTACCGAATATATATATATATATATATATATATATATATATATATATATATATATTTAAAATCTTCAATAACTTTACCGTTCTTCATAGATTTTCCTACAAATTTTGAACTATTGGAAAAAAGCGAATACTTTTTTGTTCAACTGAATTACTTATAGTTTTCAAACTAGTTCTTTGGTTTGGATATTGTGGATGAAATTACGAATGGAAAAACATCTCGAATATATTATAATTTTATATAAAATTGAACTCAAATTTGAACTAGTATATTTTGCAGGATATCAGCTGAGTATACATTGTAGATTAATAGAGACAAACACGTATGCTTTGTGTTACAATCGAAATATATTTGTTACCGTATAATGTATTTAGGGTATGTTTTCTATTTTGTTGTGTGGTACTTGGCTATCGATTTTTATTTATGCCATTCCGTTTTGTGATCCTATGTAGGCAAGTGGCAATAAAATCACGTTATTGGTTAGTTCCGAACAACAGGTTGCCTTACATTGAATATTCACGAGAATTTGAATGGGGCATATGGGTTGAAGCCCAAATAGGGGTTACTGTTTTCAATTATTATCTGGCACTGTTAGTTAATCGATTCATAATGTTTGAGATAGCATGAAAACTGGAATTCTACGGCTACAAAAAATCCGTTTTTGTTTTGAAATATATCTACTATTTGGAAAAAATGTTTTCTACACTTTGAAAGTTCACATTTGTGTAATATGAATCGTCATATTGCCCAAATATATTATCAAAATGAATTCAGGAAAAAAAGAACAGTTTGTATCCTATCGATATTCATGAAGCATTGAAGAATTGATTTCATGAATAAAATCGGAGACTTTTGTATGCATCGTTTGCTACACAACTGATAATTAGTCAATATTTATAGAAGCCATAAATCGAACGAGCTTATAGAGTATCTGAAAAGTAGCAGTATCAAACCAATTTGGTGAATAAATGCTCTTGTCCATAAAGAATATCATTAAACTCCTAATAATACATTTTTTAATGCGAACGCGTTAAGACGTCAATAATCAAAGATTTATTTTCTGTTTTTGATGGATCAACAAGAACCTGTCCATATATTGATATATTGCTTTCACATTATTCTGATCACAAATCAGCTTAATAGTTTATTCTGAATATTTTCTCAAGATAGGTGAGAAGATAATGATCTGAGAAGGAATGTTTATAAATTATAGCAAAGTGGTGTGTTTATAAGTTATTATAATATTGGAATAAGGATCAGTTTGTAATTACATGGAATGGTTATTGAAAATTATTACGAAACATGAAGATATAGAAAATGTTCAGTCTCAATTACAAACGATCGAAGAAACTTTCGATGATATTCCTAGTATTTAATTTGTTTGAAATTCGCCATTATGAATTCAAATCAGGAAATGAAACATTGCAGATGTGAAAAGTGTATAATCTATGTGTTTCTCCGTTAACTAGCTTCTTTTCATATTCCATAATACAAAAGTGTTTTATTGACTCATAAATCGCAAAGAGTTTTCTATCATGAGTACTTTAATTTATTTGAGTATCCACCATCAATTCTGAAGGATATGATGTGGATGGGTGGCCAAGTAAGGCAGCGTTAGCTACGGCTGCTTTCAGTTTCACAGAAGAAAGTTCCTGGGCAGCATTCCACAATAGTGGATGTTCTATAAAAGTTCACTATTCCTAAAAACCTTCTAAGAGATTTTGAATTCTCGGTTTTCTCATAATGTGTACTTGATTGTATTTTTTCAATCAAAGGTCCATTTTCGGTTACATTATAGCCTTGAAACTCGATTAATTCTTCCCCAAAACCACTTTTCTCAGGATTGATGACAATGCCGAATGCATTAAATACTGCAAATAATTGTTTCAAATGACCTCGATGTTCTTCCTCATTTTTAGAAGCTATCAAGAAATCGTCGATGTATGGAAAACAAATCTCAAGATCTGCAGTGATTTGGTGAATATATCGTTGACACGTCTGTGCTGCGTTTCGTAAACCAAATGGCAATAGTCCGAATGGCGTTTTGATTGCTGTCTCTTTCTGCCATGGGGATTTGGTGAAATGCCTTCACAAGACTGATTTAAAAAAATGTTCAATATTAGGTAATGGATATTTATGCAAAACTGTTATCAAGTTCAATAATCGATAATCGCCACAGGCTCTCCTGTCTACATTCGATTTAAGAATCATGTGCAAAGGACTTTCCCAAGGGGTACTTGAGAATCGAATTATGCCCTTTTTCATCAAACATTCGAATGATTTTTTGGCAGCAGCTAGTTTTTCAGGGTTTAATCGACGAACCTTGCAGTGAATAGGCAGAACACTGGCTATTATTTGATGGCGGACCTTTGTTTGTTTCATGAGTTGCTTTACCTAGAGTGGTTCTCGTGAGTTTAGAATAGTCAACTGAAATACGGTGATATGACAAAACTTTGTTTATTGTTTAAACAACAGGAAAATTATCTAACGCACATGATTTACAGAATAGTGATTGACTTGTATGGGTGTCTACAATCATTTCATTAGTTACATCAGTCAATAAACCAAATTCCTCGAGAAAATCTGCACCATTTCTTCTTAGTCCCAGAGAAATCATCAAGATGTGTTATCCAAAAGTGTCAAGTATCGTTCCGTTAGCTGTATACGAAGGTTTTTCGGATTACTGTATTCGCAGTGAATTCAAATTTTTGGATGCAATTGGAACATTAGATACACTATCAATGAGAAAATCAATTTTTGTAACAGGTTAGTGAATGAAAAGTCGACTCTTTTTCTGGCCAAAAACGTTGGTCATCAACGACAGATCAGCTCGTTTGCTGAATCACTTTTACCTTTATAAGTACAAGATGGGCTCTAAATAGATCTAGTTTTTCACCTGTAGTTTGGGGTAGATTGATTCCGTATCCTAGACCTCGATTTTGAAATATATTTTTCATTCAATTCATATTGTCTTCTGAAGATTTAGTTGAAGTAAAAGTTTCAATAGTACAAGTATCTGTATTTCTTGTACTTCTCATCATCCCGTCGGCAATGCTCATCCTATGATTTTGTATGAAAAGCTCCTAGTACTTTTCCAACGGAATTCGGCAACTTCTTCAACCATGCAAGAATAATGAAAATTTTTGTCATTTGATCAGAAGCCTAATGGATTATTTCTCTACATAAAAAGCTTGCCTTCCTATCACCCGATTGATACTCTCAAAATAATTTCAGAATTTTCTCTTCATCAGTTATTTGGTAAAATTCAATCAATTGGGTTTTGAAATGTCATGAGAATTTTGATCGTTTCCAATTCAAATAAATTCGAGTTTTCTTCAGGAATAATACAATCCAAAATTGAGAGGATTTTTCCAAATTTCACTGTTTCAGTCATTAATATTGCAGAGAGTGTCGATATCATTGTTATTTCAGAAAGGAGGAAGAAGAAGTGATTTCGCTTTATCAACTTTTTTGTTCGGATCATAGGATATCTTTGTTTTTTTTGAACAAGTATGTCGTTACTGAAAGTATAGCTTTATTATTCTTGTCTTCAATGAAATGTTCAAATTTTTTATTGGTAGGTATGTTTTTAATGTTCCATAAGTTGAATTCATAAAAATTTAATACTGTTCACTCTTGCTGTGATACAATCTTAGACTGATTGAGGCAATAGTTTAACACTCATCATTGTATAAAAGCTTTAGCAGAGTTGTGAAGTCAAAGTCTTTCGGATTCGCAAACTCGGGATACATCTCGATGATTTATGGTTCCAATTTGGTTTTCAAATCTGATACTGCTCCATTAGTGTCGATGTCGATATGATTTAGGATTTTTGTAACTTTACGTCTGTTGAGTTGTTGCCGAAGTTTAATCATCTTTATGTAGAGAGTTTTAATCTTTTTTTTTGGGGGGGGTCACCAATTGTAGTTAGCAAATAACTACTAATAACTTTTCCAATAGGAATATATTTACGACGTTTTGACAACTATCTATATTAATATCTGACAAATAAATGAACCTCATGAAAATTGTTTTTATGTTTTGTTTGTTCTGAATACTTTATACTGGACGCTAATGACTGTGATAGTGTGATACCACAAAACTGATAATCAGTATGACTGAAGATTACTCCAACTTTGAAGAAGATATGGAAACTATTCTCATCAATATTCAATTCGAAGTCATCATTTGAAAAGATGAAATTCCAAAAGGGGTTTTATCGATACTATAGCAGTATATTAGTGATTGACTTTCATTTCATAGAAAAATTGATGAGTCATTCCATTCTAAAATCATAATGTTATTTAGATTTGAGGCGAACTGATGAATAAAGATTCAGTTGAGCAAAAAATAATATCCCAAAAACTATCACCACTTGTTTTCACCCGAATTTCCATCGATAAATTGGAAATATATACAGGGTGATTCAAAAGTACTTTGACAAACTTCAGGAGGTGATTCCTCACAATTTTCTAATATGAATTGTTCAAATAAATAAATTTCCGGAAACGCTTCGTTTTCAAGATACAGAATGTTGAAGTTTTATTTTTATTTTCGTTTTTTTCAAATAACTTTTGAAATACTGAACTTAATTAAACGAAACTTGGTAATAGGAGGTTTTTGAGGTGTCGAATTATTCGAAACTGATGTTCTTATTGCTTTTACTCGTAGGGGGCGCCACCTACATGTCTTTTTCTTTTTTAAAGATTCATAACTTTTTTGGGCGTACTTCTAGCATATTTTTCAGTAGAAAAGTCGACTCCTCTATCATATCTACGTAAATAAGCTACCCTTGTTACTAGTCGCTGTAAGCAACCGTTTTCTAAATATTTGGGCTTAAAAACTTCAAGTCGATTATTTGATAATCGATGCATGTTGAAGTTATTACGAATATTTTGCATTTTCCACAAGAATGCTTTGGAAATAAATTTGACGTTTGTGAGTAGTTTTGGTAATTACATATTTTGTGACAGTTAGACGTTTTGTTGAAGTTTCCGTAAGTGGAAGTAGAAAACACTTATTTTGAAAAAATGGATTATTTAAACGATAATTCTCATTTAGCCGATATGCATTTCGTTTATGGCCTTGCGGATGGCAATGCACGCGAAGCAAGACGTATTTACCAGGAGCGATTTCCTAATCGAGTACTGCCTTCAACTCCAACATTTGCTAGTCTCCACCGTCGTTTGGCAGAAACAGGTAGCTTCAAGAGGGCAGCTGGTATTATTAGAAGACCACGAGCAGTCCGAACCCCAGAATTGGAAGAAGCTGTTTTGAACGCTCTCGAGGAGAATCCAGAAACGAACACAAGAGTAATTGTTGAAGATGTCAATTCTACTCAGTCCACAGTTTGGAGAATTATACAGGATCAACAGTTTTATCCATACCATATTCAAAGGGTACAAACTCTTTTGCCACGAGACTTTCCCCAACGCATTACTATGTGTCAATGGTTTTTGAGAAAATTGGCTGGAAATCCTCAATATTCAAGATATGTACTCTTCACGGACGAGGCAAACTTCTCCCGGAATGCTATCACAAACTTTCATAACAACCATGTTTGGGCTCTCGAAAATCCGCACGCAGTTAGTGAAAGGCATTATCAGTATCAATTTTCTGTAAATGTATGGGCGGCAATAATTGATAATTACTTGATAGGTCCTTTCTTTCTTCCGCTCCGACTGAATGGCGCAACTTACAGACACTTTTTAGAAAATGAATTGCCGGGACTACTTCAGAATGTACCATTAGAAATTCGTATCCGCATGTGGTTTATGCATGATGGGGCTCCGGCCCATTTTAGCGTTGTAGCCAGGGAATTCCTCAACACAGTCTATCCAAATCGATGGATCGGTAGGGGTGTAGAAGAACCTAACCAGGCGTGGGCACCAAGGTCCCCAGATCTAAACCCGATAGATTTTTATTTTTGGGGACATTTGAAGTCACTAGTTTATAAGACTCCAGTAGTGAACGAGGAAGATCTAAGAAACCGAATAGTAGACGCCTGTAAAACAATAAGAAACACACCAATAATTTTTGAGCGGGTACGAGATTCAATGACTAGACGACTGACTGCCTGTATCTTCGCTGATAGTGGACACTTCCAACAATTCATTTGAATACAATTTAGTTTCGTTTATTTTAGTTTATTCTACATATTCAAAATTTCCTGAAATAAATTGTTGATATTTCTTGCAAATTTTATTAAAACAAATACTAACTATGCACCCTTGATACAAAAATAACTATTTCGCTTAAGGATGTCATAAACGAACGTACCCAACAGTAATGACCTCTTTAAACGAGTAAAACGTCAAATTCATTTTCAAAGCATTCTTGTGAAAAAAGCAAAATTTTCGTAATAACTTCAACATGCATCGATTATCAAATAATCGACTTGAAGTTTTCATGTCCAAATATTTAGAAAACAGTTGCTTACAGCGACTAGTAACAAGGGTAGCTTATTTACGTAGATATGATAGAGGAATCGATTTTTTTACTGAAAAATGTGCTAGAAGTACGCCCAAAAAAGTTATGAATCTTTAAAAAAGAAAAAGACGTGTAGGTGGCGCCCCCTACGAGTAAGAGCAATAAGAACATCAGGTTCGTATAATTCGACACCTCAAAAACCTCCTATTACCAAGTTTCGTTTAATTAAGTTCAGTATTTCAAAAGTTATTTAAAAAAAAACGAAAATAAAAATGAAACTTCAAAATCCTGTATCTTGGAAACGAAGCGTTTCCGGACATTTATTCATTTGGACAATTCATATTAGAATATTGTGAGGAATCACCTCCTGAAGTTTGTCAAAGTACTTTTGAATCACCCTGTATATAGATCCTACATTTTCAGGAGGCAAGACTTTTCTTCAATAATGTTACCGTTCTTCATAGATTTTACTTCAAATTTTGAACTATCGTATTGGAAAAAAGCAAATACTTTTTTTGTTCAACTGAATTGCTTATAACTTTCAAACTATTTGTTTGGTTTGCGCAATTTGGCACATTATCAAATTGTAAATTATTGTCGATGAAATTACGAATTGAAAAACATCTCGAACATATTATAATTTTATATAAAATCGAACTCAAATTTTGAACTAGTGAACTAGTATATTTTGCAGGATATCATCTAAGTATACATTGTAGGTTAATAGAAACAAACACGTATGATTTGTGTTACAATCGAAATATATTTGTTACCGTATAATGTATTTAGGGTATGTTTTCTATATTGTTGTTTGATACTTGGCTATTGATTTTTATATATGCCATTCCGTTTTGTGATCCTATGTTGACGTAATGTCAAAAAATACAAGGAAACATTTCTCAGCGTCAATTTGAAGAAACATTTAGGTCATGAAAACAAAAAGGAAATATTTTCACAAATTTCAACAATTCCATTGAGAAACAGCCATATGAAATTCATTTCATTTCTATTTGTATGCCATTTGTCTCTGATTAGGTTCAGAGTCAATCTTCCACTTTATCTCTCATTGGACTCCTACAGAATCTCTATTGTTTTCTAGAAAGCTATCAAGAAAGCCCCAGATTTCCTAAATTCATCAACTATGATATTCTGGGAAATGATCTAACAACCCTTTACCAGAGGAAGTTGAAGGAAATCCTAAGTCAATTATTTTCTACTATTTCGCCAATTGAAATTGTTGAGGTTCTCTCAGACAAAAACCATGTTAATGAAGCGGTAGAACATAAAATTCTGACTGTGTCTAAAAACTGTCTATCGCAAAATTATTTCCAATTCAATGGCAGGTTTCAGTTTTTTACGGCAGATATCTTCATTGGTGAAGTAACTTCTATGCATGTCTGAGCTCTCCTTTTGCTTATTCAGAATGAAAACACTGTAAATTCAATGTTCATAACAAATATAAAATCATGAACACATATCTAAAACTTTCAACCCTGTATAAGGTTACTTCATGAAATATATATTTTTGAAAAGGTTGGTCAGCTTGAAAATTGTAGAATAACACACATTCAATACGGCGCTAATTTGAAGAAAACGTTTCTGAAATAAAGTATAGTCAAAACTGAGGGGTTTATTGTTGTTCTGGGCTCAGTTCGCAACGGTAGTGCAATTTACAAAAACTTATACAAATAGAATTTCATATGAAAAAATTCTTCAATTGACTTTTTTGATATTTCGTGGAAAAACCCATTTGAAGAGGACATTGGAATTTGACGAATTACGTGACTTCATTTTTTGGTTTTTTCCATTCTGAACAGAGATTGGTGCCAAAATCATATTCTGAATGAAGCTATCGATAAGCAAAAAATCTCAATCACATAGAACCCGACTGTTATTTTTTTTTTGTTTTCGGCATCAAGAAGGCCATTAAAAATGCTACTAGTTTGTCCATTTAACCGAATTTGTAGCATGAACAATAACGGAGTTGGCAATGGTGCCGGCCTAATTTGGAATACCCTGTATATGGAGATTGATTTCAATTATTAACAAATAGGCTTGATGAAACACGTGTTGCAGTTTTCTTAACCCATAAGTGAAAATCTCACAATGAAGTGTTATTTCAAAACGTCATGAATTTTCATCAAGTATCTGTCGATCTGTATTTTTCTAGATTGTGAAACGTTATGAATCCCAAGAAGTCTTAGCATGTATATCTAAGAACAAAATAATATTATATTCCTTGTATGCCATTTATCAGATGCAAGAGATTAACTCGTACAAATTTCGATTTTAAATATTACTGAAAGTGTTGAACACCCTAAATTTAACAAGTCAAGAATGAAAACGGTATTTGGAAGTTTGATAATAAATTTCATTATCCCAAGAATATGTTTCTATAAATGTTTCCATGATTTCTTTAATTGTTATTTTATTCATTTCTTGCGTTCACCTGCATTCTTTCAATTTTTGTCCCTATCAGCAGAAATTCTCAGAATCATCGGGTTGAAAGCAGTAAGATATATGAGGAATTTTGATAAGGATTATAAATAGCGAGAAAAGCATGCAAAGAACTGAAAGAATTCCAATTCATTCACCAATAAAATTAATTTTAGAAAATGCCTTTACCACGAAAAACTTTAATTTTTCACTAATTGGAACCATCAGTAAATTCTCACCTTTCATCAGTGCCGCTCGTTTTAATCTTTAGTGGAGGCACGGTAGCTTAAACAATAATGTTAACCACTTGCTTCAAAATACCTACAAGAAATATAACTTCCAAAGTAATAACGATAACATTTTGTGCTGGCGCCACTTCATAGGTGGCTGATAAAATATTGATGAATTATTCAAAGTAAAACAGAAGCCGAAGCCTATTCGTGACTACGTGAATTGATAATGGTTAGAATTTGAATACCGATAAAGGAAAAAAACTGATTTGAGTTATATTTGCTCTCAGCATTATTGGAAAATATAAATGCAATGGAATGTGATACGATAGAACACCACGAATCTAATTGAAGAGAAGTTAAATTTAGAACCAACAACAGTGACCATAAAAATAAGTTATTCAGATAGAATCAGTTGGATACAAAATAATATGGAAAATAATAATACATGGTGAACCGTTACGGATAATTGAAAAATCAACAATTTATTTGCTGAATACGAAATATCTGAAGACACCATTGAAACTATACGATTTTGAATTTGCCAGAAAAAACTATGAAATACATGCAAAAGTGAATGAATATGCTCGAACTTCTATTTCGTTTATTTGAGTTCGAACGAAGAAATGGTCCAGATACAACATTTATTTTGGTTCATAGCTTGTATGAATCATGTTTGTACAACTTCAAGAAATGAAAGAAAACAATTGGATGTTGACCTGTGATAGTAAACCCACCAGTGACATTTTTGTCAGAGAAAGAAAACTTTGACGTACTTTACAGAATAAATAATGATTTGACCTAATTCATCAAGAATTCCAAAAAATTTCAATCACCTGAACTTCAATACTTTCCAAGACGCCAACTCGTTGGATGGAATGCGCTTGATCTTTATAGATTCATTTTACGTCAGAAAATGCATAAGTCAACTCATGATTCTTGTATAAAAATGTATATTGGTCAAACGGGAATTATTTTTTTACAAAGAACGAATGAAGATAGAAGTATTTTGGGCAAAAAAGTTTTGGCTTTCTATTTCAACATCTTCAAACAAAAAATGTGGAAGAAAAAAAGAAAGCGATTCATTTCAAAATACACTCTTCACAACAATGAGTAGATCATGTGAAGAAATGATTTTCAGACACAAACTGGAGTTCCGTTGTGGCGTACTTACTTCAGAAAAATTGAGTTTGATTAAAACAACATTCCCAACAACAATTTTATCTACGTCACAACCAAGGCGTGGTTTCGAATTTCTGAAGATCTGATTGAAAAATTAAGATGTTCTTCAGTTAGCGAGGAAGACATAAATGCAGATATATGAAGTGAAGCCAACAAATAGGAATATATAATATGAAAACTGTTATGGAAAACCAAAGTTGCATAATAGTTATAACTCAATATTTTTAGTCAATACGGATTGTTCAATCAACAGCTGTCAATTGAATCATCAATTGCTGGATTCCATCTAGAAAAGAGCCATCCGCCTGATTGGAGACGCGAACAGCATGCAACCTTGATAGCCTGGAACATCGAGGAAGTGTCCAAGTGACTTGGCACATTTGATTCCATCAAGAACAGTATACGCGACAGACTGTGGCTGCTCATCGTTTTGAGGTTCAACTCAGTACACCTCGAAATTCACTGTTTGAGAACTCTCCCATCTGGAGAACTGCGTTTATGTGTTCGTGTTTTGTCCATAAAAAATATAGACATGAATAATATTACGAGGAAAACATTTACAAGTTCAAACGATCAATAATTATTCTGTATAACAGTAATGACTGAAACGCATAATGACTTCTTTATTTTCAATAATATTCACGTGACATTGAAGGAGGAGAGATGTAGTTAACCACTCAGTCTCAAGAAGTAGGTTTTCACGTACTTTCATATCCTGAAAGGGGGGGATTCCACGTCATTCTGGAGTTGCAGACACGATCAGCCGGAAATTATTCTAAAAAATTGTCCTCTACCCGCTAGTTAGTGGCGTATCTCGCACTGAGTATCTTATATAATGGACATCGACTCTAACAATCAAACCACAGTATAGCAGGCAATGAACAATCACGAAAAGTTGAATTTCCCGGTTGTGATTGGATTAATTCAACGTCAACTGCGTATTATCATCTGAATCTGATTCGTCTTGATCTTTTCTTCTTCTTTCAGGCCTGAAACGAAGATATCGTTTCTAAAAAATCATCGCAAAAACTCGAAATTGTAATATCCTGAATAATTTACCTTGGACTTTTTTTTATACCTTTCAAGTTAAATAGGTAGGTACACGAAGTGTGAAGTTTATTTTATCAAACAGCACCGACTCTTTTTTCTGCTCGTTGTTGCACGCTAACTTTATTGAATCATATAAATATATATATATAGGTTTTCCCAGGCTCTCACAAATGAGCTGTCATGCTGTCTGAAAATCTTGTACAAACAAAATTATTTCCAACTTGTCATAAGCTCTGCCTACAGAGATATGCATTCAGTAGTAATTTCATAAACAACACCTTACAATGTGATCGTCACAAACTTTATCTCCAAAACTATCATATGTTCCGCTAACATAGTAGCTTTTTCGTAGTCAATATCACACTAAAAGGTAATTCTTTACTCTAGCTTTCATATACACAACGTAATCACATTGAGTGAGAACTATCCACTTAGGTACTTACTCGATCATAATTACCTAAAGCATTTACTCTACTTTTATATACCTGAGATACATCCTCAATTATGATTACCTCGAGCATATAATCACACGTTGAAAGGTAAGACCTCGTTAGTCCGTAGCTCGTACAAGTTCCGACTTTTGAGAGTTGACGTTCGTAAGGGGCAACAGCTGCTTAACGTGAAAACATATTTTTTTCAACAGACATCAATTCTACATTAATGATAATATGTCTACGAAGACTGGAATAACATCGATTTCCAATGGAACAATTTCAATAATGGTAACCTATTTATATCCAGTTGGTTATTCAGTGAATTGTTTGAATATTTAAGTTTATTAATTTCCATTGCTTCCAAATGATATAGCTTTCAATCATTTTGTGAAATTTCTAATCTCCGTTAAAGATATGATTTTTTTCGTAAAGATAATTTGAATATGCTGAACTTGTCTTCTTATTCATATTGCTCATTTGATGTTCCTGAATACGTTTCCAATATACAGGGTGGGCCATCGAAAACTTGACATGGAGGTTTTGGGTACTAATCTTGCAAGTCCGACACACTTAGACAGGTCAATTCGTATTAAGAGGGGGAGAGTTTTTTCAACCATTTACAGCGTCTTCACTTCAACCCCGGAGCAGAGGGGTGAACAACCCTTGGAATTTAAATAGGGAATAGGGGGCGAGTCACACATCTTTTGAAAGATCTTGGAATTTTCTAAACAATGATGTACATTTTTTCAAATTTGGACGTATTTGAAAGAGTTCTTTCCGATAATTAACTTTTTCAATATTGTTAATAGCTACAAATTGTTGTACGTTACTGCTCAGTTGGAATGTATTTGGAACTCTTTTATTTGTTTCTTACGCTACTTTTTTGTTTATTTTTCAGTTCTCCTCTGATAAGAAGATTATTACAATTAAGAAATGGTTAAAAATGCTGTTCCTATTTCTCATTTTTATGTTAAAAGTGATATACTGGTAGTGAGTGCCATAAAGTGTTGCTGAAGAAACAATGGTTTACACAACTGCAGAGAGAGTTGAGTTGATTGAACTGTACTATGGAAATAGACGTTGTACTGGGAGAGCCGCTGAACTGTTCAATCAACAATATGGGAAGAATGTGTCGCAACAGTATGTTTTCGATTTAATTGCAAAATTTCGCATAACTGGATCTGTAGCAAATAAAAACCGGCAAATTGAACCACCAGTAACAAATGAGGCGACACAAGTGGCAATTCTGGGCCATGTTAAGCTTGATCAAATTTTGAGCACCAGAAAGTTAGCATTTGTTTCCGGGGTGTTACGAACTAGCATTCGGTGTATTTTCAAAACGCACAAAATGCATCTTTACAATATCAAATAAACGCAAGAACTGAATGAAGATGATTTCGACGACGCTTGCAATTTTGCGAGTTGGCTAGTGAACGAGTGGTGGAAAATCCACATTTTGTTTTCAACCTTTGCTTCAGTGATTAATGTTCTTTTCTTCTGAATGGCACAGTTAATCGTCAAAATTGTCGCTATTGTGCTGATTCAAATCCTCACATTTTTCATAAAGTGCATACTCAACGTCCAGAAAAATAAAATGTATGGGCTGGAATTTTTAGTGACCGTATTGTTGGCCCATTGTTTTTAGAAGGCAATTCAACCGGACAAATGTTTCGGAGAAACAAATTATAAAACTGCATTTCTCCTAGAAATGTTTTCAATATGTATATAAAACTGCTATAAATAGGAAATTGGCACCGTTTTATAAAACATTATAGTTATTAATAATATTTTGTAATGCCTTTTACAAACACTTCATAACAGATTCATAAACATTTTGGCAGTTAATTTGTCTAATACTCTTAAAAAGTAGTTTTGTAAAGACTTCCCTAACTTCACTTTTGCAACATATTTAAGCGATGCTTATAAAATAATCAGAAGACAGTTTTATAAGAGTTTTTAAGTAGTTCCAAGTGAGCGTTATGAAATATAATACAGCCGAAAACGATAGCAATAAAATAAAGAAGTGTAAAAAATGTTTTCTTGAAGACGCAAGAAGTGATTTTGTATTGGACACTAGGAAAATAAAATAGATATGTCACCAACTGAAAACTAACAAATAGAAAGGTTGAAGCCATTCTAAAATTTTACTTTTGCACTCATAAAACTGTTGAAGAGATTGTTTGTGTTTCGAAGATTGATATTTTCACTGCAAATGAAATTTTATTGACAAATATATAGCCTATTATTAGCAAAATTTAAGCGCGCCACTCATTTATAAATGTTTCTGGTAAAATTATTAATTATACAAAAATTCACTCTGTCGACGTATTGATTTTCTAGTCGCAAATTCAACTCACTTTATTCTAAATAATATAATGTTATGATATTTATGTACTTTTCAGCTGTAAATATCACTATATATGCGGTATTTCATATTTTCAACTCATCTAATTTCAGTATCCAGGATCGCTATCATTTAAAATGGCGTCGTTCTATAAAATAAATTGGTATCAGTAGCAAGCATTTCAACGTATTTTAGCTACTATGTTACCCCTATAAAACTGTTAAGAAACACTTAGTTCTGGGAGTGATGGTATTGCGGCAGAGTCGCACTACTTTTAAAGTTGTAGGTTTCTACAAAAATGCTTGTATGAATGGAATATTTCTCACATATAGTTTGGATAAATATTATCTGTCGGAATGTTTTGGCTAAAAAGTTTCTTTTATGGAATATAAAGGCTAAACGACGGGTTTTAACCATTATAATAACCTTTTCCTGTTTTTCGCAAAAAAAATTTAAGGACTAGGTTAGGTGGGATAGTTTAAGGTCTTTTTTTAGTATCTCCAATATACATGGCGACTAAAAACTTCCAGAAAGTTTTTTTATGGAACACCAAGTCATTTATTCTTCTATTTGAAGCACCTCGAACTGAATCTAAAACTTTTATATACCCCCTAATAAATGTTGAATATGGCCGCCATTGAGTAATTATGTATTTTTATTTATATATTCAGGATACAAACAGAAAAATTCACTACAGTATCCACACAATGGAATTATCATAAAGTTGAAAGTATAACTTATAATACACATATATATATATATATATATATATATATATATATATATATATGCATATCAGTGTGTCTAAAATTAAGGATGAATTAGAATTGAACTGTATTGAACAGTAACAATGAAAACTGATTATTAGTTATTGACAGAATGTATAAATGAAGTATAATTTATAAAAATGGGTTTTCAATATTTTTTTGAGCGAAAGCTGCGATGGAGGTATTTTGCTAGAGTGTTACCTTATATTACTGGAGTTTTCTCCCTACACCAAACCGTTCTAGATCCACTATCAAGATTTCCGACCGTATTTTTTAATAGATGGATTTTCTGAAATAACGTAAAAAAAACAAACTAACCCTATCCCTTCTTTTACTAAACAAAAAATTATAAAAAAATATTTGTTACAAATAGAGTATTCGAACCCGCCACAAAAATTATTCATACGTCAATTAGTCAACATCCCAAAATCAAAGGCCTTTTAACGAATACCTATGAATACGAACACTGTCACGAATTAATTATAGAAAGCGGGTATCGAACCTATACAATCGAATTCGAACGCGAACGCATACGCTCAAATCACCAAATTATCGGAAACCAAGATACTCCCAAATGGATAAAATGCCGTGAATCACCTTGTATGGTTCAGCTGCTAAAACTGAACACCCATCCAACCTTAACAACTCATTTCTACATGAAATATTTTTTTGAAACACAACTAAGCACCCCGTTATTTTGATGGTTTTTTACACAGAATAGTAAGAATACGGCCCTGTTAATATTTGTATGTCTTTCTGCTTCGCTGTGGCTCTGCTGTCGGTACACAACTATTGTGATTGTTTATAAGTTAGTTGGAAACATTTTTGCTAATAAACGACACTTTGGTGATATAAATTACTTATATTCATCATATATTATCTTTTTTATGATAAATATCCGTTGTCTAATGCTAATAAATACATGGTGAATATTAGATATAACCTATATGAACGCCGATGAAATATTGTTGATATTTAATTTATCGTGCGTTTAGAGGAAATGACTGGTGATTTTTTTGATGTCAGAATATATATTTCAATTAGCTTCAATAATTGACCAGATATTTGATAATTCAGGCCTATATTTTCAGTTGATAGTTTTGTCTGTTTGAAGTTGGATTTGACTCATTTTATCTACGTTCAACCAACTCTCATGGCCAAAAATTGATGCTGATGAGCTAATACGAATCCATAAACTAAAACGAAGTCATTTGATGACCTACCAAATCGCTGAAGAACTATTAAAGCGGAAGCTGAAGAATGACGATACAGAACAAGAAGAAATTATCAATTCTATGCAAGCCAAAAAGCAAGCAGGGTTATTTTCATTCAAACAAGTTGTCACAGAAAGTATGGAAAAGCCACAGTTATGTATCCTTTATGGGACACCGTGGTTTATGGACCTTGCTGTACCTGAATTTGTCATCATTTAAAGGGTTGTAACACGAAACTGCTTCACTCATAACAAAATATTCAGGTTTTCTAAATAGATAACTAAAAACTGAAACTTGAAAGTGCAAACCCTTTGTATTTTGCAGTCCTCCAAAATGTGAATAATAAGGTTGAGTTACTAAACCCAATGCCTTGAAAATATTGAATTCACTTATGTTGTACCTATACTCAATAAAAAACAAATATTTCAAAGTTGCTGAAGGATTCATTTCCACCACGATTTCGATGGTGTCCCACTTGAATAAACAAACAAAAATATTCTTACTAAACATAACTAAAATTTTGAAGAATATTTCTGAGCTCTGATTAGGAATCGATGTCAGCTGGTTGTTCTTAAATGCTGCATTTTATTCTTGGTGGCAGCAAATATATATTAGCAAAATCAATTTGATTTTATAACAGTTATATTAGTGTTTTTGAATTGTAGTAAATATACCATATTATAAAATAGTTGGGAAATTATCATTGAAGTGACAATATGGTAATGAAAATAAAATAAGCTTGAAATAGTTTTATAACTATCATGAAAATCTCGCAGAAAAGTGTTATAAAACTGCTACAAAACAATTTACTTTTATAGGAGAATAAGTTTTATAAGTTAGTTGCAAAAACGTTTCTGTGATAAGTTCCTGACTATTTTATAATGTTTTTTTTAATTTTATTTCATAAACGTTTCTATGACAAATTTATAAAACACTTTTATTGCCTACAACTGTATTGTGTTCACCGATCATCATCTAAGCATTTTGGGAGTAATTATAAAATAATAATAAAATAAAACTGTTGCAACACCATGTAATTATAAAACAACTTTGCTGGTTGGGATGCTAACATGAGAATAGAGTAAATAACTTCAACTCTGAATTCGATATGGTTCGTCTGAATAAAAAAAAATGTACACCGTTGTTTAGAGAATTACAAGATATTTCAAACGATGTGCGACTCGCCCCCAATTCCCTATTAACATTCCAAGGATTGTTCACCCCTCTGCTACGGGGTTGAAGTGACGACGCTGTAAATGGGGAAAAACTGTCCTCCTCCCAATAAAAATTAACCTGTCTGAGCGTTTTTTAGGATTTGCCAGATTAGTACCCATGTCAAGTTTTCGATGGCCCACCCTGTATACGACAGGACAAGTTCAACAATTCAATTCATATTCTCCTGATTTCTGGAATTTGCATGTTTTGTCCTTATCATTTTCAATTAACTTTCTCAACGAACTACGTTGGAAAAAAGAGTTAAAACGTGATTCTACTTCAGTGTATGAGTTTCTCCAATACCTGCAACACATTCAACAAAAATGTCACGAAAATTTTGAAAATTCCGTAAGATACTTAAACATTATAAAAAAATACCTAATCATTGAATAGGCACATAATGTATAAACTAATTATAATTTGTGTTTAATTTAAAAATTTGTGTTTAATTTAAAAACAATTGGAATGATACCTACCTAAGGACTAAAAAGTTCACCTGAGCTTAGGTAACAACTAGTTAAGAATCTGAAATCTGATAATTAAGTGGATGACCATATAGAATTTAATTCTTCACTGCTGCTAAATCTGTTTTTTAATGTGGAAATTGGTAATTAGTTCATTACATTTGTTGAATTGTTCTTCTATGATGTTTCAATTAGTTTTCATCTGAACTCAAGTAAAATCATTAGTCATTAAATGGGAAGAAGGTCGTATGATTGAAATTGTAATATATGAAATATAAATTGTAATTCGTTCATTTAACGAGTTGGTGGAAAAGAAAAAAAAATCTTTTTGATGATTCAAAAGTCAAAGGAAACAATTTTCCAGTCAGTTTTTCCTAAACTGAGATGAAATTATTATTAACTTGTTGTTGCCCGCGGCTTCACTCGCGTAGAATTTGGTATGTCACATCAAATTTCGTGACAGACTATACTTTAATATAAGAGCGGGCAACAGCTAATTATCTATATTTCTACTTCAAACATACATTAACTGAAAAAATATTCTTACTCCACTGGGTGATGAATAGCTTCGAGAATCGAATTATGCTACCTATAAAGAAATTTGCAAAACTAAAACAACTGTCAGCGACATCTCCCCTCACGCGTCTGCCGGCGTTCAGGTCGCGTTCTTGGTGATTGCGCTTCATTGCTCAGACCGCTCCACAACCCCCACGCATCGTATCTCATCGCCTTACAGTAGACTCGACGCGTAATGGCTTACTGCGTTGCGTCAAGTTAATCTTATCGTGATAATTTTCAAAGGATCAAAAGAAAGAGGACTCCTGATTCTTTCATCTGACAGACCTATGTCATTTGTCATATTAAAATTATGGAGAAGAGATAACAAAATCTCGTATAATACGTTGTGAGGAGAGTTCCGATAGCTTGATATTAGAAATAATTTGACTTTTAGAGAGGCCCACAACTGATAATTATACGGGGTCTGAAATATTTCACAATTTTTGTTGTGGAATTCAAAAAATATTGATGCATTCCTTTTATAGTTTCAAAGTTTGATAGGAAAGTTAAAATGCATTTGTTAACGAGTTCGTTTTATTCGGTACTCCTACGATGATTACCAAATTAGAAGTGTGAGATCTGCAACCCATAAATTAGGAATTACACAAATTATAAATTTCACAAAGTGAAATTTAGTCGTTATGGAAAGGCTTGAGATAGCCATTGTATAGCGATGCACGTGTTGAGATTGTTGCATTTTGCGAACTATCCAGTTAAAATATCACAATAAAGTAGGTATTACTTGAATACGTTATGGATTTGCATCAAGTATCAGCCAATTCCATCACATATGATGGAAATGAGTTAGATCTTTATCTGAAATATGGTATACTTAATATTCTTATATGAAGAGTTGCCTCTTGAGTTTGAACTAATATTAGAAAAAATTTTAGATCCGGTAGAAAAAACACGGCAATTTTCATACTGATATGAATATATTCGATGTGTATGGATCTCTTCATGATTACGGCTGACTTGTTTTTAACTGAACTTTTTGAGTATTTGTGTCGATGAAAATACGTTGTTCTATTTCATTACTTTCAAACAGTCAGATAAAAAAAAAAACGTTTAGATAATACGTCACGTCAATATACATACCAGTTTGATCAATCATGCTAAAAACCACATAATAAAACTTGTTTTATTTGCTGAAACCGTTTCATGATGTCATAGCCCAATCATATTTTACTTTTTACTACCACTTAATTCACAAGATCGCACCGGAAACATTATTCATTCAAGAATGAACAGCTTGATTTTATGATAAAAGTGACGGTTCATTGTCGTAGCCGTTCCTATTGTGATATAATAATAGTCGTAGAAAATAACTTGAAAATCTCTTGATATCATCTGAAATGATAAAACAAACAGAATCATCCTACTTTTTTCATTACGTAATTTGTGAAATAAATCCCAATGGGATGTATGGATATTTTTGAAAGTGATGAATTTTTAATGAAGGATTCCAAATATTGATGATTGAAATTATTAACTTTTCTGAGAAATCTAGAATTTTCAAATCCAATTCATCATCAATGAAATTTTGAGATGAAGTCTCTCGATATTATGACCATAAATCATAGAGAAAATGCACTTATATGGTATACGAAGACAATCCAAACAGCTGAATAAAAGACTAATGAACCAGGTCTGATAAATCCACTGAATAATACTATAAATGATTTTTTGGGAAAGAAAGTTTTTGACTTTCTACTACTCCATCTGATACAAAAAAATGATCCACACATCCATGTATAGAGTTACTTATTTTCAAATTGATTAATCCTTCCTTTCTTTGGAAGATTCTCTCATCCATTTTTTTGTATCAGATGGAGTAGTAGAAAGCCAAAAACTTTCTTTCCCAAAAAATTAATCACTCCTAAAAATATAACCCTTTCAAATCAAATAAGATTCCTCATGGCTGGGATTAAATCAAATAGGTGAATGAATGTCATTACGATGTCATCGATGACATAAGCAGATCAAGCTTATTCCGTGACATTCAAAATCGTAATTCATGAATGAAGTGTGTGTATTTTCTATAATGTTATCCAATTTGGTACTGAAGAGCCTTAGGGCAAGTGTCTTAAGGCGAAACACGTGTATACCAGTTAGGGTGACAGTGTTCCATGTGAGTACAATTTATTACCATTCATTCAAAGTAGAACTCATGTGAATGATATCTGATTCTTATTCCTCCACGAATGTTCGATATACAAACTGAATAGAGAAAAGTATCTTCTGTATAATTCAGTGTTCATATAGAAGTATTTGTTTCGAAAGAATTTTTTCTTTCGTGTAATTCAATGTTTATATGAAAGTAGCTGTTTCAGGAGGACTTTCTTTCAGTTTGTGTCTGAAAGTTACTTCTTTGAATGATCTACACATCCATGTATAGAGTTACTTATTTTCAAATTGATTAATCCTTCCTTTCTTTGGAAGATTCTCTCATCCATTTTTTTGTATCAGATGGAGTAGTAGAAAGCCAAAAACTTTCTTTCCCAAAAAATTAATCACTCCTAAAAATATAACCTTTTCAAATCAAATAAGATTCCTCATGGCTGGGATTAAATCAAATAGGTGAATGAATGTCATTACGATGTCATCGATGACATAAGCAGATCAAGCTCATTCCGTGACATTCAAAATCGTAATTCATGAATGAAGTGTGTGTATTTTCTATAATGTTATCCAATTTGGTACTGAAGAGCCTTAGGGCAAGTGTCTTAAGGCGAAACACGTGTATACCAGTTAGGGTGACAGTGTTCCATGTGAGTACAATTTATTACCATTCATTCAAAGTAGAACTCATGTGAATGATATCTGATTCTTATTCCTCCACGAATGTTCGATATACAAACTGAATAGAGAAAAGTATCTTCTGTATAATTCAGTGTTCATATAGAAGTATTTGTTTCGAAAGAATTTTTTCTTTCGTGTAATTCAATGTTTATATGAAAGTAGCTGTTTCAGGAGGACTTTCTTTCAGTTTGTGTCTGAAAGTTACTTCTTTGAATGATCTACACATCCATGTATAGAGTTACTTATTTTCAAACTGATTAATCATTCCTTTCTTTGGAAGATTCTCTCATCCATTTTTTTGTATCAGATGGAGTAGTAGAAAGCCAAAAACTTTCTTTCCCAAAAAATTAATCACTCCTAAAAATATAACCCTTTCAAATCACTATAAATGATCTTGCACATGAGAATAATGATTAGACCTCGTAATTATATCACGCCGCCAATGCCATGATATGTCCAAGTTCAGGTGAAAAAACACCTTACCCTCGCCTTCCATGTGGACCTACCTACAACTTTGTAGGTACCTATGGCAGATACCCGACGGAAAACAACAACTAACCCAGCTTATGCCGAACAGAAAGCTGGAGTCAAACCATCAGGCACCTCCATCTTCCATTCGGAAGATTCGTCGCAAGTAACTTATATGGATATGAATATATGAAAAGCATGAGGGCCATTTTTTTTTAAAGCAAACTTAAATGCTGAATAATCAAGTTATGGCAAACATCAATAACGCCGTCCAGTTAAATCATTTATTGCGAAATGAAAAACTTTTTCAACGAAATAGAAATCCCTTTCATTGCGAATAATTAGTACTACAGTTTCTCGATTATTTTTTTCCATGTTGATGAAGTGGAAAAAGTGGTCCCACATAATAGCCACCCATGTGACTCGATTTGACTCTTCTGGATTTTTTCTATGGCGATGATTGGAACAGAAAGTTTGCATGATGCAGTCAACTTCTATAGTCAATTCACAGGTAGAAATTATTTGTAAGCCCCACCTGAAGAGAATACAAAATGTCAATTTCAACATTGTATGCAAGTTAACGTTATTCAATTCGAAACTTTGTAAGCAAAGAAGTAAATATCAATGTTTGGTTTCAATTTCTACTTCGGAATGAAAAATTAAATAGAAACTTAGGAAAGCATATAATTTATTTTTACATTATTTGTCGTTGTAATATCAAAAAGGCCATAGCTTGGTTGGAAATCGAAAGACCTTTCAAATAGGGTCACTTGACTATTATTTCCAATTGGAATTTTTGACATGAGGGTTGTTGCGGAGAGAGGATGGATGACAAGGGTTTGCTTAATAAGTAAAAATGTGTCCCTCTGAAAGTTGACATTGATGTGGTTCACGAATTCGTACAGTTTTGATATCAAATGACTCATTTAGGGTGACACGTTTCAAATGGAATGCACCGTAGGTAAAATTTTCAATGACTTTCGAGTTGAATCGAAGTTTAGTTAGAATTTTCTTACATACAGTCTTGAATTGATTTTCTGGGAAGAAATTTTGGGTACTTGATTTTATAGGTTCGAAAACATAATTTAGAACTACAAATTTCCTTAATCACGAAATCATTCATCACGTACTGTTGCAACAATATTATTTTCATGTACGCTTGTGTATTGTCCTTGACAATCATCTGCGGTTCTGGCAACTCAATCTTGCTTTTAGCCGTACCCAAACCGGAATAATTTGTTTTTATAATATTTTTGTCTCAACTGGCGACAGACAGTATGCCAGGTTAAACATCGTTACTGATTTTTATTCATTCATATTTCAGATGACAAGACGTTTTTCTGTTGTTTCAAGTTGGAATATATATATATATATATATATATATATATATATATATATATATATAAATATATATACATTTGTGGTTTCAATTGATAGATCTTGTGCTTACAAGATCTATCGATCTATCGTCGAATACTTATAGCATCTCACTTCACCGAATATGTTCCCTTTTATCAACAAATCCATGACCTTTTCTGCCTTCAATCGAAAAACACGCGAAATAATATCGTATCGATCATGAGATTTTTGTCCTGAAGGTAAATGCTCATTTATGTCACTCCAGCGTGGGTTACATGTAAAAGAAATGAAAAGGTCGGGACGACCGTAATGTCTAACATAGGTCATGGCGTCTTGCGTTTTTTCGTGCATGTATCTTGGTCCACCAGTAAAAGATGATGGAAGTACTACCATTTGTCCCAGCTGATTTGCTTCAGTATCTTGCCGTCCAATTGCATCTCTTGAATGACTATAATTATCTGCGCGAAATTTGGATTGATTGTTTTTTATGTAGTTAAGTCTTTCAGTTTCTATTTTTGCGTATTCATCTACCAAATGTTGACTGAAAAGCGTGCGACATTCAGCCAAAAAGTTATTTTCTCCTTCTCTGATCATTATTCAGTATGAATAAAAACTTACAGCACAGACTGTTTTTTGGGCAACTTAGTTGTAGGATCGCATTGTGGTATGTTGATTGAATAGCCATTATCCTTCCAGCAAAACATTAACGGGTACTGCAGCGCGTCATAATCTCGATGTACTCATTGATACGCTGAAGTGGGTTACTTCGGCTTTCGAGGATGATGTCTCTTCGGCCAAGATGCTGATCTACCAATACAACAGCCACTTCATTTGCTGTTGGTGCATTAAATCTGCATCTGTCAATCAATCAGATATTTTATATATGGGTTCACCACATGTAACATAAACTGCAATTGTTTGAATAAATTTGGTCTCAATTCAGGAAATTTAGAACATCGAATATCAGCTTCTCTATCATCTTCACCGACGAAATAAATTTGCAGAAATTGTGCATCCTGCCCAGGTTCCGGAAATTCACTTCCAATTAAATGATAGACTTGTCCTTGAACTTGTTGGTGAAAAATCGCCTTTTCATTTGTTTTCTACCAAAGGAAGTCATTTGGAAACAGGCATTATATATTCGGATATCATCCATGAAGTGTACATGATTTGGGTAATCGTGAATTTGATTCTAGATGAATTCACTTCGCGAATGATGCCTTTTGTGGTTTGCCTTGTGACACGTTCTGAAAGCCATGATTTGGAAGAAGTATTACTTTCCTCATCCACAAGGTGGGGTGGAATGCACTGAAATTATTTCAATTTCATATTCTTTATCAATAACCAGAGCTGTTTCACTCGTAGGTCTCTGAGTTATAGCAAATTTTATATTTTCCAAAAAAAAATTAGAGAAATTACGTTGAGCCGTAATTTCTGGGCTCGATTCACACAAGAACGTAATTTCAGTAAAAGAATTGATAAAGTGAAGAAGTCCAGTTAGAGTTAAATTCATAATTGTGAGGAGATATAATTTTACGAGTAAACTTCACTCAGACATTGAACAAAAAAGATATGCGATGCCTAGAAAGAAGAAGAATTTCTAGAAATTTATTGGGAAATCTCATTACTGGCGAGCTTAAGAGTGATAGTCATTTTTTGTGTTCTCTGAAAATCATTTTCTCAATTTGAAACGAATATAACTATAACTTTATCACCGTGTCCAAATCCCTCTCATACTTTGAGGCTGATAGTCTCTTGAAATTTATTTCATGTTGAATTATGTTGATGCCACACGTGTTCGAGATTTTCTAGAACGGTTTATGAAAATCAATAGGTTGCATTAACTATCGAAGGTACAATAACTTCAACTGTATCCGGAATTATTTTCATTGAGAGCAATATACATACGAATCTTGATGAAATTTGCATATAAAATGTTTTTACACTCAAGATAAGCTATAAATGTCGTAGAAATAAAAATGATCCACTTTATAACTCTATAGATATGTCACTGTAAAGGTGAACTGTTCAAATTTAATGTCGGATATTATTATGGATAATTTATTTCCAATCAAAATTTCAATCTGATAAATATTTTTCGGTCCTTTACCGGGAGGCATCACTTAAACGACAGTTTCAGGTTTGTTTGATGGAAGCAATGACCATTTCAATTCAGAGTGTTAAACTCATTCATTGTATTCTTATTTCGAATAAGATTTTTGGTATATTGAAATTGAAATAGATTTGTATTTATACTGTACATACAAATTGCCAAAAAGTGAGGATGGATCTTCAGCCCTATTGGAATTGAAACGTTCTGATTTCACTTTTCCCAAGTAGTACAGTTTATTCGTGAGAAGACACATTGATGACATAATTGAAGAATAACAATATTCTGGAAATATCTCTAGTTCATAAGTTTTCATGTATTTTGTTATTGAATTTTTGCTTCAATTTGAAAAAGGAAAAATTATCTGTGAACCCTTTTTTCAGAATATATGAACACTACTCTAGAATATATCAGGTAACGTTTACGGAAAGGATTTTCCATTTTCTGACTTGAAAGTTAACGAGTCATATGGAATTTGAGATGATGGGTGAAGGTTCTGGTAATGAGGTTGGTAATGGCAAAGAATCGCCAGATGGGATACCATTGCAACGGCTCAGGCAGCGTGAAGGGCAAATGTTTTGTTGCTGTGCCGGCTGTTTCCGGTTTCAAGGGTGGGAATATAAAAAAAAATTGCATGACAGCTCTCCTAGGTATTCGAAGGCGTCATCCTGCATAAGTCATTCGAAAACCGCTATTTCTGAAAGTCAGCAGGGTCCTTCTAACATCAGTCCACAGGAAAATAGCAGTTGCTGAGAGGTCTACTAGCATCTTCAAAATCGATTTCTGCAACATCAGAGGACTCAACTCAAATATAAACTCAGTGCACCAACACCTGCCAGCATAAATTCTCATATCATTGCAGTCACAGAAATCAAAGTCAATGCTTCACGAACACAGTAGATTTTCTATATCCCGGCTATAATTTCCACTCCCGATTCAGAGATAACTTTGGAATATTTCTTTTTATTCGAAACGATCTCAACTGTCAATGAGAGGAAATGCTGGAGCCCCAAAACTTTGATGTCATGTGGTTTAAAATGATATCACAGATGAGCACTGAATTCATATGCTGCGTTTATCGACCACCGCGCGATACCCAATATAGGACATCATTGTCTTCACTTACAAACACCATTGACTTTCTGCAAATCAATCATACCAGTGCCTAAAATTTTCATGTTCGGTGACTTCAATATACACAATATCTAATGACTCAAATTTTCTAACGTCGACGACGAACAAGGTCGCGAAGCTGAGGCTTTTGCAATAAGCAACGGACTTACCCAGATTATAAATGAGCCAACCAGGATTCCTGACCTTGATGAATTATATGCTAGTCTTCTATATCTATACCTAATAACCATCCCAAAAATTTGCACAGTCACTTCAAAGTCAGTCACCCCAAGATCTCCATTGGGATCTTCTAACCATAAACTCATTTCAGTGTTGAGTGAATCACCAATAAATGTTGGGGAAACATCCATGTCGCGCAAAGTTTGGCATGACAGATCTGCTCAGTGGAAGGATCTTCGAGATCATTTGCGAAATTACTCTTTGCTAGATGTTTGTTTCAGCTTTAATGATCTATCAACTTGTTCTTTTGAAGTCACCAAATTTATTCTATAATCCATGGATACATGTATTCCTTTTTCAGGAAACGAACTTCTAACGTTAAACCTTGGTTCAACAAAGTTTGCAAGCAAGCTGACGCATTCAAAAATCCCACCCACTGACAGTGGCGCAAAAATCCCGGAGCCGAAAACTGAACTAGCTTTGTTAATGCTCGCAACAGCTGAAACTCAAAATGAATGAAAGCATAAAACTTCATAATCAGAAAATTAGAAATAAACTGCTTGCCAATCTCAACGGGTAGCTGAGGCTGTTTATCAAAACTTCATACAAAATCCATGATTCCACTACTAACACAAGCAGATGGTTCAATTGCAACAAGCTTCAGATGAATCAAATCTACTAGCTGAACAATTTGCGTCCCATTCCACAGTCGATTTTCTGGAAAAGGCATCACCCACTATTCCCACACCAGAATCCACAATGCCGGAAGTTACTTTTCGACAAAGTGTAGTCAGGCGAATTTTGAAACAGCTCAATATCAACAAAGCGTCTGGTCTTGAGGAAATGCCTGTCATCTTACTTAAAAAGTGCCTCAATCAACTCGCACCAGTATTTTGCAGACTTGTCGTCTTGTTGGAAGATTGCTTGCGTTCAGCCCATTCCCAAAAAGGGCAAGAAAAATCTTTCAAATAACTATATACCAGTCGCTTTGCTATCAGTGGTATCAGCAATCATGGAAAAGGCCCGGAACCACCATATCTTTGAATATTTGGAAGGCTTCCACATCTTGAGCTATCATCAATATGGCTCTCGGATGAAAAGATCAACAGGCCACGTCATATCGTATGTCACCCATTTTTGATATTACGCAATAAAGAAAATGGAAAATCAAGAGCTGTTACGCTTGATATTTCTAAGGCCTAGTGACCGTGTGTGGCATGAGGGTTTGCTTGTTAAACTTTGATGCTATGGCTTGTCGGATCCTTTTCTAGTTTAGCTCTCCAGCTTTCCTATAAGTGGCCCCCTGTGGATATCTCTCGAATACTTTCATCATCAACGCTAGGGTTGCTTAGGTTTCCATATTGTTTCCAACCCTCTTCTTACTGTATATCAACGACTCATTAAAAAAAAAAACAAAAATCCAATATTTTGCTCTGCTGATGACAGCACATTTGTCGTCATTCCATTTGGATTTCAGGAAATCGCCTGCTCATGCACATCTTCATTGGCAGCAGGAAGTTGCATATCTTAATGAGGATCTAGAAGTGATTTCGAATTGGGGTGAAAGTAACCAGTTTCAATTCAATGTCACGTAAACTCAGACATCGATTTCCTCCAAAATGGTAAATGTCTCCGAACCGGATATAATAATGTCAGGACAGAAAATTCCGCTTTTTGCTCCAAAAGGTTTGTTGGGGATTAAAATAGACACCAATATGTCTTGGCACAATCATGTCGCTGAAATTTCGAAGGTTGCGTCACAAAAGCTGTTCCGAACCAGAAAACCATAGTCTTTTTAATGTTACTATTCCATAACGACCAATGTTGACTTGTTATAATTGATTTGCGTTTGTACATCTATAGATAATCAAATAGCTAATCTATGTAATAATGATAATTTTATAACATCTCCGTTGATACCAAAAATGTAAGTGAAAACCTTTCAACAAATTCGATTTTCCCTTTTAAATTCTGAATGTATGAATTCCTTCACAGATGAAACCAAAGTGAGTAAACTATTTCGATTCAACAAGGTGAGCACATTTGTTGAGATTTTATATGAAATGCTAGTGGAATTTGAAAAATTCCTAAACTTTTACAGTGGCGAATAAACTTTTGAGAGATAATAAACCATTTTTTCAAATATTTTATTTTGTTCCTTGCCTTCGATCGCGTCGACTTAATTTTTTTTCTACCATATTTTCTAACAGCAAGAAGTTCTCATGCATTCACTTCATACACTACGAATGAATGAAGATGACTAAAATTGTCAACTTCTGACAATGATAACTTCGTTAGCAAAACACGCGTCATGAAATACTATTTTCGTTCTGGCGTGGAAGTAATTTCAAAAGTTTCATTTAACGCCAGAGGTTAGGTTAGGTTAGGTTAGGTTAGGTTGACTTGAGCTCAGCACAACGCTTTGTACTCAAATCGGTTAGTCGTTTTTGAGTTCAGCGCACACAAACTCGCAGATATACGGATAACAGAGAAAACATCCAAAATCATTGTTTTTGTTCTAACAAAGAACACCAATAATATTTTTTGTCATGTACAGATTGCGATCAGTTACACTTTCATTATATGTCTGGATTGATAAATGATACCTGAATTTAGGATTTTTACCCAATAAGACTGCAATATTAAGTACCTACTATGTATATATGTAATAATATATGGCTCAATCAAATGAAATATTCCAAAATGATGATATATATTAAATTCACAATACTAACCACTATAGATACAAAAGTTGAGAAAAACAATATTCAGATATTTGGGCTCCTACGATTAATGCAACCTACGTATCGTTAGGAAATTGAACTAGCTATTATTATCATTCCATATATTTCATAACACATTATTCATGATCTCTCAATTTTTTATTATAACTAATAGAATAGTCAACAATAATCATGAAACATTTTTTATAAATGTTCATTAACTCTCTGATATGAATGATATATGTTCAGGAGTATAAAATACTCATTTTTAATGTGTTCATTTAACAAACCCATAACTATAGGTGGTAATTTTTATAGCACGAATCTATTATGATTTGAAATATTCCTTAATTTAATGTATTACGCGTTAATGTGAAGTCGTAAATAACTGAAATGAATCATGATTCATATGTTAAAAACTTTATGAAACAACTTGACTTCTTCAGAATGCTTGTCGTCATGGATAGCGAGAACGTACATAATAATTGATGGAGAATTTATTCATGTACTTTTGAAAGCACACGTCATATCTACTGGTGATATGTAGCTGAGCTTAAACGTTTTTTTACGAACAGACACCAAATGAAAAAAACAAATATTACTGGAACCCCTTGCAACAAAAGTATGTGGTAACCTGTATCAAAGAAGTCATTATTTTCCGCGTTCTGAGAGGAAAAGGAATCACCGGATAATCAATGACATCTAATAAAGTAAAACCTTTTTATCTTGACATTTTTGAAGATTTCTACCTTCCAGAATCTGAACAAAATAATAAAATGCAATGACAATCTTCATACATGTGTAGAGAGGGCAAAGTTTTCAGTTCACCCCGGTAAATTACTGCAATTTAATGAGTGTCATGCATATTTTTTCATTAACTCTTTTAATTTTAAAACTTTCTCGACGAATATCAGAAGAGTTGTTATTAGAAATTGAAATCTGAACTAATATTCATTTTTGATAAAGTTTTGTTTCAATTTCGAGAGGTGAGTGTGGATCAATTTCAATTTCCATATTTTTAGTTTGACACATAATCATAATCAAACAACATGACAGCGAATCAAAACGATCTCATACTAGTAGTATCATTTTATTACAGCAGTATAGTTTTTATCTCAAGATTATTTTGTTGAATTCATCACCAAACAATTCTGACATTCCATTCTACATCCAATTGAACATTAATTATTTTATTTATCAAAAACAGTAAATTTTTATTTTTGGGATTAGTGAGTATATTTCCAACTTGAACGATGCAAATCATCGATAAATAATGAAAGAATTGTTCTTGTCGACAGTCGAAGGTCTTTAAAATATAGACATATAAATTGTGTCAGACATACGTGGACTGTAAAAAATAAGCTGGATATTCAAATTTCGCGGGCTTTGAATTTCGACTGGCAAATTTTCCAACTTCATGTCATTACACGCGTCAAGAACATATTTTCACAGTTTCAACTGCTTAGAGTTTTTAATTTGTTGATGAGAGGCATGAAAGTGTTTTGCGTGTTCGGAGATTTTCTGCTATCGAATGAAAGGGATCAACGAATTGACATCAAGTTTTGTGAAAGAGATGGAATTGAAAGTGCTTAACAAAAATATTCGAAATATTGACAGTGGCATACGGTGATTTCACTCTGAGTTAGAAATATGTTTACGAGTGGTATACGTTTTTCACAAAAGGCCGAGAAAATGTGAATGACGACGTTCACCCTGGACGCCCCAACACATCAACAACCTATGAAAATGTTGGAAAAGTGAAGAAAATTGTTATGGAGAATCGATGAATCACTTACAGAAAAGTTAGCCGGCGTGTTGGCTGGCTCATGCCATGCAATTTTTTCGGAAATTTTGATCACGAAGTTCGTTCCAAAATTGCTGAAATTTGATCAAAAATCCGTCGCATAACCATCGCTCGAAAAGGATCATAACTGGTTACTTATTATGGGTATATGGTTATGACATCGAAACCAAAAGCCAATCGTCTCAATGAAAGAGCCCAGGAGAGCCAAGACCAAAAAAAGCATGTCAAATTCGATCAAATATCAAGGCTTTGACTGGTTCCTTTGATTATCGTGGCGTAATGCATCAAGAGTTCTTGTTACATGGTTGTACGGTCAATAAAGAGAATTTATGAACCACTTGCGAGAAGCGATACGAAGGAAACTTTCGAACACAGCGTATATAGCGTGCTCACTAACCGACCACTCACGAACAGAGACGGTCAAAGAGAGAGGTTGCTGATGCGAAGTGAATCTACTTTTTTGATAGGTGTATAAAACAGAACCAAATCCAGTTTAATTTCTGGCCTGAATCACTTATTACATTGAATACAACATTGCATGAATTTATAATACACTCAATCAAATGCCTTGATCTCGACAAAATAGTAAGGTGCTCCGATTCACCGATTCATCTCTGAATGACTCGCTTCAAAATAGTATCATGTACAAGCAGATTCTCAACAGATGGGATCAAATTACATCAGAAGAAATATGTTCCAGAGTAACTCCTCAGCCACTTTCGTTCCTGAATTTCCATATTATCATCATCCGTTACATTTGGAAATACTGATAGTTACAAGCTACGATACCCCATAAACCGGAGGCGTAAAGTCACCGTTCATTATAAATGTTTTATAATTTTTCGGACCGAAACAAATACTAAGAAATATTTTTCCCAGAAGAAGAAAAATTATTTTGCTATAATTTCCACGACAGATATTCAAAAACTGATCAGACGTTGAACCATACTTTTCATATTCTTCTAGGCTGCCTGTTTTTGATATCAAAAAATCTCCCAATATCTGAATCCAATTGGGTTGTAAATAGGATGAAAATTCGGATTTTCATTACGAATGGCCATCCTCAGAAGTGAAAAAACGTGTTCAGACTGAAAATTAGGCTTTCACTTCTCATAGTGCCCTTCCCAAACACATCTCTCTACACTGGCCCATTATGTCAATACATATGAAAAAAATTTAATTGATCCCACTCTGTACATGAGAGATATTTGTGAAAATATACAGACCGTTTTATATTTCATTCGAAATGGAGGTGGTAGAGCCAAAAAATAAATTCGAGTTATTCTAGATTTGGGCAAATATTTCAAAAACAACCACTGATATTCTCGATCTGAAAAAACATTATTTTAGTTCCCGAAAATACGGAACTTTTGTCCGATTCAACCGACCTTGTAGGTCTTACAGTTTCCGAGATGTCAATAGTGGGATCAGTGAATGTTCTTCATTGATGGATTCCAAAACACTGTTGTTCAGAGTTTTTGTCTTTTTAGTAATCTTAATTATATTCTAACTGATTTCAATGCGTTTTTTACTGATTTTCTATGGTGTTGAGTGTTTGATTTATTCAAATCGCCTCATCAATAGAAAACTTATGCAAAGAATCATCTCAAATATTAGTTGAAAAAACAATACTGTGTACCTGATTTACAATAGTTATAGATTATAGCAAATTCATGAGGACTTACCCACGCTATCAAAGCTATAAAAAATATATTGAAAATGTCAGTTGATCATTCATGAAGATATTCCCGATTCATTTCGACTTTTCTAAATTGTTATATATCATCAATACATATTATATTGAAAGTGTAAGTGTCTGGACATGAAAATATTATTGAGGTCTTCATTAACGAGATAAGCACTAGACAGACCTGTTTTGACTCAACAGATCTAATCAGTGGTGCTATGCTGAACCACTAAATTTTCCTAAGAAGAACAAGTCGGTCTAGGCTGAACCACTTGACTGTCTTGGAAAAAACAAACCTGAAAGTAAAGGTGATGATATATTTTGCTATGAAGACTCAATTCTCGAATATTAAAGATAAACGAGGTTTGGTTTATAATTTCAATTATGAAAGTTCATATTTCATCTAAATTTTTTTAGTAGTTCATATTGACTGAAAAAATTTGCTCTTACATTTCGCGAATTTTGAAAGGGGGTTATGCAAATTTGAAAATGTTATATTCCAACAGGACATTTCTGAATGGAGAAAGTAATATTATACTTTACAATGCTTTAGTACTTTCACATGCTAACTATGCAGACGTGGCAGTTTGAAGAGTGGCAGTTTCAGAATCCAAAAGCTCGAAAATGCATGCATTAGGCTAATTACGAGTATGAGGAAACGAAAAAGTATTTCACATCTGTTCGGGGATGTGGGTTGGTTGAAAATCAAATCCAGACGAATATTTAATTTTGCAACATTTTTTCACAAACTCCTTGAAACAAAAAAACTCTCTTATCTTTCCAAAAAAAAAACCTCTAGAACTGACATACATCACCTCATCTTGAGATTCAGGACACATTTAAAAACACCACATCAAACTTTTCTATTTCGCGGATCTTTCACTTACCATATCATATAATCGGATATCCATTGAATATAAATCTCTGCCAATAGGGAGCTCCAAACGAAATACAAAAAATATATTTTTACAATAAATAGATCCAACCAATGGAATTATGTCGAAATCAATTAACCTTTCTCCAAGCTCAAAAAATCAATAAATCAATATACATTATTGTCCAAGAAAAGATACTCTTATTGACAAAGCTTTCTATAATCTAAAGTAAGTACATAATTGAATTTGACAAATACCTAGTATTGATTATATACCACAGGTCGACAAATACAAAAATTTTCACAACATAGAAAGTAGCATCGTCGTGAAAAAATTATTTACATAGCTTATAATCTAAAATGGATATATGTATGATCAAATTTATAAATAGTACATGAAGTAAGTTGACAAAGGCAAAAATTTATCACAATACAAGAAAGTGAACATCATCGTATAACCCCTGTAGGGAATAATAGGATTTGAGCAGAAGTATTTTTTTGACTTTTTTTCGAAAAATATGGTGTATGGAGATTTCTCTCAAACAGGTTGGCAAATTGTTATATATCTTTTTGATCTCATACATTATTGATTTTTCAATTAATTCTAAGTGGGAGATGGGGAGAGGTAAGTTTTTTCTCGTTATTTGACGAGTATTATGGCTTGTTCGAGTGCGTTCAGTATCGGAGACTTTGGACTTGTGCTTATGGTCCAAACATAGAGTTTCAAGTATAAAAATTCAGCTCTGTACATGAATCTGACTGCTCGCTTCTGCAGGACGAAAACAGAATCGACCAATTTCTTGCTGCAATAACCCCAAAATGCAATACCATATCGCAGGTGTGATTCGATTAGAGAAAAATATCTCACCTTACTTATTGGTAGACCCAGTTCCTCAGAAACAACTTTCATTGCAAAGTAGCCCCAAGCCAGTTTTCTTTTGAGGCTTTGGATGTGGATATGGAATTTTAGGTTACTATCAATTTCAATGCCAAGAAATTTCGTACAGCGTTTGTTTTCAATGGTTGTAGTGTCAAATTTAAAAGGTTCATGAATGTATTGGAAGGTTAGAAGGCTAGTTTTTTTACATTGAAGCAGAGATGGTTTGAGTCGCACCAGTGTTTTACCTTCTTGAAATCATCTTCCATTTTTTATTTTAGTACCTCAAAATTTGACTCCTTTCACATCAGTCTCGTATCGTCAGCAAACATTGTGAACTGGCCCTGTATATTGATACTGGCTGTCATTTATATATAATAGGAATAATATCGGCACAAGGACTGAACCTGGTGGTTCGACACTCCTGATATTTCGTAATTTAAAGTTGAAGTTGTTCTCTTTCTTTTTCACAAGTTGCTTCCTGTCTTATTCAAGATATTTTGGTATTGCAAAAACTGCAGCATCCTTGTTTTGACAATGACAGATAATGAAGAAATTGGACGGAAGTTCGACCGATCTTCACTGTTTCCACCTTTGTGGATTGGAATGATAACTGCTGTTTCTAGGAAACACAACACTGTCAAGTGTCTTCAGCTAAGGTAATCAAGGGTCCTCCAGAGATACTTTCCAATATACTCAAAGGAATGTCGTCAATACCAGTGGGTACTTATTTTATTTTTTTGTTTCACGAAATATTTCTCGTAACTCGTAATATATTTTGTATTCCAATTTCGCTGTATATACTGTTTGCACTCTTCTTGATAAAATACTTTTTTTTCTTTTGTTCGTACGGTTGGATGGAACATCAATCTCTGCGATGATTTATTATATGCAGATATTGAATCCTACCATTTGATTGGTTGTAATTGTATGGAACCATCATCAGAAGCCATTATTATCATTATTATTAATATTATTATCATTAATATTGTCATTAACACGAGAAGAAATGACGTTTTTTTTTCAGACAGATCAGATATCTGGTCAGATGTTTGATAGTAGAAACTATATCGAAGTTAACACTTTTTTTCTTTCGTGCATTTTATTGCTGATGTTAGTATGACCTTGAAGCATACTGAAAATTTCAGTCATACTTCGTATATACTTTTCAAGAAGTAAATATATTTCTATTTATACAATATCAGAGGAAACGTATTTTGGAGGTTTACATTATTTTCAAAACGGAAAACTGACGTTTCAGAAAAAAAGTTTCTACCAGAAAGTTGGGTTTCTTGAATATGGGGACAGTTTCATTAAGCCCCATTGTATCCTATTATTCACAACTGCACTTCTCATGGATGAACTGAAAAATATTCCATTATAATATACACTACAAGATTATTGAAACTTTTCTCAGTTACTATTCTGCATATCATATCCAGGAATTATTCTAAACAAGTCCGAAGTGGAATTGTGAAACTAGACATTCTGTATTTTCTTCGACACTAATTTGAATCGATGTTTATTCATTTTGAATGCAGTTGGTCTATTAATACTGAGTGCTCGATGCACTTAACCTAACTGGGACAATTTTATTTCTCAATTACCACATCTTGAGATTAACATTTATATTGCATAGAAAGTGGCCTTAGTATGAAATTATTGGTTTGGTGGTTTGCTTACGCTATAAATATAATCGAAAATTATTGCCTTCAGGGAACAGGTCGAACATTATAACATTACTTTCACACATTCTGCCAGGGTTTCATTAGATTTATTGCAGAATCTATTGCAGTGTTCACTTGCCGATTTCCCTTTGAAAATATCCATTGAACTTGATGGTAATTGTCAATGAATTATTCCAGTTCGAAATATATTGAAGTGACATGTTTCATGGTATTGCAGATGACCAATGTGAACAGGTGTATTAATATATTTTTGATGAATTGTGTTTGGAAAAGTTTGATCATCTATCAAGCAAGGGGGTTTAGGAGTAGATACGCCTTTTTCTCTCCAAGTCTCTGGGAAACTCTGTAGCATCATGGGTTCATTGCGTTTTCACTCACTTTTTTTAATGATACCCATTTCAATAATCTTATTTCCTATCCTTATCCTAATTTCCTACAGTTTCGCGTACAACTCTGTACGAGTTCTTCATTTGATGTGTATCATATTCTGTGAATATAGAATATAGAATCAGGTTAAAGCCTAGTTTTGGTGTCTAATCTGGTTTTACATAATACTATTTGCATTTTACTTCATCTTTTGTATGTAATATAGTTGATTTAACGCTATTTTTGCAAAGCCCCTTCTAAAACCTCTCCCAAATGAAAACAGTAAAATCTGGTTGCTGTATGAATTGTGAAGAATAATTTGTTCTCTAATGATCGACGTAAATAATCGAATTCAACAATTATAAGCCATAACATTTCATTGAACAAATCCCACGCTTTTGTATTACGAATTTCATTCAAACGGAGCCATAGTAAATGTGGATATACATACGATGAACTTGATTAGCATGAAGGACAAAATTAGAAAGGATTCGTCTCTCTGCATTCATTCATCAAAAGTGGAGTTGAACACCTATTACATGAATTAGCGTAGGTTCGGGCTTGAATTTGTTATATGATGAAAGTGGTTGGTCAAATTTTGACTACTGTAGAAGATATTGATAGTACCGTATTGCTGAGAGATAGTTTCCAAGCTCAAAACTGATTTGAATTTACTGCCAAACACAGTGATAATATTGATTTAGACATTATCTATCTTGAACAAATTTTGAAATTAATATGAAGCTCTTCGAAACTGGGATGAAGCGACCAGTAGGAGAATAGACGTTGGCTTGTACTCACTGAATACTACTTCAATCTGATGAAAAACTATTAGCTAAGGAGTCAATTTATTAACATGCCAGAACGGCAGTTTTTCAACATAGAAAAATGGTTGTGAAGTACCAACAGAATAGAAGTGATTCATTTAATGTAGAACAATTACATAAACATCAAGCTGAAGCAAACAATCCAAATGCAACTCTCAACGTTATTTCCAGAAAATTTGGCGTCGCTTGCAATACGGAAAAGACAAATGCAATACACACTGTTCATGAAAAGGGATAATACAAGTCTGTATTCATTAAAGAGCAAAGAAATGAACCAAAAGCGCACATTGTTAATCTGCAAAATATGTTTCAAAAAATATATTTAACTGATGTAAGGTGTTAGCATTTCAATATGCGACAAAAAAATTTTCACATCCATTCAATGAGCAAGAAAATTGCGAGAAAATATTGGCTGATACAACTCAGTTAAATGAAATATTTTCACGTACAGACATGGCACATGAATATATTTGAAAAGATGAATGAATAGTCTGGTTTGTAAGTATCTAAGATTTTATGGGGATCACTTATTGAATGGAGAGTCTTTATTTTCTTCAGTTTCAATAAACGAATTCTTATGTTATATTAGATATATAAGTTACGCACTGCCGGCATACGAAATTTTCGAAATCAGTGACCCACGTGGTTCAAGTTTGAGGTTAGAACTGAGTAAATCTCTATTCCGATATAAATACCTGGGGATATTTTAGGAATTCTGGTTGGGATAGTTCACATGCTTCGAAAAACGGTGTAGAACTAAAGACCTCAGTTATTTATTTTGGTCACCAATAGTAAATTATCGTTTTCAATTCAAATTTGCAGTGAAACACTGTAATTTTGCCTATTTTTTGGTACCAAAACTTATAACTGCAGACTTTTCAGATTTCAGTTCGAAGTTATGAACTGAAGAAATATCAGAAATAGTCTTAATCTGTACTTGTCCTGAAACAACACCTTTGAGCTGAAAAGAGAAATATAACTATGTGCCATCTGTATAGAGGTGAATTTCACATTTTTCAACAAATTGATGGCCATCACACAAGCGGGACAGTAGCGGACCTTATGTACATTTGAAAATATATGAAGCCTCACAAGTATTTTCATCTAACTCTACTTTGTGAGTACGATTGGAGTACTTTCTTTATTAGAGCTTGTCGAGAAACCGAAGTATATTAGCTTTTCGTTCAAGATTTCATAATGAAGGGTATCAAAAGCCTGACTGAAATCCAAAAGTACCAAACGTGTTTAATGGACATCACCAACAGCTTTGAAGAGTTCATACGTGATTTAAAAAAAGGCCGAGGTGGTGCTATGGTGTGGTCTGAATCCTGATTGTACCGAGATTATCATTCTGTTGTCAAATAGGAAATACCTGATCTGCTCTTTCAGTGCGATAGAGTCTTATCCGTAGTGCTAGGCTCAACCACTGATAAGACTTGGTGGGTCGAAACAGCGTTGCGCTGTTTGGTGTTGGATCATAAGTTCATCCAATCGATGATACAATTACTTCAATAATCTGATTTCACCTGCCTGATTTCCTCAATGTTTCACACGAAGACACCAGTTAGAATGACAAAAATCACCTAGTTCTAGTAACAAGTAGAGTGAAGAAGGTAACATTTTTCCAACAATACTATGCAACTATCTGCTATCACAACAAACTTGTTCGACATCTTTGCCTGTTTTATACTCAGTCTTTTCACATAGACATAATTTAATGGAAGACGAACGTTTTGGCTTTCTACTTCTCAATCATTATACAAAAAATATGGGAATATTACAAAAAAAAATAAAGCAATTAATTTAAAAATACATTCGTTAGAATGATTTGTGAATCATGCGAAGGAATAACTTTCAGAAAAAAATATACAAAATATATTTTTTCCTATTCAGTTTGCACTCCAAACATTCGCTTCAAAACTATGTTCAATCATGAAGAGGTGATATAAATGGAGTATACTTTTTTGTGTTATCTTGATGCTATCTATAATCAATATTACTAACTTGATGAATGCATCTGAATATTCATTCTCTTGTAGCAATCTCAACTTTGTGGAGGTTTCGCCCTCAGTCTTTTTTAATGAACACATTCACTTCGAAACGGAATAAAACGTTTTTGGAGAATTACAGGAGTAGTCTGAAAAGTTTCCGACCTCAACATGAAGATAGCAGCACTTGCAAATAAAAAACTAGTGAATTTCGTTGTTCATCTGTTGACAGTTAGTCACTAAAATTTTAGTCATTTTGAATGCGCAGTTGTTATGTAACAGTTGTTTGAGTGAGTTGATGTTAGTGTTTTTATGAAAATGGACAAAATCGAATATCGAGCTATCATTAAATATTTGTTTTTGAAAGGCAATATGCCTACGCTAATCAAAGATGAATTGGATTCTGTGTAAGGGGACTCTGCATCATCATTCACCACAGTGAAATTTTGAGCAGCTGAATTCAAATGTAGCCGTAAGAGTTTGGGAGACTATGAACGTTTGAGACGTCTAAAAACTGCTACTACCGACGAAAACATCGACAAAGTTCTGCATCCGTCGAGCAAGGTTATTAACATGTCAAAAAGAACGTATTTGTCACTAATTGAATCAACATTTAGGCATGAAAAAGCTATCCGTGCATTGGGTGCCGCGTTTGCTCATGTTAAACAAAAACGTGTTCGAATGAACATTCACAACGCTCTGTTGGCGCAGCTTAGGCGCAATAAATCTGAGTTTTGTCGCCGATTGATTACTGTGGATGAAACTTACATACATCATTATATGCCCGAAACAAAAATACAGTCCAAACGGTGGGCTGCAGAGGGGAAACCGGCTCCAAAAAAAATGTTTTTTATCAGAAGACCTCACAGTAGAGGAGCATACTACGCATCCTTACTTGACAATCTGAAGACAGAACTTGCGGAAAAACGGCCACATTTGCAGAGAAAGAAAATCCTGTTTCACCAAGACAACGTACCGTTTCGCTCCTCAGCGGTTGCCATGATTTGAACTGCTCGACCATCCGTCTTACTCATCAGATCTAGATCCAAGTGACATTTTGTTTTCTCACCTAAAAATTGCGCTCGGAGAACAGAGATTTCCGTCAAATGAAGAGGCAATCACCTTCATGAACAATTACTTTGCAGAGAAAAACGCCGAGTACTATTTGGATAACTTATAGAGATGGGAACATCGCTGGGAGGAGTGTGTAGAGTTGAAAGGAGACTATGTTGGAAAATGAAAAAATAATATGAAAAATGTCTTGTATATTTTTTAGGTTGAAAACTTTTCAGACAAACAAATCGCAGATTTTTATAATAATGTTTGACTGAACTGAAAATCAATTAGTAGTAAATCGTTAATTTCTAAGTAACCATATGCCGTTAATTCATGTCATAGATAATTATTCAAATCTACGATTGATAAATATTCTATTGCTGTTTTATTTCAAGTTGGTAAAAGTAACCAAAGTTATGAAACAAAATAAGGTCATCGTGTAGGTTTTATGAATGAAAGATATATGGTGGGGCAAGCGGGGAGTGGCGCGACTGAAATAACCATCATATAGTTGTAGTAAGAGAGTTTAACAATGAACCAGTGGCGGCTGTGAAAAATATTTGTTTATGAATGGAATACTTATGAAACTAATAGTTTTGTTGTCCAACTGTTATAAAGAATGTTCATTTTCCAAAATTTTCAGAATAAATATTTTAGTGAATTTGTTTCTTTATGAAACAATTGAAATTTACAGGATACATCCACTTATCAAATATATTTCAAAACAAACGAAAGGATGCCAGGTTAACACTTTCCATCTTCGCTTAATGAAGTCGTCTGAAGGTGACATACTGAGAGAATGAATGAACAGAATTATTCTACATCGTGTGATGCATGGAAAAGTCAATTTTTGGAAATTTTAATTGCAAATTTATAAAACAGAACGGAAAAGTTGGTGATTATAAAAAAATATTGAATATGAATATATACTTACAAACATGAAACGAACATGAAATTATATATCAATAACATGAAGACTCACATCAAATGACAAAACAATTTTGATATAGATATGATTTTCTCGGGTATACAAAGTGACATGCTGAAGTATTGAAATATTTCATTTAACATTTGAGTTTGGAATCAATGGATTACCACTACAATTTCAATGAGGGCAAAGTATGATGAGCTGTTTTATAACAGCAGAATGTTCTTCTTCAAATATGACTAGACAAAAGTTACCGAACACAAACGACGGCTCTCTGTGACTGTGGCAAGCTTTTTCGTGCATAATAAGATCGTGAACATCTTCAAGAGGAAGATAAGTGAGAAATAAGAAAGATAAATAAGAAAGAAAAATATTTTTGATAAGTGAGAAATTAGACTTTTTTGAGTAATTCAGTTCCGAATATAAGGAACTTTTTTTTCTGCACCGAAAGAACGTATGATACGCAAATCTGTTTGAGCACATCTATAGTTATACTTTTGAAGAATATGTTCTGAAATTTGAAAATAAAAGGAAATATTTTGTTTCGCACCGAAGGAACGTATGGTACGCAAATCTGTTAAGAAACGTCAATAGACATACTTTCGGAGAATGTAGGTACTCTGAAATTTTCATCGACAAACTATTTTTGATAAGTGAGAAATTTGACTTTTTTGAGTAAGTAATTCAGTTGCGAATATAAGGAACTATTTGTTTTCGCACCGAAGGAACGTATGGTACGCAAATCTGTTCAAATACTTCGATAGATATACTTTCGTAGAATATTCAAAAGTTTTCATCAACAAACTATTTTTGATAAGTGAGAAATTTGATATTTTGTGAATGAGTCTTTCCTGGGCATTCGGTATTATTCAAGGAAGGATATTTCAAATGACATACTTTTTACAAGTCATTAAATTTTTACCGAGAAACCAATTTTCCAGTTCCCATTCGCTACCTGTTTCGGTACAAATGAATTTTTCCTGAATAATATTATACTCTTATTTTACATGTTTTTCGGTATTAATGCTTGTATAGGGACTGTTGGCTGATAGAATGAGTTTATGTAGGATGCTGACTCATTTATTCGACATGTTTCAATAATATATCCTGTTTTCAAAATGATAACATCGAAATTCAGGTAAAATTATCAATATTTGCAATCTGGCAACACTGTTCGCAAATCTCATTCTAAACCTTGTTCGATTGTCCCTCGTCATAAACTGTGGATGAAAAGTTGTGGGTAACTTCACACTAATAAAATAAAGGTGGATAATGAAATATTCATTGATCCCCATTTATGAAAATGCACCTGAAAAAAAAATGTTTTTTTATCATCAAATGATGATTTGTCCGAAAATGCTTTTCTGATACGGGGTGAGTCAAAACTGAGTCTTCCGAACCGGTTGGTCATCTGAAAATTTTTTGATTTTTTTCCAAATTATTTCACTCTGAAATTTGGTTTGTGCTGTAGAAGGTGAACCTACCACTGATAGCATCAAAAAGTGTTCTTTTAGTGATGGCGCCGGTCTCACAGACCGATTGGGAAATGGGTAAAGTGGTGGTGAACTTTTTTTAAAAAATGGTAATATTTATTGACGAAGTATTATGCAGGACTATTGTTTTGATAAAAAATACATAATTACATTTTTTTCGTTCATTTCTTTGTTTCTGTTTTTGATATTTTAGGAAATATGACAATTGGAAATCAGAAATTATCATTATTATAAATTATCATAATTGTAAATTGAAACAAGTATTCAAAATTCTTTCAAAAAAAAAACCTAGAAAACTGAAGAACTAAAAAAAAATTCAAGTTGAAACTTCAGAAGTTTTATCATCTTCATTATATTTCTGGATTCCTATTGCAAAATTGGCATATGGCAATGAGATATTGGAAGCACATACATTTTCTGCATTTGCAACAAGAAAATCTAGTTGAACGATTTTTGTTTGTTTCATATAGATATAATTTTCAATTTTCTCGTCTGAGTCTGATCATCCATCGTGATTTCGCAAATCTCTACCAATCTATTTTCCGAATTACTGGGAACCACAGCAATACGACCGTGTCCATGTAAAAGTTCATTGGCTGAATTTTTGGGGAAATGTCTTCTCAACATAATTTGATTTGCAGAATAAATCACTTGAGGATTCATATCTGCTATAGTTGGAGCCAGTAAAAATATATTTGTAGGCCATTTACGCGTATTGGTGGAGCAGTTATAACTTGCACATAATTCATCGACTATACGTCTACTCCTCCTTTCGTCCTATTATAATCCGTAATGATAACAATTTCATTGTTATCATCTGTGTGATAGAAACAATAAAAGTGCTATTTCCTCTATATCTAAACATAGTAGCACATGGTGTCGTGAATTCCGATGGTAATTCTCTCCTGTTTTATCTTATGGTACCTATAGTTCTGATTTAATATACATCCAATGTCTCAGCAGGCGATGGCGATGAAAACCATTCATCTATTGTAAGATTGCGACCGCTTTCCAAAATGTGTTCCCAAGCTCTACGAGAATTGAAATCATTGACGTTACCTGGGATTTTTGTCAAAATTACCTGTTTGGAACATTCTAGCATAACAAAAGGCTAGTACTTTCAATCCATACCTATTGGTAACCATTTCTGTAGTTTGATGTAGATGTATATCGAAAAACTCCGAATAAGAGCTGATTTCTCATCGGCACGATGCTCCGCAGGTGTTTCTTTGAGACAAAATCTTGAACAAAAATTCCACTTCATCGCGCCTGATCTTTTTCCATAGGAGCACATTTATTATTTGAAAAAGTGTATAACAGTTGAACAAATCACCTCAATATCAGAAATTACTACATGAAACTAGTTTTCCTTAGTGGTAGCACAGGTCTTCGACAGCAAAAATGTACGTAACACGAAAGCCATCTATGTAAGTTTTTGATTTCCTAGACAAGTTCGCCACCAGTAGAAAATTCTGAAGTTGAAAAAATATAGAAACAGATTGTAATGCTGGGTGTTCACTTATATACCCTAAGGTTTTCAAGATGGGATGAAAAAATTATAATTTCATTTGAAAAAATCACGAAAAAAATATTTTCGAATTTCAATTCACCAAGTACCTGAAAAAATATGGTCTAATAATTATTATTATTTATAAAATAAATTTATAATTTTTAAACATACGGACTCTTCATTTGAAAAGTCCGTTGAATAGAGTCGGTTGAATAGAATATATTTCTGGAGTTATTTTCTACTAAACTTCCAAGGTAAAATTTCAGAAAAACTTTTCTGATACAATTCGAATTCGAAAATAAGTGAATACTTATATTCGCCATCCATGACGATGATTAGGCTATTTTCACAAATCAAATGTTTTTTTTTCAGTAGTATATTCAAATTATTCAAATCAAAATCGAAAGTGTCATTCAGATATTCAGAGATTATAAAAACCACAAATACATTTGAGATATAATAATATAACTTATTGTTATACTGAAGTTCGATGTCGATTCATTGATTTTATTTATGATAAGTATTACACGGGCTGAGAAGTATCGGTCCTAACACATAGATGGCGCTGGTCTTAATAAATTCACCGCTTTCTCAGTTAGTACTAACCTCCAAAAGAAATCTGTTGAAATTTCATGACATTCTACTCATAAGTTATTGTGCTAAGAGTGACATTACTTTTGTTATTTTGAAAACAATGGATCAAAGAAAAATCACGTTTTAATTTCACACTGATTCTTAATATAAAAAAAAGCGTTCAAGTCGAAGTGTTATAAGAACTCCGCTCCATCAGAAACAACTATTGAACGTTGGTTTGCTGACTTCAAACGTGATCGTAGAGGCAGTTACATCAGAAAACAAAAGAAAAACCAAAAAATCGTATTGAATGATTAAAAAGTGAAGTTGTGTGAGTTAGCTGACATTGTGAGGATATCAGAAGAACGTAATGGGTTTATATCTTGATAATTCTGAGCAGTGTTTAGCCATGCTGAAACATAACAAACCGGAATTTTTGCGTTTATATGTGACGATGGATTGAACATGGATCCATCACTTCACTCCGGAGTCAAAACGATCGTCATCTGAGTAGAGAGCAACTGGTGAACCTCGTCTAAAGCGCCCGCAAAGCACAAGAATCGGTTGAAAAGGTTATGGCCCCGGTATTTTGGGATGTATTTTGGACTTGAACTAGATTTTGATGAATGCGAGTTGATTACTCTTTCAGCTTCGTATGATATTTCCGAGTCCATTATTTTAAAATTGGCTCCTGGTATAAGAATTTTGGAAAAGTATAAATGGAGTCTCTGGGTGCTCCTCATTCTGAAGATTCACTTTCAGAACATTTTCGAGAAAAACAGGAATCACCAGATTGAATGAACTTCCTAAACACGTTGAATTGTTCCTTTCGAAAAATTGTTTGGCAATTCCAAAACTCATGTACGCCATCAGATGTTCCCCCACTTGGTCAAGTCAGTTAGAGCTTGACGAATTTGATGATTGACTCCGCAACACGACGGAATATGTTACAAACAATCATTTCAATGATGATTCATGGCTCCAAGACAACGCTTCCTGTAAACCTTGGCGGACTAGGGCTACGTTCGGCTTCTTCCTTAGTTTTACCAGCTTTTCTGTCGTCAGTGTTTCTGATCTTATCGAATCCATCCTTCCTTCCAAATTTATCAATATTGAAGACGTCTTTCATGCTGAAGGTGAATAACTTTGGCATGCCGCAACTGATTTTACTCCTTCTACAGATAAAAACAAAATACAAAGTGCATGAGATCGACCTCTTCTGAACATTACAACTGATGATTTTGGAATTTATGTATGTATACGAGTATGATGAAGCTCGTTTAAAAGCAGCAATGATCAAGGAATTGGGTGCTTGGCTGAATGCTTTACCTGTTGCATCTCTTGGAACACTATTACATGATGAATCTTTCAGAATAGCAGTAGGACTTAGGATGGGTTTATCTATTTGTGTGCCTCATATTTGTGTTTACCGTAGTATACTTGATGAGAGAGGTACACATGGTTTGAGTTGCAGGAGAAGTGCAGGGCGTACATCTCAACATCACCAGGTGAACCACATATTGAAACGAGATATGGTGTCAGTGGATGTTCCTGCAATTCTGAAACCCTTAGGTACCAGTCGAGATGATGGTAAACGACCATACCATGGAAATACGGTAAACCAGTGAAAGCCGGTCACGGCTTCCCATCTAGCCGAAAGTTCGAAGACTGCTGGAACCGCAGCATTGTCTGGCGAAAAATTGAAACAAAAAAATACCATAATCTTGGTAACAACTATCTATTCCATCTAGTAGCGGTTGAAACTTTTGGTGTTTGAGGCCCGGAGTCTCTATTATTCTTTCATGAACTCGGAAGGAGAATAGGCCAAGCAACGAAAGATCACCGTTCTACCTCTTTTTTTGATAGAAATAATTAGTATTGCTATTCAACGTGATAATGCCGCTTCGATCCTTGAGACTTTTTCTCCTTCACATAATTTTGATGAGATCATGCATTACCCTTATTTCGGTAGGGAACTAAAATTTCTTTGAAACAAGCCGAGTTATATGGATATTCATCAGTCTCCTATCAAGGTTGATTCGCAAGTGATTGACCCACCTTCTTATTTTTCAGTGCGATCAATGGACTTAGGTCATTCTTGCCCCCCCCCCCCCCCCCCAAATATGAGTTGCAGTCCCGTGTTTCTGGTTCCGTTTCAGTGAAAGAGCTTCATGAAGCACGAGCCGAATTGATCCCTCTACGAAACCCATCACTTGGAAGGATAGATTGCAGCTTGAGAAATGGTTTTTATGCAGATACTGTGAAACATGTTCTTCCTCACGAACCAGTAGAGAGTTGTCCTGAAAATCTTGAGAAGAAAATTGGATTAGATATTAGATAATTCAGAAAACACTTGCTACATGAATAGCATTTTGAAAGTCTTGTTCATGATGAAGAATTTCAAAAACGAGGTTTCAATTATGAAAGAGAACAAGAATGTTTCCTACTTATTCACCAAACTGAAACACCTGTTCATGCAGCTGCAGTTTCGAAATAATGTATCATCTTTCCCTCCAACCGATTTTCTGGAATCTTTGAAGTCCACTAGATACTCGTTAGGACAATAAGAGGATTGTTCCGGCAATGTACTGAATATATTGGAGCCTCTGAAAACACCCTACATTCTGTTTCATGAGAGAGATAATATTGGCAGATCAAGATCTTCAGATGATGTGGTGCTGCAGGTTTTTCTGGGGTTTGTTTTATAATTCCATGATATGTATATTGGAAATGTTATTCCTTATTAAACATGTTTCTCAATGTAGTGTAATATTTATCGACTATCTTGAAAAGGGTAATATTATCAACAGTGAATATTAAATACCGTTATTGGAGCGTTTGAATGCCGAAATTGCGAAAAAACTACCAAATTTGAAAAAAAAAAGAAAGTGCTTGTCCATCAAGGCTGTGGATAGTGTCACAAATCAATGAAAACGATGGCAAAATTGCATGAAATGGACTTCCAATTGCCCCCGCATATACCATATTTGCTAAATTTGGCTCCCAGCGACCACTGGCTGTTCACAGACCTCAAAAAAATGCTCACTGGTGAAAAATTTTGCTCGAATAGCGAGGTTATTGCTGAAACTGAGGCCTTTTTCAAGGCGAGAAATAAATCGTTCTACAAAAGAGATATTGAAAAATGTTACAGCGGCGCTGAAATTATTTTATGGCTCTGGAGATTGTGTTGATGAATGAAGCTAATTTTGATTTTTCAGCCCAGGTGATGAAATCTAAGGGTTAACGATTTACATTTCAAATCATACAGCACCTATCAGTATCAAATAGTTACACTCATTTTCATACCTTTCTCACTCAATATGTAATATATGTTTCAGATAGTTTAAATGCAGTTGACAATTGTTATTGAGAAATATTCAAATTTTCATACAGAATCAGGAATCGTTCCGAAACATATTCACATGAAATTCTCAAAAGTATTAAAATGATTGACTTCTCAAACTGGTGTATTACTCGTAACCAAACCAAATTACTTGTTATTCAAAAAATGAACCAAATTACAAGTACAGAGTTTTTCATTTCATACATTCAAAAACAATTTCAAATTTTTCTGTAACTATATAGTCTTATGTAGTTCTTTAGTAAAATGATTCATGTTCGATATAATCTATATTAAAATTTGTATAAGCTGTTACCAAATCGAATACAGAATGAAGAAAATAACTTTTGTTTGATTTCTACTATTTGTTTCGACCGGTTTCGGTTTATTAGACTAAATTTTCAGTTTCTTGAAAATGGTCAAATAAACCGAAATTGGTAGTAACAAATAATAAACTTAGTAAAAATTAGACAAAAGTTATTTTCTTTATTCTATATTCAATATAAATTCCTACATCAATGTAGTGATGTAGAAGATGTAGAATGTAGAAGATGTTACCAAATCAATATCGTATGAATCTATTTTGTATATGAAAATTAATTCGTAATTAAAGTAACAGAATTCAATCTTTTGATGATGAAATTCAAGAAACTACAATTGTGCTCTAAAGTCTGTAATAATTTTCATTCGAAATGAGTCATGATTGAAGTGGTCTATGAGAAATAGTTACGACTACGCCAATGTGAAAAGAAAACTGCTATCGAGTCAGCAGGGAGAGGGGCAGACAAAATGTAGATAAGGTTAGTGAGTGTGTGGGTTGTAGGTTGCATTAAAAATAAACATAGTTATCTGCTGGTGATCTGAAACCATTGAGACGAATGTATCTGATTTCACTGCAACTATTGCCGTGCCAGAAATCACACCTGTCGATTTACGAGGTGCTGATTTGATAAGTTCAACTGATTATAAATTTTAATAATCTTTATTGATGTTTGAAATGATAATTTGAATATGATTATTGATACTGTCCTACCCTGAAATTCTTCTCCGCTAGATTACTTCACTCGCAAATATTCACAAATGTATTTGTATTATACACTTGGACAGATAGCTGCATGAAATTTTCTATTAATGACAATCAGTGGATAGAATATTGTAACTGATTTCATGAAGTTCAGTTCCAAAATTCAAATTATCATTGAATATTTTCAATTAGGAAAAACATAATTGTAGAAAAAATGCTGTTTCACTGGTGTTGAAATGACATCTGTCACATTTACCTTCTGATCAGTTCTTGGGGATTTCTCTTTCTCCATCATCAAAAAAATCTGAAAAATTTACAAGAAAAAGAAAGAAATAAGACAACTACTATAAAAACTTTTTCATAAAGGTATGTAAGAATGTACAAACAAAAACGTTTCTTTTAGATACAAATTGGAAAGAAAACCATTTCGAAACAAATATTTCAGTATGAACATGAAATACATGAAAATAACTTTTTCTCATTCAGTTTGTATCTCAAACAACCGTTGTGAGAAGTGGAAAGTCAAAAAAAATATAATTCTCAACTTCATTACAGTTTTCAAAAATGAACTTGCAAAATCCATTTAGGACTTTGTTTATTATTTGTAATGTGATGTGTCATCACCAAAAATATATAAACTTCAATATCATTCTTTCCATTCCCAATGTTATTTTTATTTCATGGACCTCAATATTGTTTTCGTTGAAAATCAAGGAAATATCTTGAAAATTCATGATTTTTTAAAGAACCATAGTAGACAGATTTGAGGAATCATTTTTTGATATCATTCCACAGAATATATATATTAAGTTGAGGTCCGAATGACAAGCAATGACATTTTATTCAATATTCTATCTATCATGTATATGAGATATTATATTTGATCAGACAGTCCTAGAAGCCTTTTTCGGAAAATATTCATAATGATTAATGTTAGTGATTAGGATTACAAAAATTACTTGACGTTGAAATGATTTCAGTCCTACCTGAGGAATGAGAAACTCTCACTACATTAAATAATTCCCAACATTCGGAAATGAGACAAATAAAACACATGTTACAAATTGGCTGAGTCGTTTTTGACTTCATTTATCAGAAATAAACAACAATAAGAAAACCAAATGACCTGATTTCTCAGTCTGATTCATCAACTTGGGTGAACAAGCGTGATGAATGGACATAATTGGCCTATCGATCCTATGAGATTGTTTTCAACTACTTGGGAGCCAGGCGTCTGACATGAGAATTTCTTCCAAGTCTCCAGTTAACACTGCAGCATACTGGGCTCGTTGCGTTCCCCCCACTAATTTTTATGTCCATTCCTAGAATCTTGTTTCTTGTACTGGTTTGTACAGGTCTCTAGTAACAGGGATTTTTTTCTGATAGTCCTTCTTCCTAATCTTGTTTCATTTGAATCAAAGGAATCAGGTATCTGGCTTGAATACAAATAAATAGTCCCGAACTGAATAACATAAAGCTCTGAGGAAATTTGGAAGATACTCATAGAGGAGATAATGAGCGAAAGTCGAACAGACTCATGTAAGCGCCACACTTCAGGTTTCTATGAATAATACAAAAATGAACTGGGAAGTACACAAAAATAGGAAGATGACAGAGATTCTCCGGGTACACTTTCTCGGGTCAGAGATTATGAATCTGATTCCTGAGCCCAGAACTCGTAGACCTTCAGCCTGAAAAGGCGTCCAAAGAAGATTGTCTGGTAGCAAAAATAGTGGTTGATCTGGAGGAAATCGAATGGATCATGAACTCGTTCCAACTTCATAAGTCGCCGCGATCAGATGTCAAAAACAGAATAGGTTAGAAGGAAAAAGAAGTGCTTTCAGATATAGAGGATTAATTTGATGATACATCCCCAGAATCAATCATCCAGGAATCAAGGAGGAGAGTGATCGACGACAGAAGCTGCAAAAGGGTAGACAGCAAGGTTAGATGAATATTGATTTACAAAACCATTATGGGATATTCAACGAAAGTCATTTATTGTGGAGGTAAAAATCAGTTTTTTATCGACCTTTTTTGGGTGATTGTTACCTTCCATAATCTGAAAAAATATAAAAATCAAAATGGAGAACTTTATACCAGTGTAGAAGGGCAAACTTTCTAGTTTACACCGATAAGTTACTGCGTAAAAATCAAAGTATTTTTCACAAAGAAAAATCTTCTATTTATCAGTAACTTGTCGTATTTAACAATTTTGCCTATCAAAAAAATTATTAAGAAATAATACTTATCTTTTACGTTTCGGAGGCCAAAATCTGCCTCCGTCTTCAGAAATGGATAAAAAAAAATCGAATATATACGCATTTATTCCTTTTTTGATAGCTTATTTCTTCACTTCTTCGACAGATGTCAAAAAAGTTTTGAAATATGAAATTATGTCAATGTTTATTATGTATATTTATATTATGTATATTTATAATATGTTTATATTATGGGATCTTTCATGAAACCTTTCAATGGATGGTCTACTACGTCTTCTGGACCATAATGGATACGGAGTACTGAACTAAGCAAAAGAATCAGTGAGTCTTATTCAGGAAAAATATATGAAAAGACGATGAAGAAAGCCCAACGAAATCGACCATAGTAGTATTCACCGAGAAGACCAAAAGAGAGGGTTTAGACCTATGAAGAGATTCATCTATCAGGAGGTCAAATATCGGGTAGTGATATTTGATTCCAGGTTGATCTGGAAAAGATAGAGGAAGAAAGGGAAAGCAGCACTGGCTACATGTACCTATTGAAAGACATGGGTACTGAAACAATATGATGTTTCGGCTTTACTAGATGAAGGTGGTTGAACCAGTGATACCATATGCATTTATTGCCTAGTGGCCATAGATGAAGCAAACATTCCGCTCAGTTCAATGAGAAAATAGAATAATCCTTTCAAAAATTGAGATGAAGGGTATCAAATTCGTTTCGAATATATTCATTGCATCTCTTTCTCAAAAAACTGAAAATAATTCACCATTACCTCTAAAAACTGTTTGATAGGTAAAACTGAATCAGTTGAATCATTTAAAAAAACTCAATAATATGCTATTGTTCAATATTGAAAATCTCCATAATGGAATAAAATTTGACAATACATCAAAACAATCAATTGATGTCAAAAGACACACATAGGTATTCAGTTATTAATGAAAAAGTAATAATAGAATAATAAAAGGTCATTATAGGATGATAAAATCATTGATTATCAGACCGGATAGTAGAAAGAGCCAACCGATAGAAAATAAAATATACCGCTAATATACATCCATGAAAATAATTTTCAAAATAAACATAGACAAATCTAAAAGAAACAATAAACAGCATGAGGAACGGTAATCATTATTTTTACGATTATAATTATCTCGGGCGTCTCTATTTCGTTTATGGATTTTCCAATTAAATTAAAGTATCACGTTGACCTACCCAGTGTTGAAAGTATAGGGTGATACTGATCTGTGTTTTGTTGGATACATAATATCAGTGATATAAATTCCTTCAGACACATTTCTTGATAATGCATTCCGCTATATCGCGAAACATGTAAGTACGTGTCTTCCTGAGCTCTAAATAAGCGTTTATTGTTCTTGTTTCTCACAAAAGATGTAAATTCGCATGACAGTGAACTCAGATAATGAAAACTGGCTCATTAATTATTTCGAAGAAAAGCAGAGAGTTTTATAGAAAGGCGAGTGATATATTACTTCTTATAATTCTGTTCATAAAATGCAATATTATCTAATGAATAACGTCTTGACGAAATATTCGTGAACTAGAGATGCTTTTGAAAGTAAATGTTGAATTGGATGCCTGGATGTCTATACCACATAAACGCAGTTTTCCAAATGAAAGAGTTTTTGAACAGTGAAGTTCGAGGTTTACTGAGTTGAACCTGAAAACGATGAACAGCCACAGTTCATCGTGTGCTTATGATATGTACCTTTCTTGGTGGAATCAAATGTGCCAAGTCACTTGAACATTTCTCGTGTAAGTATCTATAGGAGAAAGACAAATCTCCAAACTCTCTTCGATGTTCCAGAATATCAAGGTTTTTCTGAATGAAATTCAGCAGCTTCAGGGTATGCTTAGGGGCGGAGCTCCATGCATGAGAACAATACTCCAAAGAAGGTCTTATCAAACTTTATGAAGCATCAAAGGTTGCTGAGGTGTGTACAGTTTTCTGGTTCGGAATAGTGTCCCAAGCTTTCGAGAAGCAGCCTTCGCAATTATAGCGACATCATTGTACCAAGAAATATTTCGGAGAGAACCGATGCCTGGGTTTTTGTGGCATTGAATTGAACCTGGTTACTTTCACCCCAATTCGAAATCACTTCTAGATCCTCATTAAGATATGCAACCTCCTGCTACCGGTGAAGATGTGCATCCGCAACCGATGTCCTGGATTCCTCAAATGGAATGGTGAGACAAGTGTGCTGTCGTCAGCAGAGCAATATATTGGATTCTTTGGTTTTTCTCTAAGTCGTTGATTATCAGCTCATTCCATCTGAATGGATAACAAATCTGAAAAATAACAAAATCTCAATTCATGAATTGGTCAGCAAAACAACTATGTTACCCAGTTAGAAAATGTATTTTTCGAATATAATAATTTATTGTCACAGACAGAATTCATTTCAGAAAGTATCCATAAATTAAACACTGCTTCCAAACTTCAAAACTGCAACATCCTTCTCGACGCTCGTTTTACCAACCAATTTGACGTCTTCAGAATGTAAAGTAGACCAGTTCCTAACTCTAAATCTAGCTTATTTATGATAATTAGAGTAGACGGTCACTTTAACTTCCAGGCAAAATGATGGAATCGGCCGATACTTGATAAAAATCAAGACATAATTTTACAATTTCGATGTACAAATAGCTTCTTCAGGCGTATCAATGTAATAACACGAAGAAACCCGTGTTGCATTATTGTAAAAATGTGTAGTTAAACTAATAATAATATTAATAATAATATTTTTTCTTTCTTTCCCAAAAATTAATCACTCCTAAAAATATAACCCTTTCAATTCAAATAATAATGTATTTCCCAAGAGACTAAATATTGAATTGGAATAGTTGAGAAAAAAATACAATGCAGATCAAACAAGTTCACATTTATACAAAGACTCGCCGTTAAGAATTCTAAACAGATTAGAAATATTGATAATAATATTCTAATGGGACATCTTTTGAAAAAACTACTCTGTTGAATATGAACATCTTGTATACATCTCGAGTTGCTTTCTGAAAATAAATAACGAGGAACAATTTTTAAATCAATTTGTTAATAAATTGAATGCCTGTTAGCCATTATTAGTAGGAGAACAGAAATGAACTTCATTTTCACAGATTGGTAAATGGAAGTGATTTTGAGCTCTAGTACTCATTCGATGTACATCGGAATTCTTCAAAATTATTGACAATATGAAGACACAATTCAGAAATATATAAGGATTGAAGTGTTAAGGTTTTATATTTGCTGAAATAACTTTTACAGCTCTCGGTACTAAGCACATTCATGATGCACCTGAAAATATTGTTTGTGCAGTGAAAACTGCCTGAGACCTGGTTGATGCTCCACAGAAAAAAACACCATAACGAATACGACTCTCCACTTGCCCGTAATACACCATCAGTAATTGAAAATATGTAAGTACCGTTCTCAAATTTTTCAGAAAATAGCACTTCGAACGAAGCGCTGACATCAAACTCGAAATGTACTTTCCAATCTAGATGTTCATCAATGCACATTCCTAAATACTTGACAGACTTGGAAACTGGTATATCATTTACTAGGAGATCGGGTTTTGTACATATTTTTTGACGGTTATTGAACCGAATATATTGTGTCTTATCCACATTGAAAAATAGTGAGTTGTCGTAATATGTCCACGTTGCCAAATATCGGATTAGTTTGTTTACAATGTGTTCCAGGCATTTCATCAGAATGATCTGACACAAGAAGGGAAATATGATCTGCATACATTGTAACATGACCATTTCCACATAATATTTCAATATTAATAATATATAGCCTAAATAACAGAGGACCCAAAATAAAACACTGTGTAACCACAATGAACCCTTGCGGGTTAGGGTGAAGGGTCAAATACACCCACTCACTTTGGACCTAACCTAATATCTATGTGAAAATCAGTCTATGTAGAATTCGTGAGCCTCAACTCATTGCATTATTTATTTCTAAAATATATATACTGTTTGTGATTTTGTGAAAAGCTTATAATCCATGTTAGTGCATTATCTTTCACACCAAAATGGTGAAGCCTCTTTATCAAAATATCATGATCCACGCAGTCAAATGCCTAACATCGATAAGGCGCGTTATTTCGTTATAGAAGCGGTGTACTGGAGATGTTGACTTTCCAGGTCTGAACACATGCTGATTTTTCGAGAATATTCCGTTACTATCAAAAAAAAGGTCTAAAAATGAGTATTCAAAAATTTTTGGAAATATTGATGGTATGGTTATCGGACTTCAGGGAAAGATGAATTAACCAAATATGTCAAAGGAGACATAATGTGATCAACACATTTACCTTTATCAAAATAATATTTTTTTGTTTCTTACATCCTAAGGTACTTGTTTGAAAGAAATTATTGAACAGATTTGCCACTGTATCGGCATTGTCTATAAGCTCTCCACCGTCAATGAGAAGAGAAATATTATTCGGTGAATTACCTTTTCTGGTTAACTCTCTTACTATGGTTCAACACGTTTCATTCAAGTTGTCGATAAAAACCTTTCTATGTTCTACAAAATGGCAATGTTTCTATTTTGCACACACAATGAAGTGTTTCATGAATATTTTAGAAATACATCTGTGATTTCTTAGGCATGAACAGGCGTGGAATTTTCTCGTGAAAATTCCTGCTAATTTCAACAAAGTGATTCATAGGAAGGTTGGATCTCAACAATTTTGGCCAGTATTCATTTATTACAAGTTCGTTCTTCAGTCTCGGTTATCTACTAATGACGCTGATTCTGTAAGAGAAACGGACATCGACAGACAGTATTTCCGTTATGAAGGGGAAAATGTGTTTTCCGTATATTCATTTCTCGTCCGAGGTTTTAAAATCACTGTATGACACAAAATTGCTTTCAGTTAAACAACTGTTTCCACAGACAGCACGAAGTTACTAGCAATGGGAAGCCAACTCTCCCCCTCCACAGCTCTTCATGGACACATTCGGATTGAAATATTTGTAATCAAATTCGATTCATTTCTCCACAGACATGAACAAAAACTTCGTGAGCGATAAAGTGTTATCACAATCTGAATACGAATCGCAATGATTTTCAGAATACTACTGAAGATTATTGAATTGAGTCACGCGAGATTTCACAATCTCTTCTGATATCCGAAGAAATATATCAAGTATCACATTTACCTGAGAAAATGCGGCTCTGTTCAGTTTGGATAAAACGAAATTGATTTATTGAATAACATTTCATCAGAAAGGCGATATTTTCACTTGAAACACGGTTCATTAACGTTATTTAAGTCGAAGCAGTACCAAACTCATTTAGTAATTTAGTGTATGTAGTCTAGTACTATTAGTCTGATTCGCAAGTTCTAGGCATTTTATGGAAAAAATTTCAACAAATGTATATGAATGACAACTTGTTGATCCCTGAGAAAATAAAATTTGAGAATTTGCGTTTATTGATTTCAAGATTGATTTTCTTTTATTGTCTGTATGTATTATATCGTAGTCCTTATTGAAATCGTGGTTGTTCTCTAAAAGGTGGCAGGCATAGATTGAATAGGTTTTCTTCAGTTCAAAACTTCTAATGTTCGGAGATCGTGATTTCGAAATTTCTTGAAGTTTTTTCTACATAGAGTGTCAGGCACATTTCACATGTTAGTTTGTGGAACTCTGATATTTGTTTGAAGGTGATTGACAATGTTTCGTGATGAATTTCACTAGTTCGGACTTCCATTGGCTACTATATAAAATGATTTGAAATCCCTGAAACAAGAAAAAAGAATAGTTAAAAAAAGAATAGTTGAAAATAACAATTATATTAAGCAACAATAAACCTGAAATGAAATGATAGTGAAATAACCTACAAGTGAAAATATAATAAAAATTAAAGGAATGAACAAAGAAAATCATAAAAAAATAAAAAAGTGTAGAGATTCCAAGTCACGTTAGTTCACGACGTTTCGATTGTTGGTACCGTTTTTAATTATTCTTTTTTCTTGTTTCAGGGATTTCAAATCATTTTATATAGTAGACAATGGATGTCCGAACTAGTGGAACTCTGATATGTTATCTTCATTCACGTAATTTTCTGTTTTTAATATGCCTACCTGAAGAGTTGCCAGTCTGATACGCTATGTTAATGATTTTTTCTGGTAGTAGTATACTTGAATAATGATCTACTACATGGATTAATAAGTCCCGAGACTAACCCAGAGATGGCGCTCTTAGTAAACCAGTAACCACGTCTTTCTAGAGTACTAACCTTTGCTTGAAACGTGTCGAAATTTTAAGTCGATCGGACCAGAAACAGCTGAGTTATCGAGATTAGAGTAAAGTCGTTTTGTAGTTTGTTTAAAAAATGGAAAAAACCGAGTTTCGTGTTCTGATAAAACATTGTTTTTTAATGGGTAAAAACACCGTGCAAGCAAAAGAATGGATTGAAAAATGTTACCCGGACTCTTGTCCATCAAAAGCAACGATTTGTCGGTGGTTTGCCGAGTTTAAACGTGGTCGTACCGACACAAATGACGCAGAACGCTCGGGAAGACCTGTGGAAGCTGTTACACCGGAAAATGTGAGTGAAGTGACAAAAATTGTAATGAAAGATCGTAAAGTGAAGCTCCGTGAGATCGCTGAGATGACACAGATATCATATGGAAGTGTATTTACTATCCTTCATGAAAAATTGAGCATGAAAAAGGTTTTTTCTAAGTGGGTGCCGCGATTGCTTTCGATGGAACAAAAACAGCAACGAGTCGATGATTCAGAAAGCTGTTTATCGCTATTTACTCGCAACAAAAAATATTTCTTGCGTCGTTACGTGACCATGGACGAAACATGGATACATCACTACACTCCAGAGTCAAAGCGGCAGTCATCTGAGTGGCGCACAGCTGGCGAAAGCCGTCCGAAACGTCCGAAAACGCAGCAGTCAGCTGGCAAAGTGATGGCGTCAGTTTTTTGGGATGCGCATGGCGTGATTTTCATTGACTACCTCGAAAAAGGTAAATCGATCAACAGTGATTATTATATTGACTTACTGGTACGTTTGAAGGAGGAAATCGCAAAAAAACGACCGCACATGCAGAGAAAAAAAATCCTTTTTCACCAAGACAATGCACCTTGCCACAGGTCGATGAAAACAATGGCAAAATTAAACGAATTGGGCTTTGATCTGCTTCCCCACCCCCCATACTCACCAGATTTAGCCCCCAGTGACTACTGGCTCTTTGCTGATCTTAAAAAAATGCTCCAGGGAAAAAGATTTGGCTCAAATGAGGAGGTCATCGCCGAAACTGAAACTTATTTTGAAGCGAAAGATACATTTTTTTATAAACATGGTATTGAAAAATTGGAAAAGCGTTGGAACCATTGTATCACCCTAAAAGGAGATTATGTTGATGAATAAAAAAAATTTTGTAAAAAAAATGTTGTTTTCATTGTTAGTCTCGGGACTTATTGATCCATGTGATATTTGAGAAGTTTTTTGTCAAGGATGTGATAAATCATGATTGGGTAGAAGTTGCTGTTTACTGCAATTCTTTTTATTGAATTTGTTATTGAAATTTTTTGTGGACATCGGTGATGCACTGTTTGGAACCTTAGGTGACTGAATGAATATCCTGTAATGAATATTACTAAAGTTTTTTCCCAACAACAAAGCGTTATTTTAATACCTCGACACGTGTTTTGATCACCAAGTGATCATCTTCAAGAGGAATATCAAACTAATTCTACTTACAAAGTTATCCTTATTCATACCATATAGGTAGGTAGGTAGGTCTAAAGTGTGTGGGTCTATTCGACCCTCCATGGGTGGAAGAGGTACCACAGAGGTACCTCTTCTAGATATTATACCTGCGTCTTGAGTGTCTTAAATTAATTTCACAATATTGCCTTACTTAATTTTACAATGTGTCCTTATCCACTATTACGTAACTATTACATGACTATTACAAAAGGACACGTTGTAAAATCAATTTAAGACTAGTAGATAAGGCAATATTGTGAAATTAACTTTAGACACTCAAGACGCAGGTACCTATGGTATAAATAAGGATAACTTTGTAAATAGAATTAGTTTGATCTTTCTCTTGAAGATGATCAATTGGTGATCGAAACACGTGTCGAGGTGTTAAAATAACGGTTCGGTGTTGGGAAAAAACTCTAGTAATATTTGCTAATTTATATGGGTGCTTAAAATGCTCATTGGTGCTCTTTTGAGCACCCTCTTCGCTAAAATTTTCATGGGTTACTCCGCAAAAACTGCTTCGCAGGAAAACTTCAACAATTGGTCATTTTTTCAAAACATCTACCCTATTTACGAAAACATAAAATTCACAATAGAACTAAAAACCAATAATCAGATAAACTTTTCCACAATTATAGAAATCAACACCAAATAGGATTCTGTAACTAACGACAAACCAACCCATTTAAACACAACTATCAATAAGCATTCTGATATTTTTATTTTCCATTTTCTTTTTTTGAGTTTTGCATGGATCCACCTCCTGAATAAGATACATTTTAATTTAATATAGAAGACCTAAAGTTTTATTAAAACAACGATAAAAATAAAATAAAAACAACAATAAAAATTAATTGGTGCTCCGGGGCGACTTCATTGATTCCAGTGGCGCATTTGCTTTTTCAGCTGCAGGAAAACCCGGAAAAACCTGCAGCATCTAACAATGTCCTCTCTCTTATAAAACAAAATGTAGGGTGTCTCCAGAGGCTCCAATAAATTCAATGCATCGCCAGAACACTTCGTGACACGACTAACGTCAAACTTAAACCAGTCCGTTTCTTCTTTGACCAAGGCATAATAATGACCAAATTCAACGCCAGAAACACAGTGAACAATGACTGCATGAATATTATAATAGTGGTCTGCTAGGTTGAAATGTTCATCTACTTCGAACCTTCCAAAGAGTTTCTTGCTTCCGTTAGAGGTTGAGTCTTGTTTGAAAATCATCAGTGTTATTATTAGATTGACTGGAGCCTCAGCTATACTTGTTTCCTTATAACAGTCAGTTAGTTTGGCGCATGTTTGACAATACAGTCGATCATCACCTGTTAAAAATTCCATTTTCAGATGATTTAACGATAAGCTTTGCAAGGACTGGTTATGAGTCGTATTAGGAAAAGCTATAGATGAAGTTCCAGAAATTCACATAAGTTTTCAGTACTTCTTGAACATTTACCACAAAGTAAACAAGTGAGAATATATAATTGTGTTTTTTTATATTTTTTATAATAATATCAAGATCGTATTTATTACTTCATTTCGAATGAGTTTAGTATTTTATCCACCCCAAATGCCGGTGAAGTAATAACGTGATGGAGTTTATACATATGCATTTTCAAACTCTTTCATATGTAATCTGGCTTCGATGTTGAATTACTTTGCCCAAAGTATTTCAGGTTTCAACAATCGTGTTCAAATGAAGCTTCAGTATTTTTTTAAAGGTTTTTAGTTGCTTTTCTATTTCTGTTTCTATTACAGAATATCATATAATGTATCCCTTTTGTCAATAATATGAAGGTAATATACGTCCGAAAATTTTTTTTTGTTCCTCGTTTTTTTATTTATATCCTATCTTTATATCACAATACATAATGAAATTTGGAACAATCATGAAATACAAATCAATTCAGAGAACTGAGATTATAAAAAAAAGAAGAAAAAAAAATCACCCCAAAAGTGCTGCTTCGTTCCCTCCTGTTCATAAAAGAGGACATATGCCTCATCACTCACAAGTGATTTTATTTTCATTTTATAATATTATCTAATACACAAAAGTACCTTCAATACATATGGAAGAATTTATAAATGGAAAATCATACAAGTGAATTCGTTTTGCGATTTGTATTCTCAATATAAAACAATGTTCGGCATATAGGACTATACAAATATCCCGATCTCATGAGCCAGCCGCTTTGGCGTATGGGCCAATTTGTATCTTATTTATATGACCGGGTTTTATTATTATGGTATATGTAATAACAAGGGTCGCGCATTTTATTAGTTCGAACTTCCATTGTCTGATATGAGTAGGAGATTTGAGCCGGTTCTAAGCCTCCCCCCACCACTATGACGTATTAATTGCTTTTTTATTGGTTGTTGTTTGGTGAAGTCACTGTGATGTGACCTTGAAGGGTGTGGTGTATGGATCGTTCAGAAATTTTTTCCCGGTTCTAATCCTCCCCCCACCAATATGACGTGTTATTTGCTTTTTTTTTTGTTGTGCAGTGAAGTCAAGGCGTTGTGACCTTGAAGTGTCTGGTGCATGGATCGTTCAGATTTTTTTTTTCATATGAGATTTTGTGTGTGTGTATGTGTGTGTGTGTGTGTTAGAGAATGCACGGTACAGGGTTTCATCATGTGCTTGTTTGTCTATGTACAAACATACGTCTGCATACTTCGAAGATCCTCCAAGTAATGAATGCTCCATCGGTGTGAGGGCACCAAGTTAGTAGTGGAGTGACGTCACAGCAATAACCGTTCAACGGCTAGAGAGCGACATGTTCACTCCACGACGTGTGGCAGAGTAATGCGTATTCATCGGTCTGCTCTCACCTCCCTCGATGTAGTGAAGGATGTGACGTAACGCCCCAGACTCGCCATCAATGGTGACACGCAGGCGGGCGAGGACTGCGCTAACGTCTGTCTTCTCCGAGAGCGCAACGACAATTGCTTGTTCGGCTATCGCTCTCGAAGCAGTGAATGATGTGACGTAACGCATCACCCTACCCTCGCTATTGATGGTGACACGCAGGCGGGCGAGGACTGTGCAAACGTCTGCCCTCTCCGAGAGCGCAACGATCACTGCTTGCTCGTGCCGGCAACTGTTATCGCATCAAATTGGGAGATGGGCTTGGCTGTGACGTCAGGCATCTCTAGTGGATAGCAACTAGCAATGTGAACCTTTCACGGTTTCATGGTGGGGGTGACTCGCACTGTTTAATATAAAAGAAATGCCTGGCACACTATGAAATCAGTAGACGAATATATCTGCAGCAGTTAGCAATTGGTAGAGTGTCATTCAGTTCGTAATAGAAGGAAGACGGTGAGTGTATTTGTCTGTTGGAAATTGTTTATATTTTCATATATATTATCATCATGTCCGTTTCAAAAGTAGACTTGAATAAAATTAATAATTTGATTGTACAGGAGGTTGAAATACTAGAGCAAAAGGCCTTATCATCATTGCCAATTGATGAAGTGTACATAATTAAAAATATGTCAACTTATTCTACACGATTTGGTAAATCAATTTTATTAACTTTGCAAGATGTGAGCAATGATAAATTATTTAAAACATGGCTACCAAAACGTATTTCGTTGCAATTCAGTGATGACGATATATCTTGTATCAACTCATCAGGTGGTAAATATACGATGGTGTATTTAGGACAGAGCCAACAAAGTTTTGCTGGCATGAAAACGCGATCTCTAGTTAAATTCAATATGATTGAATAATAATTGTAATAATTTATAGCGAATTTCTTTAGGTCATAGCTTACAAAGTTTTTTGGTGTGAAAACGCTAACTCTAGTCAAATTCAATATGATTGAATAATAATAGTAATTATAATGAATTTCTTATTGTTTTATTAATATTCATATATTAGATGATAATTATATGGAAATATAAACATTACTAACTTAGTTGAATACACCCACTTTGTAACTACAAGTAAAATGGGAATGTGAGTATTATATCACTGAAAACTTGGAGGTTGCTTATTGTTTTTCTTTATTCGATTTCAGTTCCACCATTTAAAGATGTGGATGCAGTACGCAAGTCAAGATTGGGTCGATGTTGTAGATCTCAAATCATCGGTTCAACATTTGTCGTCTAAATTGAAGGTGTTGGGTGATGGAGCCGAACATGCAAGCAATTATGATATGAGTGTATGCTATGATGAAAAACAAATCGAATTATGCCTTCGTGATGCTGAGAAGTATTGGAGTGGTGCAGAAGTTTGTAACAAATTTTTGGATAATGAATTGGAATTGTGGCAACTATGTGAGGTTATGATTGAACTGAACCTAAGAAGATTCCTGTATAGCCTCCAACCATACTTGCCAGAATGGATTATTCATCACTTTGAATTGAATGATGAAAATCGAGAGGAAATTGAAGATGGTCGCGAAAATGATGATTATGAGGAAGAAGTTATTTTAGATAGTCTGTATGTTCCTGTAAATCATAAATAATGTCAAATAAAAAACTTTGAATTATTTTCATGTTTTATTTATTTAAATCTCATGAAATACAATAGAAAATGATTACAAAACAATAAATATGATATAAAATACAATACATGATATAAGTCAGTTACAAATAAAAAAAAGATCATAAAACAGTATATGATAGAGTGAAAAAAAGTGTCAATATCTGCTATGAACTGAACCATCCAATGCATTGTATGTTAAAACTGTATCATGCAAAATTAATGCATATACTTTAGTGTTGTCTGGAAACTTGGTCTTCCTCGTCTCAAACTCAATCTTTATATCAATAGTTGATGATTTTGTTGCATTCGGTTGATGGGAACAATCGATGACGAATAGTGGATTCTCTCTAAATTGCCCAATGTCCATCAGAGGTTCACTCATATCTTTATCATAATAACTTCGCTGGAAACTCTCAAAAGCATAATAAGCAGGAGCATCAAGTTTTTTATCGAAATTCAAATTCCAACGCTCATATGGATAAACTTCAGAATTCAAGTATACTCGAATACTATTGATATCAGCAGTTGTGAATTTTGTAATATCCTGTGTTCTATCTTCAGATGTGGTAGTACTTTGGAATGCGATGATGACAAAACGAGGAGTTTCCAATGCATTAGTTGTTTTGATGGCCCATATGTCTGAAGAAGTCCCACGTAATGATGGTAGTTCATAGAGGTCCCACATACGATACGCCAACTTGATTTTGGCATTCAGACCGCTTTTGTTTATTCTACTCAAAAGTTTTAGCTTGTGTTTATCATCTGGTACAATATGTCTTATTTTCCATTCGATTTTATTTATTTCCAAATCAGCATCAACCTCACCTATATACGAGTTTTTGAATGATCGAGCGATAATCAAAATCAATTCCTGTTTGGCATTCAAGATACTTTTGTTGTAATCTTCAGCAAAACCCATCAAATATTTCAGTGGTAGTTTTCCACTAAAAACATGACTGTTTGTATCCAAGATATCTTGCTTCAATTGTGAAAGTCCCCAACCAGATGTCAATAATGTGTTAGCATGAGATTGTCCAAATGATATCATGGTTTTCATTGTAGATGTTATCCCAGGTTTTCTAACAACAGCCACTTGTTCACCACCCATTTCATAACGAATTTCGTCAAAGAGAAATGCAATTGCATTATTCGAGAGATAGCATGTTTTCGCTACATCTTTGGGGGTGAATTTACCTTCTATGTAAATGAAGCTGTCGGCAATATCTAGTATAACATCTTGATTATTGATTGCAATTCTGATTTCATCCGAATTCCTGAATAGCGGTGATCCATAGGGCTTATATGTGTGCTCATGTAAACTTATGAGAGAATGATCGAGCACTGGTTCATTGAATATATTCAACTTTTCACTGTTTGTTTCGAGCACCATTGTTATTTTCTCACTTTCAATCCAATCGATTTCAAAAATTTAAGATCACTCACAGACAGAGCGTTATGTGCTAACTGTTTAGCATACACTTGTGGAATGAGCTTCTTTTTATGCACACTTTTCTTTTTATGCACACCTTTCTTTTTGATAGTGCAACTCGTTTGGGATTGTTCAATGCGATTTTGTCTATTGTAAATGAAACCCATAACAACAGTTATTCGATTTTCTTCAATTCCAAAATAATGAAAATCTCTTCTTCACTTCCAAAATCGATAAGGTTATTTTTTTCATCCAAAATACGCACTGTAATGTTGTGAATCAATTGACGACCTTCTGGACTGACAGGCATATATATAATACTGTGTGGTTCTTTAGTAAGATTGTAGCCAGGTTCAACATCAATATCGAATGAGAAAAGAATGTGAGATTCTTCACCATTTATATATGAACCTGATATTATATTGCAATCTAAGCGGATAAGTCTCACAGTTGTAATGTTTATTGGTAATGATGATTCATGTATCTGATTTGGTGGAAATATTCCATGAGCGAACCCCATCATTTCTGCTATAGAATTTGGATGTGTCAGATCAATTTCATATTTGGATCGCATTTCACATTTGAATGTATTATTATTGGCGTGTAGATAGAAAATATCATCTGCAACGACATCATTTGGTTTTTTATCATGAAACAATCTGAACATGATATGTTTCTGTATGACGGCATTGATCTCTTCTATTTCGTAAGCACCACATGGAATTTCAATTGTCAACTTTTGGGGTATCGATGAGTTGTCATTACTGATTCTAAAACTAACTAAGTTATTAGCTTCAGTTATATTATTGATTGTATTGCATCCATAGAATCCCAAAAGTCCTAATCCATAACGACTGTTCCTATCCAATTCAATTGGTGGAAAAAAATCCGCACTCAAGACACTTGTCCCGACAGCTTGTAGCTCGAACTTTCGTGACATGACTGATGAATATTTTGAAACACATTTCAATTTATTATTGTACACAGCAACAGCACATTTGAGACAATTTACACTTTTTGGAAGGTGTTGTATTGTAATAAGTATCATTTTTATTGATACCAATATTCACATCCTCTATATTACAAATACAACACATAGATTTTCGAGGTATAGGACCATCATTAACATCCGAATCTGAATTTTGATCGTGGTGGTGCTCATAACAATATCTATGTTTCATTATATCGATGTCATCTTGCAGATGCTTAGGCAACTTTTCCCAAACATATGCAATCTCATGTGCAACACATGCAAGTATCACTTCCTTAGGCATATTTGCAAGCATCACTTTATCCATTTTTTTCAAGGTACCATATTTTGAAAACATTCTAAGTGAAAACCCCATTCCCTTGATAGCCTCCCGATCCAGTTTTGGTGTTGAATCCATTTTTATTTGGAAAATTATTTAGAGAGAAACTGCAAGCACAAGTGACCACAGAGAACTGTATTAAATTTCTGTTGTCGATCATAGTTATATTTGATTTTTACATTCGAACATTTTCGAAAGAATCGAGTCAATTCCAATGGTGGGGGTAGATCTCCAAAACTATCGAAATATGTGACTTCTTTCCCACATTTTTTATATGCCACCCAATGTGTTCCTGGTCCACTTATTCCATCTAAATTAACAATAGCTGTCTCGTTTTGTTTTGGACCTGAAGATGGTAATCTATCACGCATAAAAACACCACGAAAATGTGGAATTTTCATTTTTTGTGCATAATAACTGAGATCGAGATCAGTAAGAGGCCTCTGAGGTAGGGGTTCAATCAGTTTTTTGTTTTGTTTGTGGCTTTGTATGGTTTTAAATATAGTCCTAAACCTTTACGGTATGGTTTGAGATATATTCCACTTCCGCATTTGCCTAATGCTACAGCCTCCATGGTTTTATTGTGACGATTGGCTTCCATTAAAGCCGCTCTGCTGGCTTTTGCCGAATTCACGGCCTTGGTAATACCAGCAGCGGCTCCCGCCAAACTTCCTAGTGCGGATAGTCCAGCAAAAATTGGTATCAATGGTAAAAGTCCACCGATCTTGGGAACAGGAATTATGCGTGGTGTGCGGATTTTCTTCTTTCCACCGGCAGCTTTAAGGTATTTACGTGCCGCCTGCAATGCCACAGTGATAGCTTTTTTGCTATTATTCGTCACAAATTGATTCCCACCAGCTTTCTTCAATACATTTCGCACTTTATGGACTATCCCAGCACCAAATGCAACTTTTTTAATATTATTTTTCTTCGATTGTTTCCTCTTACATTTTTTCTTATTGGTACTACAACCCATGCCCATATGTCTTTTCGCTTTCATAATGTTGGTGACAAGTAATGCAGCTGCTCTTTCCCCAATACTCGCGTCCTTTGATTTAACCCTATCCCAAGCGCTGTATTCAAGTTCTTTGTCGGCTAAATGTCTTGCTGCAAGATCAGATGGATGCTTAGAATATTGAATATCGTGTTTTTTGCATTCAATATCTAATTTATTGATTCCAGGATCGTTACGAGCTAAACGTTGTTTCAATTTTGTACCCGGTCCACAGTATTGATATCCTCCAGGTAGATGTAATTCGAAAGGAAGTTTGTTTATTAAATCATTAACAAAACCACAACCTCTTTTAATTTTACGATCACTTTCAATACGTCCGTATCGTTTGATGGTACACATTGAAATGAATAAGCTAATAACATTTATATAGTCTCCAACCACGGCACGATGCGCATTGTAAAACAGAAAGAAAAGTTTGCTGTAGATAATCTAGATGAGAAATTTGGGTGTGGATTGAATGGACAAAGAGTATTCAGACATGGTCCACTACTTCCATCATCAGTTCGAGGACTCATTATAGGACCTTCAAATTGTGGAAAGACGAATGCAATGATATCACTATTAACACATCCACAAGGATTGAGATTTAGAAATGTGTATCTCTATTCGAAGTCACTCAATCAACCTAAATATCAGTACTTGCGAAGTGTTTTGGAACCTATAAAAGGATTAGGTTTTTATACATTCAGCAATAATGCAGAAATAGTGGAACCCTCCGACGCTAAGCCTAATTCTGTTTTCATTTTCGATGATGTGATATGTGAAAAGCAAGATATTATTAGATCATATTTCTGTATGGGACGTCATAAGGATGTTGATTGTTTTTATCTAGCACAGACATATTCACGGGTACCCAAACAGTTAGTGCGTGACAATACCAATTTCATTATAATGTTCAAACAAGATGAGACGAATTTACATCACATTTATTCAGATCATGTTTCACCCGATGTAACATTCAAACAATTCCAATTGATGTGTGTTAAATGCTGGGAGGATCAATATGGATTTCTAGTAATTGATAAGGATAGAAAAATAGATGAAGGTAGATATCGCAAAGGATTCGATAGTTTTATATACCCATGATCTTGTTTTTGAAACTTATTCGATCACTGAATATTGTAGAGGTCACTTCATCAACGAATTGACCTATAATTTAAAAAGGGCATTATGAATACAAAAAACGATTGTGAACATAAAAACAATGAAATGAATTTGAAACGTCAACTAGTAGAGACAACAGAAGCTGTCAGACAGAAATTCAACTCTATCAAGAATGATAATATTGAAAATCGTTCGACACTTGAAAGATTGTATGAGCCCATAATGAAACCATTGAATGTTTTATCATCAAACGCTACTTCTAAATCAGCAGTGTTATCACCAAATCGTGGATCTGTTCAATCTACTTCAAATTATCCCATGAGTACTCCAATAGGAAGAAAACAATCTTTTGATGGTGTATCATCTGTGAATAGTGACACGAGCACACTTCAAGACGATATGAGAACAACTCTATTCGAAACACCATCATCGTCCCACATCGATTCCTCGGATCCTGACATCTCACCTGTTATGAATGAAAGTGGTGAAGATGTTTTGATGAAACATTTGAATAATGTAAAATCTAGAAATCCAGCATATGATGGAACATTTGGCGTACGTATGGATCCAATTACACAAAAGCTGAAAATGGGAAGTCTAGTGGTACATTTCAAAGATGGAAACATTTCATTTTGGGATGCTAATAAAGTGAAAAAATATGAATGCGCAGGTAGTCCAGAATTATATGATATGATCTTTTTGAAGAATCCACAAGATGTTGATAATGAAGAAACTCGTCAAGTATATTCCAAAATATTGAAAATAACGAATGCTCCATATAAACAATATCATCTGAAGAATGGTTTTAAAAATACAAATTCTAAAAAATTTCGTGAAGTCATCAAACCACTATTAGACTCACGACAATATCCAATTAGGAGTAGAAGTAAAATTGGTGGAGCACTCAAACGAGTGAAAATGGAGAAAACATATAATTCTAAACCTGCGAATTATGTGTACTGGAATTCATCGAAAGAGTTAGTTGCTCGCCTACGACTATTGGTAGCATCAAAGTCAGCTGGACATACCGGACATGATAATGAAATAATTTCAATAATTGAAGAATTACGTGAAGAAGGTATAATATATTAATATATATCCACAAGTAATGATCACTGTCACATCATCATTCAATGCAGTAACATTATCACTTTTTTTCTCTTTAATCATATTGAAATAGAATGACTAATGAAGTAAGTGATATCAAACGACAAGTTGTTAATGAATTACATAGACCTGCAAGACGTAATTTTCATAGAAGAATAACTACCATCAAAGGTTTTGCAGATCTATGGCAAATAGATCTAGCTGAACTACAACCTTATGCAAAAAGTAATGAAGGATACCGATATATACTTGTAGTAATTGATTGTTACTCAAAATATCTATGGACTGTGCCAGTTAAAGGTAAAACAGGTAGTACAATAACTAATGCAATGAAATATGTACTGAAGAAAGCCAAATTTTCCCCTAAACATATACAAAGCGATCAAGGGAAAGAATTTTTTAATAGAAGCTTCTCATCTCTCATGCGAGAATATAATATCAATCATTATTCAACATTCAGCACAAAGAAGGCAGCTATAGCAGAAAGAGTGATTCGTACAATAAAGGCATGGCTCTACAAGGAATTTTCGATGAGAGGTCACCACAAATGGCTTGATATTCTTCCAATTATAACTAGTAGATATAATAATAAAGTTCATCGTACAATAGGTATGGCACCCATCAATGTTGATTCAACAACAAAATTGAAATTCAAGGGTATCAATGGAATTGGAGGAAGACAAAGTAAACCCAAATTCCAATTGAATGATATTGTACGTATAAGTAAATACAAAAATATTTTTGAAAAGTCTTACACTGCGAATTTTACCACGGAGCTATTCAAGATTGTTAAAATTAATAAAACCATCCCAACGACTTATAATCTTGAAGATATGAATGAACAGCCGATTAGAGGATGTTTTTACGAAGAAGAGTTATTACGAACCGAGAATCCTGACGTATATCTGATTGAGAAGGTGTTGAAGAGAAGAAAAAATAAAGTATATGTAAAGTGGTTAGGTCTTCCTAGCGAACAAAATTCTTGGATTGATGAATCAAATATGGTTTAAATGTATCTAATAGTGACTTTTATGAATAAAGTAATATTAAAGTTCATTATTGTTTTCATTTCAATTATAAGTATGTGAATTGAAAAATATTGCAGCGGTAAACATTGCCCCAGCCATTCGCAATGTTCTGTGTATACCAAACCAAATTAATTGTATACTCCATTCCCGCTTATATTTTTCAACTCACGATATTGAAAACACATTATCATTCCCAAAACTAATCGCCGTCACTTTGAAATGCAGTATCCAACTCTTTTTGCCAATTATCTCTCACTGATAATGCCGTCTCATAAAGCTTAGTCGACTGCTCAAGCTCAGCCTGAGCTTGCATTCTCGAACGTTGATGGAATTGCTTATCTTTACCTATTTTTGAACGGAGTTCATCAGCATCTTTAGACATTCTAGCCAATTCAACCTTCGCTAATGCAATCTTGGCATCTAATGCTTCAAGAGTTTCATTATTAGCATTAATAGCTCGCTCACTCTTTTCAAGTTCAGCAATAGTCATCTGTGCCTTTACAAGACGGTATTTTGCTTTCCTTTTCATTTCCCCAAACCGATGGAGGGGACTGAAAGAAGATAGCGGTTCAGCTTTCAAATCACTCTTCATTTCTTTAGGAGTACCTTTTGGCTTCCTCTTCGATCTGTCACTTTTCGTTGCGGGTTTTTTCTGTCGCACAACACTTTTGGATTCTTTCTTTTCTTTAAAGTCAGTGACAATCGATGAAGATGCCTTAGTAACCTTCCTCTTGATTGTTCTAAATTTCTTATCAACACCAAGAGGAAGGGTAGATGAAGAGTGTTTGAGTGATGATAATTGCGAAACGATCGGATTTTCAATAATAATTTGCTCATTTGGTTCTGGCACATCTGCAAAGTTAACGAAGTCGTTAATATCAAAATCATTTATCGAATCTTGACTGGATAAATGTAATACTGGAATATTTTCAAAATCAGTCTGATCGATATCAACAAGTGGTGAACCATCTTCAGCAATCAATAGCGGCATAGAGCTCATGATTATTAAGGTCTGAGGAATGATATGTGATAGCAATAGAATGTGGATAGGAAAGGTGATGATGTTACTGAGACCTCACCATTTATAGAAGAAAATAAACTAGCGCATGCGCTCTTTCATCAACTGGCACATGCGCTCTCTCACTAAACTATTCACGCATGTAACAATCTTTGTCATTTAAGAGGAAAACTTTGTGTTGCATGCATGTATTTTTAAATGTTAGAAAATAATACAAATAAATTCAAAATATATATATATATATATATTTATTAATAATAGAGGACAATAACGATAATAAAAAATATAAAATGAAAAATGTTAATATGTCTCTGTGGATGTGGAACGTTCTTTGACTCTATTCCTCAATAGTTGTTGCTCGTGCGTCAAACACCAACATTGAAAAAAATGGATTCTCCTATTGGGGTAGAGTTGACCAACCTTCTCACACAGATCCCAAGTACTTCTACATGCATTGCATACATGATTCCAACAATTCATGGAATATGTATCACAACGCAAACAACGTTGCAGTGGAGTTGGAACGGCAGCACAGGTACCGCAAATATTTCTACAGATACCTATATTGTTAAATATTATAGGTTCGGAACACTTCAGACACTGTAACTGTTGTTGACGATAATCCGATTTTGTTCGCTTCGGTGGATGAGAAGGAGGCGATAGTTGAATCCGCAACACGCAATCACTACACATACCAGTACATGGATTGATTGAATCCTTAGGTCTACTTATTTGACAAAAGTAGCACACAATAGCCCCTGCAATCATCATTGGGTAGACACACACTTTTGGTTTTTCATTCCACTCTTTTGGAAACGGCATTTTACTAATTCGATTAGAAATATCAAGAGATGACTTACAGAAACTCTGAATGCTCTCTCCTACACCTACGATCTCTATTTATACAAATCAACATCATGTGAAAGTATAGTGGGATAACTTCTCCTACTATTCCACTCTAAACGAGTCAAGTGGGAGTCGCATCACCTCCTATATAAGTCGACTTGCAAACCTAGAGTTCATTCATTCACTCTCTACAACTGTGAGCAAACAACAACAAGATGAATTCTGCAAAAATAAATGCTGCATTAAATAGAATATCTGCTGTTGATGAAAACAATTGGATAGACGAATCAGATGATGAGGATGTCAATGTTCCGCTAGAGGAAGTGATAGTTGAAGCAGAAGATGTTGGAGTCGATGAAGATGAGATAGACGAAGTTGAAAACGAGGCCAACCAAAGCGACGAAGATGATGACGTGATGGAGTTTGAGAGGGTCATGGATGAAGAAGGAGATGATGAAGGGATAGAAGCTGACACAACTGAAGGCGATGGTGCTTTGAGGATCGGTATGCGAACGCTCAATGTCAGTGAGACACTGGAAGATCCCTTGGATTTGTATTGTGCAATGGATGCATACGTATTGATCAGCACAATAGATGGAGAGAACAAAAAACTATGTTGGTGCTGCTTTCGGTTTTATTCACATAGAAACAATAATGGAGGGTGGTATGCCCATGTCAACACCCACAACACTGTCTCAATTATGGAAATGGGACAGAATTGGTGTGAAGCTTGCGAGAGGCCACTAACAAACTTCACCCGAGTATCTACATGTATTATATGTAATAATGTCCAACCTGTGGCAGAATAACCGTGGACCTACTGGTCAATAAAAAACAACAGCCCTTTTCAGGGCTACATTATTCACACAAACAGTAGTTATTTGTATTAGTATTCATAGATTATATGACAAATGAATACTTTGACTAATAAAAGTCTAAGTAATTTGTTAGTCTTTGAATATCTATACATTATATGACAAATAAATTACTACTTTGACTGAAAAGTCGATATTTGGAATTTGATAGTCATTGAATATCTATGCATATGATGAGCACTACTTTAAATGAAAGTTGAAGTTGGCATTTTGTCAATCATTGTATGCATATAATGATGAATACTTTTACATACATACTTTTTGTTTGAGACTATAATGTTAACAATGGTATGAACCTGTTTCTGTTTGAAAGTATAATGATAGCTCTGAAAAGAGCTATTTTTTTTATTGTTTCAGTCTTCAATTGTAGCCCTGAAAAGGGCTGTTTTTTTTATTAATCCATGCAATGGTATGGACTAACGCTCCTCATCATCATCAGAAACAATGATGATTGTATCATCATCTGTATCTGATGATATACTGATGATGTCATCCTCATAATCATCTGAATCAGACGATATACTAATGGCATCATCATTAGCATAATTATCTAGCTCGTTATCCTCTAGATCGTCTAACTCATTGACATCCATCTCTAACTCTGCCTCTACTTCCTCTTGCATACCTTCTTCCATACGTGCCGGGAAATCATCAGGTAGATCATAGATACGTTGCAGCATTTGTGCAAAATTTGTACTGAAATGATCGAACGTTGAATCTATTCCATGTACCTGGATGGGGCCTGTACTCGTCATAGAACACTCTGGTACACTCATCGGTTCGGTGGTGGAATCAGCACTCGACATTGTGGAAGAATGATATAGAACTGGGATTGATGCTTTATTTATATTGGAAAAAAAAGGAGGGGGTGAAGTGTAAATGTAGAACAATTCAGTGTTTGAAATTCGAAAGCAATAAGAATGACAATTTTCTTGAAATTCTAAGTGATTATTATTATGAGAAACTCTGAGTGATTATTATAAAAAAAAACTAATAAGGGAGAGGGAAAAAGACACTGCCCCAACCTCGCAGTGCCTCGTGTACACCAACCAAAAAGTGTGTACTCCGTGGAAGGAAAGGAAAGGAATAGAAAGGATGGGAGAAATGAGGAAACGATTACATATCATCGTCTGAATTCAGGACTTCATCAATCAGGATAGGGGATGGTGGAGGACTATCATCGGACTCATTGTCAGCGTCACCGTCATCATCGTCATCGCTGTCGTCGTCGTCTGTGTTTCCGGACTGTGTATCCCATTCGTAATCATTCCGCCAATCATAGGGATCTGGATAATCCCCATCAGACAGGTCCGCTTGATCGGTTCCAGTAACGTGAAGCACTTGTATCCGATCATCATAAATTATGTCATCATAATTCATCGAGTGAGGTGCCGTCGTGGAGGTAACGAAACCTTCATGGATAGAAGCCCAGTAAGGATGTTGATGCGCTGGGTCACTGTACGGCTCAGTAGTTGAATCAGGTTCCATGTTGAAGGTGGCTGATCAACTGAATATTCCAACAGATAATTCCTACTTTTATACTTTTGAAAGGGAGTGGGGGAGGAGTGGGGAGGAGAGGGGATTAAGTGGGAATGAATTTCAAAAATGACATGAGCTATATTCCATGAAAGAGAAAATTGAAAATACTATATGAATTATATGAAATATACTTATTGATTTCATTATGAAACATATTTTCTTCCCAAGAGATTATTTACAATAGATTAGAGAACACAAAAATTGATGTGAGGTATTTGCATAGAAGAACTTGTAATTGAAATAAAAAAAGGAAATAATAATGAGACGAAGTGAAGAAAAATGCTCCAACCATCGCATTGTTCAATGTGTACCAAACCAAAACAATGTACACCCTTAATTTCACTTCTTTTTTTTTTTTTATTTTTATTTCCTAAAATTACAAACATAAACTTAAAACTATCTTAATTAAATATTCCTAACTAACCTAAAACTAATCTTACTACACTTACACTTAATCTATGGGAAAGTTTTTATAAAAGTCACTAACTTTTTATAAGTCTCTATCGAAGAGGTATCTGCTTCACACTTTTTCTCCAGAGATGCATACTTCCGATCTAGTTCGGCTATTACTTTTTCTGCTTCCCTCCGTCGGTTAACAATTTCAGCCATTTCGCGCTTCCTTTTAACCAACGCGGCCTCACTAGCTCGAGAAGCATGTTCTGCTTTCTTACATCTCTGTAGAAAACTGTCCAACATTTCACTAACCTCTCCGATAGGCTGTCGCACTTGTGGCACTAACACTTCAGGATTCGTCACCGGTGTTGCCAGCATCGGCGAAAGCGGCACCACCGACGGAGTGAATACGATGGGAGCCTCCTCCGATGGGGACAATACAACTGGTGGCTCCTCCGGAGAAGGCGCCCTAGGTTGTTCCACTACTGCTGCGGGTGGTGTGGAGGGCCTTAAGCTGTTTGGAGCGGTCGACCAACTACCTGCATAAGGATTAGTCCTATTGCAAGTAGCTCGGTACTTAGAAATAGGACCAACCTTCGCTGCAGGTCGTTGGCAAACCTTCTTTACAGGCCTGACTTCCTCCTCCTCCTCGAATAAGTCAGGGCTGGTGGATCTGCACCTAACTCGCGAAGTGGATGCCTTCTCCTGCTCTGTCATAGGCATGATGGATGCCACAGCGTTATTTAATTCCTGAGTGTTGGATGCCATTCTGAAAATGTAAAATAATACAAAGTTAGTAGGTATAAAAAATTAAAGTACATTGTTAACTTACTCAAACTTAGCTCCTCGTCGTATAGTACACTGCTTCTGGTTGAGTATGGCTGGACTGCTCTGGATGACTGGAGTTGTCGTACTGAATGTAGAAGAACGTGCTCCTCGGGGTATCAACATCATTGGGAGTGGAGGGAATGAGGTGGGGGCGTGCATGCGCAATGGTTGGAATATGGTGGGGCGAGAAATGGTAGGAAGTGGGCGGGGTGAGCAATGGTGGGAAGAAAGCGGGCCGCGCGGCCCCGCCGCCCCCCACCCCCACCCGCGCGCTTCGCGCGCCGTGAAACCTAACCTAACCTAACACCTATGACCCTAACCTACAGTATGTATTAATCTAATCTAACCTAACGCGGGAGTAAATTCACCATGTTGGTACAATTAATACGTCATCTGTTGGTTTTGGTTTTGGTTCTATTATTCTAACATTTGGATCAATGTCCAGTCCTGGATATCCCAGTCCACCTGATGGCCTGACTTTATGGCTTTTCTCCAAAACTTCAACTCTCTCTTCTAGTACATCATACTTTTTCATTGTAGTCCCTGTTATGTTTGACATAGCATCAAATTTTTTATTTGTAGACGCTGTTATGTCAGACATTTTTATGTCCACATCATTTGTAAGTTTGTCAAATTTACGAGTGAAAGTTATCCGAGCCTCTGCAATTTTATCGTCAAATGCTTGACGGGCATCGCGAGCAATATTACCTATTGTGGATTGTATTGCAGCTTGTAGGGCTAGAAGTATAACCTCCTTTGTTCCGTTAATTTCCCCCTCAAGATATGATACAGTTACACAATCACTCTTGTCAATTGGTTCGCTTATATTTTTCAATATTTTTCTTTGCATGTCATAATGACCATCTTTTGTTAATTTAAAACCAATCCCGGGAGGACCTCGAATGACATTACCACCCAATTTTCTTTTTCTACCAAACTTATCGATTGTTTTAGACATTGTGCACTCTACGATGATTCTTTTCAAACTGATATTTCTTTCATTTACATTATGCTATATACTTTACAGTAATTGGTTAGGAAAATAGAAATGAAACAAATAATATTTTTATCATTTTTTATTCATCTAAGTAACTTGGTAAAAGTGATACATATACAATACATAATACAATAATCACAAATAATCACAAATAAGAATGTTCCGGTTTGAAGGAATAAGCAATAATACTTCGAATTATAATTCAATTATTCATCTCTACAGTCAACAAATTGATTAGTTGGTCTAAGGCGCTCTCTTGAGAAAAAGAATGAACGATTTCAGACACCCAACGAATGTTATCATTAGGATCATTTCGATAAAATTCTATATCGCTATGACCCCATGGAAGAGTTCGAGTGGTATTCGGAATGATGAATCTCTTGTCGTCATGATACGATAAAGCGACTTTATTTTTCAATTCAGTGTAAATATCATGCAATACGCTTCTGAACGAGTTCATCTTCCTGAATATCATACCTCCCTCTTCAATGATTTTTTCATAGTCTTCACATGTCAATTCATTCTTTATAACAGATCGTTTCACACCTTTGGCCTTCTTCAGTTCACCATCAACAGATTTCACGTAATACGCTTTAGCACCTGTACCGTAAAAGCTGATTATTGGATCATTTGGGAATTCATCTTTGAAATTACCCAGAACTGACTTTGTCACTGGAATATTGAATTGGTTTCCTATTTTATAATTAGATGTATCGAACTTATTTATATTATTTTTGATAAATTCATAGAAATTGTCTGTATTTACTTTGAGAATAAGGGAGTCGGTATCAGTGTAGAGTAAGGACGCATCTTCTCCAAACTGTTGTTTGATACATCCATAGAAAAAATCATACATAACTGTTTTAGATAATTCTAGAATGGAAAATCCTAAATATAGTGGTTTATCATAATGAACTTTTACTCTAGCCAATTGAATGGCAACAAAATTTTCTGTAAAAATAGAGCATTTTTTAAAATTTGGTCGAGATATGAGACAACTAGCACCTATAGTTCTTTTTATATTTTCCCAATGTGTAATGAGTCTAACATCAATTCTATTGTCTACGTTTTCCATTGTTTTTCCATAGACTGCATTATTCATTAGTTTGTAGAAATCTTTTTCAGATTTGTTATTAGACCTATTACGCATTTCAGTATTCAAATCTATATAAGGCTTCATCCAACATGATTGCTTAAACCTCAATACTCTATGTGTGTTCATCACTATCAAACCATGATTGACAGCTTGCTGTAAGTTTCTATAGTGAACAATATATTTTCTTTTGTCGTTTAAATTTGGAATTAATTTGGGAACTTTCGATTTTGCATATGGAGGTATCAAACGTTCAACTAAGAATGGTAAATCGGAATGTTTATCATGAAGTTCTTGGGGATAATGTATATCCACTTCCAATACATATCCATAAGGACTATCGATATCCACATTCATTATATCAAGATTGAGAATTTCATGAGGTGCTAACCATGAAAATTCACCTGTTGGTAATGGTTGCGACATGCTGTGACCATATAGATTTGTTGCATCCAAATATGAAATGAATGAAGATGGTTCATTTGGATTATAATCCGGTAAAAATGTATTGTTTGCTTTATGTTTCCTTTCACTACATTGACTTATTCCACCACGAATACCTTTTTGAAAGAAGTGAACCATATCAATATCAGTTAGTAATTCCAATTCAATATTAGTATATTTCAACATGGCATCCCACGATAATCCGGGTGCAGTGAAGTATTGTGCCGGATCCAATTTATATTTATCAACAGATATATTTCTAAAGTTTTCAAAAATGTCACATAATAGTAACACATCTGACTTTAAATATAAATCAGAGTATTCACCCAAATCCTGACATTCGAATAAATTCCAAACAAGTTGAGCTCTCCCATAATCATTATCTGATATATGTTCACAATTGAGTTTATCATAAAATTGATTTTTGGTTGGAAGTCTTGGATGATTCAGTTTTTCGATGTCATCAACAAAACTATAGGGAAATACACCTTTCTTTCTCATCAAATTGAAATTTTCAATTTGTGGGAAATGTTTGCGCATCTCGATACACTGATCAGATGTTAAATTTGCACCTAAATTCTCCAAAGAACTAGGCATGAATCTGAAACTATCAATGAATCTCATTTTCAAATAATTCTTCTTCACCCTACCATCTTTATCCGTATAGGAGTGTGTAAAGAGATGTTTTGTGAAAGATATATATTTTTCATTAGTTTGTGGGATGACATCCACTTTATCTTTGTTTTTATACAATTCCTTTATGAATAAATGACAATCATATCCACTGAGATTGTGAAAAATTATAGGAATGAAATTTGGCAATTTAAAATTCAAATTACAAGATGAATGAGCAGCAGGGGACCTTTTTTTTCCTGTGAGGTGACAATGATCCCTCACTTTGACTTCGCCATCATTAAATTGTTTGGAACAAATGCCACAATTTGTGGCAGAAGCAAACTGTTCCTCTTCCTCAGGAGTTTGTACATCCATAGGAATAGGAAACCTGAGATGATTTTCATAAATATTTTTCAAATCATCTTCGATTTTGCTAACGAATTTTTGGGCTGCATCCACACCCCTATACGAAACAAATTTTGATAAATCATCATTGTATGAACATTTAATCAAATAAGCAAATGAATAAGGCTCATGTTTGAATGTCTTGATCGAATACGAGTATTCAGGATATGGTTTAGTGGTTTGAATCGGCTTCAGTACTGATTCAAAATCTGCATACACTACAAATGGTACCTTCATTTGTTTCTCAAAGTTTTCAAAAGTTAGTATATTTTCAGGTACCGTTTTCCCATATTTATTGACTTTGAAATTGGTTGATGGTGTTGTAGTACTCAAGTGATTACAATCATTTATCTTATGACGTAATAGTAATTGTTCATTAGAAAAATATAATAAACAGCCATCACAAAAATATTTCTTATGTTCATGAGCCGATAATTGGCTTGAAACTAATCTTGAAAGATCTTTGATCCAACAATAATGATTATTACCGAAATCATCTGTGATAAGTAACAAATTGACATGTCTTCTAAGTCTTCTCTGAGAGTAACGTAATGGTCCAATTATTTCATACATTATTTTACCCTTCTCGAATTTACTTTCTAAACCGTACACATTAACTGAAATATCATTCTTGTCTTCAAATTTCACAATATATTTCAACTTTACCGGAAAATTCATACCTGTTACATCTATGACTGTACTGAAATGTGGATACGATGAAACTTCTGATGTTCTATCGATTGCAGGATGTAGTGCTGAAGTGATAGCCCATGCAAAACAATGTTGATCTTCATTACGGACATTAACCACGGCCTTCCTACGCTCAATACATTCAGGCAGCTTCACATATGAACATCCACTGAGCGGGCTGTATTTATTATTGTTCAACTCCAGAAACATGATTTTTTCACAAGTCCAACCTTAAATACAGAACAATATTACTAATCCATCCAATTAAAACTTGGTAGAAATGTTTACCTGAATCACGTTCCTGGAATTCTGTAGTTTGAGCGATAATCCCATTTCGAAATCCATCAAATAAGGAATTCAAATCAGTAGATTGATCAACTGTTCTATTCTGTGAATTAAATGATTTCGTTTCCTTCAGGTCTTGTGTTTGTAGAATATAACTCCCAAATACTTCCATATTCACTTTGATGATTTTGTGAACCCTGATGGCCGATTCCAATAATTCTATAACTTTCTGCCTGATTTCATTAAAGAATAACATGTAATCGGTGGAAACAATGGAACTCTGCACCCTGTATGTCGCAATCCGACGTTTGAAGGCGCTCTTTATGATTTGAACACCATCACTGAATTGAACACATGTATTATTCTTATGTTGTAGAGTTCTATTGTGAGAATTCACTTGAGTCAATGGAATCATCACATTACAACAATTACATGTGTACATAGGTGCTGCAGCGTCATCTAATCTCACTCGTTTCACTGATGGCCCTCCTTGGCAACTCTGGAGCTGATGACGACGAAGGTTGTCACTACGGGTAAAAGATTTACCACATTCACAAGAATACATTTTCTATGATATGTTCTCACTAACTCACTCGATGGAAACTGACATAACCAACACTCGCCCGCTTCTTAAATACCATAATCCACGTCGCCTGCGCATCACCGTAGAGAGTGAGGGTAGGTAAGGACACATCGATGCATCCGCTAGAGATGCCTGACGTCACAGCCAAGCCCATCTCCCAATTTGATGCGAGTTGCCGGCACGAGCAAGCAGTGATCGTTGCGCTCTCGGAGAGGGCAGACGTTTGCACAGTCCTCGCCCGCCTGCGTGTCACCATCAATAGCGAGGGTAGGGTGATGCGTTACGTCACATCATTCACTGCTTCGAGAGCGATAGCCGAACAAGCAATTGTCGTTGCGCTCTCGGAGAAGACAGACGTTAGCGCAGTCCTCGCCCGCCTGCGTGTCACCATTGATGGCGAGTCTGGGGCGTTACGTCACATCCTTCACTACATCGAGGGAGGTGAGAGCAGACCGATGAATACGCATTACTCTGCCACACGTCGTGGAGTGAACATGTCGCTCTCTAGCCGTTGAACGGTTATTGCTGTGACGTCACTCCACTACTAACTTGGTGCCCTCACACCGATGGAGCATTCATTACTTGGAGGATCTTCGAAGTATGCAGACGTATGTTTGTACATAGACAAACAAGCACATGATGAAACCCTGTACCGTGCATTCTCTAACACACACACACACACATACACACACACAAAATCTCATATGAAAAAAAAATCTGAACGATCCATGCACCAGACACTTCAAGGTCACAACGCCTTGACTTCACTGCACAACAAAAAAAAAAGCAAATAACACGTCATATTGGTGGGGGGAGGATTAGAACCGGGAAAAAATTTCTGAACGATCCATACACCACACCCTTCAAGGTCACATCACAGTGACTTCACCAAACAACAACCAATAAAAAAGCAATTAATACGTCATAGTGGTGGGGGGAGGCTTAGAACCGGCTCAAATCTCCTACTGATATGATATAAATTGATTTGAAATTCCTGAAAAAATCTGTGAAAAATTGAGAAGAATAGCTGAAAAATAACATTTATATTGAGTAACAACCAAAAAAAACAAAAAATTGTTGCTTGTATTTTATTTCATTGTAATTTCAGATTTTTCCTTAATATAATTGTTATTTTTCAGCTAATCTTTTTAATTTTTCACAGATTCTTTCAGGGATTTCAAATCAATTTATATCATATTAGACAATGTCAAGTCCGAACTTATAAAATGCATACCGAAACATTGTCAATCACCTCCAAACAGGACAGGAATCGTGTTAACTGAATTGTTCTTTATTTATAAATTATCTATTTGCGGAACATGGATCCAGTCGTAAATTCCTTTATATTAGATTGCAAGTCGAATGACACTCTCGACTATAATTTTGGATGAAGGCTAACCCAAAAGTTGCGAAAGGCATTTGTTAACCAGACTATATTTTGTGTAAGTACTCTCAAAACGAACATCAGAGCATCACTTTGTATCCGTGCATGGTACGAGAATCAGTTGACCCATTGAAAAACCGCAGTAAGACCTCAAAATATGAACCTGTTGACCGCTAGAAAGGTAGCGCGTGCTCGCTTGATGAAAGTTACATCAGAGTGGGCTGGCGCCAATTCCCGCCTACGACCGTTTCCTATCCTAGACGAAAACAACAATAAATAAACATTATGAGGATTCTTAGCTATGTTTTTGACACATTTCAAAAACATTAAAAATGGCCGTGTGCGTATATTTCTCAATAAATTTTATTACACAGGTTGTAAAACTGGATGGGTTAATGCATGGACAAAGTTCATGCCGTGTTCTTGACATGGCGCCAATAAAAGACGAATGATCTCGATAGGAACTAAGAAATACATTGACATTGATAATAAATACTTGTTTGTCGTTACCGATCTATGGTTAATATTTCTCTTTCCTCTGTGAGACGGAAGGGAAATCGTGACTTATTATGGATATAATATGTAAAAATGTTGAAACGATTACTCTAGCCACATGATTTTAGAAAGGATAGAGTACAAGAATTATCTTTTGTGAAGAATGTGCGACCTTCAAAACGAATTTGTTGTCAGCTCAAGTAGACATATGCTTGTTAGTCTTTTCGGTGTATAACCTGGAAAATGAACAAATTCAAATCAATAGAGACTACTGGAGTGTTATGAAGAACAAATTGAAAAATTCACTCCGAAAAGTTTTGCGTAATGTAATATAAACCACCGAAGACCACAATGACGTGTCGTTTTCATGAATTTTGCCAACAAAATGAAAAAAATGTCGTGTGTTAAAAGAAATATATCCAGTTGCAATAGAGGCATTGTTCAAAAGTAAATTTTTCAGGTGTTGGAAGCGAAAAAGTATTATTTTCCGAAACATCAACAATATAAAGGGAGCTTGGTATAATAATTTAATATTTTTGATTCAAATCGAATTGGATGAGAGTTATAATTGTCCATCTAGTAAAGTTTCATCGACTTCTCTCCTGAAGGTATCAATTATCAGTTCATGAGATCATAAGGATGAATATCATTATAGATTTTATAGAGATTATTAGTAAAACCTCTCTACAATAGGGAGTTTTGTAAGATAGAAAAATATTTAGTTACTATGAGGATGAGTTTGAGTTGTTGATATCTATTCTAGATTTCATTTTGTAACATAAGATGTACAATTTTTGGGAATTGCTAAGTATGTTCATACCAAAAATTAAGATTAACATCACACTTATTGAAATGACTCGAAACCATTTTATTTTAAACGATATTGATAGCAAATTTCTGTGACAATATATTGGTTTGCTGACGACATCACACTCAACTTGTCATTCCATTTGGATTCCAGAACATAGGCTGAAGATGTACATTTTCACCGCTAGCAGGAGGTTGTATATCTTGAGGAGGATCTAGAGGCGATTTAAAATTGGTGTGAAAGTATCCAGGTTCAATTCAATGCCAAGGAAACCAAGGCATCGTTTTTCTCCAAGAAGATAAATGTATCCAAACCAGATATAATAATGTCAGGATAGATGATTTCGCTTTCTGCTTTGACAAGTTTGTTGGGGGTTAAAATGGACACCAATATGTTTGGATTTGCTGGATTTGCAAAGGCTGCTTCTCAAAAGCTTGAAACACTGTTCCGAACTAGAAAACTATATACACCACAGCAACTGTCGATGTTTTATAAAGCTCAGATTGTTCTCGTGTATGGAGCTCCACCCCCAAACATACCCTGAAACTGCTCGATTCCATTCAGAGCTATCCGCCTGATGTGTTCCTCTATTATAGATAGTTTCACGGGAGGTGTTCAATGACTTGGCACATTTGATTTCACCAAGAGGGGTACATATCAGAAATATGCGATGGACTGTGGCAGCTCATTGTTTTGAGGTTCAACTCAGTACACCTCAAACTTCACTGTTCAAGAAATTTTCCATTTGGAGAACTAAGTGTATGTGTAATATACTTTCGGAGAACGTTTTTCCAAATGAATTGAATCTTCTGCGATTGAAATCTAACGTAAATCGCTAATTTCACACACCAATTGGAGAACTGAGTGTATGTGTAATGTACTTCCGGAGAACGTTTTTCCAAATGAATTGAATCTTCTGCGATTGAAATCTAACGTGAATCGCTACTTTCACCCAGGCACCGCCCTTAGACTGCCTTAAGGAATTTCCTGTAGTGCTTGTGTTCTGTCATTTTATAAATATCCAACTAGTAAGTAACATATTTTGAGAAGATACTGCTGTGATTTTATATTCCTTCAAAATTTAGTCTTGGCATCAGTTTCAAAATATTATTAATTCTTGCTAAAAACATGGCGATGTGCCTGATCTTGATTTACACTCCAAATGTTCATCTGTTTAAAAATCTGTTTTTGAAATCTGTTTTTCCATTAACCAGCTGTCACACCCCTATGAAAGACAAACCTCAGGAGTCGAAACTTGTTCAGCCTGGGGCTTGAACCGCCGACCAACACCAACAGTTTTTATCATAATAGTGACTCAACTAGGAGTATTTCATAGGTATTTGAGACTGTTGCCTTGCTAGGTGGGTAACTTTGTGAATTTCAATTGAATTATACTCCAACTGAGCGAGGAAAAGCGAATAAGCGTTAACTTTAGTAGGAGAAGAAAAAAAAGACGCCTTATCAGCTTCACCTTTGCTTCGTGCACAAGATGTACTGATCAAAGGTGGTATCTACATTTATTTCTCACTGTTTCTTGATGTCCGGTTGGCGAGGGTAAAAAAAGTATTGTTGAAGAAGTCCGTTGGTTTCGCCCGCTAACTATGCAACTATGACGTGGATTATTCCCAATGTATTTATAATAACTCCACTTGCCAGGTTTACTACAGATTGCATGAGGACTGAGTTGTTTCTTTCAGCGCTATAGAGAACATATTCTCAGTTTTGAGTCATCAATGTTATATACATGGTACATAATCACCCATAAAAGATTGAACACAATACATATATTGATGTATGTAAAAAGCTTTAATGCATTTTACTGAAGCACAACCTATTTTTGGGTTGTTATTCAATTCAGATAGTTTAAATATTTGATACAGTTAGATATCATTGATATAGGAATGCGCTCTACAGGTTTTCGAATTTTATAAAAGTTTATTTGTATACAAACTGAATCGCAAGAGCCCAAGTATAGACTCTTGCAGAAAAACAGTTGATTTCTTTCCTTCTTCTGCCTCCTTTCCTTTTTTTATCTAAGTACATATTTTCTTCACCCGATGAAACTGGTTGGAAAATTAGGAAAAATACCAAACATGCCATTATAGTTTTCCAATCACTCCCAATATGAACTATTTTCTGGAATCTTCAGCCTTCTGAAAATAATATTACTACGAAATAATTTTTCTTCGAAGTTCCGTAACTCCAACTTGATATTTGTTGAGGCGGAAAGCTCTTTCAGTATGAAGTTCAGCAGCTATAAACGTTATCCAATTCAAAGCCGCCTACACAATTTCGACTTGAAATGGTCTTTTAAGTTTTTCAATATTCCCGCTACTTGATTGAGGAAAGGCAGAATCATTCAAGTTGATATCGAACAATGCGCTCGTTGAACTACAATGAAAAAACGCATATCATTGGTAAGTATACCAAAACTTGGCGAAGTCGCCGATGTCTCTGTTTCATCTGCATTGGTTTTCATGACAATAACCAGGAAATTTAAGATAGCTGCAGGTAAAGTAATCTGAAAAATTGAACCTTCCTTCATCTAGACTCCTCTTCATGATTAATGATTTACTGAAAGGTCAAATAATAATTTATTGGGTTTGCTAATGCAGTGAACATTCATTTCTTTCTTGGCAGAGACTTTAATAGGTGGCAAACAAGAAACCGATTGTCGAATTATTCCTCAGCCGATGGTAATTCACTTGAGATACTTTGAACTATATCTGAAGCACTTGAAATCGTTTAATCAACAGCTAACTCGAGCCATATTCGGTGAAGGCAATATTAATATCAGTACGAATTTTCATGATGTATAATAGGCCCTCAATGCTGGCATCTTGACGTAATGAAAATGTGAGCTAAGTCGTCCTAAATAAATACATACATTCAAAAGTTTACTTGTGATATTTCCTCTACATCAACATGGTAGCAACATGGTTAATCACCTGAGGTTCCGCAGTATAAGAGAGCTAAGTTCCAAAAGCAAAATTGATGCAACTTAAATACTAATGGGATTACTTGAGAGCAAGTGGTCAAAATAGAAATACAAGAGCAGCTGCTCACTATTACGAAGTATTCAAGGCGGTACTGAGGTAGTTGAAAACTCAGAAAACGAACTATGAGAAGGAGTTTAAAGACTTCAATCAAGCAGACACTGTGGCTCGTGAAGTGTGGCAAGAGTTACATATGCTGTGTGATGGTTATGTTGAGGACAAAACACATGACACATGCATGCAATTCTTCAGCTACAAATGACACGCAGGAGATAACATTCCATCACATATATATAAACTCAAAAACCTCTAGAATATTCTGCAAAATGAAATCAACAAGCATAAAGTAGTTATTAGAAACTACTAGAATTATTGCTGATATGCAAGAGAATTTTCCGTTCGTTTAACGTCGAAGAACGATAGAACAATTGACAGTTGAACCTGTTTTGTGAATATTTTAAATAAAAAGGTCATAAAATGAAACAGTGTTTCAAATGGAAAGTAGGTGGAAAACCTCCAAAACCAAGAAATGAAAAACTAGTGATACCTAACAATTTGACTCTTGTAGCAGAAACAAACTCTGTATATTCAACATATGACAAAGACATTTGTTCAATTGATAATGGTGCTACGAACCATATTATCAATCAAAGAATATGTTTCGAGAATACGTACCTACCTTATCCACATTCCTAGGTTCTCAGATAGAAAAACAAACAGCATCAGGAAAGATGGTACAAAAGAGTAAATAAACATTGCAGGCATTCGTACTCCAAACTACCTGACATAGCATATACATATGCGTTACGAAATCGTAATATTTAGCCATCGGATATTGATCCAGTATGTATAAACCTCTGAAGGAGCTAGCCACTCGTGTCAACGAAACGCCAGGAAGAAATTCCCAAAATCCACGGCTATCGAACCCGAAAAACAATGTCACGGTTCTTCTTAAAATGAAGTATTTTAACAAAATTGGTTTTTACGATATTTAAATTATCTTCGCATGAATATAAGGTACCCATGTCTTCTACCGGGAAGGTTGCCGACCTGATCAATTGTCAAAGTAACATTATTCCTGCTTAGTTTGTTTCATCCCAAAAGCATATTCTGCTTTTTCCTTGACTCGGCATAAAGCCGTTTTCATCGACATATCACAATGCTTTCGATGCAGTGATCGGGTAGTCAGTGCTATGTTCCTAATATACCTGTCAAGAAGTTTTTTCAATGTCTTTAATGCAAGAGACATGAGACATTGGTCTCGAATCCTTCGCAGAATTCTGTCTGACTTTTCCAGGTTTTGGAACGAAGGAGCCCTAATCAGTTTCCCTGTTTTTTGTATGTATTCCAGAGCTGACTTCGCATTGAGAATAACAAACAATTTATCAACTAGTGGTTCCGTTTCTTTTTCTGATTCCTTATGAAACCTCCCATATCTCTTGTGATATTCCCCAAAAGTTTCCACCAGAAACTACAGAGAAATATGATCAAGCTTATGATCCATTGGATGAAGACAATAATCCGTCTTGGTGAAGATGTAAAATAGAGTTGGAAGTGCACGAAATCGTTGTCGATTCATGAATTCCTTACGATTTGGGATCTGGAGAGATTTTCTGCAACGTAAGTGTTCAAAGAAAAATATTACTGTACATTTGCCTCTAGAAGGGCTTGATATGAAAAACTACGCGGCAACCAATATAGTCTATCTTCAAAGTATCTATGTACTAATTGATCACACTAGAAATATCAACCGATCACTGTTGGAAAAGAATTGTTAATTTCAACAATGTTGAATTCTGTTACAAAAGAGTTGCTGAAATTACCAAAAATTTCTGTTGAATCATCTACTTAAATATTCCTGCTATTTATTGAATCAATTAGTTGACAATCTTCACAAAATATTTTGTTAATTCGTGAAATGTTTTGTCAAATTCTTAATATTATGTTCGCCCTCTGAGCTATTGTTGACGTTACCATAAATATTTCAAGATCAATTGTCAAATTGAGAAGAAAGTTCGGTCACTAAAATAATTTTTCAAAATTCTATTTCGCAACGAACTGGTGTTGGTGTTACAATATTATGTCGAATACCAAATTATTCGTTGCCAAACGCAAAATATATTTTGTGAATTCAACAAGTCTTTTGAAATTGTATTTTATAATGAGTTGTTGTAGACGTGACAATGATTTTATAGGAAATAATTTCATTACCTGTTGTTAAGCTCACACCATATTTGCTCATTCAACAATATTCTTACAATTTGTTTCGTAAAATGACCTGCTATTATATATTGTTACAACAATATTGTGAAACATATTACAATCCAGAAAATGTTTTGTTTTTTCAATTAGTGTCTTGAAATTATAGTCAATGAGCATTGTTGACATTACAACAATATTGTGGCAAATATTCGATGATCAATGGCCAAATTCACCAGTCACATAAAATTGTATTCGTCAATAATCTGTTGTTGATGTTATGATAATTGTATACCAAAAGCTGAAGACGTTTTAGAGATTTTAGGGAAGAAATTATTTTCTTGTTAAATTTCAACATCCTGTATCTCAGAAATGAAGCAATTGCGGACCTATGTTCGTATAAAAAAATTTTCTCAAAACCAATCAAGGGTTATACCCCTTCAGGATCAGCTTTCAATAATGAAACACCCTGTATAGTTTCATTACTATTTGCCCATTTTCAAATACCTACATTTTGATACAATGGTGTTTGTCAGTGTGTTGTTTGGAATCTTATAATAATTTAATAGCAAATACTTTATTATCTATTGTCAAACACATACCATATTTTAAAGAAGCAACTAGTTTTTTTACTAATACGAACTGTTGTAGATATTACAAAACTATTTTGGCATATACTTCATTAGGTTATAGGAGTAAATATATACAAATCACATCGCCATGACAAATGAAACTGTTTAAAAATCTGTCTGTTTAAAATCGGTCTGTTTAAAACTAACGAGGTCTTACCTTTCAACGTGTGATTCCTAACACGGGTTGGACGATCGCAAGTGAAAATCGATCGTTCAGCCTGGGGCTTGAACCAGCCACCAACATGGCGGTCGATTTGAGTGAGTAAACAATGCACCCACATCGAACCGACCGGCTACCGTCCACATCCAACTTTATGTTTACTTCGTATTTACTAAAAAAATTTGATAACCTTTATGAATGTCAAATAAAGAAATAAGAAAGTAACAGATTTGCTCTCTCTGAGAAAACACATTTGCTAAGAAAATTATTTGAAAATGAATTATTTACATATGAATTTTTTTAAACGTCCTAGGTTATTATTTTGAATCTTCAAACGTATGTTCACATCAACTGTAAATTGGTGATCACAAATTCACAAATTTTCATGGACCTGAGATTGTTTACTCATACTTAACTTTCTCCGTTCTATTATATTCATAATTTCTCAGATAGCAATAAAACATGTTCCTTCGTAAATAACTGACAATTTGTGTAACATCAGTAGTATTGTAGCTATGAATAATCGAAAAATATAGAAATTGATGAATAAAAGATTAACAACGAAATTTTTAGGTAGATTCGTAGAGCCATGTCCGTATCTCTCTTGTCATTTATTCTTTCATCACTTCTGAATTTTTGTCACTTCAAAAGATTAACAACGTAATTTTTAGATAGATTCGTAGAGCCATGTCCGTAGCTCTCTTGTCATTTATTCTTTCATCACTTCTGAATTTGTGTCACTCCATAACATACCATACAGTAGGTAGATACACAAAATTTTATATATATATATATATATATATATATATATATATATATATATATATATATATATATATATATATATCTTTATATATATATATATATATATATATCTTTATATATATATATATATATATATATATATATATATATATATATATATATATATATATATATATATATATATATATATATATATATATATATATATATATATCTTTATATATATATATATCTTTATATATATATATATATATATATATATATATATATATATATATATATAACAATATAATAGTCATCTACCCCAGGTATGTCCTGAGGTAATATCATCCTTGACTCCTTTCAATCTAACAGTAGTGGTAGAAATCTTACTCTGAAAGGTAAGACCCCGATAATCTTTATCTAGCGCAAGTTTCGTTGTCGTTTCTTAAACAGGCGAAAGCTGGGTTGAATGAATGGTATCTACTGAAAGGGATTTTCTATCCACAATTACCAAGATACATTTCGTTGATTTTCTCTACTCAATGATGTACATTACCAAAAACTAAGTCATTCCATGGTAGGTGAATAGCTTAAAATTCTCAAATTAATTTGATATATTACCTATTTGTTGGGATTCACAAATGTTAATTAATATATTAAATATACTAGTGAATAGTGGGATTCACAAATGTTAATGTGTTAAATATTTTAGTGAAAGGTGATACAATACTTGTTCAATCATTCAAATGAGTTGTAAAAACACTTGATATTTTTTGATGATGTAAAATCGAGGTTGATCGGAAAATTTTGCTAATGTTCGTTGCCACCTGCAAGGATCGCTGAGCCCTAAAATAATAAAAATTTATTGTAGTTTTAAGTTCCATCATTACGACATCTCGATTCGTAGATATTCTCACAAATCAGTAAGATATTTTTTTGCGAGAGTGAGGCAAGTATTCAGTGGTGAGTCTAGTTTGGTGTTAAACATAATATTTACAAATTGTTGAGCAGTTGTGAAGTCGTGTGCTAGATCGTTTGCAAGGTTAGCCGCAATAATGTACCCTTTTTCAATATTATACTTGTATGCTGATATACCTACAAATTGTATTGAAATTATATTGCAGACTTGTTTCCACCATGTTCTGTTTTGCATGTATCTGTGAAAAAATATAATATTTATCAATTGTACTGTTGAAAAAGTAATCTGTTGATATTGTCTAATGTACGTTCTGAACAAATTTGTATTATGTATTTCTTATCTTATTGCAGATTTCATATGAGTTTCACTTGATAACGACGAAAGAAGAAAATATATTTCTTAAAAAATATTCAGGATACATTGACAAATTATTTGACACATATCAAAACACAGTTGTGCAAATGGGACCTTGATCAGTGATAATGAGAATTGTGAGTATTCATATTCAATTGTCAGATTCAATTTTGTTATCCGATTCGAGCTTTTTCTGTGCTTATTTTTACCAAATTTGAATATTAAAAATGATTTTTTTTTACAGATTGGGATAGAAACACCAGAAGCCTCTTTATTTTGACTGAACTTCTGCCACCAACTCCTGTTGGAATTGAAGGAGCAGAAAAGAGAAACCGCAGTTGGAAAATTAATTTGAAATTTCAAAATTCGGCAGTGCCCATTCAGGATATTTTTGAAAGAAAACCATCTTTACAACCATTCTGCGTGCTGTGGGAATGAATGAAGGAAATATTTTCAATTATTTTGTTGTCTTCGATAATCACATTGTGACTGCTGGAAAAACTGAGGGATTCGACTGTCTTTTCAAATGCCATTTTGTATTTGACATTCATTTTCACCAAGCTCTGCACCATTTTTTCAATTTCATAAGTGATTTTTTTAGGAAATACCCGGTGAAAAAATTTCGAGTTGAGGACGAAATTAACTTCATAAAAGTTGATTCATTATTCACTTTACCAAAATAATTTCCTGATATGTATTCTTGTTTTTTTGTGAACTATTTTACTCCTGTCCCAAAATATGAAATTATTATGGAGGAGTGTTATTTTGAATATTTAGTGTCGAACAGAAGTTTATCTATTGTGGATTGTGATTTCCCGTCTATTGCCCAGGGGTGGAATTCATTAAAATACTTCTATCCTTTGAGATACTTTTCAAATTTTTGAATATCATTTTTATTTTGAATAAGTGTTTCGGTGCTATTTTAATATTTGGTTTATTAAGGGTTTTATGTCACTTGGTTCATTTGTGTAAATTCCATCACTATAGAAAAGTTATTTATATTGAATGTCCCATGATTTCTCTCATCCACCTTATTTTTTTTCTTTTTGAGTTCAAAAATGTTTTATATTTTTGTTGAAAATACATATTTTTTTATTTTTATATTCCTGAAAATTGTAAAATTCATTAAATAAATTGATTAATTTTGAATAACATTGTTTTATTTATCCAACCAATCTTGATAATATAAAATATACATCTTCGTCAAAAAATTAACCGGTAATTGATACTTGAACAAGAAATCATCAATGATTTATTGATGATGAATTGATGACATTAAATACTTCAAATATCATCGATGGTAACTTGCAGTCATTTTATATTCCAGTCGAATATGAAGCGAAACAAAAATGTCTCACTTTATTGTTTCGTATTTTCTGAGTTGAAGCCACTTAGGAGGCTACATCATGCCGTACATATTTTTGAAATCCATAAATAGAACCATTATTGTTTGTCAGTATTACTACTGATATTCACCGTTGAAAATCAACGAACAACATAATGCATACTTTTGTCGACGGAGATTATTTGTATGCTGATCAGGAAACGAATATTAATTATCAATCTCACAAGTTTGATATATTCTTGCTTCCATATAATAACTTTGAGATAATGAGCAATAGGAAAACCATGACTTCAGGAATCTATAATAGCCTGGAGTTAAAGAACGAGCTATAAATTTATTAAAATCATATTTCTCACTAAATAATATATTGATTTTATCCATACATAAATTAATTAAAATTGAGCGTAAATGGACCATGTAAATTGCAAAGTGTATGGTAATTTTGTTGTAGCAATTCGTATAATTTATCTATTCATTTCTATAATTAGATACCTTGAAAAATAACTCCAGATGTTTACTATAGATATTATTCGAAATGTTTCTTTCTGAACTTTCGGATTTACAACCCTAGCATGTGCTACTGAGCAATTTATCAGTCATTAATAACTTTTTCTCGTCTGTAATGGTGGGATCAAAAAAGATAATCCCATCAACTCTGCATTCAAATACCATAAATGGTTCGAAAATTTGGTCAGGGCTATTTCTGCAATGTCGTTGTCACATGAGACAGGTATCATATATATATATATATATATATATATATATATATATATATATATATATATATATATATATATATATATATATATATAAAATCTAGAAAGGTTAATGCAGTCAAGCTGCTGGAAAATAATTCCATGAAAATCAAATCAAAAAAACTTGGCAAGTTGACTTGGGTGTCACACCAATAGGTGGTTCCACTTATGTTTCGCTTGCGTTTACGCAGCTATTTTTATCAAGTACTTTCATTGGTTTTTCTCATTTTGTCTTCAATAGAGAACCGCCTGCCCGGTACTGACGATGCCCAAAAGGCTGAAACAGCTGTCTACCGGTGGTTCTTAAATTGAAATCAATATGGGAATGATCAAAAAAGTACTTCTCTATTTATCTATATATCTATCTATATATCTTTATATATATCTTTATATATATATATATATATATATATATATATATATATATATATATATATTTATATATATATATATATATACAGGGTGTTCTTCAAACACATGCTAATATTTAAGGAGGTAATTCTTAAACCCATTTTAAGGAAAAAACGTCATATGGACGTGTGTCCTAAACGCCTTAACTATTGAGATACAGGGTGGCAAAGTTTTCAAAAATAATCAGTTTTTTAATAATAACTGAGATAATTTTGTAGACATCTTTGGCATATTTGGTACATATGTTCCATGCCTCAAGGCGCATTTTCTGATGTACAATTTTCTTAATTTTCTCTGCCAGTGGCGTACGTACGAGTTTTGAAATGTATATTTTTGGCGAAAAAAATACTACGCCACTGCTTTATCTTGAATTAAAAATTATTTTTAAAATCTCCATACATTTTTGAGCACATTTGATTTGTTGGGTTTTCTTTGTCCGACGCATGGTTTTCGCTCAAAAAATTAAAAATCGCTTTACTTAAGGATAAATTCATTAAAAATCTGATGCGGTATCGTGCATCGACTGAAAGCAAACTAAGAGATCAGATTTGTTGCAAAATAATCGAGGATCTAAAAGGTATTTGTTTGTTGTCAGATGCACTGTTCTCAATTAAAATTACGTCATAACGCAGCACCGCTTAATAATTTTTGAAAACATAAATTTAGTTATCCTGGAATAAATGACGTGTAGCAGAATTTATTTACTGCACCTCTTGGAAAAATGGAGTTTGTCGATATGTGATTTATTTTGAAGATTAAAAGCAGAAAAAACAGCGTACCCACCATAGCAATAAAAAACAAATTCTCTGTATGTACAAACGTCAGTAGCTAATATTGATGTTTTATGGGGTCACCTCAAAACTCTTGTGTATAAAACTCCCGTTAATACTTTAGAAGATTTAAGAGAGCGAATAGTTGCCTCGTGTGAAACTATACGAAATACGCCGGGAATATTTGAACGGGTGCGTGATTCCATGCGTAGAAGGGCGGAAGCATGTATACTAAGTGCAGGTGGCCACTTCCAACAATTGTTATAATCAATTTTGGTATTATTACTAATTAACAAATTTGTGCTATTCGTTTAGACTTACTGTCACAAAATAAAATAAAACTCGTTTTTGTGAAAAATTTATTTTTTTGCAGATTATGTTTTCAAATATTATTAGGGAATTGGTAATGCGTTATGAAGCAATTTTCAGATTCTCATTCATTTTAGAATTGATCTAATTTCTTAATTTGCTTTCTGTCGATTTTTATTTTTTTGAGTGAAAATCATGCGTCGGACAAAAAAATACCAGGAAATCAAATTTTGTCAAAAATTGATGATTTTATTTTGAAAAGAAAGCATTGGCGTAGTACTTTTTCCCCAAAAATATTCAATGCGAAACCCGTAGGGATGCCACTGTTTGAAAAAATACAAATTTGTGTACATCAGAAAATGCACCTTGAGGCATAGAACATATGTACCAAATATGACAAAGATGTCTACAAAATGATCTCAGTTATTATTAAAAAACTGATTATTTTTGAAAACTTTGCCACACTGTATCTCAAAAGTTAAGGCGTTTAGGACATATGTCCATGGGAAGTTTTTTTCTTAAAATGTGTCTAAAAATTACCTCCTTAAATATTAGCATGTGTTTAAGGAACACCCTGTATATATATATATATATATATATATATATATATATATATATATATATATATATATATATATATATATATATTACGTTTACGATTATCTAATATTGTGTATTCATTATTGAACTGAATGATTGTACCCAATATATATATTGAAAACAGCATTGAATCTTCAAATTTACTTTCATTAGTTCGGACTTCCATTGTCTAATAATATAAAATGATTTGAAATCCCCGAAACAACTGAAAGAAAAGAATTGAAAATAAATAGCTGAAGATAACAATTATATTAAGCAAAAATAACCTGAAATGAAATAATAGTGAAATAAAATACAGGTAAAATTAAAACGTTTGAACAAAAAATAAATAAATGCAAATAAATATAAATAAATAGGTTAAGAGATTCCAAGCCACGTAAGTTCACGACGTTTCGATTGTTGGTATCTTCAATCGTCTTTGGGTGATGACTGGACTGATTCCTCCGAGAGATGACTATTTATGGGTCGTTCGAGTTCTTCCACTCATCCCCACTTTCCATTTTTCCGCTTCATTGGTTCAGTGGTTCATGAAACGACTAAATAACAACAATGCATGGAGATATTCACAACATCTCAGAGAAATTCAGATAAAGAAGTACAGTGAGGTCATACTGTACATGTATAGAAATCCACAAACTGACAGGAAACAAGTAAGAAATAGTGGGAAACTCAATTCCAAAATTTGTGTACCAAATTATATTAATTTTCAAAAAACAGACAACCGAAATAGGTTGTAAATTAATATCAGGTGAAAATAAAATGATCTTCCTTAAATAAAATTAGAAGAGACATAATGAACTTATTGTAAATAATAATAAATGATGAAAATTCTTAATTTCATTGTTATAAACCATTTCCTCAGATACGGACATCAAGTGATGCTTATGAAGAATTCTGATATTTAGGCATAAGTGAGGTTAACCATTCATGCACGTGATTGTTTAGCAAAGATGTATTTAAATTCAGAAACGAGTAGCAAAATCGTAAAACAGATAGTTTTTATGATATCAAAGTTGAAGTTATAGAAATTGAAAGTTGGTAGTAACTAAGGAAAGAGAGATTTTCAACTTTTTTATCAACAACAGAATTCTTCTCGAGGAGACGAAGGTGGACGCCACGAAAATTTTTGTCTCCAGAAATTAAATAAGATTTCAACAGAGGGTTCAGAAAATCATATATTATTGTATTGAATAGTACAAATTAATTGTGAGTCTAGTAAAAACCAACCTGATAAGCCAGATTCAGTCCAAATCCACTGATTGAAATATTCCCAACAAAGTGAAGAGGAATCCAACAGTTAGAAAACTCACACTTCACAACACATTGGAGGAAAACCAGGTATTTACCTTTTCTACATCAAATATTGAATATATGCATATATTAAAAAATTAAATTGTCCAAGAACAAAAAGTGGACAAATTGAATAAGACAATTGAATAAAATTTTCGAATACAAGGTCATGGTTATACATCACATGACCTTGGGAATTTCCTAAGCGATATTGCTGATGTATTACCTTGAGTTTGAGTGATATTTAATAAAATGTCATAGATTTACCTTGAATTGGAGTGGGGGGTTGTGCACATATAACATGTGTGTTGTGAATGTTTCTTTTTTGTCCATATTCTCCTCATAATCGTGTGGTATTATATAAAAGATGTATACGTGTAGTGAATGTGGAAATAGTTCAGAAGTGATTTACATGATATTTATACTTTGATGTGTAATAAAGTCGCTCTGTCGCATAACGATGATAAAAGGTTCATAATTCCGAATACTACCAATACATTACCTTGGGGTCATTCCGATATTGAATTATATCAAACAAGCTCCCAACAGAATCTGAGAATTCTTTTGAAAGTAATGAAAGATTCCAACAATACCATCGATGAAAACCTACATCTCCTTATTGCATTATTGGAAGAGCAATCGGGTAATTGAATTTTATAAATCTTATTTTTGCTTCTAACAATTTGGGAGATTCATACTTGACGAAAAGAATCGATCAAATCGTTTGTGGTGTCACTATAAATTAGAATTAAGATTCCATTCTCATAAGTGATTGAGTCACAATTAGTTTAGGGCGTGTATATGATTTACAAAAAAATTCAATGATTATATTTTATTCCAAAACTGAAAATTGCGCGTATTCGGCATTTTTGGGAAGAAAGGATGTTTAGTATCTGAGTTTTGTAACATTGTGGGTAGGAAATATTGATATTCAAACAAAAATTCAAGATTATATTTCTCTGAAGTCTAGACAATTTCATTCTTTTATTGAAGGGATGCAAAAGGTTGTTTGGTTTATTTTGGAGAGAAAATATTTTATGATTATATGGTGCAATAGTCTAGTCAATCTCATTATTTTATTGAAGGAATGCCAAAGGATGTTTGGTTTATTTGAAGAAAAAATTCGGGTAGGAAACCCTGACCGTAAAATCCATTAGCACGTTCAGAAGTGCATTGGCATATTTGAGGTAGAAACCGTCGAAATGTCCATTAGAACATTCGTGAAGTTTTATAGGGTGATTAAGACGGAATTCTAACAATTTTGTGAATATATGACTCTGCACTCTGGGCAAATGTAAAATCTCTAATCAGTTTCTACCAACAATAAACTCTTACTACCCTTTTCTTCTATTTTTGATTTTGTATCGTTGGGGCAAATCATAAGACTCGAATTCAACCCCCCACCAGAAAGGGCTGACTTTTCGAAACACCTGAACAGAATCAGAAGGGACAACACATCATTCTGTTGTAGTATCTCTTACCCAACAAACTAACTTGCAGTGACAGTCGAGTCAAGTGATATAGTTGACTCAAGCAACCCAATATTCATCAACGATTCTTAGCAGTTGAAGTTATCTCAATGTAAGTACAGTGTACTATAATATTCATTTCGAATTGAAAGGGTTATATTTTCAGGAGTGTTTAGTTTTTTGAATTTCTAATTTGTATTCAATTCAGTGTTCATATAAAATTATCTGTTCCGAAATTTTTTTTTTGTGTAAATCAACTGATTTTCATGAAAGTAGATGTTTTCGAAAGGGCGTTTTTATTTATACGTAATATAACCTTGAATATTCTGAACAAAATTTGAAAGTTTTTGAAAGGAAGTTGAGATGCGACGATGTTATATGGAAATCTTTTCTGAAATTGATTCCTTCCTTTCATTCCCTCAATTTTTTTTATAATTCAATGTTCATATAAAATTATCTGTTCAGAGTTTTTTTCATGTATTTCATTGTTTTCTATGAAAGTAGTTGTTTTTATGTAAACGTAATACAACTTTGAAAAGTGTGAAACAAGTTTGAAAGTTTCTAAAAGGACATTGAAATTTCGATGATGCTAGATGGAATTCCTTTTTGAAATTGATTCCTTCCTTTCAGTTCAATAAAGCAGCCAGGTGAAGCAACTCCATCAACGCCTTCAAATCTTAGCAGCTGAAAATTCATCTCGATGTAAATACAACCTACTATATTATTCATATCAAACTGAAAAGGTTATATTTTAAGATGAGATTAATTTTGGTAAAGAACAGTTTTTTTGTTTTTCTATGAAGTATTTTTTTGCGAGATTCAGTGTTCATATGAAATTAATTAATATGAATGTAATTTTTGTTTCATGTAATTCAATGTTTTTTTGAAAGTAGTTATTTTAAAAAGGGTACAATGTTATTGAAAGTTACTTCTTCGTATAGAGTTATTCCTTCTGAAATTGCCTCTCCTGAAAGATTTCCATTGTTTTGTATCAAGGTAATGAAAAGGAAAGATAAAAACTGTTTTTGCTAGCTAATTAAATTTAATCATATTATATTGTCAATAATTTTTATTGATTTCAGAACCATGTCTCTGTTGAAAGAAGCTTTATTAAAACCATCAAGCTCTGTGAATCGATCAGAAATGTGTGAAGTGGAGCGCAGCGATATAATTGTCCACCAGAACGTGGTCATTCAGGAAGGCGGGGAGATACCACAACCGGTGATGACTTCCATTCAGCAGATGCACAATGCTAAATCTTTTTTGAATGGATTCAATCCAAACCATGTGGAGTTGAATGACAATCCCTCAAACTTTGATAATGTGATGGCGACTCACACCCAGAATCTTGATGAGTCACTTCCGAACTTATCACAAACTGTTGTGAGTAATATATTAGGAATGGAGGAAACGTATTCGAAGAATATGGGATCTCAATCAATCAATCAATCAGAACAGTTCGGATGATGACATTGAGAGACGTGAAAGAAAAAAAGGGAGAGTGATGAAAAGATAATGAAGAAGGCGAAGAAGTCTGAAAAGTCTAGCTCGAAGTCGCCATCTAGAAGAAGAAACAAGATGAAATATGAAAAAAAAGGGATAAAGACAAGTCGTTGAAAGTGAGAGAGATGGAAGTCATAGCAGGACCTTCTACATCACTCCAACAGGTAATTATCATTACTCAAACGCGACAAGATGTTAGTTCATCATATCCTTTTATTCCACAGGTTCCTGAATACGAGGATGTTAGCCCGGGAAGCACACCGCCCCCAACGATTGACCTCGAAAAATCAGACGATTGGTTTTCATTTATGAGATCCAGGAGAGACAAATTTTTAGAGATGTATCACGTTTACAATGGATTCAAAACGGAATATAGAGCGAAGAGGGAAAATCTTGTTGAATTGGAAGAGCAAGTTTCTCTCCTCAAAGTGGAATGTGAACAAATGAGAGCAGCTCAACGAGAGAGATCTGCTCACATGAAAAAACTTTCTCCTAAAATTCGGCAATTGGATATCTTCAGCAAGGAGATGCATGAAAATTCCATCTTACATCTCTTGTAAAATTTTTTATCTTTCCCTCTACATTTGCAATTCATGTATCATAATGTTTTCTATATCATTCTCATATCTGTATTATTTTATTCTTATTCAGAGCAATCATGTAGGCTCTTAGTTTTATTCATTCTTCTTTTATTCTGAATAAAGATATTATTATTGTCACATGAAAAAAAATGCGTTTCAAGTTCGAGAAATCTCCCCGAATAAATCTTTTGTAAATATTTTTTTGTATGTTGCTAATAAAGTTATGTGTGGATGTCACTTTCTAGTCATATTTGAAAGTGTAAAATTGATTACTCATATTTGAAAAAATGAATAATGAACGTATCAATTATGCATTTATTTTCAAAAAAAACTAAATATAGTTATGTAATGCATTTTCTATTTATATGTAAAAAAGTATATTTATATTTGGAAAATAAATAAGGAAAGTAAGGATTAGTCATTTTTATTTCAAAAAACAAATAATATTTATGTATGTTACTTTCTAGTCATAACTGAAAGTGCAAATCTGATTATTTAAAAAAATAATGAAAGTAACAATTAGAAAGTTATTTTCAATCTCTGAAAAAAATAAAATGATTGAAGCATTGATTATTAAATGTCGTCAATGCCACAGTTCAAAAAATTCTACATCCTATATTGAGATGGATGACTCAGATGAAGTCAAATCAATGGATATTTTTCAGAAAAGACAATGACATTATCATTCGTTACATTCAAAAGTTATCTGTCGAAGACAAAGTCAATCGTTAGGGCCAAAACTCCATGTCGGAGGGTATATGACATTTCATAACACAAGTTCATATGAGATATGAATATCTCAGAGACTTGTGATTCCATTCAATGTTAAACTCGAATGATTGGAGGTTCAAAACGTCATGTCTGAGATTATATGACGTGATCATAATACAAGGTCATGAGACACTCAAAGTTGTGTTCATACAGGCTGATTCACGGTGGATGGCACATCAGACGTTTCTGGTGAACCAGACAACGGATCACTTTGAAAATTTAATGGAGGGCATATTCGGACATTCTCTAGCCAACTAAAATATTTTCGACAATGCGGTGTTGCCGCTTCTATTAGAAAGCAGTAGCAACTTTGATTTTTCAAATGGAACACTCTGTATATAATATTATTTTTGGAATCTCCAACAATTGCCCGACAACTTTTCTTGATATTTCCCTATACCTATCTGTTACCGTTTTCGAAATAAAAATTAATTTCAATTTTTTTCTTCGAAAATCATGACTTCTAAAAATGCCGATATCTTTTAGTTAAGAAGTACTATGATATCGAAATTTGGTTTGGAGTTAGGTGATACTTGGACACTTCCCACACGTCAGCCTAATCTCCGTTACTTCAATACAGGGTGGTAAAAAAATACAGTTATTTCGTTTGCTTGAAAAACGTGCTGAAATTTGATTATTTTGAATGGAACACCCTGTATATTATTGAAAATTCGGAAAGCTGCTGAAATTTGCTTTCTTTCTATGTATATCATACCTATACCTAACTAGTCAAGTTTCGGACTTATGAACATTTATTTGTGAAAATGTCCCTTCAGAATGGTATTTCCATTCGGTATTTGGTAAGCAGGCCATGATTACTATTTGACAGTAGCGTTGTGACATTCTCCTAATAATATCGACATTTTCGTCAGTTCAGAAGTTGCAAATACCTTCAAAACGATGGAACAAATCTATTCAAATGAAGTTCTTATGAATTTGTTTATTATTTTTGGACAGTGTGACAAAATTATCAGCAGAACATGTAGAAAGTTCAATGAAATGTATCCGAATCTACCGCCAATGAACCTCAAGGAATTTATACGAATTCAGAACAATTTCAATGCATTTGGATCAACTTACAATTTTCAGTTTTGGAATAAAATATAATCATTGATTTTTTTTGTAAATCATATACTCGCCCTAAACTAATTGTGACTCAATCACTTATGAAAATGAAATCTTAATTCTAATTTATAGTGACACCACAAACGATTTGATCGATTCTTTTCGTCAAGTATGAATTTTCCAAATTGTTAGAAGCAAAAATAAGATTTATAAAATTCAATTACCCGATTGCTCTTCCAATAATGCAATAAGGAGATGTAGATTTTCATCTATGGTATTGTTGGAGTCTTTCATTACTTCCAAAAGAATTCTCAGATTCTGTTGGGAGCTTGTTTGATAAAATTCAATATCGGAATGACCCCAAGGTAATGTTTTGGTAATATTCGGAATTATGAATCTTTTATCATCGTTATGCGACAGAGCGACTTTATTACACATCTCAAAGTATAAATATCATGTAAATCACTCCTGAAGACATTCATCTTTCGCAATATTGTTCCACCTGTTTCGACAATCCTAATGTAATCGTCAATTGAAATCTGATTTTTAATCACGGATTTTTTGACACCCTTAGCCCTTTTAATTTCATTTGACACACTACGGATGTGATATGCTTTTGATCCAGTCCCATGAAAACTGATTATAGGATCATTAGGCAGTTCATCTTTCATTTTTCCAATTACCGACTTCCTAACTGGCACATGGAACTTATTATCCAACGCGTAGTTGGAAGTGTCAAATTTATCAACATTCTCAATGATAAATTCATAGAAATTGTCTGTCATTATTTTCAAAATCAAAGAGTCTGTGTCGGTGTAGAGAAGAGAAGAACGTGATCCGAAATGTTTTTTAATAACATCATAGAAAAAGTCGTAAATGACAGTTTTCCACATATGCAATATACTAAACCCCAGATACAATGGTTCGTTGTAACAAACCTTAACTTTATCCATATGTATGACTACGAAGTCTTCTGCAATTATAGATAATGTTTTGAAATTAGGGCGAGCTATCAAAGCGTTGGCACCCATTCCTCCCCGTATAGATTCCCAATGTGTAACAATTCGAATGTCTCTCCTGTTGTAAACATTTTCCAAAGTTTTCCCATAAATAGAGTTCACATTTAATTTGAAGTAATTCTTCTCAAACTTATTGGTGGCTTCATTTCTCAGTTTAGTATTTAAATCGATATATTTTTTCAACCATTATGACTGATCGAATCTGAGAACTCTATGGGTTCTAATCAGTTTCAAACCATTACGAAGCACCTGTTTCAAATTTCTATAATGAACGATATATTTATTTTTATCATTCAAATCAGGTTTAAGTTTGGCCATTTTAGATTTTGACACAGGCGGTATGATACTTTCAATCAAAAATGGTAAGTCTGAATGTAAATCGTGCAATTCAACGGGGTAATGAATATCAACTTCAAGAATGTATCCTTGAGAATTATTGTCTGGAATACTAACGATATCTAGTTTACTTATTTCATCGGAGGTTAACCATGTGAACCCTCCAAAAGGTAGTGATTGAGACATGCTATGACCATACAGATTTGTTGCATCCAAATACATGATAAATGATGAAGCTTCATCAGGATTATATTTGGGAGAAATTGATTATTTGCAATGTGCTGTCTCTTCGAACATTGACTAACGCCACCACGAATACAATTTTGAAAAAAATGCACCATGTTTATATCAGTTAATAATTCCAACTGGATGCCTGTATATTTCAACATAGCGTCCCAAGAAAGACCTGGAGATGTGAAATAATGTGCAGGATCCAATTTATATGTACTCAAACTCATGTTTCTGAAATTCTCAAAAAATATCACACAGTAATAGAACATCTGATTTCAAGTGAATATCAGAATATTCACCCAAATCATGACAATTGAATGTTTTCCATACCTGCTTCACTCTATCATAATCATTATCAGAAATATGTCTTTCATTCAGTTTGTCAAAAAAGTCCGCCTTTGATATTATAGATGAATAATTCAATTTATCTAAAGAATCGATGAATAACACCTGTATGGAAAAACACCTTTCTGTCTCATGAGTTCAAATTTATCAGTTTCTGGAAAATGTTTTCTCCTTTCCACAAAATGTTTCTCATCTAAATTATCGCCCAACTCTTGAAGAGATGCACTCATAAATTTGAAACTATCAATGAACCTTAATTTCAAAAATACTTTTTTCATTTGCCCATTTCGATTTGATTTTTTTTCCATAAATAAATGTTTCGTGAAAGAAATATATTTCTCTTTAGTTTGAGCGATGACGTCAACTTTACTTTTATTGGTGCATAAATCTTTTACGAACAAGTGACAGTCATATCCACTGAGATTATGGAAAATGATCGGAATGAAATTGGGCAATTTGAAATTGAGATTACAGCACCGGTTCTTTTTTTTCCTGTCAGATGACAGTGGTCATAAATTTTAATGTCATTCTCTTCGAATGTCTTTCCACATATAGCACATGTAGTGGCATTATTGAAAACATTTTCTTCCTCAACAGTCAAAGGGTTCATTGGAACGATATTTTTCAAATACTTGTGATATATATTTGTGATGTCAGCCTCCAACTTTGAAATGAAAACTTTAGCTGCATCAGCCCCTCTATACAATACGAATTTTGAAATTGAATCATCAAAAGAGCACTTTATGAGATATGAGAAAGCGTATGGTTCATGAAGATAGGTTCGATTTGTGAGAGACTTAGCAGGATTTGGTTCATTTGTGTGCAGTGGTTTAAGGATTGATTCCAAATCAGCGTACACGGTAAATGGAACTCTAAACTGTTTCTCAATAGTTTCAAATTTCAAAATATTCTCAGGTACGCATTTACCGAATTTATCAACTTTGAATTTTGTGGTTGGTGTTGTTGTCGATATGTGATTACAATCATTCAATTGATGTCGCAATAAACCCCGCTCACTACTGAAGTATAATAAACAACCATCACAGAAATTCCATTGCTTGAGCAGTTAAAGCATCAATGAAAATGTTATAAATCACATTCAAATCATTTGATTGATCGACAACTTGATTGGGACTATTGAATGATTTTACTTCTAAAAACTCCTTAGTTTGAAGATAGTAATGTCCAAACACCTCCATATTGACTTCCACACTTTTATGGATAACTAACACTTCTTCAAGTAGTTTAAAAACTTTTTGCTTCAATTCATTGAAAAATGTGGGGTAATCAATGTGATGGTTTTGACTATCCACTCTTTAGCTCACAATTCTACACTTGAATGCTGTGCGTATGATTTTAACATCGTCCCCATATTGAATACATGCATTTGTTCTATGTTGCAAAGTCCTCCGATGAATATTCTTCTGATCACTTGCAATATTCAAATTGCAACACAAACAGGTTTGCATTTCTGGAGATATTGGAGGGTTTAACTTAGACCTCTTCGACATTGATGATCCTTCATTATTTGCAAGAATACATGATTCTCGCTGATGACGACGCAAGTTTCACTCCGAGTGAAACTATTTTCACATTCACTACACGTATACATCTTTTGAGATGAGAATATGGACAAAAAAGAAACATTCACAACACACATGTTATATGTGCACAACCCCCCACTCCAATTCAAGGTAAATCTATGACATTTTATTAAATATCACTCAAACTCAAGGTAATACATCAGTAATATCGTTCAAAATTTTTCCCAAGATCATATGACGTGTTCGTAGCTCGAAATCGCTCAAGAAATTTCCAAGGGTATGTGATGTATAACCATGCAAGGCCAAATCATAGCCGTAGAGTAAAAAAGGGTTCACGGTCATGACATCACACACAACTCAATGCCAAAGTCATGGGCGGAGAGAAAAAAAGGGGTTCCACCTCTTTATGTTACACGCAACTCAAGGTCAACTCATAGGCGGAGAATAAAAAACAAAATAGAAAAATTATCAGGAGGGAAGAGGGTTTGAAGTTACATCTTCTTTATATTTGAGCTCATGTATCAAGGGCAAAACCGGTTGTCCAACTACACTTTGTGTTTAAGGCCATATGACGTGTTCTGAGCTCAATATCGATCAGAATTTTTCCCAAAGTCATATGACGTGTTCGTAGCTTGAAATCGCTTAGGAAATTTCCAAGGTCATGTGATGTATAACCATGCAAGGCCAAATCATAGAAGTAGAGTACAAAGGGGTTCACGGTCATGACATCACACACAACTCAATGCCAAAGTCATGGGTGGAGAGTAAAAAAGGGGTTCCACCTCATTATGTTACACGCAACTCAAGGTCAACTCATAGGCGGAGAATAAAACAACGAATCAAGGTCACAGTCAGTGTTGTGGATCTGGGGGAGCATACCCTTGGGGGGAGGTCCAGACCCGTCATTCCCCCCCTACTACCAGAACGGAAGAGCCCGCAAGACAATCACCTATGGACCTGAATCATTTGTTCGAAAGACTGGAAAAGAAGATATGAAAAAATTTGAAAGGATGAGGGAAGAATGAGGAAAGAAGAAACATATAGCAGGAAAGAAGATATGGAAAGACTGGAAAGAGTAAGACAAGAAGATATGGAAAAATTGGAAAGAATCAGGAAAGAAGAAACAGATAGCAGGAAAGAAGATATATGGAAAGACTGGAAAGAGTAAGACAAGAATAAATTGAAAATTTGGAAAGAAAAAGGAATGAAGATACGAAGAAGTTATTTAGAAAATTATATGAACAGACAAATAATGAGAAGAAATTAAAATAAATAACAACAATATAAAATAGTAGTTAGCAGAGTATATAAAGATTATAGAAGAAAATGTAGAAAAAATTCATAGGAGGTGGAAGACCATGGAAAAGAAAGTGAAGGACAAATTGACCAAGTACATGGGAGAATTAGTGTAGTAGAAGAAGGGTTAGTGCAGGAGATCAATACATGAAGAAGAGAAAATTTAAATTCAAATAAAAAAATGTATAGGGAAAATAAATTATCTAGAGATAAATTTAGAAAACATGAAAATAATATCAATGAAAAAGTAATAGACATTAATAATGAAATAAAACAAACAGAGAAGAATAGTAGACCAATAGTAGCACTAGGAAATAAAAATAGATTAGTTCTCAATGGTAATTAAAAAAAACAACATCCAATACCATTCATCGAATTTATTGAAAATTCCAAGAAATGAAAGAAATTATTAGAAGTCAACTACAAGACGAGGCATTCTTGGAATAGAGAAAAGGAGTTGACAAACTTAGAAGAATTTTCAAAAACATTTCTCACATATTTCTGTGGACCATCACAACAGAAATTGGTCAATGATGAATTATTACGTAGAAAATATAATCCAAACAGGGGAACTTCGTATCATAAATACGCAATTCACATTTATAGCTCCTCACAATATTTGAATTGTAAATTCATTGAGGAATATGTTGTAAATTTAATAATTCAGCACTTCGACAATAATTTAAAAGAAATAATGATGCTATATAATTTCAAAGTAATGGATAGTCTTTGTCAATTTTTAATGACCAAAGAAAGACGTAGAAATAATTATCATAATTCACAAAATAAGGTGAATAATAATAAAAACTAAAAAGAATATCGTAATAATGAAAACAATAACTATAATAACAGAAATTATTACAATCAAATAAATAGGAGACACAGTTTCAACAGAAATTATAATAACAATAATACCAATAACAGATATTATAATAATAGACAACAAAATAACATTGAAGAACTTGACATATCAAAGCGCATGACTTTCGCTTTCCTCAGGTCGAGTGGGCTGAAGTCGGAAACTGAGGGGTTCATCATGGCTTGCCAGGATGGTGTCTTCAACTCCCTAGTCTACCGGAGTCGCGTGATGGGTATAGAGGTTCCTGACACAAGGTGCAGGCGCCCGAGACCTTAATGCACTTGCTATCAGCATGTCCAGCATATGCGGTCTCGGCCTATATCCATCGACATAACGCGGCCCTAAGAGTGTTATATTACCATTTAAGGCAGTCTTACGGTATTGACGAGACACCGGTGTTGTCCTACGCTCCGAGGGACATTGAATCCGTTGTGGGGAACGAGAAGTGCTAAATTTATTGGAACCCACCCTCAGGCTCATACAAGCTAATAAGCAAGATGTAGTCCTTCTCAACCACCAGAGTAAGACGAAATTTGTCATGGAGTTTTCAGCTACTGGCGAGATTAATATCGCCCGAAAAGAGGAGAAAAAACGGATGAAATATGGAGATTTTCTCTTCGAACTCCACAGACTCTATCCAGACCACTCTGTCAAGATGGTTGTTCTGATTATTGGAGTCCATGGTGGAATGATACCCTCTCTACTCTCTACTCGCTGCACAAAGGCAGAAATCTTAGCCACACAGATGCAGGAGGCTGTCATTCTTAGCTCACTGCGCCTGCTCAGGGCACATGATTCTCAGACCCAATGATCACTTATCCCACGGTGTGGTCATTGGTTGATAATGCTGCCGCAGTAGTAGATTACAGCCAATTCTGGGCCTCCCCTCACCACTATGGCGTAATAATTGTTTTTTTTTTTGTTGTTGTTCAGTAACATCAAGGCGATGTGACCTGGAAGTGTCTGGTGCATGGATCGTTCAGAATTTTTTTTTTCCATATGAGATTTTTTCTGTGTGTGTGTGTGTGTGTAATAGTGACGTAATTACATTTGATGTGTGTGTGTGAGAATGCACGGTACAGGGTTTCATCATGTGCTTGTCTATGTACAAACATACGTCTGCATACTTCGAAGATCCTTCAAGTAATGAATGTTCCTTCGGTGTGAGCCCACCAAGTTAGTAGTGGTGTGACGTCACAGCAGCAACCGTTCAACGGTAAGAGAGCAAGATGTTCACTCCACGACGTGTGGCTGAGTAATGCGTATTCATCGGTCTGCCCTCACCTCTCTCGATGCGATGAAGGCTGTGACGTAACGCATCGCTCTAGCCTTGCTATCGATGGTGACACGCAGGCGGCCAAGGACTATCTGCCTAACGTCTACCCTCTACGAGAGCGCAACGACCACTGCCTGTTCGTATCGACATCTGTTATCGCATCCAGCTGGGAGGTGGGCTTGGCTGTGACGTCAGGCATCTCTAGTGGGTAGCAACTAGCAATGTGAACCTTTCACGGTTCCATGGTGGGTATGACTCACAGTGTTTAATATGAAAAAAAAGCTTGGCACACTATGAAATCAGTAGACGAATATATCTGTAGCCGTTTGCAATTGGAAGAGTGTTATTCAGTTCGTAATAGAAGGAAGACGGTGAGTGTATTTGTCTGTTGGAAATTGTTTATATTTTCATACATATTTTCATCATGTCCGTTTCAAAAGTAGACTCAAATAAAATCAATAATTTTATTGTACAGGAGGTTGAAATACTACAGCAAAAGGCCTTATCATCATTGCCAATTGATGAAGTGTACATAATCAAAAATATGTCAACTTATTCTACACGGTTTGGCAAATCAATTGTGTTATCTTTGGAAGATGTAAGCGATGATAAATTATTTAAAACATGGCTACCAAAACTTATTTCGTTGCAATTCAGTGATGACGATATAACTTGTATCAACTCATTAGGTGGTAAATATACGATGACGTATCTAGGACAGAGCCTACAAAGTTTTGCTGGCATGAAAACGCGATCTCTAGTCAAATTCAATATGATTGAATGATAATAGTAATCATTCATAGTGAATTTCTTTAGGTCATAGCCCACAATGTTTTGCTGGCATGAAAATGCAATCTCTAGTCAAATTTAATATGATTGAATAATAATAGTAATTATAGTGAATTTCTTTTCGTTTCAATAATATTCATATATTAGATGATAATTATATGGAAATATAAACATTACTAACTAAGTTGAATTCACTCACTATATAACTACAAGTAAAATGGGAATGTCAGTATTATATCATAGGCACAATTTGGAGGTTGCTTATTGTTTTTTTTATTCGATTTCAGTTCCACCATTCAAAGATGTGGATGCAGTATGCAAGTCGAGATTGGATCGATGTTGTAGATCTCAAATCATCGGTTCAACATTTGTCGTCTAAATTGAAGGTGTTGGTTGATGGAGCCAAACATGCAAGCATTTATGATATGAGTGTATGCTATGATGAAAAACAAATCGAATTATGTCTTCGTGACGCTGAGAAATATCATAGTGGTGCAGAAGTTTGTAACAAATTTTTGGATAATGAATTGGAATTATGGCATTTTTGTGAGGTTATGATTGAACTGAAACTGAGAAGATTCCTGTATAGCCTCCAACCATACTTGCCAGAATGGATTATTCATTACTTTGAATTGAATGCGAAAATGATGACTATGAGGAAGAAGTTATTTTGGATAGATAATGTCAAATAAAAAACTTTGTATTATTTCCATGTTTTATTTATTTATATCCCATTATATACAATAGAAAATGATTGCAAAACAATGAATATGATATATATGAATTAGGAAAAAAACATGACAAATAAAAAAAAAGATCATAAAATAGTACATGATAGAGTGGAAAAATTATTTTAAAAGTGTCAATATCTGCTATGAACTGAACCATCCAATGCATTTTATGTTAAAACTATATCATGCAAAATTAATACATATATTTTAGTGTTGTCTGGAACTTGGCCTTCCTCGTCTCATACTCAATCTTTATATCAATAATTGATGATTTTGTTGCATTCAGTTGATGGGAACAATCGATGATGAATAGTGGATCCTCTCTAAATTGTCCAATGTTCATTAGAGGTCCACTCATATCTTTATCATAGTAATTCCGCTAGAAACTCTCAAAAGCATAATAAGCAGTAGCGCCAAGTTTTTTATCGAAATTCAAATTCCAACGCTCATATGGATAAACTTCAGAATTCAAGTATACTCGAATACTATTGATATCGGCAGTTGTGAATTTTGTAATATCCTGTGTTTTATCTTCAGATGCGGTAGTACTTTGGAATGCGATTATGACAATACGAGGAGTTTCCAGAGCGTTATTTGTTTTGATGGCCCATATGTCTGAAGAAGTCCCACGTAATGATGGTAGTTCATAGAGGTCCCACATGTGATAAGCCAACTTGATTTTGGCGTTCAGACCTCTTTTGTTTATTCTACTCAGAAGTTTGAGCTTGTGTTTATCATCTGGTACAATATGTCTTATTTTCCATTCGATTTTATTCATTTCCAAATCAGCATCAACCTCACCTATATATGAGTTTTTGAATGATCGAGCGATAATCAAAATCAATTCCTGTTTAGCATTCAATATACTTTTGTTGTAATCTTCAGCAAAACCCATCAAATATTTCAGTGGTAATTTTCCATTACATACATGACTGTTTGTATCCAAGATATCTTGTTTCAATTGTGAAAGTCCCCAGCCAGATGTCAATAATGTGTTAGCATGTGACTGATATCATGGTTTTCATTGGAGATGTTATCCCAGGTTTTCTAACAACAGCTATTTGTTCACCACCCATTTCGTAACGAATTTCATCAAAGAGAAATGCAATTGCATTATTCGAGAGATAGCATGTTTTCGCTTCGTCTTTGGGGGTGAATTTACCTTCTATATAAATGAAGCTCTCGGCAATATCTAGTATAACATCTTGATTATTGATTGCAATTCTAATTTCATCCGAATTCCTGAATAGCGGTGATCCATAGGGCATAAACTTATGAGAGAATGATCAAGCACTGATTCATCGAATATATTCAACTTCTCACTGTTTGTTTCGAGCACCATTGCTATTTTCTTACTTTCAATCCAATCGATTTCGAAAATTTAAGATCACTCACAGACAGAGCGTTATGTGCTAACTGTTTAGCAGACACTTGTGGAATGAGCTGCTTTTTATGCACACTTTTCTTTTTATGCACACTTCTCTTTTTGATGGTGCAGCTCGTTTGGTATTATTCAATACGATTCTGTCTATCATAAATGAAACCCATAACAATAGTTATTCGATTTTCTTCAATTCCAAAATAATGAAAATCTCTTGTTCACTTCCAAAATCGATAAGGTTATTTTTTTCATCCAAAATACGCACTGTAATGTTGTGAATCAATTGACGACCTTCTGGACTGACAGGCATATATATAATACTGTTTGATTCTTCAGTAAGATTGTATCCAGGTTCAACATCAATATCGAATGAGAAAAGAATGTGGGATTCTGCACCATTTATATATGAACCAGATATTATATTGCAATCTAAGCGGATATGTCTCACAGTTGTGATGTTTATTGGAAATGAGGATTCATGTATCTGATTTGGTGGAAATATGCTATGAGCAAACCCCATCATTTCTGCTATAGAATTTGGATGTGTCAGATCAATTTCATATAATTTCATATTTGGATCGCATATCACATTTGAATGTATTATTATTGGCGTGTAGATAGGAAATATCATCTGCAACGATATCAATTGGTTTTTTATCATGGAACAATCTGAACATGATATGTTTCTGTATGACGGCATTGATCTCTTCTATTTCGTAAACACCACATGGAATTTCAATTGTGAACTTTTGGAGTATCGATGAGTTGTCATTACTGATTCTGAAACTCACTAAATTATCAGCTTCAGTTATATTATTGATTGTATTGCATCCATAGAATCCCAGAAGTCCTAATCCATAACGGCTGTGCCTATCCAATTCAACTGGTGGAAAAAAATCCGCACTCAAGACACTTGTCCCGACAGCTTGTAGCTCGAACTTTCGTGACATGACTGATGAATATTTTGGAACACATTTCAATTTATTGTTGTGCACTTATTCCATCTAAATTAACAATAGCTGTTTCGTTATGTCTTGGACCTGAAGAGGGTAATCTGTCACGCATAAAAACACCACGAAAATGTGGAATTTTCATTTTTGTGCATAATAACTGAGATCGAGATCGGTGAGAGGCCTCTGAGGTAGTTGTTCAATTAGATTTTTGTTTTGTTTGTGGCTTTGTATGGTTTTAAATATAGTCCTAAACCTTTACGGTACGGTTTGAGGTATATTCCACTTCCGCGTTTGCCCAATGCTACAGCCTCCATGGTTTTATTGTGGCGATTGGCTTCCATTGAAGCAGCTCTGCTGGCTTTTGCTGAATTCACGGCTTTGGTAATACCAGCAGCGTCTCCCGCTAAACTCCCTAGTGCGGATAGTCCAGCAAAAATTGGTATCAATGGCAAAAGTCCACCGATCTTGGGAACAGAAATTATGCGTGGTGTGCGGATTTTGTTCTCATCGTCGTCACAAATTGATCCCCACCAGCTATCTTCAATACATTTTGCCCTTTATGGACTGTCCCAGCACCAAATGCAACTTTTATATTTTTATTTTTCTTCGTTTGTTTCCTCTGACTTTTTTTTTTATTGCTGCTACAACCCATGCCCATATGTCTTTTTGTTTTCATAAGGTTGGTGACAAGTAATGCAGCTGCTCTATCCCCAATACTCGCGTCCTTCGATTTAACTCTATATCAAGCGCTGTATTCAAGTTCTTTGTCGGCTAAATGTCTTACTGCAAGATCGGATGGATGCTTAGAATATTGAATATCGTGTTTTTCGCATTCAATATCTAATTTATTGATTCCAGGATCGTTGCGAGCTGAACGTATTCTCAGTTTTGTAAACGATCCACAGTATTGATAACCTCCGGGTAGATGTAATTCGAAAAGAAGTTTCGAATTACATCTCTTTCAATTCCACGATCACTTTCAATACGTCCGTATCGTTTCATGGTACACATTGAAGTGAATAAGCTAATAACATTTATATAGTCTCCAACCACGGCACGATGCGCATTGTAAAACAGAAAGAAAAGTTTGCTGTAGATTATCTAGATGAGAAATTTGGGTGTAGATTGAATAGACAAAGGGTATTCTGACATGGTTCACTACTTCCATCATCGGTTCGAGGACTCATTATAGGACCTTCAAATTGTGGAAAGACGAATGCAATGATATCGCTATTAACACATCCACAAGGACTGAGATTTAGAAATGTGTATCTATATTCGGAATCACTCAATCAACCTAAATATCAGTACTTGCGAAATGTTTTGGAACCTATAATAGGATTAAGTTTTTATACATTCAGCAATAATGCAGAAATAGTGGAACCCTCTGATGCTAAGCCTAATTCTGTTTTCATTCTCGATGAGGAAGCTAAAAGGTGCACCTGAAGAAATGAAGGGTGATTTGGAAGCTGAATCGCTATCTTCTTTCAGTCCACTACATCGGTTTGGAGAAATGAAAAAGAAAGCAAAATGTGTAAAGAGATGCTTAGTGAAAAATATATATTTCTCTTTTGTTCGACATCAACTTTCTCTTTATCCCTATACAATTCTTTTATGAATAAATGGCAATCATAGTCACTTGAATTTTGGAAAATAATGGGTACAAAATTAGGGAGTTTGGAATTCAAATTACATTTGGAATGAGCGGCATGTGATCTTTTCTTTCCTGTAACATGACAATGATTTCTAACTTTGACTTCACCATCAATAAATGGTTTATTACATACACTACAAGTTCTGGCTGCAGCAAATTGTTCCTCTTTTTAGAGGGTTTGTGCATCCATTGGTATAGGATATCTGAGTCGATTTTCATATATCTTTTTCAAATCATCTTCAATGCTACTCACAAATTTCTCAGCTGCATCTACACCCCTATATGCTGAATAACTTTTTTCGAGATCAATTGCCCTAACACCAAACTGATATTTTTGCACTCGACGCGCGTTTCGCCAACAAAGTTAGCATCCTCATCAATTTTCTTCTCCTGAGGATGCTAACTTTGTTGGCGAAACGCGCGTCGAGTGCAAAAATATCAGTTTGGTGTTAGGGCAATTGATCTCGAAAAAAGTTATTCAACTTTCACACCAAAGGTTCCAATCTCATCATTACCCCTATATCTAACAAATTTTGACAAATCATCATTATATGAACATTTTATCAGATAAGCAAATGAATATGGAGCATCTTTGAATGTTTTAATCGTGTATGAACTTTCGGGATTTGGCTCATTCACGTGAATCGGTTCAAGTACTGATTCAAAATCAGCATATACTACAAATGGCACCCTCATTTGTCTCTTGAAATTTTCAAACAATAATTTATTATCTGCAACCATCATACCATATTTATTGATCTGAAAATTGATGGTTGGTGTTGTAGTACTAACGAGATTACAATCAAATCAAATCAAATCAATCAAATCAAATATGCTTTATTGTCCAAAGTATAAACTCATTGACAAAGCTAATCATTTATAAATGAGTTTCACTATAATAACTATACATTATACATATACATTGGTTTAATGTATGTGTCATACTGAAATATGGTTACGATTTTTAGTGCACAGCTAAAACAATTATAGATAAATAAATGAATATGCATATATAAACGCACATGAATACCACACACATACATATTTATATACATCCTAAATGAACGAATAGTCAGGCATTAACAGGTGAATAAGGAATTAAAAAAATGAAATATATAAATAAATAAGATAAACAGACACTGTTTTCAAAATTGCAGGAGCTATTAAAATCAACATAAGCAGTGCTTGAACAGGGAATAATTTTATTTCAGAATTCCATCCATATCTTTATTGAAGTACTCTTGAACACTATAAAACACCTGGTCGATGAGAACTTGCTTTACAGACTTCCTGAACTGATAAGGTGATTGGATATCTTTAAGACTGGTCGGTAGATGGTTATATATTTTAGCTGCATTATAGATCAATGAGTTATCATTCAAATCTGATGATGGAATAGGCAGTCTTAATTTGTCGCTTTGGCGAGTGAAACCAATAACAACATCGTAAGATGATTTTTTCTTATGTACTAGGCACACAGTTTCGAGTATGAATAAAGGAGAAAGTGTTAGTAATTTTTGCTCCTTGAACAAGGGTTTACAAGACTCTCTAGGCCCAGCTTTGCACAGATATCGGATGGCACGCTTTTGTAGAATGAAGACAGTATTGAAGTGTTGTTGGTTGCAGGTGCCCCAGAATGATATGCCATATCTTAGATGCGATTCAACCACAGCGTGCTACACATTCATCTTATGACGTAAAAGAAATTTCTCGCTGGAAAAATATATCAAACATTCATCACAAAATTATTTTTTATGATCATGGGCTGATAGTTGACTAGAAACTAATCTTGAAAGATCTTTGATCCAACAATAGTGATTATTTCCGAAGTCATCAGTTATAAGTAATAAATTGACATGTCTTCGGAGTCTTCTCTGTGAGTATCGCAATGGACCAATCACATCATACTTTATTTTACCCTTATCAAATTTACTCTCTAAACCGTAAACATTAAATGAAATATCATTCCTTTCTTCAAATCTTTCAATACTCTTATTATTAACTTTATCCGGAAAATCCATACCTGTGACATCTAAAACATTGGAAAAATGTGGATATCACATAACTTCGGACACTCTACCATTTGCAGAATATAATGCTGATGTTATAGCCCAAGCAAAACCGTGTAGATGTTCGTTACGAACATTCACGAAAGCTTTCCTCCATTCACTGAATTCGGGCAGCTTCACATATGAACGTCCTCTCAGTGGATTGTATTTATTAATGTTGACTACGAGAAAAAGTAATTTTTCACAAGTCCAACCTAAATCACAAAAAAATAAATATTACTACTCAATCTCGTTGGAATTTACAAAAAATAAATACCTGAGTCACGTTCCTGGAATTCAGTCGTTTGAGCCACAATTACATCGTGGAATCCATCAAAAACAGCATTCAGATCTGAAGATTGGTCTACTATTTCATTTTGGGAATCAAATGACTTCGTGTCCCTCGAATGTTGAGTGAAGAATATAATTCCCAAAAACTTCCATGTTCACCTTGATGCTTTTATGGATCCTGATGGCCGATTCCAGTAATTCAATGACCTTCTGCCTAATCTCATTGAAAAATGATATGTAGTCACTGGATACAATCGAACTCTCCACCCTGTATGTAGCAATGCGGCAATTGAATGCATTCATTATAAGTTGAACACCTTCAGACAATTGAACACATGCATTATTTTTATGACTTATGGTTTTTCGGTGAGAGTTCACTTGCGTCATAGGAATTGTCACATTACAACAATTGCAAATATCATTTCTTTTTCTGCTTATTAAAACACATATAATATATTTTTGATGCAGATATGTTTCAAATAATCATAAAAGGTTTTCTTATTCGAAGTTCATTGTAGAAAACGCTCAGAGCAATGGAAAAAATATGAATAGGTACCTAAACATGAAAAAAAAAATCTCGAAATTCGCTACAATACATAGGGAGACGTGAAAGTTGCTATTATGTTTTTATTCAACTCAGTCAACCAATTTCCAGGGCCGTAATTTAAAAGGGAATAATTCACATAATTAAAATCGAATATTAACAAAAAATCACAAACTATTAAATTGAATTTAATTTCTCAGTATGAAGTGAACGTCTACGATCCAGAAACTACAACAAAAATACAGGTTCGTAATTAAAAATTCAAAGACAAGACAAAATTTCGATGTTGAACTACACTGTATGTTCTAACTTTACTTTTTTGTAGGTGTTTTTATATTCACATTTAATATTTCTATACTCACATATGTATGAACTTTTCACAAGCTCTGTCCACAAGATTTATTCTTGATGACAATAAAGTATATTATTATCATTATTATTTTTTTTTTTTTCACCGTAGTGTGCGCTGGTCAGGCCCTATCCCCCGAAGCCCCGATACATTCGGGAGGGCGCGCCAGCATAATCAACCAATGACCACTACCCACACCGTGGGGTTATATTGTATCGAGTCTTGCGTTACACATCTATCGATGAGCAGGTTCTCTTTACATCCAGCGACTCCTCTCTTCGACCCTCTCTGCTCATATATCCGTTCGAAAACTCGGTCAACTGCGGTGAGTATTCGTGTGTATGTGTATAAGATGCTTGTAAACAACTTATAATACGAATTCAAGCATGTTATCGGTCTGTAATTCTTAGGAATGAGAACGGGATGAGAACGGTCCGCCCCTCGACAAACCAATCCGGAATCGGCTGCTCTCCGTCCAGTCATAAGTTGAAAACTCTGGCCAGATGGCGGTGGGTACTTGGTAGTTTTTTCCACCAATAAGTGTTCAGCCCATCTGGGCCTGGAGCAGCAGAGTTCTTGGAACCAACAAGGGCTCTTCGAACGTCATCCGGGGTTATCGGGTTGCGCAGTTCATTGAGCTCAGGCTGTCGAAGCTCTCTGTTGAAAGCTTCGAACTGCGCTAGGGCTGCAGTGTCTAAGTTGAGTGGCTGCGGGTGTTCATAGATATCCTTCCAGAAGGATTCCACCTGATCAGCAGTCGGCGGGTTATCCACAACACGTGGAGGCTCTTGGAATAAGCGAGAAGGTTTCTCGCGGAACCTAAGGTTTTCCGCGATACTTCTCGCTCGCCTCACTAGTGACTTCTTAGCAGCCACTAGCATTCGTATCCTATCAAGGCAATGCTGTTTGGTGGTCAACAGCACGCCTTGGCTTAGAGTGTGATGGATACATCGTAAATTGGCGGCTATTCGTCGCACTGCGGGCGTGAAAGGCCTATTGGCCGCCCTGTAGTCCATCACACATTGGATACGAGACGCGTGTTGTCTTGCCGACGTGATCTTAGCTTCCATCTTGAGTACACGCCGTTCAATCTTCCGAACCGCAAGGCCGGGATTTCGTCCTTCCGATTCGGAAAGCGATTGGACGACGTTATACACGGCGGTGTTGATTTGCCAGATGTCAGCCTCTTCTGTTAGAACACTATGAACCTCCGCATCCAAACAAGCCAGTTCTTGTGGCTTCAGGGGCCTAATTCTGTGAAGCGCCCTGCGTGTTCTGATTGTCGTCTCCATTGGTGGTATGGGGCGAGTCTCCTCTCCAGCCGTGCCAACGGGTGGTAGAACTGCCACTTCTACCACTTCGTTAGCAGACTGGGGAGGAGCTATATAGCCCTGCCGCCGAAGATAGGATACGTAATCCCTAAGATTTTGGGTGGAAAAGGCGGCATGCTCCGGATGTGTTTCACACCACAGAGCATGCAATCTCGCCATGTACCCTCTTTGCGCGGGCTCACTACTCTCATAGCAATGCATAAGGCTATCTCTCAGCTCATGCGTCCACTCAAAGCGTCCGTTGTCGTTGCCAGGGTTATCGTTGGTAGGCAAATCATCGTTGTGGGCCCCACCACCTTGCCTCTGACCCCTCCGAGCGGGTCGATTGTAAGGGGCCTCTTCCTTGATTGTTGGGAACCAAGTGTTGAGTCCACCGGGTGGTTAGCCCTGTGGACCCACGACCGGCACCGGAGGGAGAATAGAGTTCTCCTTCCCGGGTGCGCCTGGGCTGCCGGTCCGGTTTTGCACCAGTTGCTCGGGTAAGTGGTGTCGCAACTCACCAAAGGCCAAGGGTGTTAGTGGCCATCCCTGCTTATTCATTATTATTATTATCATTATTATTATTATTATTATTATTTTTTCACCGTAGTGTGCGCTGGTCAGGCCCTATCCCCCGAAGCCCCGATACATTCGGGAGGGCGCGCCAGCATAATCAACCAATGACCACTCCCCACACCGTGGGGTAAGTGATCATTGGGTCCGAGAATCATGTGCCCTGAGCAAACGCAGTGAGCCAAGAATGACAGCCTTCTGCATCTGTGCGGCTAAGATTTCTGCCTTAGTGCGGCAAGCCGGTATGATTTTGAGATTCGAGAGTAGAGAAGACATCATTCCACCAAGGACTCCAATAATCAGAACGACCATCTTGACAGAGTGATCTGGATAGAGTCTGCGGAGTTCGAAGAGAAAATCTCGATATTTTATCCGTTTTTCCTCCTCTTTTCTGACGATATTCGTCTCGCCAGGAGCTGAAAACTCCACGACAAATATCGTTTTGGTCTGGTGGTCGAGAAGGACTACATCAGGCTTATTAGCTTGTATGAGCCTGAGGGTGGGGAACGAATAGTTCCAATAAATTCGGCACTTCTCGTTCCCCACAACGGATTCAATATCTCCCGGAGGGTAGGGCAACACCGGTGTCTCGTCAATACCGTAAGAGTGCCGTAGATGGTAATATAGCACTCTTAGGGCCGCGTTATGTCGATGGATATAGGCCGAGACCGCATATGCTGGACATGCTGATAGCAAGTGCATTAGGGTCTCGGGCGCCTCGCTGCAGGCCCTGCATCTTGTGTCAGGAACCTCTATACCCATCACGCGACTGCGGTAGACTAAGGTGTTGAAGACACCATCCTGGCAAGCCATGATGAACCCCTCAGTTTCCGACTTCAGCCCACTCGACCTGAGAAAAGCGAATGTCAGGCGCTTTGATAAGCCAAGGTCTTTAATGTTATTGAAGAAGACCCCATGCATCGGCTTATCCCTGTGTCTCCGCAGAATTAAGGTGATCTCTGCGGCTTTTATCTGAGCTTTTTGCTGAACGGGTTCCAACTCGGTGACAGAGTTGTAGTCACCTCGTTCAGAGTCGAAAACTATACCGAGTTCATCAGCTGCTCGAGCAGCTGCCCTAAGGAGAAATGCTCCAATTTCTGCTCTCTCATGGTCACGCACCATGCAGAGAAGGGGATCCGAACTCCTGACGACTTTACAGGCTGTATCCAGTACCATTCTGTCATGTAGACACTCCAAACTCAAAAGTCCACGACCTCCCTGTTGTCGGGGGAAGTACAACCGTGGAACAGACGATTTGGGATGCAAACTCCTATAGAGATGCATCATTTTTCGGGTCCTTACGTCGAGTTGATACAGCTCCTCCCGAGTCCACTTCACTACTCCAAAGGAGTAGAGTAAGATTGGAACGGCAAGCATATTTGTTGCAGCTACTTTGTTCTTCCCCGACAGTTCCGATGACCAGATCTGTCGAAGTTTGTGCTGATACTTGCCGCGGAGAGAGTTTTTCACTGCAGTTACCTCTTGTGAGTGGCGTTGTTCCACCCCGAGGTAAGTATACGTCTCTCCGGCATCCAGATGGTGTAGGATGCTTCCATCTACGAGCTGCACATCCTCTCCGTAGTCCCCGCATCGTCCTCTTTTGAGATGAACCATTGCACATTTGTCTATCCCGAATTTCATACCGATAGCATGCGTGTACTCTTCCACCACCCTCAAGGACTGATAGAGATCCTTCTCTCCAGAGGCATAAAGTTTAAGATCATCCATATAAAACAGATGGGTGACCTTGTGCCTCCGGTTTCCGGGGGTGCCACAGTTATACCCTCGAGTCTTTCTGAGCGTAACGGATAATGGCAATAGTGAGATGCAGAATAGAAGGGGGCTGAGGGAATCACCCTGAAATACACCCCTTCTGAAAGTGACCCACCCTGTTTGAACTCTTGCTTGACCAGATGTTATGGTGAAGCGAGTTCGCCAAAGTGGTGTCAGTTGTTCAATGCATCTCACTATGTTGTCGGGTACCGCAAGGCATCTGAGCAAATGCAAGATGAGCTCATGCGAAATTGTATCAAATGCCTTACGGTAATCGATCCAGGCCATAGAGAGGTTACGCTTATATTGTATCGAGTCCTGCGTTACACATCTATCGATGAGCAGGTTCTCTTTACATCCAGCGACTCCTCTCTTCGACCCTCTCTGCTCATATATCCGTTCTAACACTCGGTCAACTGCGGTGAATATTCGTGTAAACAACTTATAACACGAATTCAAGCATGTTATCGGTCTGTAATTCTTAGGAATCGACAAATCTCCGGTTTTGGGGATAAGAACGGTCCGCCCCTCGACAAACCAATCCGGAATCGGCTGCTCTCCATCGAGCCATGAGTTGAAAACTCTGGCCAGATGGTGGTGGGTACTTGGTAGTTTTTTCCACCAATAAGTGTTCAGCCCATCTGGGCCTGGAGCAGCAAAGTTCTTGGAACCAACGAGGGCCCTTCGAACGTCATCCGGGGTTATCGGGTTGCGCAGTTCATTGGGCTCAGGCTGTCGAAGCTCTCTGTTGAAAGCTTCGAACTGCGCTAGGGCTGGAGTGTCTAAGTTGGGTGGCTGCGGGTGTTCATAGATATCCTTCCAGAAGGATTCCACCTGATCAGCGGTCGGCGGATTATCCACAACACGTGGAGGCTCTTGGAATAAGCGAGAAGGTTTCTCGCGGAACCTAAGGTTTTCCGCGATACTTCTCGCTCGCCTCACTAGTGACTTCTTAGCAGCCACTAGCATTCGTATCCTATCAAGGCAGTGCTGTTTGGTGGTCAGCAGCACGCCTTGGCTCAAAGTGTGATGGATACGTCGTAGATTGGCGGCTATTCGCCGCACTGCGGGCGTGAAAGGCCTGTTGGCTGCCCTGTAATCCATCACACATTGGATACGAGACGCCGACGTGATTTTAGCCTCCATCTTGTGTACACGCCGTTCAATCTTCCGAACCGCAAGGCCGGGATTTCGTCCTTCCGATTCGGAAAGCGATTGGACGACGTTATACACGGCGGTGTTGATTTGCCAGATGTCTGCCTCTTCTGTTAGAACACTATGAACCTCCGCATCCAAACGAGCCAGTTCTTGTGGCTTCAGGGGCTTAATCCTGTGGAGCGCCCTGCGTGTTCTGATTGTCGTCTCCATTGGTGGTATGGTGCTGGTCTCCTCTCCAGCCGTGCCAACGGGTGGTAGAACTGCCACTTCCACCACTCCGTTAGCAGGCTGGAAAGGAGCTATATAGCCCTGCCGCCGAAGATAGGATACGTAATCCCTAAGGTTTTGGGCGGAAAAGGCGGCATGCTCCGGATGTGTTTCACACCACAGAGCATGCAATCTCGCCATGTACCCTCTTCGCGCGGGCTCACTACTCTCGTAGCAATGCATAAGGCTATCTCTTAGTTCATGCGTCCACTCAAAACGTCCGTTTTCATTGCCAGGGTTGTCATCAGTAGGCAAATCATCGTTTTGGGCCCCACCACCTTGCCTCTGACCCCTCCGATCGGGTCGATTGTGGGGGCCCCTTCCTTGATTATTGGGAACCAAGTGTTGGGCCCACCGGGTGGTTAGCCCTGTGGACCCACGGCCGGCACCGGAGGAAGAATAGAGTTCTCCTTCCCGGGTGCGCCTGGGCTGCCGGTCCGGTTTTGCACCAGTTGCTCAGGTTAGTGGTGTCGCAACTCACCAAAGGCCAAGGGTGTTAGTGGCCATCCCTGCTTATTATTATTATTATTATTATTATTATTTTTTTTTTTCCACCGTAGTGTGCGCTGGTCAGGCCCTATCCCCCGAAGCCCCGATACATTCGGGAGGGCGCGCCAGCATAATCAACCAATGACCACTCCCCACGCCGTGGGGTAAGTGATCATTGCGTCCGAGAATCATGTGCCCTGAGCAAACGCAGTGAGCCAAGAATGACAGCCTTCTGCATCTGTGCGGCTAAGATTTCTGCCTTAGTGCGGCAAGCCGGTATGATTTTGAGATTCGAGAGTAGAGAAGACATCATTCCACCAAGGACTCCAATAATCAGAACGACCATCTTGACAGAGTGATCTGGATAGAGTCTGCGGAGTTCGAAGAGAAAATCTCGATATTTTATCCGTTTTTCCTCCTCTTTTCTGACGATATTCGTCTCGCCTGGAGCTGAAAACTCCACGACAAATATCGTTTTGGTCTGATGGTCAAGAAGGACTACATCAGGCTTATTAGCTTGTATGAGCCTGAGGGTGGGGAACGAATAGTTCCAATAAATTCGGCACTTCTCGTTCCCCACAACGGATTCAATATCTCCCGGAGCGTAGGGCAACACCGGTGTCTCGTCAATACCGTAAGAGTGTCGTAGATGGTAATATAGCACTATTATTATTATTATTATTATTTTTTTTTTTTCACCGTAGTGTGCGCTGGTCAGGCCCTATCCCCCGAAGCCCCGACACATTCGGGAGGGCGCGCCAGCATAATCAACCAATGACCACTCCCCACACCGTGGGGTAAGTGATCATTGGGTCCGAGAATCATGTGCCCTGAGCAAACGCAGTGAGCCAAGAATGACAGCCTTCTGCATCTGTGCGGCTAAGATTTCTGCCTTACTGCGGCAAGCCGGTATGATTTTTAGATTCGAGAGTAGAGAAGACATCATTCCACCAAGGACTCCAACAATCAGAACGACCATCTTGACAGAGTGATCTGGATAGAGTCTGCGGAGTTCGAAGAGAAAATCTCGATATTTTATCCGTTTTTCCTCCTCTTTTCTGACGATATTCGTCTCGCCAGGAGCTGAAAACTCCACGACAAATATCGTTTTGGTCTGGTGGTCGAGAAGGACTACATCAGGCTTATTAGCTTGTATGAGCCTGAGGGTGGGGAACGAATAGTTCCAATAAATTCGGCACTTCTCGTTCCCCACAACGGATTCAATATCCCCGGAGCGTAGGGCAACACCGGTGTCTCGTCAATACCGTAAGAGTGCCGTAGATGGTGATATAGCACTGTTAGGGCCGCGTTATGTCGATGGATATAGGCCGAGACCGCATATGCTGGACATGCTGATAGCAAGTGCATTAGGGTCTCGGGCGCCTCGCGGCAGGCCCTGCACCTTGTGTCAGGTACCTCTATACCCATCACGCGACTGCGGTAGACTAAGGTGTTGAAGACACCATCCTGGCAAGCCATGATGAACCCCTCAGTTTCCGACTTCAGCCCACTCGACCTGAGAAAAGCGAACGTCAGGCGCTTTGATAAGCCAAGGTCTTCAATGTTATTGAAGAAGACCCCATACATTGGCTTATCCCTGTGTCTCCGCAGAAGTAAGGTAATCTCTGCGGCTTTTATCTGAGCTTTTTGCTGAACGGGTTCCAACTCGGTGACAGAGTTGTAGTCACCTCGTTCAGAGTCGAAAACTATACCGAGTTCATCAGCTGCTCGAGCAGCTGCCCTAAGGAGAAATGCTCCAATTTCTGCTCTCTCATGGTCACGGACCATGCACAGAAGGGGATCCGAACTCCTGACGACTTTACAGGCTGTATCCAGTACCATTCTGTCATGTAGACACTCCAAACTCAAAAGTCCACGACCTCCCTGTTGTCGGGGGAAGTATAACTGTGGAACGGACGATTTGGGATGCAAACTCCTATAGAGATGCATCATTTTTCGGGTCCTTACGTCGAGTTGATACAGCTCCTCCCGAGTCCACTTCACTACTCCAAACGAGTAGAGTAAGATTGGAACGGCAAGCATATTTGTTGCAGCTACTTTGTTCTTCCCCGACAGTTCCGATGACCAGATCTGTCGAAGTTTGTGCTGATACTTGCCGCGGAGAGAGTTTTTCACTGCAGTTACCTCTTGTGAGTGGCGTTGTTCCACCCCGAGGTTAGTATACGTCTCTCCGGCATCCAGATGGTGTAGGATGCTTCCATCTACGAGCTGCACATCCTCTCCGTAGTCCCCGCATCGTCCTCTTTTGAGATGAACCATTGCACATTTGTCTATCCCGAATTTCATACCGATAGCATGCGTGTACTCTTCCACCACCCTCAAGGACTGATGGAGATCCTTCTCTCCAGAGGCATAAAGTTTAAGATCATCCATATAAAACAAATGGGTGACCTTGTGCCTCCGGTTTCCGGGAGTGCCACAGTTATACCCTCGAGTCTTTCTGAGCGCAACGGATAATGGCAATAGTGAGATGCAGAATAGAAGGGGGCTGAGGGAATCACCCTGAAATACACCCCTTCTGAAAGCGACCCACCTTGTTTGAACTCTTGCTTGACCAGATGTTATGGTGAAGAGAGTTCGCCAAAGTGGTATCAGTTGTTCAATGCATCTCACTATGTTGTCGGGTACCGCAAGGCATCTGAGCAAATGCAAGATGAGCTCATGCGATATTGTATCAAATGCCTTACGGTAATCGATCCAGGCCATAGAGAGGTTACGCTTATATTGTATCGAGTCCTGCGTTACACATCTATCGATGAGCAGGTTCTCTTTACATCCAGCGACTCCTCTCTTCGACCCTCTCTGCTCATATATCCGTTCGAACACTCGGTCAACTGCGGTGAGTATTCGTGTGTATAAGATGCTTGTAAACAACTTATAACACGAATTCAAGCATGTTATCGGTCTGTAATTCTTAGGAATCGACAAATCTCCGCTTTTGGGGATAAGAACGGTCCGCCCCTCGACAAACCAATCCGGAATCGGCTGCTCTCCATCGAGCCATGAGTTGAAAACTCTGGCCAGATGGCGGTGGGTACTTGGTAGTTTTTTCCACCAATAAGTGTTCAGCCCATCTGGGCCTGGAGCAGCAAAGTTCTTGGAACCAACGAGGGCCCTTCGAACGTCATCCGGGGTTATCGGGTTGCGCAGTTCATTGGGCTCAGGCTGTCGAAGCTCTCTGTTGAAAGCTTCGAATTGCGCTAGGGCTGGAGTGTCTAAGTTGAGTGGCTGCGGGTGTTCATAGATATCCTTCCAGAAGGATTCCACCTGATCAGCGGTCGGCGGATTATCCACAACACGTGGAGGCTCTTGGAATAAGCGGGAAGGTTTCTCGCGGAACCTAAGGTTTTCCGCGATACTTCTCGCTCGCCTCACTAGTGACTTCTTAGCAGCCACTAGCATTCGTATCCTATCAAGGCAGTGCTGTTTGGTGGTCAGCAGCACGCCTTGGCTCAAAGTGTGATGGATACGTCGTAGATTGGCGGCTATTCGCCGCACTGCGGGCGTGAAAGGCCTGTTGGCTGCCCTGTAATCCATCACACATTGGATACGAGATGCGTGTTGTCTCGCCGACGTGATTTTAGCTTCCATTTCGTGTACACGCCGTTCAATCTTCTGAACCGCAAGGCCGGAATTTCGTCCTTCCGATTCGGAAAGCGATTGGACGACGTTATACACGGCGGTGTTGATTTGCCAGATGTCAGCCTCTTCTGTTAGAACACTATGAACCTCCGCATCCAAACGAGCCTGTTCTTGTGGCTTCAGGGGCTTGATCCTGTGGAGCGCCCTGCGTGTTCTGATTGTCGTTTCCATTGGTGGTATGGTGCGAGTCTCCTCTCCAGCCGTGCCAACGGGTGGTAGAACTGCCACTTCTACCACTTCGTTAGCAGGCTGGGAAGGAGCTATATAGCCCTGCCGCCGAAGATAGGATACGTAATCCCTAAGGTTTTGGGCGGAAAAGGCGGCATGCTCCGGATGTGTTTCACACCACAGAGCATGCAATCTCGCCATGTACCCTCTTCGCGCGGGCTCACTACTCTCGTAGCAATGCATAAGGCTATCTCTTAGCTCGTGCGTCCACTCAAAACGTCCGTTTTCATTGCCAGGGTTGTCATCAGTAGGCAAATCATCGTTTTGGGCCCCACCACCTTGCCTCTGACCCCTCCGAGCGGGTCGATTGTGGGGGCCCCTTCCTTGATTATTGGGAACCAAGTGTTGGGTCCATCGGGTGGTTAGCCCTATGGACCCACGGCCGGCACCGGAGGAAGAATAGAGTTCTCCTTCCCGGGTGCGCCTGGGCTGCCGGTCCGGTTTTGCACCAGTTGCTCGGGTAAGTGGTGTCGCAACTCACCAAAGGCCAGGGTGTTAGTGGCCATCCCTGCTTATTTATTATTATTATTATTATTTTTTTTTTTCACCGTAGTGTGCGCTGGTCAGGCCCTATCCACCGAAGCCCCAATACATTCGGGAGGGCGCGCCAGCATAATCAACCAATGACCACTCCCCACACCGTGGGGTAAATGATCATTGGGTCCGAGAATCATGTGCCCTGAGCAAACGCAGTGAACCAAGAATGACAGCCTTCTGCATCTGTGCGGCTAAGATTTCTGCCTTAGTGCGGCAAGCCGGTATGATTTTGAGATTCGAGAGTAGAGAAGACATCATTCCACCAAGGACTCCAATAATCAGAACGACCATCTTGACAGAGTGATTATTATTATTATTATTATTATTATTATTATTATTATTATTATTTTTTCACCGTAGTGTGCGCTGGTCAGGCCCTATCCCCCGAAGCCCCGATACATTCGGGAGGGCGCGCCAGCATAATCAACCAATGACCACTCCCCACACCGTGGGGTAAGTGATCATTGGGTCCGAGAATCATGTGCCCTGAGCAAACGCAGTGAGCCAAGAATGACAGCCTTCTGCATCTGTGCGGCTAAGATTTCTGCCTTAGTGCGGCAAGCCGGTATGATTTTGAGATTCGAGAGTAGAGAAGACATCGTTCCACCAAGGACTCCAATAATCAGAACGACCATCTTGACAGAGTGATCTGGATAGAGTCTGCGGAGTTCGAAGAGAAAATCTCGATATTTTATCCGTTTTTCCTCCTCTTTTCTGACGATATTCGTCTCGCCAGGAGCTGAAAACTCCACGACAAATATCGTTTTGGTCTGGTGGTCGAGAAGGACTACATCAGGCTTATTAGCTTGTATGTGCCTGAGGGTAATTATTATTTTTTTTTTTTTTTTTTTTTTTTTCACCGTAGTGTGCGCTGGTCAGGCCCTATCCCCCGAAGCCCCGATACATTCGGGAGGGCGCGCCAACATAATCAACCAATGACCACTCCCCACACCGTGGGGTAAGTGATCATTGGGTATTATTATTATTATTATTTTTTTTTTTTTTTTTTTTTTTTTTTTTTTTTTTTTTTCACCGTAGTGTGCGCTGATCAGGCCCTATCCCCCGAAGCCCTGACACATTCGGGAGGGCGCGCCAGCATAATCAACCAATGACCACTCCCCACACCGTGGGGTAAGTGATCATTGGGTCCGAGAATCATGTGCCCTGAGCAAACGCAGTGAGCCAAGAATGACAGCCTTCTGCATCTGTGCGGCTAAGATTTCTGCCTTAGTGCGGCAAGCCGGTATGATTTTTAGATTCGAGAGTAGAGAAGACATCATTCCACCAAGGACTCCAACAATCAGAACGACCATCTTGACAGAGTGATCTGGATAGAGTCTGCGGAGTTCGAAGAGAAAATCTCGATATTTTATCCGTTTTTCCTCCTCTTTTCTGACGATATTCGTCTCGCCAGGAGCTGAAAACTCCACGACAAATATCGTTTTGGTCTGGTGGTCGAGAAGGACTACATCAGGCTTATTAGCTTGTATGAGCCTGAGGGTGGGGAACGAATAGTTCCAATAAATTCGGCACTTCTCGTTCCCCACAACGGATTCAATATCCCCCGGAGCGTAGGGCAACACCGGTGTCTCGTCAATACCGTAAGAGTGCCGTAGATGGTAATATAGCACTCTTAGGGCCGCGTTATGTCGATGGATATAGGCCGAGACCGCATATGCTGGACATGCTGATAGCAAGTGCATTAGGGTCTCGGGCGCCTCGCGGCAGGCCCTGCACCTTGTGTCAGGAACCTCTATACCCATCACGCGACTGCGGTAGACTAAGGTGTTGAAGACACCATCCTGGCAAGCCATGATGAACCCCTCAGTTTCCGACTTCAGCCCACTCGACCTGAGAAAAGCGAAGGTCAGGCGCTTCGATAAGCCAAGGTCTTCAATGTTATTGAAGAAGACCCCATGCATTGGCTTATCCCTGTGTCTCCGCAGTAGTAAGGTGATCTCTGCGGCTTTTATCTGAGCTTTTTGCTGAACGGGTTCCAACTCGGTGACAGAGTTGTAGTCACCTCGTTCAGAGTCGAAAACTATACCGAGTTCATCAGCTGCTCGAGCAGCTGCCCTAAGGAGAAATGCTCCAATTCCTGCTCTCTCATGGTCACGGACCATGCACAGAAGGGGATCCGAACTCCTGACGACTTTACAGGCTGTATCCAGTACCATTCTGTCATGTAGACACTCCAAACTCAAAAGTCCACGACCTCCCTGTTGTCGGGGGAAGTATAACCGTGGAACGGACGATTTGGGATGCAAACTCCTATAGAGATGCATCATTTTTCGGGTCCTTACGTCGAGTTGATACAGCTCCTCCCGAGTCCACTTCACTACTCCAAACGAGTAGAGTAAGATTGGAACGGCAAGCATATTTGTTGCAGCTACTTTGTTCTTCCCCGACAGTTCCGATGACCAGATCTGTCGAAGTTTGTGCTGATACTTGCCGCGGAGAGAGTTTTTCACTGCAGTTACCTCTTGTGAGTGGCGTTGTTCCACCCCGAGGTAAGTATACGTCTCTCCGGCATCCAGATGGTGTAGGATGCTTCCATCTACGAGCTGCACATCCTCTCCGTAGTCCCCGCATCGTCCTCTTTTGAGATGAACCATTGCACATTTGTCTATCCCGAATTTCATACCGATAGCATGCGTGTACTCTTCCACCACCCTCAAGGACTGATGGAGATCCTTCTCTCCAGAGGCATAAAGTTTAAGATCATCCATATAAAACAAATGGGTGACCTTGTGCCTCCGGTTTCCGGGAGTGCCACAGTTATACCCTCGAGTCTTTCTGAGCGCAACGGATAATGGCAATAGTGAGATGCAGAATAGAAGGGGGCTGAGGGAATCACCCTGAAATACACCCCTTCTGAAAGTGACCCACCTTGTTTGAACTCTTGCTTGACCAGATGTTATGGTGAAGCGAGTTCGCCAAAGTGGTATCAGTTGTTCAATGCATCTCACTATGTTGTCGGGTACCGCAAGGCATCTGAGCAAATGCAAGATGAGCTCATGCGAAATTGTATCAAATGCCTTACGATAATCGATCCAGGCCATAGAGAGGTTACGCTTATATTGTATCGAGTCCTGCGTTACACATCTATCGATGAGCAGGTTCTCTTTACATCCAGCGACTCCTCTCTTCGACCCTCTCTGCTCATATATCCGTTCGAACACTCTGTCAACTGCGGTGAGTATTCGTGTGTATAAGATGCTTGTAAACAACTTATAACACGAATTCAAGCATGTTATCGGTCTGTAATTCTTAGGAATCGACAAATCTCCGCTTTTGGGGATAAGAACGGTCCGCCCCTCGACAAACCAATCCGGAATCGGCTGCTCTCCATCGAGCCATGAGTTGAAAACTCTGGCCAGATGGCGGTGGGTACTTGGTAGTTTTTTCCACCAATAAGTGTTCAGCCCATCTGGGCCTGGAGCAGCAAAGTTCTTGAAACCAACGAGGGCCCTTCGAACGTCATCCGGGGTTATCGGGTTGCGCAGTTCATTGGGCTCAGGCTGTCGAAGCTCTCTGTTGAAAGCTTCGAACTGCGCTAGGGCTGGAGTGTCTAAGTTGAGTGGCTGCGGGTGTTCATAGATATCCTTCCAGAAGGATTCCACCTGATCAGCGGTCGGCGGATTATCCACAACACGTGGAGGCTCTTGGAATAAGCGAGAAGGTTTCTCGCGGAACCTAAGGTTTTCCGCGATACTTCTCGCTCGCCTCACTAGTGACTTCTTAGCAGCCACTAGCATTCGTATCCTATCAAGGCAGTGCTGTTTGGTGGTCAGCAGCACGCCTTGGCTTAAAGTGTGATGGATACGTCGTAGATTGGCGGCTATTCGCCGCACTGCGGGCGTGAAAGGCCTGTTGGCTGCCCTGTAATCCATCACACATTGGATACGAGATGCGTGTTGTCTCGCCGACGTGATTTTAGCCTCCATCTTGTGTACACGCCGTTCAATCTTCCGAACCGCAAGGCCGGGATTTCGTCCTTCCGATTCGGAAAGCGATTGGACGACGTTATACACGGCGGTGTTGATTTGCCAGATGTCAGCCTCTTCTGTTAGAACACTATGAACCTCCGCATCCAAACGAGCCAGTTCTTGTGGCTTCAGGGGCTTAATCCTGTGGAGCGTCCTGCGTGTTCTGATTGTCGTTTCCATTGGTGGTATGGTGCGAGTCTCCTCTCCAGCCGTGCCAACGGGTGGTAGAACTGCCACTTCTACCACTTCGTTAGCAGGCTGGGAAGGAGCTATATAGCCCTGCCGCCGAAGATAGGATACGTAATCCCTAAGGTTTTGGGCGGAAAAGGCGGCATGCTCCGGATGTGTTTCACACCACAGAGCATGCAATCTCGCCATGTATCCTCTTCGCGCGGGCTCACTACTCTCGTAGCAATGCATAAGGCTATCTCTTAGCTCATGCGTCCACTCAAAACGTCCGTTTTCATTGCCAGGGTTGTCATCAGTAGGCAAATCATCGTTTTGGGCCCCACCACCTTGCCTCTGACCCCTCCGAGCGGGTCGATTGTGGGGGCCCCTTCCTTGATTATTGGGAACCAAGTGTTGGGTCCACCGGGTGGTTAGCCCTGTGGACCCACGGCCGGCACCGAAGGGAGAATAGAGTTCTTCTTCCCGGGTGCGCCTGGGCTGCCGGTCCGGTTTTGCACCAGTTGCTCGGGTAAGTGGTGTCGCAACTCACCAAAGGCCAAGGGTGTTAGTGGCCATCCCTGCTTATTATTATTATTATTATTATTATTTTTTTTTTTTTTTTTCACCGTAGTGTGCGCTGGTCAGGCCCTATCCCCCGAAGCCCCGATACATTCGGGAGGGCGCGCCAGCATAATCAACCAATGACCACTCCCCACACCGTAGGGTAAGTGATCATTGGGTCCGAGAATCATGTGCCCTGAGCAAACGCAGTGAGCCAAGAATGACAGCCTTCTGCATCTGTGCGGCTAAGATTTCTGCCTTAGTGCGGCAAGCCGGTATGATTTTGAGATTCGAGAGTAGAGAAGACATCATTCCACCAAGGACTCCAATAATCAGAACGACCATCTTGACAGAGTGATCTGGATAGAGTCTGCGGAGTTCGAAGAGAAAATCTCGATATTTTATCCGTTTTTCCTCCTCTTTTCTGAAGATATTCGTCTCGCCAGGAGCTGAAAACTCCACGACAAATATCGTTTTGGTCTGGTGGTCGAGAAGGACTACATCAGGCTTATTAGCTTGTATGAGCCTGAGGGTGGGGAACGAATAGTTCCAATAAATTCGGCACTTCTCGTTCCCCACAACGGATTCAATATCCCCCGGAGCGTAGGGCAACACCGGTGTCTCGTCAATACCGTAAGAGTGCCGTAGATGGTAATATAGCACTCTTAGGGCCGCGTTATGTCGATGGATATAGGCCGAGACCGCATATGCTGAACATGCTGATAGCAAGTGCATTAGGGTCTCTTATTATTATTATTATTTTTTTTTTTTTTTTTTTTTTTTTTTTCACCGTAGTGTGCGCTGGTCAGGCCCTATCCCCCGAAGCCCCGATACATTCGGGAGGGCGCGCCAGCATAATCAACCAATGACCACTCCCCACACCGTGGGGTAAGTGATCATTGGGTCCGAGAATCATGTGCCCTGAGCAAACGCAGAGAGCCAAGAATGACAGCCTTCTGCATCTGTGCGGCTAAGATTTCTGCCTTAGTGCGGCAAGCCGGTATGATTTTGATATTCGAGAGTAGAGAAGACATCATTCCACCAAGGACTCCAATAATCAGAACGACCATCTTGACAGAGTGATCTGGATAGAGTCTGCGGAGTTCGAAGAGAAAATCTCGATATTTTATCCGTTTTTCCTCCTCTTTTCTGACGATATTTGTCTCGCCAGGAGCTGAAAACTCCACGACAAATATCGTTTTGGTCTGGTGGTCGAGAAGGACTACATCAGGCTTATTAGCTTGTATGAGCCTGAGGGTGGGGAACGAATAGTTCCAATAAATTCGGCACTTCTCGTTCCCCACAACGGATTCAATATCCCCCGGAGCGTAGGGCAACACCGGTGTCTCGTCAATACCGTAAGAGTGCCGTAGATGGTAATATAGCACTCTCAGGGCCGCGTTATGTCGATGGATATAGGCCGAGACCGCATATGCTGGACATGCTGATAGCAAGTGCATTAGGGTCTCGGGCGCCTCGCGGCAGGCCCTGCACCTTGTGTCAGGAACCTCTATACCCATCACGCGACTGCGGTAGACTAAGGTGTTGAAGACACCATCCTGGCAAGCCATGATGAACCCCTCAGTTTCCGACTTCAGCCCACTCGACCTGAGAAAAGCGAACGTCAGGCGCTTTGATAAGCCAAGGTCTTCAATGTTATTGAAGAAGACCCCATGCATCGGCTTATCCCTGTGTCTCCGCAGAAGTAAGGTGATCTCTGCGGCTTTTATCTGAGCTTTTTGCTGAACGGGTTCCAACTCGGTGACAGAGTTGTAGTCACCTCGTTCAGAGTCGAAAACTATACCGAGTTCATCAGCTGCTCGAGCAGCTGCCCTAAGGAGAAATGCTCCAATTCCTGCTCTCTCATGGTCACGGACCATGCAGAGAAGGGGATCCGAACTCCTGACGACTTTACAGGCTGTATCCAGTACCATTCTGTCATGTAGACACTCCAAACTCAAAAGTCCACGACCTCCCTGTTGTCGGGGAAAGTACAACCGTGGAACGGACGATTTGGGATGCAAACTCCTATAGAGATGCATCATTTTTCGGGTCCTTACGTCGAGTTGATACAGCTCCTCCCGAGTCCACTTCACTACTCCAAAGGAGTAGAGTAAGATTGGAACGGCAAGCATATTTGTTGCAGCTACTTTGTTCTTCCCCGACAGTTCCGATGACCAAATCTGTCGAAGTTTGTGCTGATACTTGCCGCGGAGAGAGTTTTTCACTGCAGTTACCTCTTGTGAGTGGCGTTGTTCCACCCCGAGGTAAGTATACGTCTCTCCGGCATCCAGATGGTGTAGGATGCTTCCATCTATGAGCTGCACATCCTCTGCGTAGTCCCCGCATCGTCCTCTTTTGAGATGAACCATTGCACATTTGTCTATCCCGAATTTCATACCGATAGCATGCGTGTACTCTTCCACCACCCTCAAGGACTGATAGAGATCCTTCTCTCCAGAGGCATAAAGTTTAAGATCATCCATATAAAACAGATGGGTGACCTTGTGCCTCCGGTTTCCGGGGGTGCCACAGTTATATCCTCGAGTCTTTCTGAGCGCAACGGATAATGGCAATAGTGAGATGCAGAATAGAAGGGGGCTGAGGGAATCACCCTGAAATACACCCCTTTTGAAAGTGACCCACCCTGTTTGAACTCTTGCTTGACCAGATGTTATGGTGAAGCGAGTTCGCCAAAGTGGTGTCAGTTGTTCAATGCATCTCACTATGTTGTCGGGTACCGCAAGGCATCTGAGCAAATGCAAGATGAGCTCATGCGAAATTGTATCAAATGCCTTACGGTAATCGATCCAGGCCATAGAGAGGTTACGCTTATATTGTATCGAGTCCTGCGTTACACATCTATCGATGAGCAGGTTCTCTTTACATCCAGCGACTCCTCTCTTCGACCCTCTCTGCTCATATATCCGTTCGAACACTCGGTCAACTGCGGTGAGTATTCGTGTGTATAAGATGCTTGTAAACAACTTATAACACGAATTCAAGCATGTTATCGGTCTGTAATTCTTAGGAATCGACAAATCTCCGCTTTTGGGGATAAGAACGGTCCGCCCCTCGACAAACCAATCCGGAATCGGCTGCTCTCCATCGAGCCATGAGTTGAAAACTCTGGCCAGATGGTGGTGGGTACTTGATAGTTTTTTCCACCAATAAGTGTTCAGCCCATCTGGGCCTGGAGCAGCAAAGTTCTTGGAACCAACGAGGGCCCTTCGAACGTCATCCGGGGTTATCGGGTTGCGCAGTTCATTGGGCTCAGGCTGTCGAAGCTCTCTGTTGAAAGCTTCGAACTGCGCTAGGGCTGGAGTGTCTAAGTTGAGTGGCTGCGGGTGTTCATAGATATCCTTCCAGAAGGATTCCACCTGATCAGCGGTCGGCGGATTATCCACAACACGTGGAGGCTCTTGGAATAAGCGAGAAGGTTTCTCGCGGAACCTAAGGTTTTCCGCGATACTTCTCGCTCGCCTCACTAGTGACTTCTTAGCAGCCACTAGCATTCGTATCCTATCAAGGCAGTGCTGTTTGGTGGTCAGCAGCACGCCTTGGCTCAGAGTGTGATGGATACGTCGTAGATTGGCGGCTATTCGCCGCACTGCGGGCGTGAAAGGCCTGTTGGCTGCCCTGTAATCCATCACACATTGGATACGAGACGCGTGTTGTCTCGCCGACGTGATTTTAGCCTCCATCTTGTGTACACGCCGTTCAATCTTCCGAGCCGCAAGGCCGGGATTTCGTCCTTCCGATTCGGAAAGCGATTGGACGACGTTATACACGGCGGTGTTGATTTGCCAGATGTCAGCCTCTTCTGTTAGAACACTATGAACCTCCGCATCCAAACGAGCCAGTTCTTGTGGCTTCAGGGGCTTAATCCTGTGGAGCGCCCTGCGTGTTCTGATTGTCGTCTCCATTGGTGGTATGGTGCTGGTCTCCTCTCCAGCCGTGCCAACGGGTGGTGGAACTGCCACTTCCACCACTTCGTTAGCAGGCTGGAAATGAGCTATATAGCCCTGCCGCCGAAGATAGGATACGTAATCCCTAAGGTTTTGGGCGGAAAAGGCGGCATGCTCCGGATGTGTTTCACACCACAGAGCATGCAATCTCGCCATGTACTCTCTTCGCGCGGGCTCACTACTCTCGTAGCAATGCATAAGGCTATCTCTTAGTTCATGCGTCCACTCAAAACGTCCGTTTTCATTGCCAGGGTTGTCATCAGTAGGCAAATCATCGTTTTGGGCCCCACCACCTTGCCTCTGACCCCTCCGAGCGGGTCGATTGTGGGGGCCCCTTCCTTGATTATTGGGAACCAAGTGTTGGGTCCACCGGGTGGTTAGCCCTGTGGACCCACGGCCGGCACCGGAGGAAGAATAGAGTTCTCCTTCCCGGGTGCGCCTGGGCTGCCGGTCCGGTTTTGCACCAGTTGCTCGGGTAAGTGGTGTCGCAACTCACCAAAGGCCAAGGGTGTTAGTGGCCATCCCTGCTTATTATTATTATTATTATTATTATTATTATTATTATTATTATTATTATTATATTATTGCCCTAACCTTTTGTTTGGAGATTCTGTAATGTTCTGAGGATCATCTTCTTCCCGATTCATCACATTTTTTATAATCCTTTCAAAAGCGGTGATGGTTTTACATTATAAGCTCACTACCAACCGTATAATATATCGACCGCATACTGAACACTGAGTGATGCCTTTGTCAGAAATACGGCTAGCGCTATGTGTTAGAGTGGGGAGAAAGGGCAGCCAGACACACTGGCGCCATTATGCGTTACGTTACCAATTGGTTTGCCCTTCCATAAGAGGTTATCACTTCAAAAAGGTAGTGACTTCGTGTTCAGTTTAAGGCCAAAAAATGAAAGATAATAGTTTATCGTCATTTCATATGAATCGAGAAACATCAGTTACTCTGTTGCGTTTTTGTTTGGCGAAACTGTATGTTCGTTTGATTTTTCATATCTGAGTTTCTCTTCATGCTGGGATAGGATGTATAAGTTCCTGAATTCCGAAATGAAATGAACATCGTCGTCCGTGATTTATAATGAAATTCTACTTCTTCAACCAATCATTTTCAAAGTTGAATGTTGAGAGTACATAAATTATCAATGTTGCATCGTAGGTCATATATTATCATTATGATGATAAACTATTCTGGATCCAAATAAATATTCCGTTGTCAATATTCACTCAGATTCATAGGAAGTAACTCAACGATATGGAAAGTTCAACGAAGTTTTTATTTTTAAAATCCAGATATAAAAGTACTGAATTCGTGTTTACATTCCAGTGAATTCCGATATCTATCTACACAAAATATCAGGTTAAATTTTGAGAATCAAATCAACATATATAAACTTCCTAATTCAAGTGACATATTTGATGAGATCCCGCTGTTAAATTCATAGTTCTCTATTAGTATCAATACATCACCTGGGTTAAGAGATTGAAATCATTGACGTGAGCAACAAATTATTTTCACAGTGTGGTATAATCAATCGTGTGAAGGGATTGTTACACAACTTGGTTTGGTTTAACCGAATTTGTTGATAGTTTAATTGAACTTGAGTTCAACTATGAGAAATATTCATGACAATTATTCATTTTATTACTCAGTGATCCATGAGAGATATCAATAATTGTTACATTCATCAATATATATTGTCAAACAATCCCAAACATATAAATAATTATTCATAGGGTTGTTATGATATAACTCCTGGGTTTTTACGAAGAACGTCTTTTTTTGTGTATCCTAAAATAGAAATGGCAAGTTGGAAAGTCCTTTTCTTTGTTGTTTCTGAAAAAAAAAAAATAAAGAATCATACTCGGCTCAAAACAAATATATCAACGCACATAATATGTCTAGCAGTAATTGAATTACAATATTTTTCAAAAATAGATTTCAATTATCTATCAGTTTCAGATTAAAAATAAAAATATCAACATATATCTCATATGGGAGAAAATCTCACTGGCTTTCTGTTCCTCCATTAGTGAACAAAAAATATGAGAAACTTCCAAAGGCAAGTAGAAAAAAATACAAAGCAACCCTTTATAATGATATATAGTACATACACAGAATTTCCTTTCATATACACCACATACAAGCATTTGATGCTTCGTGGTTTGTTTTATATTTATTTGTATTTGTATTTCCTAGATACAATTTTTGTAAGACTATTGGAGTGCAAATAAATCATTATTATTATTATACAAAATGGAAAAACTCTCTCAGAACAAATACTTTCACATGAAAATTGAACACGAACACGAAATGAAAAAGTTGTTTCGAAACAATTATTTCCATATGAATATTAAATCACACGAAAATCACTTTTTCCAATTCCTGTTTCCATTTCAAATATTCAACATGAAATTGAAACAATTATTCAAAGGACCTTTACACAATGTGACAAATGAGAGTATCGCTATAAAATGACACTCTCATGGAACACTATCATCTTCAATGGTGTACTTTGGAGTTTCGGGACAAGACACTCGTTTCATCACCTTATCAGCACCATCAAGGATAACATCACACATTATACTTGAAGACATTACTCACACACATTACTTGAAGAAACAAATCTACCCTTGAATCTGTTAAAAAAAATATCTGTTTTTCCGTTAACCAGCTGTCGCAACCCTACGAACGACAACCCTCAGAAGCCGAAACTTGTGCGAGCTAAAGATTAACGAGGTCTTACCTTTTAACGTGTGATTCCTAACACGGGTTGAACGGTAGCAAGTGAAGATCGATCGTTCAGACTAGGGCTTGAACCACCGACCAACACGGCAGTCAATTTGAGTGAGTGAACAAAGCACCCACTTCGAACCGCTTGGCTACCGACCGACCAATCGTAAACGCGACCGACCGACCGAATCACGTAAACACATTCATGTGGTTGGTTAACTTAAGCCGAATTTCATTTGAAATGAAAGGGAAATATTTTCAGGAGTTATGACTTTTTTGGAAGAAATATTTTTGGCTTCATACTTTTCCAATATTGAACGAAAAATGTGGGGACCTTCCAAAGAAAAAAAACAATGACTATAATACAATGAAAACTCTTTAAAAAATATGTTAGGTTAGGTTAGGTTAGGTCCAAAGTGAGTGGGTCTATTCGGCCCTCCACCGCAACCCGCAAGGTTTATTGTGGCATACAAAGAATTTTTTTCAGATAGGAACTGGAAGAAATAACCATTTCATTCATAGAAACGCTACACAATACGGTAATGTAAGAGTAAGAATATTAAATTTCACTTGCATGAAAAACTATCATCCTCAATGGTCTTCGTCAGAGTTTCAGGATACGGTTGATTATTCCCAGCCATATGAATTTCATTTAAATTGAAAAGAATATATTTTCAGAGGGGTATAGCTGGGATATTTGTTTCAATTCCATAACAAATGTTTGCAGGTCAAACTGGATAGAAAAATGTGATTTTCGTGTAATTCAATGTTCATATGGAGAAAGATAACTGAATCATTTAGTAACAAAATGAATTTAAAAAAAGTTATTGTGGTTGAAATTCAAAATCATCGCTAATGTAATTTTGAAGTTTACGAAAGAACTCTAAACATTTTTTTTCCAATTTTTTAATGGCCAACAAATTTTAATAAACGTTGTTTTTGGGTACGATAGAAACATCAGCTCTAAATATGGCATACATGAAAAGAGTATGAAACATTGAAAAAAGTATCTTCATGATTCTAAAATTCGTGAATCAAATATTTACCCCTATTAACATATGACATTTTTCAAAATTCATTTACATTTTTCACTACAAATGTTATGAAACTAATAATCGATATTGGAATTTCTGAAAGATGAATTATCAAAAAGTTTTCCCAGATTACTGAATACCGATTCGATGAAATCACCAATAAATTAACTAGTCATATCAACAGTCTCATCATTCAAAATCATATACTTTGTTTTGTATATACAAACCACTTCATACTCTTCTGCATCGTTCAAAAAATGAAAGGTAATGAAATATTATTGAAATGTACGAGACTCAATACTGACCACCTAGCCCTGATTAGCAATTCTTCGGAACAAGTCCCTTGAATTTGCAATAATATTTTGATTCTGCTCATCGAGAGAAAGAACGGGGTTCAAGAAGCCAACGTAATTAATATACTTATTCTGCAGCTGTAGCCGCATACTGTAAAAAGGATAAATATAAACATTTATAAAGTGCGAAGAACAACATTCAGGTATCTCATAATCATATTAGCCATGCATTGAAAATTTATCACCTGTCATTAACTACATTGCGAGATTTCAAAATAATTCGCCCGTGCTCTCTGTTTATGCCAATTTATGTGCACGAGCGTTCACACTGATTTCTTGTTATTGTTGTGCTGTACGTGAATCACATTATTATCTCTTCAGAAATAATTCAATTTGTTCTAACCGAATGGGTTTTGAATTTTTAATGAGAATGAAGAACTACGTTTAATAATATGAGAAAATATTCACCTAGGTATATGAAACTGATATAATGGTTGTTTTACTGTGTCCTTTGTGATTCGGTTATTGGAGAGCGTGTTTACAACTTACCAATATACTCATCGGATGCATGAGAATCCAATACTGTATCAGATTATGAAGTTATTTATATTTTTATAAGTACAACTGATCTCGGAATGTTCAACAGAATGCAAATTCATTTTTTATATATTTTTTGTAGCACACATCAGAAGCAGGGAGGATTAATTGCCATTAATATTATTGACATTAATGAGTTCATCACCTATTTCGAGCTGTTTTTGGAACGTGTATTATATAATATGATTGCCTCAAATTATGTTTCAGATCATCAACAATTTTAATTGTTGATCATCCAGAAAATATTGTTATATTTTGAAAGTCGATTTATGGAGGTGACAACGAATATGTCATCTATGGGATCGACAGAGAACTCAATCCTCGAATATCAAAAATAAACGGCATTCCTCAAGGCATCCAGTTGTTAAGTCAACCTTTGACATCGATCACCTACGAAATTCGTCCGCTGTCTTTCACTGCAGCTCTCACCGCAGGGCAAATAGCTGAAAACATGAGCCCAAACACAATGCATTTAGGAATCAACACAAAAATGCCCTGTCTCAACTCACCATAGGTATCATCAGTGCTACTAGGCTGAACCGGAAATGCATTGCCTGACTCGACTGTCTGTTCGACAGAGAACTCAATCCTGTCGTCAGCAAATCAATATATTGGATTTTTCGATTCATTTCAATAGGTCGTTGATAAACAATAAAAAGAGGCTTGGAGACAATATGAATCCCTTGGGACCATCAGAAGCGTTGATGGTAAAAGTATTCGAGATATATCCATTGACGGCCTCTTGCAGGGCGTTATTTCAGGAAGGTGAAGAGCCATACACAAAAATGACAAGCCATAACATCGAAGTTTGGCCAGCAAACCCTCTAGCCACACACGGTCAAAGGCCTTAGAATATCAAGCGCAACAGCTCTTGACTCTCTACGTTTGTCGACTGCTTTATTCCAATTATGGGTGACATACGATAGAAGGTCGCCTGTTGTTTTTTGTTTTCGAAAGCCATATCGATTAGTACACAAGATGTTAAAGCCTTTCAAATATTTGAGGATGTGGTGGTTTGCGGCTTTCCCCATGATTTTCGATATCACTGATAGCAAAGCCACTGGACTTCAGTTACTTAGTAGATGTTTCTTGCTCCTTTGGAAATAAGCTGCATGTGAGTAATCCTCCAACAAGAAGAAAAACCCCCTATTTGTCTGCAAGTCTGCAAAATACTACTGTGAGTTCATTGGTGAACTTTCTGAGTACGATGACGATCACTTTGTTGCAATTGAATCATCCGTTTGTGTTAGTGTTAGAATTGTGGATGTTGTAAAGTTTTGATCAACATCTATAGATACCGACCAGAAGTATCTAGAAACGTTGGATATGGCAAGCAGTTCATCTATAACTCCATGATTGTGAAGTTTTCTGCTTTCATGTGTTCTAAGTTTGCAGCTGTTGCGAGCATTAACAAACCTAGTTCGGTTTTCGGTAACTGGGATTTTTGCGCAACAGCCAGTAGACGAGATTCTTGATGGCAAAAGCTGGCTCGCAATCTTTGTTGAACTAAGGTTTGCGTCACAAATTTCATTTCATTGGCGCTGAATCTTCAATTTTTTTACAGATTCTTTTAGGGATTTCAAATCAATTTATCATATTATTAATGGGAGTCCGGAACCAATGAAATTTTCGAATATTCAGTTTTTCTGGAAATGAATAACAATTATTCGAAAGGAAGTACAGCAATGCCTAGTAGACCTGCCAAATATAAAAATGTGAGCCATTTTTGCCCAGTCATTCGCCATATGTTTCTATAGAGTTCTCTACATTTTTTGTTTCAATGATGAAGAAGTGAAAAGCAGATACCACAGTATATTTCAAGAAATCACAATCACCAAATTTAACGTCTATTATTTTTCAAATACGCCTTTTTTTTGATGAGTACTTTCCGAAAACAAGATTTTTTGACGGATCCATGGATACTGATTTATTTATGATTGGAATACAAACGGAAACATAAATTGGATGGAGAAAAAAAAATTCCAAGCAATGCTGCCAAGTTGTATATGTCCATCCAGTTCATTATTATGTTCTGTATGTCGAGAATCGTCTGAGATTGAAATATTCCGAAGGTGTCACAGATGATCATTATATATCCAAGGCATTCTTGATATTATCGAGTTCTCTTCAACAGAAGAAGAATAAGAGCTGCAGATGAGTTGTGAAACAGTAAGAAAAAAACCAAAAAATAATAGATATCGACCATCTGAGTATCAGTGGATCCCATGAAGGGTTTGACTTCAATATCGCGGCTGGTATCATTGAAAACGGAATAATTTTTGTCAGTTAACAGGGATCAGGTGTTCTTCAAAATATTAGATGATCTTAATAATCCACCTTTGGTAGTTTATTCACAAATTAATTCACAACAAGCACCACTTCATATTACCAAACAAGTTCTTCATCACTCATAAAGCAGTTCAAGTTATTGCAACTAGTGGTCCACTAAGGGATACGTTAAAGGTCGGGTCTACTATGCAATAACCCTAATCACTATTGAAATTTTGTGAAAGATTATTCTAATAGTATTTTTAAGTATAACGCTCCAGGTTTCATGAAAAGTTTCGGGGAAAACAATTGAACAAGCTGAAATGTGTCTTTTATCATCTGAAGTTCTTAACACTAGTTTACGTCAAATCATTGGCACTAAAAGATACAAAATTATAAATAACCGAAAAAGACAAGTGACTGACAATGATGTAAATATTCCGATACAGATCATTTCATAGATCCAAATTTCAAAAATGATACTTTTTCAGGTGAAACCGACAGTGACCGGGTAAATATACAAGAACTTTCTCTTCACACACCATTCATCAAATATAATTTTGATACATTCAATACTGTAGAAATGAAGACTTGATTCAATTACATACAGTATGATAATTTAATGAAGTTCTGACACCGTTATTTGAAAAAATGAGTAATTGCAAGCAAAACACTCCAACAATTCTAGTAACTTCACTCTAAAACCCGTGCTCAGAATATAAAGTAAATTTAATATCAAATCGAAAGGCGGATATCTTTAGCGGAAATTACTTTTTGTGCTTTCTACCTATCCATCGTTATACAAAAAATATGGATAACGTCAGAAGAAATGACAAAATCTATTTAGTTCGAAATCAACTCTTTACAAAGATTTGTAAATCATACATAGAAGTCACTTCCAGATACGAACTGATTGAATCATACGAAAGAAAAAATACTTCTGAAGCAACTACTTCCATATCAACATTGAATTATAAAAAACATCCCTTTTTCATGCACTCCAAATATTCGTTATGGAATTGTATCAGACATCATCCATAAGAAAGCTACTCTGATTGAGACTCTTCAAGAACATGGTTATATAAATCAACGGCTTTTTCTGTCGTCGAAAACCGTTGTCCCCGCAATATATTTCCGACGTTTGGGAACAGAAGGGAATCATTCAGTGTCATTTCATGACTGTATACGGTGCATGATCACAACAGTTGACAGAGTCCAAAATGTAAGTAGTCCCCCGTTTTAGAATGAAATATCAATATGACAGAATGTGACTCTCAACATTATTATACCTCCACATTCCTCCGGAATAATAATATGTTGGATAAACAACGTTCAGTAACACCTGTAAACAATAGTTGAGAAATGATTTATTTCTTCTACCGAACAGAACAAATCGTATTTAAATGAGTCCATTATTTTTATGCAATATCAGAACAACAGGCGTGTTTGCCGAAATATAAATCAAATAAATCCGACCAAAGTTTTAACTTAAAAGTTATTAACATTTTGACATAATAATTGCCTCTCCGTTTCCCAGCATGCCCATTTTTATAACTTAAACTGTATACGTTTGTGGTGCTTTTGTCGACTGGTCAATGTATTATTTAGTAATAGTCAGGCCGATCATTGTTTATCGATGTCCCGCTGACTCCCAGATGTAATCAGTGTTAATCGGCAGAGTTTTATCTCGCCTCCCCCGTTGAGCAACTGTTCAAGAACCCCATACACGGCCGTCTCATTTAAATTAGATATTATACAAGGTAATGGTCGTTCTTATTAAAGATGAAGATAAGCAGCAAGCCACCGTATAGAAAGGAAAATGCATGCTGGAAAGAATTAATGAAAAAAATACAATGATATGGTATATAAACTGTCTTGTAGCGTCCACCGTCATGGGGATACTGTTAAATTTCGAAGTGGATCTAACTCAAGAATCTGACCCACCACGAAAAAGCGGTTTTCATAGCAAAAATAATAATTTCAGTTTTTGAATGTTACTCAAAATTGAAATTTGCTTTTATACTGGATAAATATATACTTTTATAGCACTATTTTGATATTTTGTGAAACAAAAATATATTTTTTCTTGCTGCAGTTCTGTAATAATGGAAGCGAAATTTTGTATATGAATATTTCAAAGTTTATCTCGATTTAGTGAAAAATATAACTTAGTTAGGATAAAAGAAACTGAACTAATGCCAGTAGTCATACGCGTATCAGTACTATTCACTAAATGGATGATTGTAGAGGATATTCATCTACAAATATTTGGTATCAACAAGTAGACAGTATTCAATTAGAAAATGGTATCAGGATTGTGTGGAGACATATTGCTAACCAAGCTGACTCCCATAAATATAATTGATGCAGCTGAAGGCATTATATGTACTAACCTAATTAGGTCCGATCCAATTACATTCACTTCGAGTATTTTGAGTTATCAGTCACAGTTTAATCTGAGTTTTGACCTTTGACATCAACAATGAAGAAATCAGGTTTCTAAATGTTACAAATTTCAAACGAATTCAATTCTATATTAGTTACCCAAGTGTACCGGATGATATTATCAGATTGTCTTGTTCGTGGCTTTTCAGCTTCCTCAAAGATCTTTTCTCGCAAGTGATTATATTTTGTTTCTTCGTTAGCACTAGTGATATATAAAGATCCATACTGTCTTCAACCTGTTTTATTATATATGTATTGTCATTTGTTCCGCTGATGACAGTGTAATTTTTTTTCTGTTACAAAGCTAACGATAAATGTTCATCGGGAACATTTAGGTCGTAGGTTGAGCATAATTTATAAAATGAAAAGAGCGCCACTAAGTTTTACAATTTAGTGTTCAACTAGGTGATTTAAGATATATACTTTTCTTAGATATTCAGATTTTGTATTCAATCGAAGACCGCCTGCCCGGTACTGACAATGCCCAACAGGCTGAAACAGCTGTCTACCGGTGGCTCTTGAATTGAAATCAATATGGGAATGATCAGAATAAAGAGGATGACTGGATTGAGTATCAATCGGTTCAATTTGTGAGGTTGCGGTCAAAAGCTGGGCTTTTACAAAGAAAACTCTTTGTTGTATGTCATGCTTTCGGTGTATTTCACACCTTCGTCAGGACAATTACAATGATGAGATTATATATCAAGTAAAAATATATAAAAATGAAGAATTTACTAATGTGAGAATGAAATATAAGAAGTAGTAGAGTATTACACCAAATGGGTTGAAATTATAGCATTAGATGAAAATGCTACTCTCTTACCATTGTTGATTATCTGAAATGTTTATTCGCGAGACTCCAGTTATATCGATTTCTGATGGAGGCCCTCAATTCAATTCAAGTTACTTTCTGAAATTTTCTGAAAAGTGGGACTTCAAACACATTATGTCTAGCCCTCGATATCCTCAGTCAAATGGGATAGGTTTTGTTAATGTATAGAAGCACTCCCATGGAAAACGGCTTTTCACCATCTCAGCTAATTATGTCTCGTAATTTACGGGATATTCTACCACGCTATTATAGGAACACGAAACAGAAAAAACATGAAATAATGTCAAGTGGGGAAATTTTCAATACTACCAGATCTTTTATATTCTTCGTCATATTTCAGTAGGTATGTGTAAATTTTGCCAAGATTTTCAATATCAGTTATTTCATTTATCGAGTGTTTTTCGTGATTGAAATGTATCATTTCTGAAAATATTCTTTCAGTTGTATTGATTTTTCCATCTAAAATATGTAGGTTTTCAAAATTCATCCTGTGATCTTCTGAATTTTCATAATCTGTCAATGCACAAGAATTATTATTTCGTCTACAGTCGCTCTTATGTGAAGTGATGCGACTACTCAGAGATCTAGATGTTTGTCCTATATATGTTTTAGAATTGTTTGTTTTTTTTTCATATTTAATCTTTCAGTCTACTGTATTGTTCAGATCTAGCAGTGACATTTGTTTAGGAGAATTTAAGCTCATTATTTAGAAAAACAATTAATTTTGGTGTTAGTTCGTGAATATTTGGGACCGATTTACATATGAATGAAGGTAAAACCTTGTCGTGTTCAACTTCTTTATTATTTCCTGGGAGTAACTCTTTCGTGTGCTTTTTTGCACATTATTACCATCATCTACTGCTTCAGCTGACTCTAAATATGAAGTTGTTTTTAGGAAGGCTTGAATTCCTTCGAGTGGTGATTGATCACCTAGGTGACTTCTCTTGATTTAATTGAAATTGTATCCGTTTATTCAACTCACTTTGTGTCTAACATATTTCATCACAATTTTTTCCTCCACAATATATTGACTGCGACACTATATACAGTGAAGTGTCGTCTACACCATTCAACAATCAAATGATTCAATTTTTTCATGAACGTTAAGATAATATGAAAGTATCTTATCCTTTTCGATAACATACATTTTGCACCACTCTATCGTTATCAATAAATAAACATCCATATTCATCAACCCAACATTCTGCACACATATTCTAAAATAGTTTGTATGCCACAAGTGGTGACAGGTGGTGTCAAGAAATATATTTGGGATTCATATCATCTTGTTTGAAGAGTAAAATAAAATTTTAATTGTCTCGGATCAACTGTTTCGGGACTCGGGAATTATATCAGGCCCGAATTAAAGCAATTCACATTTTTGTGGCATCCTATGCCGACATATGAGCGTAATAGCATCGTGTTTCTCATGCATAACATCACCAAAATTGTATATCGAATCAGGTTTGACATCTGACGGTTCTATTATTTCTCTCTGCATTATTGGCATTAAACGTAAAATACCAACCTTCTGATTGAAATTGATACTTCACGTAAGTACTCATATTTCAGTTGGTAACGGGACTTTTGAAAGAGATACAAGGCGGGAGGGAACGAATTTGTTATGAAAAATTCGAAAAAAAGCTGAAATTGCACTGAAGGTAGCACGCAAATTTTCCAAGGCCGGGGGTGGGAGAAGGAAATTTGTATACCGCGAATTATACCAAATCCAAAAATTGGTGGAATTACACCACTCATTCCAATTTTTTCCGGTTCATCAGCGCTAGGTGTTTCAGCTGTTCAGTAGAAGAACAGCGAGAACAGGCAAGAAGCAACTGATTGCAGTAAACCATCATAATAAACACATGAAGGCGATCGTTTCTGATAAAAAAGAAGGATATACTTGAAGCTTCACTGTGACGATTAAGGGTGTAATTCAAGATTAAAAAAACTGATCAATTTGCTACGTCAAAGAGCTCTCTTCAACAATCACGCTGAGAACATTATGATTTCCCATTTCCCAGATGTAATTATACGTAATGGTCTACGGAAATCAGGTCCACAATGATATAAATCTGAAAAGTAAATTTTCACGGTCAACGTGGTTCAGGGACACATTGGGTAACATACAAGAAAAGTGGTGTCTGGTGTGTAATTTTTTTTTATCTAAAAAATAACCGCATCAACAACGAAGGGTTATTAGCGGAGGAACAATCAGGTATAATTATATTTTATGTAATATATGAATAGAATTCAAAAAGGTTACTAAAGAGTTCAAGTTCACCACGTCTAGGGCAGAATTGAGATCACTGGGAAGTCTTGCTTCTTGTCATTCATATTCAAAAACTGGGCACTCCAGGATAATGTGTTTCACACTGTTGATCACACCACGAATATCACACTCCGCAGCATCTTCTTTCTTCATAAGGTGTTGGTGTGTTAGTTTTGTGTGTCCGATTCTGAGGCAAGTAAGAATGATTTGATGTCTTCGTTGGGCTGATTGATAGTTCTGGAAAAGCATGTAGTAATTTATTTGATTCCATGGCCATCCATCTTTCTTTCCAAGTGTTTGCTATTAGTTTCTTTATGATTTTAAAGTAATCTGAGTGGGAAATTTGATCAAACAGTGTTGCGGAAGGAGTAACTGTAACATTGCGAGCGACTGCTCGGCTTTCTCATTGCCTCTGATTCCAGTATGGGAAGGTATCCAGATTAGTTTAATACATTTTTGATTCTGCATTATCTCGGATATCCTTTCCTTTATACGGACAAGTAGTGAATTCCTTGCGTATAACTGTCTGATTCCATGAATTGTGCTGAAAGAATCGGTGATAATAACAGAATTGCCTTCCAGCCTTTCACAGTGTGCTACGGCTCGATCTATGGCGTATAATTCACCTGTATAAACACTACAGATTGATGGCAGACGGTAGGCAAGCTCCGTAACTCTTGTAATGACGGCTGCTCCCACACAATCAGAAAATTTCGAAGCATCTGTGTATAAGTGATTGTATTCCTTGTAGTTGGAGAATAATTCAGAGAAAGTTTTTTGGATAAAACTTGGTGTGGAATCATTTTTTCTGTGGGTGGAAAGTTGGGTGTTACAGGATGGGATCTTTATGGTCCATGGTGGTGGAGAGCAGAATCCAAGTGACATGACATTATTAGGGACTACAGGATTATTAGGAATTTTTGACATTTTCACGTAGAGTGGTAAAGCACCTTTATTACTTTGATTGAAAAAAATGGAAAATCTGTTACTGAAGGTATAGTGTTGGGCGGAGTTGTTTATATTATCAGAAATTCTTGCAGCACACGTCATGGTTATGTATTCACGGCGAAGTTCGAGAGGCTGTTCTCTTGCTTCGATAAGTGAACTTTCCACTGGACTACTACGGTATGCTTCTAAGGCATTCTAATGGCGGCATGTAAATGACATCCAGCTGTTCAAGAGCTGACTTATTTGCAGTAGAGTAGGCAATACAACCATAGTCTATTTTAGATCTTATTAGCGCTCGACAGATGGTTAACAAAGTATTGCAGTTCGCTCCCCAGGTGTGATTTGACAAGACCTTCATCAGATTCAAACCATTTTGATAAGATTCCTCAACATTGCGAATATGGACGTTCCAATTCAGTTTGTAGTCAAACGTCGTCATCCCAAGAAACTTCGTTTCCTCAACGTATTCTAACTGATGTCCATTAAGTATGAAGTTTGGGAAACTAGTTGCTTGTTGTTTGGAAAGTAGAAGGCATTTGGTCTTCGATGGTGAAAATTGGAAACCTGTAATGAGGAACCATAATTCCAGACTTGATATCGCCTCATGAAGAAGTGACTCCAATGTGTTTATATTTCTGCCACCGACAAATAGGACTAGGTCATCCGCGTATAGCAACCCTTTGACTGGGGATTTGATATTCTTCAAGATGTCGTTAATGGCTACGAGGAAGAGGGTGCCGCTGAGTGATGATTCCTGAAGGGTTCCGTTTTTGAGGTACTTTTTCTCAGACTTCATGCCATAAGCTCTCACAGAAGAGGTTTTTCAAGAAATTTTTTATAAAAGCAAGTAGATTTCCATGGATATGCCAATTTTTCATCTGTTCCAATACGTTGCTATTCCAAACTGTATTGAATACTCGACGAATATCGAAAAAGATGGCTATAACCTTGTGTCGATTTGCGAAAGACTCGTGTATGGCTGACTGAAGGATAATCAGATTGTCTGTTGATGAGCGGTTTTTTCGAAATATACTTTGTTGGGAAATTATCAGGTTATTCTGCTCGAGAAAAAAACTGTAGTATAGCGTTCAAAATTTTTTCCAAAACCTAACACATGGTGGAGATGAGGGAAATAGGTCTATATGAGTCGGGATCAGATGGAGATTCATTCTGTTTCAGAAGAGGTAGTACAATAGAATTAGACCAAGATGTGGAAAGTTGTCTGGTGTGGTATAAAGTGTTGTAAATCCCTAGGAGATGGAGTTTGCTGGATTTTGGCAGTTTCGTGATAAATATATAAGGGATGTCATCTGCCCCGGTGTATGGCCTTTTACTATAGACAATGCCTCTTCGAGTTCATCCATGGTTATATCGATGTTTAGTGAATTTTCATTTTCGTCTTCAATTACAAAAGGATAGGAGTCTATGACTTCCCTTCTTTCTAAAAAGTTAATATCGTAGTTGACGTCACTAGACTGTACTTATGATGCACTTATGATGCACCAAATCGTTATTTTTAACACCTCGACACATGTTTCAATCACCAAGTTATCATCTTCAAAGAGGAAGATTAAAACTGAAAGTGTCTGAAAGTTTTAATCTTCCTCTTTGAAGATGATCACTTGGTGATCGAAACACGTGTCGAGGTGTTAAAAATAACGATTCGGTGTTGGGGAAAAAACTCCAGTAATATTCGTCACTAGACTGGTTCAAAGTGTTTACATAATTTTTCCAAGATTCGCGTTTGCTTTGCTTTATAAAAAATCGTTGGCGAGCTCTGAGCCGATTAAATTCGACTTTATTCTCAAGGGAGAAATGTCGTTTCAATCTGTTGAAAGAACATTTGCACTCAATTGTTGTTGCCTGACATTTGTCGTTTTACCATGGTACTGAATAGTGATGTGTTAATTGTGAATTTTTACCTATGGCAGTGGATGCTGATTCGATTATGATTTTGGCGAATTTCTCCACCAGCGTATTCACGTCAGAATTGAAATTTGTAGAAGAAATGTCTGATAACTTGGAGTCAATGAGGTTCTCATAGTGAGTCCATTTGTCATGCTGTACATTCTTGAGTTTCCATGTGAAATGATACATTGGTGTCTGACATGAGTTATCATTTCTTTCAATCAATATTGGAAAATGATCACCATCGTATACTTGTGATGATACTTTCCAAGAGAGTGATGTAGAAATCGTTGGCGTGCAAAAGGCTAAGTCTATAGCGGAATGGTTGCCAGATGTGCTATTGAATCTCGTAAATTCACCATTGTTTAATATAACGAGGTTGGAATGGTTGATGTATTCCTCTAAGACTACTCCGCGTTTGTTAGAAGATGCGCAGCCCCATAGAGGATTGTGGGCGTTGAAATCTCCCACAATAATGAAGGGTTTTGGAAGCTGTTGAGTTATCGTATCAAGTTCTCGAAAGGTTAACTCTACATTCGGTGGAATATATACGTTGCAGATGCATAATTTTTGCGAAAATGTGACAAGAACTGCTATAACCTCGATATCTGACGTTATTGAAACCATTTTTGAAGCGATCGATTTTTAGTCTAAATGGTGACTCAACCGCAGGCTCTAAGTGGGCTATTCCTAATTTCATGGAGGGAGTTGTGAGATTTCATTTCGTATGTATGTGCAGTCTTGAAATTAGTTTCCTGCAAACATATTTCTAAGGGATTTTTCTTATTCATCAGAAGTTGGAGCATTTCCAGATGGGAAAATACTCCATTCATTTGAATTGAAGAGGTTATATTTTTAGGAGTGATTAATTTTTGGGAAAGAAAGTTTTTGGCTTTCTACTACTCCATCTTGATACGAAAAAAAGGATGAGGAAATCTTCCAAAGTAAGGAAGGAAGTTCTACTTGGAATGAATGGTAACAAATTGCACTTACATAGAACACTGCCATCCTCACTGGTATACATCGATGTGAATTATATCTGATTTTTATTCCACAACGAATATTTGAAATGTAAGCTGAGTAGAGAAAAGTATCTTCTGTATAATTCAGTATTCATATAAAAGTATTTTCAGTATTTGAATTTTTTCTTTCGTGTAATTCAATGTTTATATGAAAGTAGTTGTTTCAGGAGATCTTTCTTTCAGTTTGTGTCTGAAAGTTACTTCTTTGCATGATCTATACATCCATGTATAGAGTTACTTATTTTCAAATTGATTACTTCCTTCCTTTCTTTGGAAGATTCCCCCATCCTTTTTTTTGTATCAAGATGGAGTAGTAGAAAGCCATAAACTTTCTTTCTCACTTCATTTATGCTCCATTAAAAAATGTATTATGTTAATAACAAAAAAATGAAGGAGAGAGGGGTCATAAACTTCAATAGGTTTCTTGTGAGAGGTCGCTTTCGTTCTCAGAAAGGGAAATATTTGAGTTTGTTTCGAGTTCATTATTGAGTTGTTTCATCAACTTTCTCTTTAATTTTGTGATACGAGCCTCAATACTTCGTTCAGTCAGAGCTGGGTATATTTTTGTCAATATATCCATGAGAGAATGCACGTTCTCAGTATATTCACGTGCTATACTGAGAGGATCGGATGACCCGTACCTATTTTCCAAAAAACTGACTATTTGATTGAATTCTAGAGAAAAGGGTGGTGATTCTTCGTCAAATATTCTTTTCGCTGCAGAAAGATGTGCAGCTGTAGCGTCTGATGAGGTTTTCTTCGGTTTCTTATGAGTTTGCCGAAAACGGCTGAATGAACTCGGGCTGTTTAGGTGGAATGGAGTCGTTGTTTGATAACGTGGGGCTTGTTACCTTTGATCTTGAACGTTTTTGTGTTGGGTTGGTGATTTGTGTTGGAATGACCACACGTTCATTTTCCAATTGGTTTTCGGGACTAACCGTGGTAGGTATATCATTAACTGTTTCCGTGCAAGCAGCGGCTACATGACCATCTTTTTTACTTTTGAAGCAGGTTAGCTTGTCTTCGGATAGAAAGAAACGGTATGAAGTGTTTTCGAAAAGAATAACAATTGATTCTGGGAAGGTAGAGGTATCAGTTTGAACATGGACTTGCTTCCTGAAACTAAGAATATGGTTGTGGAATCCCGATTCTGAGAAATGTTATAGGGGACATAAGGCTCAAACCTAGGTCCTCAAGGCTATTTTCAATTATGATGTGAGGAATTGACGGGCATACATTTGATAGAATTAAACGAGTTGCGGGTGTTATTAACCTCCGCGCTTTCTGTAGTTGTTGGTTCACCACTATTTCTCCACCTTGTGGAAGGAAAGTATCTACAACTGCAAGACTGGAAAGGTATATACAAACTCTGTTATTGGAGATCCTGGAGGAGAAAATTATATTTTTAGGTTGAGCTTTGGTTCCAATGGCGATGATGTACTCCTGTATTTTGACTCTATCGATAGAATTGAAGAGTATGGCTTGCCCTCTGGATGGAAATTTAAAGTTTTGGACTGCAGTAGAGCATGAGTTGGATTGAACATTTGATTGATCACTTTGAGTGTCCCGGTAGTCAGAGACACTCGGTATGTTAGTAAAGTTCATGGTAATATCAGGAATATATGCTGATAATATTCGGCATACCCCTCTGAGAAAAACCACTTTATCTTTCGCTTAGGAAAAAAGTCTCACCGATATAAATCGAAGATAAGATCTTGCTACACTTTTTACACATTTTTTCAGTTTGAATCACTTGTAGAATTTATTAGCGGACACTACAACCATTCACGACGGATTGTCAGAGTCGACTGTGTCTCAGTGAAATATTTTCATATTTTTGGTGATTTACCTCCTCCAAAAAAATTCGTTCGTTATTTTTCCGAAAGTTTGAAATGTATCAAAAATATCACATATGACTATGAGCGTCAGCAGCAATTCAACACAGTATGGTTCAGTTATTTGAGTCTAATGATTCTTCAGAATTGGAACATGAAAATAACACCAATGCAAGACCGAGAGAGCATTAAGAAAATGGGTAATTTTTTGATCGCCTATTTCAGATTACGTACTTCACGGAAAATGAGTAAAGAAAGCCGATACGCAGATTACTGAAGTATATCTATATGAGCTTTGGAATCCGGATTTGTCAAGCCTACTCTGCATATGAAAACTTCCAACAGTGGCTACTATCGTGAAGCCATGAGTGAACTAATGATGAATATTGACAGCTTCTGCAATAAGCCACTATTCATCATCGACTACTTTCACCTACTCGGTGCTATGAAGTCATTCACTATCGACATCAAAATAAAGTTTGAGACGCCCAAAGTTAAATTTCCAGCATAAGATGCTGTTGTGTCTCATGATACCCTTATTGGCAATGTTCAAATTGGAATGTAATAAAATTGGCATTTGAATGTTTGATATTGATAAATAAATTATGATATGTAAATGCTCCATTTTGATGAATAAAAAAATAATAATTTTTCTGCATTTTATTCATAATCCAAATAGATGTTAGCAAATATGGTTTCAACATGGATTTATTCATTATATAATATTTATGCCACATATATTTAACGAAAATCATTTTTGGTGAAGGAAAATCACTTTTTCATCGATCTTTTTTGAGGTATCTGATTCCACAATCTGAAGAATATAAAAATTATACTGGAGAACTTTATACAGGTGTAGAAAGGGCAAACATTTTAGTTTACCCTTTTAAGTTACTGCGTAAAACCAAAGTATTTTTCACAAAGAAAAATGTTCTATTTATCAGTAACTTGTCGTATTCAACAATTTTGATATTTGAAAAAACTAGCTAAGAATCAATACAATACTTATGTTAACGTTTCGAATGCAAAAATCTACCTGTGTCTTCAGAAATGCATAAAAAATTCAATTATGTATTCAGGTATTTCTTTGCTGATTACTTCTCTCAACTTCTTCGACAAATGTCAAAGATGTTTTGAAAGTTTGAATTATGTCAACATTGTTGATTGACTGTTGAAACAGTCGTTGTAATACAAAGTGCTCTCCGATATCAGTCTGTTGCCATTTCGCCAGTATCCAAGTTTTTCTTCAGGGTAGCCAAGTACGATCTATTTCTAAGGGCCGTTCGAAATACAGTTCTCTCCAGATATGAGAATATACGCCGATTTTTTCAGTTTACGTCTGTTAGAGTGAGGCTCATTGGCAATTATTCTCGTCTTGTTTCGTTCAACTCGATGTTCACCGTCTGATATTGAAATGTGTTTTGGAAATTTAGATCCTCTCAATTGACTATTTTCCATGTAATCTCGATGATCATTCTCACCCACTTCCGATGGTCTCGAAGTTTCACCAATACAACTTTTACCACAAGAACAAGGTATCTCGTAAATGCAATTTTTTGTTTTTTTTCAATGTTGTTGGGTTTTGAATGTGTGAGTATAGATATCAGTGTATTTTCTGTTTTGAAAGGAGTTTTAATTGAAAAAGAACTAATTAATATACTTTACTGTATGATTTTCACTATAAATACACGTGTTTCGCTATACCATAGCTTCCGCAAGCATGAACTGACTATGTCACGGTTTTTGTAAATCCCTTTATAGTGAAAATCATACAATAAAGTGTATTAATTAGTTTTTTCGATATGGATCTTCATCAAATATCGGCCAGTTCTATTCAATTATATAAGTTTTAACATCATACCTATTTCCGATTTGTTTTATCTTTGCGATAGCCTGTAATGTAAGGTAAAACGTTAGTTGTGGAAGGTGTCGGTGGATGTGAAGTTGTTTGTAGGGTCGTTTGGTTTTTAATTGACTCTTTATTTTATCATGCATTTATCGTAAAATTCATGAACGAATTTGGATAAGCGTTATCTTTCAGAACAGATTTTTTCAATGATATTTCTTTACTGAAATTCTCAATTGAATTTCATTGAATTGGCTCTGTTGTAAAAAAAATACTCGCATGATGATTTGATGTTTGGAGAAGATATCTATTTGTATGTGTTTTTTTCAACACCGTTCTGGTGAATCTCAACGAAAGATTCTTCAAAATGCTCCATATATATGTTATTTAGGATGGAAGATAAAGGGGAACTTTTTCAAATTCTACCAACAAGAATTTGGCATGGCTATGGGTTCACCTTCATCTCCTATCTTGAGTGACATAGATATGGTGCATTTTGAAAAATCTTTTGTTGAGACTTAACTGAACGGTCCCAAAGTTTGGTGGATATATGTTGACGATATCTGAATACTTTCTTCAATCATATCAACAAGCGGAAACGGACAATAGAGTGCACAATAGAGATTGAACTAGACGGTCGATTTCATTTCCTTGATGTAATGTTGGAGAGGTCATCAGATCAATTTGATACAAATGTTTACCGGAAGAAAACATACAAATAGCTATCCTCAGTACACATCAAATCATCATGCGAGTGTTTTTGTCTTTACAACAGATATACAATTTATCTAAAAATTTCAATAAAAAAATATTATTTTTCTGTTCTGAACGATAACGCTCATCCAGATTCGTTCATAAATTCAACGATAAATGCAATATAAAATAAAGAGTCAATTAGAAACCGAACAATCCTTCAAACACTTCCACAAATTCAACAACATTCAATTCAATAATTATCGACTCAACATCCACTGACACCTTTCACAACTTACGTTATACCTCACATTCCAGGACTATGTGAAAAGATAAGAGGAATTGGGAATAGGTATGATATCAGAACTTCTTTCAAAACAAAAAATATACTGAGACTATACTCACGCATACAAAACCAAACGACACAAAAAAAAAACAAAAAATTACATTTATGGGATACCTTGTTCTTGTGGTAAAAGTTATATTGTGAATCTTCCAGACCATTGAAAGTGCGTGAGAATGAACATCGAGGTAACATAATAATAGACAATTGACAGGATCTAAATTGGCAGAACACATTTCAATATCAGACGCTGAACATCGAGTTGAATGGAACAGGACGAGAATGATTGCCAATATACCCCACTCTAAGACACATAAACTAAAAGAAACAGCGTGTATTGTCATATCTGGAGAGAATTATATTTCGAAATTTCGAACGGCTTCATAGAAATAGATCGTACTTGGCTACCCGTCTTGAAGAAAATTTTGGATGATGGCGAAATGGCAACAGCCTGATATCGGGAAGCACTGTGTATTACATCGAAAGTTTAAGTAGTCAATTAATAACAATTAATAACATATATTTCTGAAGGCAGATTTTGGCCTTCGAAACGTTAAGATTAGTATTGTATTATTCCTCAGCTATTTTTCTGATAGCTAGCTGATAGAAGTAAATTGTCGTATACAATTTACTGATAGATAGAACATTTTTCTTTGTGAAAAGTACAGTTACTTATCGTGATGAACTAAAAAGTTCTCTCTTTCCACACCAGTTTAAAGTTCCCCATAATAATTTTCACACTTTTTCAGATTATACAACATATTATGAATTATTTTTCACTTATAGTCAGTGGGCATACTTGAAGACTGGCTATGAATCAAATCATATAAAGGAACATTTCGTACAGGGCTGTCTCAATTACCTACACTGTAGGTTCATGGACTGAAATCTATCAGAAAACAACTACTCTCCTGGCTAATACCACGAAGGGTATTGGATTATACCCGACAGGTGTCAGTGCAGGATTCTTATCACTGAAGTTATTCCTGCATATGCTGTTGGCGATACAACTTCCGCAATAGATTTTCAATTATTGGAACACACTTGCAGACCTACAGTGTAGAAAATTCAGACTGGCCTGAACGATTTGTTTCTTTAGATGATTTAATATTTGAATTATTCACAATGTCATCATTGAAAACTACACATTATCCCTCTCCCACATGCTCTAATTCATTATGTGAGTTGAAATATCATGATATCAATTGATATTTTCCTACCATATTCTGCGCTTGGTATATGTTAGAAAAGAAAAGGCTCGAAGTCTGCTTCCATCATCAGTTCGCATTTTTTCAAAATTTTCAGTTCCATACAAATGAATGATTATGACATTGTGCCACACCAAGTTCATACTCACCTCGTACAAAATAAGTGATCCGCTATTTTTCTAAAAGATTGAAATCTATTTATATCATATATGACTGCGACCGTCAGCAACAATTCAACACCGTAGGATGTGGTCATTTGTGTCATTTATTCTCCCGAATAAGACATGGAAATAACACCAATGCTGGGCCGGGAGGGCATCAAGAGGATGCGTCATTCTTTGATCGCCTATTTCAGATTACGCACTTCACGAAAAATGTGTAGAAATAAATTTGGCTTTGGATGGATTCATTTCACAAATGACATCTTCTGTGAATTAGTGTGTGACACATTGTGGAAGCCATGATTCAAAATTAGTATTTCTTTTCTTGACCAATGATATACTATCCGAATGAGTTAATCATATCGTGCAGAAAACACAGACTTTTTTGAATTTTTTAACCTTTATCGATAACTAACGGAGTAACTGTTTTTATGTATAAAACGTATTTGTCTACGAATAGTTCATCAGTTTTTATATCTCATGTCTGGCTTTTCAAATAGTATAATTCTTGGTATAAAAATATCGTTATTACTGGAAAATATTCAAGAGAATGCCAGGAACTCAGCACATTTATTAGTCCCCTTCCTCAAAGGATGAAAACCTCATGAATGTGACATATCAATGTTATGATTTTTTAAATACGACCTGTATTTAATTGAACTTTTTTGTCTAGTTTGTCTTATGTTTACGACCGGTTTTGAGTTTTATCCCATTATCAAATATAATGATATCTGGCAACCCCGCGATAGTATAGCGATGACGTACATCACGTCATCAGAGCTGAAAATAGTGAATGTGTGTAGTGAGGTGCGATTCGATATGCCTCTGGATAACAGAGCCCACCCGAGTCACCACGTTAAGCCAGCAACAGGGAAACGAATTTATGTTGGTAAGTCCTACCCTGCAGCCTGCAGTTATACAAGTTGCAACTCCAACATCTACCAGAACATATCCATGATGACTGACTTTCTGTCGTAAATTTTCTTTCATATCGTAGATTATCTCAAAGAGATATTATATTATTTGAATTGTATTGATTGTAAATATAGGTTGGAAATTATATCATTCATTTCAGTTTAGTCAATTGTAACCTGCATTCACCTTTTTTATTAAAAGCATTGAGAAAAGTAAATCTTTCAGTGTGTGAAAGGTAGAAGTTGTGAAAGAATTATTCGATGCCAAATTGGTTTCAGAATACAAGAATGCCTGACGAACCGCACCACTGCTGAAACATGAAAATTACTACGTTTCAAAGCCAACCGAGGCCCATCGAGAACGGCCGATTGAACTTAGAGGATGGATAATCCGTTCGAAACTGTTCTCCGCTTTTTCAGCCTTTTGTGATTATCGCCGCTTGGGTTACCTTGTCTACACGCGCTTCCGCGCATCCGATTCTTTGTGGTATTCGCCACTTCTTCCCGAACCATAACTTACGATTCCTGATCTTTTGTGGTATTCGTCATTTGGATCATCTGTCTGAAGATACTCTTCCCGTTTCCGGACATTTGTAGTATTAGCGATTTGGGCTATCCTTTTCTCGTTTCCGGTACCTTTGTCAGCTAGAGTCGCCGCTCCCGGCGACTTGGGGTTGAAAAATATAGCTCGAGTAAGTGAGGGACAGGCATTTATTTTGAGGTGAATTGCACAGAGCTTCTTATACCCATTTGCTTCATTGATCGTTTCCTGGTACCGCTCAGCTTATTATACCCTTTGCGTTTTGTTTATATACTCACGTCGTCGTTGCACGTCCCTTCGTCCCTGTAATTAGTTAGTGATCATATAGTAGAATTGATTTGGTTTGAAATAGAAAGTTGAAACCGATTTTTTCCCTTATTTTCGTAAAATGGTGAAATATATTTGCTGGTGGTAAACAGGTTGAATTCCCAGCAAAGTCAAGTGAACTCCGAACTTTGGCTACAGACTCGGTCTATTTCACACAGACTCTCGGATTGGCATTTCTTCACTGGAGCTGCCAGATGTATTGGTGCCTTGGGTAACTCAAAACTCACGAAGCTAGCTTCCGATATCTCTTCCGTACCATCTTCACGCAACTGAGAGCGTTACACAGTCAATGATGTTACCCAGATAGCACGAATATTCTCAGAATATTCTCACAGGCTGTTAAATCGTCACATTGTAGAATATTCTTCGGAATATTCATAGAACATTCTCAAAACTACTCTGAAAGTTTATAGAATGTTCCTCATGAACATTCTGAGAATATATTCATATTACATTCTCAGAACATACCAAGGTAATTTTCTGAGAACTTTTTCATAAAAACATTCTCAATATATTACCAAGCAAAAAATGGAAAATTTATATGCATAAGTTTTCCCTGTAGGTTTATGCTATCAGAATATTTTTGGTTGTGCTTATATTTCAAAGAAAAATTAAACTCGCTCGTTTCACGTTCTATGTCATTAATAACTTTTGACTAGAACGACTTTAGGGTCCGTTTTTCAATAAATGTATCAAAAGAACCGGTCTATATCCTTGTCACAATCAAACGTTCGTCACACGCACCGTTTCACTTACTAGAACTTTCTCGCTGACAACTCATTTTTCTTTGTTTGGAAAATCGTACCTTAACCTAAAACATTTGTTTGGTGTTTTGAATTTTGTTCTTGTTGGTTTATCGCCTTTGTCAACGCTGTTTTTCTGTGATTATTTTTGAACTCTTATTTTCTGAATAATTCGATAAGTATTGAAATTATTTTGTGTGAATTAGTTATACAAAAATATAAATATTATTGGTGAGTTATTTTAATTAGTACATTTATATACAGAAAGTTGTTTTCTTTGAAATATAGGTTAGTTTATTCAGGTGTTCTTTTGAGCTTTCTGTTGTGTTTAGGCTCTAAATTTTGATTATTATTGTTATAGGTATAATAGTAATGAATTCTCAACTTTTGAATTGCATGGGTTCTTTGGGGAAGTGCCATGCTATATATTGATGAATAAACATACTCATCATGTCGAGGAAATTCTCTTCCAATTGTTACAAAAAGGTGAAAACCCAAACGGATATGAGCTTTATTTTCTGCCTTCACTTCTCTTGCATCATATCTTTGTTTTATACTAGGAGATTTGCCTACAGCTAGAATGAAAGCTATTAATGCAGAAACCACATCGGATCTCTATTTTGAGAATGAACACTTATTATCGGACAGTCAAGATAATGAGGACACTTCTTCGTCAGAAAAATATGACTAATAAGAAACGCCACTTTATAGGTAATATGGTAAGAAATACAAGTTCTTTTATTTCAACATTGATCACTGAACATTGGTGATTAAAAAATTATGATTCCTTTGTTCACCTTCATGATGGGAAATGTATTGTAGAAGTACAAATTCTGAACTCGAATTTGTACACACCAACTTGATTCGTGAACAAATCCTGTTATGTTTAAGTTTTGTTCAACAGATCAGTGATGAAATGGAAGTGGCTAATTCATCTTAGTGAATAATTTTGTCACAGGTGTGTTTTTCAGATTCTCACAATCACAGTGAGGAACAGCAGCCATTGTTACCAGGTAACTATTTTTAAACTAGTTCACCAGAAAAATCTATTTTTACTAGCATTCAACATTCATAAGCATTTTTAGTTGTTTGCTCCTTATCTTTGTCAAAACGCAAACTATTCATACATGGTTTCGAAAACATAAATAACTAGTTTTTATTCTAATCATGGTACATTTTCTTCCAGCTCAATCCAGTTCCAGTAATGAAAACTCCAAAACGGCATCTGGAAACAGCTTCACCAGAAATAGTGGTGAGGATAAATTTTACTAATTTTAATAAGCAGGATTTTGATTGACAGTATTGAAAATGTGTTTTTATTCTCAGTAAGATATTACAAAAATATGCATGTGCATGTTCAGTCTATGAATACTTTTGACTTTTGATTGTGGTTTAATCACTTGGAATATTTTAGTGTAAACACCTACTTGATACTCTTATATAGTTATTATTTTTTTCAAGGTGCTGTGATGTATAATCACCAAAAAGCTGCTGCTAGTGATATTGAAGCAAGCATTAAACTTTGGCTAGTGAAAGCAAAACAGAAAGAGAGCAAGGAGACGACAGAGATGCAAAGACAATAGTTGTTTTAAAATTAATTTTAATATGATATGTTTGTGTTGTTTGTATTTATTGTTTTATATGAGAGATACTTGTTTATTTATGGTTCTGATGTAGTATTTTATGTTATATTAAAGCATTTTAAACTTAATTTATTCTATGGTTATTGAACTGAGCACGCCCATATAAGTGTGAGGATTTTTCACAAATAAACAATATATATATATATATATATATATATATATATATATATCTCAGAATATCTGTGGACCATTTATAGTGTTGATTGAATGATTGAAATTCATAATTCACATTCTCTGACTCTTCTCAATTTTTTTGCAGAAAATAATTCCATATATATATATACATAGCTTTCGGAAAGTATATTTACAAAATAAAGATCATGTGAACATTATACAGCAATACATGATCTTTATTTTGTAGATATTCTTGATAAAGGAGAAAAATATACTTTCCGAAAGCTTGAATAACAAAAAATAGTGTTTCCATAGCCCGCAGATATTGACTGAAATACCCAAGTCAAAAATAATTTATAGTTATATAATAACCAGTCAACTAAATTTGACCTTTCAATATATATATACCGGGTGTCCCACATTTTATGTGACAGGCAATATCTGGTTTGTTGAAGGAGATACACAAAAATGTTTCATACAAAAGTTTTAGGAGTTCATGAGAGCTATACTTTGATATAATTTTTAAATATACAGGGTGATTGGTGTAGGTGCTACAGACCAAAATTCCATTTTTTAAAACAGAACGCCCTGTATATCATTACATATTCAGATGCTAAGTTAAATTCTGATATCATTTCATGTTTGGTTTTTGAAATTCGGTTACGGCGTTGTTGAGTTATTGCTTAAAATGTAAAGTCTTGAGAACGACTATTATTTTTTTAAATATCTCATACAATTATTCTCTCTGCATCAGATCACATGAAAATTAGTCGAAATTTTGGGTGTTCGAAGTAATGGTTTCAATTTTGAGTTGTGGAATTCAGTCAGGAATCATTTTGAATATGAAACAATTGCGAAATTGAATGAGGTGTATTCGAAAACAAATCTTTAATTAATAACAATGTAAATAATATAACTTGATAAATCATTTCATAAGAATGGTAGGTACCTAGAAATAAGTCATAAAAATTGTTCAAAGTGATGCCCATTAGATATTATACAGGCTTCGAAACGTCGAATCACTTCTCTCGTACAAGTCGCTCTTATAATATCAGGCGTAATATCACTGCACGCTAGTCGAATTTTCATTTTCAGATCATCCACATTCAAAGGGGGAGTAGTGAAAACAATATCTTTTAAATAACCCCATAGGAAAAAATCAAGCGGTGATAAGTCTGGGGAACGAGCCGGCCACCGAATTGGACCCTTATTACCAATCTATCTATTTGGGTACGTTCTATCCAGATATTCAGTAACAACCTGTGAATTGTGAGGAGGAGCACCATCTTGTTGCCACCAAATTCCTTGTCGTTCTGCTATGGGAATATCTTCCATCAACTGAATCAAATCATTTTCTAGAAAATGTAAATATCGCAATCCATTGAGATTTTCATTGAAAAAGTAAGGTCCTATGATGCGGCCATTGAACAATCCACACCAAACATTAATATCCCAAGTAGTTTGAAAATTACTTTCGCGGACCCAGTGGGGATTTTCTTGAGACCAATAGTGACTGTTATGTCGATTCACAACTCCATTATTGTGGAATCGCGATTCATCGCTCCACGGATAGAAACATGTGGATGAATAATAATATAAGCCAACACATTGATCTCTAAACCTTCAGTTCTAACAGATCTCGTATGATCGTATGACGATGCTTCATAGTAGAAGGAAATGACCTAGTTCGCAATTTTTCTACAACTCTCGAAAAAGTAATTCGTGACGGAATGGGTCTGTCTGGAAAACGTTCTTGGTATAGACGTTGTGCTTGACGACAGTTTTTCTGACATTCCCCAAAAATTAATAACATATCAATGCAATCACTTGGACTAAACGCGAATGGCATACTGGAGTTTTCGCACAAAGAACACAGTTACTGTTTTGCAAAGAATCACTGAATCGAACTGACAAGTAGATACAATTCAACAACATTTGTTACTATAGCATCAACAAGCATAAGCTATTTGATGAAATTGTGCAATATAAAGCAATTCACCCTCAAGTTAGTCACATTCTCAAAAATTTCAATATTATATTCAACTGATATCGATATCGTATCGTAGAGGTGAGAATAATGGTTTGTATTCAGTAGTAGTCTAGTTCACTTTGATAAAAGATATAGACTGGATTCGTGTACGAGTAAATAAGTTTTTTTGAAACTTTATATTAAAGGAAAAGTGCAATAACTCAACAACGCCGTAACCGAATTTCAAAAACCAAACATGAAATGATATCAGAATTTAACGTAGCATCTGAATATGTAATGATATACAGAGCGTTCTATTTTAAAAAATGGAATTTTGGTCACCTCACAAATCACAAGAGGAGACTAAATCATCTGTCGGTAACAAATAAGACAGATGGGTATCCGCGGCTAAGCTAAACAGTGGAGACGGGAGTGGGTTAAACAACTTAGCAAATTTCAAATAGATCTTAATGGGCGCCAGGTAAATTTAATCCTCCAGATACCCTAAGTAACTCACAATATCAATAACTTACCAATTAATATTGGAAATAAAAGATAAAGATCCCCAATATGATTTATTCAGTAATCCTAACTTACATGGATTAACCAACAACGCTTCTAAGACTACAATGCAATATTCACACTACTACGCGATGTTCAAATGTCAATACACGAGCGCGGTGTATGTAACCACGAATTCAATCAGCCATAAATTACGGTAGTAACGACGCTCAAAAAAAACTACAATACGTCGAATAAAACTACCACGAAAATTGAGTAGGTGAAATCGTAAATACTAGTATCGGATGGTAAGACAAACTCGTTTGCGTCGCGTGAGCTCAGGCGTAGGCGCATCGGTGTCAATCAGCAATCGTGAAAGAAAGAATGTACCTCAATTTCCGTTTCACAAATATCTATATCAATCAGGTATCAATAACAATCTCTTGATCAATAAACGATAAACGAACACTATATCAACAGGTATCAATAAACAAAAGGGCAACAATTATTCAAATAACTCAGTATAGCACAAATTTTCAAATAAATCAATTATAACTTGCGTGCTCCTTTTAGGCCACCCGGTATATGGTGTTAGGCTACCCCGTAGTTCGACGGAAGTGGATCACCCTGTAGTACTGCTGAGATGGATCACCCTGTAGTACGGCGGAGATGGATCACCCTGTAGCACCACCAAGATAGATCACCCTGTAGGGCACGACAAGCTGGACCAGTAATGGATCATCAAATAAGACCCAAGAAGAAAAAAAAGGAAAACATTTAAGCAAAGTAGCAAGATAACAAGAGTATATTTTTGGGTGCCCTGTATAACCATATGACCCGTAAAAATCAAGAAAATTGAATGAGTGTTGAAACCTCTCTTCAATACTAATATTCAGTTGAGATATAACGATGGAACCAGAAATTACTAAAATCAGTTAAAACACATTTAATGGTAAAATTCTTACCCTGGCCAAGGGGTTTTCTATACGATTCTTCGTGTGCGGTGTTCTGCACGGAAGTCCTGCTGGGACTTGATGAGTGACTGAGGGCCTTCTGTTTCTTATGAATCTAGAGACGAGAAACGAAGGTTGTAGAATTGAAGAAGTGATATCATAGCTAAGATCACATGAGAGATGCGACAGTGATTCAGACATACCTAATTTCGGAAATCCTTCCACCTGGCACGAGTTCGGTAACCACCACAAATCCTCAAAAGAGATTAAGTTTCAGACTGCAAATATCCACACCAAAATGACCAATCAGTCTTCCACTATACAATCCTGACTTGTAGAAATAATCCCCGTGAAGGATGGCACAAATACAACCAAATATATCCTACAATCAGTCTGATGGTACCCTTTGAACTCCGAACCAAGCTCACCGAAGGCTAACTTCCAAATACCAAAGAGACTGCCACATCTGACAGCTAACCAGTTGTTGCCACAGTGCGTCCAATCTACACTACAAGCACCAAGGGGGCGCTGTGCACAACACCATAAATCTATCAATTCCTCCACAGCCACTTGAGACATCATCAACAAGTCCATGACCCATCAAAACTCCTTCTTAAAGCAATGCAACCCTAAAACAACCCTTGACAACTTGAGTAGCCGATCAATCCCTCACCCGTGAACAACTGTAGAACTAGTTCGGTGTAAGTCGACGGAACGACACTACGAAAGTTCGGCAGATGTCAACCAACAGCTGTCTCTTAACCTTGTTTACAAATGTTTCCAAAAATATTGTTCCAACCTATTTTCAACTATTTACCAATCCTTATCCATGCGATGGAATAGAAACATATAAGGTAAGTCGTCACATCTTTCCCATTCAGTACGAATATTTGAACCTTCATATTATGCAGAATATTTATCGAAAATATCAAATAGTATTCAGAAACCAGAGCTAACTGATATTGTTTTTCAGGCGATATGGCTCTAATATGTAGTAATCCTTCTGGAAGTGATGAATAACAATCTAGGCAAGAAATATTCTTGGAAAGGTATAGGGAATAAGGCAGACAACGGCTAAAAAAATGATAGTGAAGAAAACTGAGAAACAAACAATAACAACTATTTCAACCTAGCGAGGAATTTCGAATCTCCAACGTCGATTGGCAATAGGAGAATGCGTAAGTACTGGTCAAAGCAGTTAGTCAGGGAGCATACGTTTATTCTTATACATTTCAGGTATGGTTTTCTATGGAACGGAAGATTCCCATTACTATGATGTTAAATGAATAAAATGAACTTGTAACTGAATTACATTGTTAATATCCTCTGAATAAAGATCTTAAAAGGTAAGGTAGTGTTTTGAAAGGTCACATAAGAGCAGTTTGATCTAGTGCTAAATTGAAACGTAACAACTTCTTTGAAAATGTAGGTTGGGCACACTGACAAACCAGATGTGTCCCTAGCTGTGACGAAAAGTTCGTCATCAATAAATGACAATTCTGTCGATTCCATAGTAAATAAACGAACAATATCTACAATATTTACAAGTAAATTTAGACCGTTACAATTCCCCCCTTGCCTCAAGAAAATTTACTAGCGTAAATTTTCATCAGCGCTAGCTGACTTTAGGTCTTTCGCATTCCATATCCCCTTATAATTACCGTCTTCATCTCTTAATTCATATGTCCACGGGGATACCCTTTTTTTAATATAAAAAGGCCCGACAAATCTTGGCGCTAGCTTAGCACTAAAATATTTGTCCGCCTCTGATACCACAAAATTCTTCCTCCAAACGGGTTGATTTGGCCAAAATTCTTCACTCCTTCTTCGAAGGTTATAAGTTTTTTCATTCTTTCGAGCAGCCACATCTAACCTTTTCCTTATCTCCTCAAAGAGTTTTCTAAATCCTTCAGGCCTCGAATCTTCAGCAGGTTCACTATCAACCAATAGATTTTTCCTCCGAGAGATCTCCTCTCCGCACAAAACCATTGAGCGGCCGAAATTCACGAAATATGGAGTGTGGTTAGTCGTCTCATGTCGAGCCGTTCTCAAGGCGCATGATAGCTTGGGTAAGTTGAAATCCCAGGTCCTGTGATTATCGGACACATACATAGCCAACATTGACTTCAATGTTCTGTTCACTCGTTCAGTCGGGTTTGCCTGAGGATGATAATGGGCATTATACCTAATTTTCACCTTATATTCTTCCACGAGTTTTCTCATCTGTCGAGATCGGTATTGCGGCCCATTATCGCACAAAAGAATTCGGGGAACTCCATATACCAGAAAAACTTCCTCTTCGATCTTCCTTATGATGATTTCTGCTGTTGACGATCTTAGCGGAAAGACTAATGAAAACTTGCTAAAGTAATCTGTTACGACTAAGATAAATTTATTGCCTTTTGTAGATCTAGGTAAGGGTCCCATGATATCACTGGCGATCATTTCCCATGGCCGGGTCACTTTCGGTTGTGGAGTCATTAGTCCATTTGGTCCTCTGAGGTCGGGTTTATAGGCGGAACAAGTGGAACAATTTCGAACAAACTTCGACACGTCAGATTTCATCTTTGGCCAATAATGCCTTTCCCTGATACGATGGTAGGTTTTGAATATTCCTTGATGTCCTGAGGTCGGGTCTGCATGAGCTTCAATAAGAATTTTCTTCCGATCCGCTTTTGGTACAACTAACTTCCAAACGTCGGTTTGGTCTTCTAATTCCACGTAACACGGTTTGACGTACTTGTAGAGTGATCCCTGAGAGAATCTCCAATTGGGGTATTTTTCGGGTTGTAAACTCACTCGATCTTTCACGCGCAGGTACCACTTGTCCAAAATCTCTTCTTTCATCTGCTGGTTGATGGCATCAATGACTGGGACCGATCGAGAAAGGGTGTCAGGAACGATGTGATCCTTCCCTTTCCTGTGAACAATTTTGAAGTCATATTGCTGCATGCGGACTGCCCATCTTGCCAGTCGTCCTGATGGATCTTTCAAATTCTGTAACCAGACCAAGGAATAGTGATCGGTTATTACGGTGAACGGAATAGCTTCTAAATAAGGTCGCAGTTTTTCAATCGCCCACAGCACGGCCAAGCATTCCCTTTCTGTAGTAGAAAAATTGCGCTCTTGTTTCGTCAATGATCTACTCAAATAGCAAATTACTACGTCCTCATCCTCGCGAGTCTGAGTGAGAACAGCGCCAATTCCAAATGCCGAGGCGTCTGTTTGCAGAACAAATGGGAGGGAATAATCCGGACAGCTCAAGACTGGTGCTGATATAAGACGTTCCTTCATCTTCTGAAAAGCGATATCGCAAGTTTCGGTCCAATCAAACTTTCTACCCTTTTTCAGCAGCGATGTGAGTGGAGAAACGATGGATGCAAACTCAGGTATGAATCTCCTGTACCAGGAAAAAGTACCCACCAGTCTCCTGACATCTTTTACCGATTCTGGTCTAGGAAGCTGCAACATAGCCTTGACTTTATCGGGGTCGACATGCAACCCATTTCTATCTACAACGTATCCCAAATACTTCATTTCTGGCCTACAAAATTGACACTTTTCGAAGCTAACAGTGAGATTTGCTTCTCTCAATCTGCGGAAAACTTCATCAAGAATTGTCAGATGTTTCTCCAGAGTTTGGGTAACGATCACTACATCATCCAAATAGACGAAGACGTGTGGTTCTAGTTCAGGTCCTAGGACGGTATCGATCAACCTCTGCCACGTGGCTGGTGAATTATGTAATCCGAACGGCATCCTTTTAAATTGGAACAAACCACGCCCAGGAACGGTAAACGCTGTATACGGTCTCGACTTTTCCGCCACAGGAACTTGCCAATACGCAGACTTGATATCAAGAGAGGATAAATAATGTGCATTTTTCAATTTATCGAGCGTGTGGGAAACATATGGGAGAGGGTAGCTGTCTCGTTCCGTTACCGAATTTAGTTTTCTGTAATCAACGCAAAAGCGGTAGCTCCCATCTTTCTTCTTAACGAGAAGAACCGGTGACGACCAGCCACTATTCGACTTCTCGAAAATATCGTTCTTCAACATCTCTGTTAGTTCTCGATCAATATGTTGTTGAATAATAGGCGACACTGGATAATAACGCTGCTTGATGGGTGGTGAGTTGGTCACGATGACATGTTCAGCTAGATTCGTACAGCCTAAATTATTCCCCATGAGCTCCTTGTTCTTCTCTACTACAGCGTTTAGCCGGGCCTCTTCCAATGGTGATAAAACTGTTTGTCCTCGAAGATGGTACAATGCGTTCAGATAGCAAATTTCCTCAGAAAATTTCCACTCGTTGTGCCTCAGATTCGGAACCACTCCCATTGCTCTCCAGAAATTCGTTCCCAAAATTAAGTGATGAGGGACATCAGGAACCACTAAAACTCGAATTAATTTCAGCTTGCCTCTTAAACAAAATGGCACTTCACATTCTCCTATACTTTCACATACTTGACCATTGGCAACAGTGCAACTAATTCTCTTTGCTGAATTCAAATGTACCAAATCTTTTACGATTTGCCAACCTGGGTGTCCCAAGATAGTGGCTGAGGCACCTGAGTCTAATAACCCCAGTAAACTACGCCCCAAGACTTCAACTTTAAGGTAGGGTCTCTCATCGTTTTCGGCGTGATCCAGAATATAATCAAGGATAGGTTGAATAGCAGTCGCCGAGTGCAATTTGCGAGCGCCTTCCCCTCGACGATTCAAAGGCGTCGCTTGTCGTTTCCCGACACGGAGCAGTTTGGACAATTACGAACGGTATACCCTTTTCTCTTACATCTGTAGCATTCCAGTTGCTTCGGTAGAGCACATCCTATAGCACGATGTCCGGGTTGATCGCATCGGAAACATACTATCTCCTTCGACTGATTGTTCGACGGAATTCGTGCCGTTGCTATCTCTAAGGCATTCAATTCCTTGGTGACCTCTACGAAAGCCAAATCCTTCTCTATCACGTTGCCACGACGTGCTGATGGTTCTACGTAGCTATTGATTATGTCCCTTCTGGCTTCCATTCTTCGACATACCGAGCGAAGTTCTGAAATGGTTGTGGGTAAGGGTCCACGTAATCTGTCTTGGTAAAAGGGATGTAAATTCTTCATAACTATGTTCAGCTTAGCTTCCTCTGTCATTGGGCAACCTAGGCGGCTGAAGTAGCTTGACATCACTGCAAGATAAACTCCGATGGTTTCTGAGTGGTGTTGAGTCCTTTTCTGCAATTCTTCGAACAATGCGTCAGAATGATTGGCAGGGAGATATTCTTCTCGAAACTCTTCCACTAGTTCTTCCCAGGTCGATACTCGATTCCGACAATCTTTATAAAATTGATACGCCTTGTCAGCAAAAAGGTCCACACCTGAGTCCAACAAAACAGCGTTGGGGACATGTCGCGCTAGTCTCAACTCCTCTATTCCCTCGAAAAATGCTGTCACCGACATTCCTTTACCATCTCCAGAAAACTTCTTCAGATTCCATTTATAAGGCGGAATCATTTTACTGGTTGAGCATGGGTCAAAGACTGGATCTTCCGTCAGAGACGATCGAGCAACTGCTCCTAAGTTAGCATGGAATGATTGCACTCCCAATCTGCTTTCTAATTGATTTAGTGCAACCGGCACACGCTTCGTATCACTTCTCTTGCTGCTGTCAACTTTATGTGAAAATTCGTCCATCAACGACAGAGCCAAACCCAGGAGTTCGGATTTCCGGGTTTCTTTGTCCTTATCCTTATCTGGGTCCATATTGTCTATACGATTCAACACATGTGCTAGCTTGGTCTGAAGTTTCATTGCCCCGCTACTCGTTCCAGAATCGGTTATGTCATCAATCAGCCTTCTGATATCATCTAGTTTCCCTCTGATTGCAGCCTCATCTTCCTCGAAAGTGAATGGATATGAAGGATATCGAAGACTCTCGCCGTACCTTTCCATCTGCATTACTTGAACCAAACGATGTCTCATTTCCTCACAAGTGCCAGTTGCTACGCCCCGATATGCTAATTCATAGGTCAGTTCGTCTTTATCAAGACGATTTATTACCAGTCTTCTTGCCATAACGCTATTCTACTAGAGTGGTATCAATTAAAAAAAAAATATTTATATTTTTCCAACGTTTCCAAAAGTCACCTACTAAAGCCAAAACGCAAAAAAAAAACCTTCTTCTAAGGGCCCCACGTTGGGCGCCAAAAATGTCACCTCACAAATCACAAGAGGAGACTAAATCATCTGTCGGTAACAAATAAGACAGATGGGTATCCGCGGCTAAGCTAAACAGTGGAGACGGGAGTGGGTTAAACAACTTAGCAAATTTCAAATAGATCTTAATGGGCGCCAGGTAAATTTAATCCTCCAGATACCCTAAGTAACTCACAATATCAATAACTTACCAATTAATATTGGAAATAAAAGATAAAGATCCCCAATATGATTTATTCAGTAATCCTAACTTACATGGATTAACCAACAACGCTTCTAAGACTACAATGCAATATTCACACTACTACGCGATGTTCAAATGTCAATACACGAGCGCGGTGTATGTAACCACGAATTCAATCAGCCATAAATTACGGTAGTAACGACGCTCAAAAAAAACTACAATACGTCGAATAAAACTACCACGAAAATTGAGTAGGTGAAATCGTAAATACTAGTATCGGATGGTAAGACAAACTCGTTTGCGTCGCGTGAGCTCAGGCGTAGGCGCATCGGTGTCAATCAGCAATCGTGAAAGAAAGAATGTACCTCAATTTCCGTTTCACAAATATCTATATCAATCAGGTATCAATAACAATCTCTTGATCAATAAACGATAAACGAACACTATATCAACAGGTATCAATAAACAAAAGGGCAACAATTATTCAAATAACTCAGTATAGCACAAATTTTCAAATAAATCAATTATAACTTGCGTGCTCCTTTTGGGCCACCCGGTATATGGTGTTAGGCTACCCCGTAGTTCGACGGAAGTGGATCACCCTGTAGTACTGCTGAGATGGATCACCCTGTAGTACGGCGGAGATGGATCACCCTGTAGCACCACCAAGATAGATCACCCTGTAGGGCACGACAAGCTGGACCAGTAATGGATCATCAAATAAGACCCAAGAAGAAAAAAAAGGAAAACAGGAACCCTTAACGAAGACAAAAAAAAAAAGCAGGAAGAAAAACCCTACGGAAAAAAATTCTCAATCAGAATCAGATAAAAACAAGGTGAGATTCAACCCCCATTCAATAGGACTATTTGACTAATCAATACCCCTGGTATATTTTCATTTAAGCAAAGTAGCAAGATAACAAGAGTATATTTTTGGGTGCCCTGTATAACCATATGACCCGTAAAAATCAAGAAAATTGAATGAGTGTTGAAACCTCTCTTCAATACTAATATTCAGTTGAGATATAACGATGGAACCAGAAATTACTAAAATCATTTAAAACACATTTAATGGTAAAATTCTTACCCTGGCCAAGGGGTTTTCTATACGATTCTTCGTGTGCGGTGTTCTGCACGGAAGTCCTGCTGGGACTTGATGAGTGACTGAGGGCCTTCTGTTTCTTATGAATCTAGAGACGAGAAACGAAGGTTGTAGAATTGAAGAAGTGATATCATAGCTAAGATCACATGAGAGATGCGACAGTGATTCAGACATACCTAATTTCGGAAATCCTTCCACCTGGCACGAGTTCGGTAACCACCACAAATCCTCAAAAGAGATTAAGTTTCAGACTGCAAATATCCACACCAAAATGACCAATCAGTCTTCCACTATACAATCCTGACTTGTAGAAATAATCCCCGTGAAGGATGGCACAAATACAACCAAATATATCCTACAATCAGTCTGATGGTACCCTTTGAACTCCGAACCAAGCTCACCGAAGGCTAACTTCCAAATACCAAAGAGACTGCCACATCTGACAGCTAACCAGTTGTTGCCACAGTGCGTCCAATCTACACTACAAGCACCAAGGGGGCGCTGTGCACAACACCATAAATCTATCAATTCCTCCACAGCCACTTGAGACATCATCAACAAGTCCATGACCCATCAAAACTCCTTCTTAAAGCAATGCAACCCTAAAACAACCCTTGACAACTTGAGTAGCCGATCAATCCCTCACCCGTGAACAACTGTAGAACTAGTTCGGTGTAAGTCGACGGAACGACACTACGAAAGTTCGGCAGATGTCAACCAACAGCTGTCTCTTAACCTTGTTTACAAATGTTTCCAAAAATATTGTTCCAACCTATTTTCAACTATTTACCAATCCTTATCCATGCGATGGAATAGAAACATATAAGGTAAGTCGTCACATCTTTCCCATTCAGTACGAATATTTGAACCTTCATATTATGCAGAATATTTATCGAAAATATCAAATAGTATTCAGAAACCAGAGCTAACTGATATTGTTTTTCAGGCGATATGGCTCTAATATGTAGTAATCCTTCTGGAAGTGATGAATAACAATCTAGGCAAGAAATATTCTTGGAAAGGTATAGGGAATAAGGCAGACAACGGCTAAAAAAATGATAGTGAAGAAAACTGAGAAACAAACAATAACAACTATTTCAACCTAGCGAGGAATTTCGAATCTCCAACGTCGATTGGCAATAGGAGAATGCGTAAGTACTGGTCAAAGCAGTTAGTCAGGGAGCATACGTTTATTCTTATACATTTCAGGTATGGTTTTCTATGGAACGGAAGATTCCCATTACTATGATGTTAAATGAATAAAATGAACTTGTAACTGAATTACATTGTTAATATCCTCTGAATAAAGATCTTAAAAGGTAAGGTAGTGTTTTGAAAGGTCACATAAGAGCAGTTTGATCTAGTGCTAAATTGAAACGTAACAACTTCTTTGAAAATGTAGGTTGGGCACACTGACAAACCAGATGTGTCCCTAGCTGTGACGAAAAGTTCGTCATCAATAAATGACAATTCTGTCGATTCCATAGTAAATAAACGAACAATATCTACAATATTTACAAGTAAATTTAGACCGTTACAGTAGCACCTACACCAAACACCCTGTTTATTTAAAAATTATATCAAAATAAAGCTCACATGAACTCCTAATACTTTTGTATGAAACATTTTTGTGTATCTCCTTCAACAAACCAGATATTGCCTGTCACATAAAATGTGGGACACCCGGTATATATATATATATATATATATATATATATATATATATATATATATATATATATATATATATATATATATATATATATATATATATATATATATATATATAGATATGAATTTAAAAGAGACAGAGAATATGAATTTCAATCAACACTATAATGGTCCACAGATATTCTGAGAAGGTTTTCAAAATATACTGAAAAACATTCTCAGAGGGAACTGAGAATATATCAAGCAGGTTTATTGGTATATTATAAGAATATTCTCAGAACGAACTGGGAACCTGAATTCCAGTCCACTTTATATGTGCATAGGAAGTGATGAGAATATTCAAATCATATTGTGGAAATATTCTCAGAATGTTCAAACGTTCCAGCAAATGCTTCTAGGAATGTTCTCAGAACGTTATTGTGCTATCTGGGTATAGGTCTGTGCTCCAAAGCCGCGTTTACACCGGAGTTAATAACACGAGTGTTTAACAAAAATTTATGAACTTAACTGAATCACCAAAAAATTTCTCTCAACAAAAGTTAATAACTCGTGTTGTTAACAGAAAATTCCTTGTTATTAACAAGGAATTTTCAAGAGTCGGTAAAGATCAAAGGAAATGTGTTATGTTTTGAACAAATGTTAATAACAAAAGTTAATAGCCCCTATTAGGGCGTTAACTTTTGTTAACAACAGGTTCCTCTCTTCCCCGCAACCCCTTCGCCCGGCATCCTGCTACACAGAGCGCGCCAGTCGCCCCTCAGTACCATCAACTACAGCAGCAGACTAAACACGTGGAGACAGAGTGAGGTTATAGTTTGTGTGTTTTGCTGCGAATTGGTATTTAGTTCATTGTTGACGTGAAGTGTTTTGTTTATTTTAATGATGGAAAGTGAATGGAATCAGGAGCAAGTGATCAATTTGATAGATCTGTATTGCGAGCGCCCAGTGTTGTGGGACCTAACCAAAGCTGGTTTCAAAACAGAAACTCAAAAAACTATGCTTGGACTGAAATTGGACTGAAATTAAAGTAATCACTGCCTGTATGTATTGGAGCTTGGAGCATTACATGCTTGCCGTCCATGGCTCCAACGCAGTGAGGAAAGTTCCAGAGTCGGAGATATTCTTTTGCATGGTATAGCCATTCCTCAGGCGTGGATGGTACCTGAAAAAGACATCTTGGATTATTTTAAATGATTGAATTTTTAAATTATTTTACCACAGCCCAGCCTCCACAAGTCGGCGCCGCACAAGCCCTAGCAGCTAAGCATGCTATGGCATCACCCCAAGCTCCGAAAGCAGCCCAACAGAAAAAACGGAAAACAAACCAAATGATGGCTGAGGAGGCATATGGCGTTATGAATGGGCTTGAGAAGAAGATCGGAAAAAGAGATCACTGTGAGGTAGGAATATTGACGTTATAGTTATAAAATCATTTTCATTATACAGCCATTACACTGCCCTACACTTACCCTAAGAAGGATAAACACAATAATTTCTCTTTTACAGGTATTCGGGGAGAACGTAGCTTGCCAGCTTCGTTAAATGAAAGACCGTCGTTTGCAAATGGTTGCGAAACATCGAATCAATCAAGTTTTGTTTGAAATTGGTATGTCTGAGTTTCTACCGTCGGACGCAACTTCTAGCCCTGGAAGTTTGCTATGAGGAACAAATAGCCCCACGCCAAGCATGTATTCATCCGTGAGTCCGCATGATGCGGACCCTGAAAGTACTCAGCTCCATGCAACGAACATCCCCACTACAGGCGATTTCTGTAGCTTGCCTAACTTTACCCAACTGTAAATACCTGATTGTAACGTTTCTTTCTATTTAAATACATTGTTTACATGTACTTATGAATGTTGTACACTTGTACCACTTGTTAACATAAATATGAAAGAACAAGGATTTTGGGTTGTTGAATGCAATTAAGTAGTACCATGTAGCACTCATTATCAGCAAATTAGCAAGTTATTAAGTAAGTGCGCAGTTGCGACATCTATAGGTGAGTAGACTAACTAGGTCGATTAAAAAGTTTCCGCGTTATGAATAATGACGGTTTTGAAACTTATGTTTTTTGCATGTTTCAGACTATTATGCAAAACGACAGTTTGATGCATCATGCAAAGTGACAGTACTTTCATTTTAATATTCTGGTATGTAATTCACTTACCTGTACATTTTTTTTGATGAAATCATTCAAACCATCTAGTACTTGTGGAACCATCAATGAAATAGTTGATTCTGATATTTTAAATAAATATCCCAAACTTGCAAACGAGTCTCCTGTAGCTAAAAACAGCAACGTAACCGCAAGTCTTTCTTTCACTGGAATGACTTTTCTGTAGTTGGTGTCCTTTTTCCCAATTATGTGCCCCAGTTGTCCGATCATTCACTCAACATCACAGCTGGTCATGCGGAGGAAATTATTGATGCTTCCGTCGCACCGTAGCTCGCCTGAAAGAGGTTCACGATCGTCTTTTTGCAGATCATTTAACATATCACTCCCACTGTACACAGTCCTTGCTCTGAGTGACGGTTTCACCCAGTATCTCCTACGCCTCCTTTGAGCAGCGGTAGCCAAAACAACGCACGCAGCTGCAGCAAGCACCACGTCATCCTCTCGCACCATTGTCTCACCTAGAAATGCTGGCTGTGCATGAGCGTTGATTGAAGATGGCGGAGTGATTTTTAACTTTTGTTGATAACACAACTGGCAGCCAAAAGAAAATGTTATTAACATATGTTACTAACTTTTGTTATTAACATCAGTTAATAACAAAAATGTTAAAAACTTGTGTTCCTAACCCCGGTGTAAACGCGGCTTAAACCTTCACTTTGCTGAAAAATCGCGATATTAATTTTTCCAATGGTAAATTTCGAACTATTTATTCCAAAAAAATTGTGAAGTTGCTGTTCAAAAATATAGAATATGTTCACCTCTATGACAATGACAACGTTCATTTCTTTGAGTGGTAAATATTTGTTTCTGCTAACTCGGAACTCAAAAATACACATCGTATTCAAAAACTACAGGTTATCTGAACTGAGTGTGAGAACATGAAACTACTAGCTCATAAAAAAATTATCAGTAGAGGAAGGGTTCAAGGTTACACCTTCTTCACATTTAAGGCCATATGATATGGACAATGCCCAAGAACAGAGTCGATCATCAAAGTCATATGACGTGCCCATAGCTCGATGTATTTCAGGACAATTCAAATTCAAGCACATATGATGTGCACATAGCTCAAGGCTGTGTGACGTCGATTGTTGGAGGAGGTTCGGTACCGTCATTGGCACCCTAATTAGGTACACATGACATTCCCTATTCTGATGTCCCTATATTCTTGACTACTGTGCCACAGTATTTCTGTATACAGTAGTTTCACTCAGCGTCGGTCCCTTTGATGTCGGTGTCCAGGAGTTTCATTTTTTATAATGATGACGTATTTGACACTAATGACATTTCTCCCTACTACAATCTCAACCAAAGCGTGTATACACTGCTCAACATAACAACTATTCATATAAACTGCTCAAAAAAAAAACAGTCTATGAAAACCATGTTGGGCACCTGAGAAAATTGTACAAATGATAATTTTGCATTTGTGTAATATTGAAGTAACCCAGATCATTTGGGCAATGATGAACTAAGTTTCAAGTAGATTTTAAAAATTCATGGAATCGGCAGATATTCATATTCGAATGTGACAAAATATATTTTCATTTCAACAAGAAAAAAGACAAGATAAAGAACGTGTTTTGTTATTCATGAACCATGGTACGAATCCATGCGAAATTTCTTTGTAGTGATTTTTGGGGCCAAATATAGCATATTCATTTATTGATTGGAGAATTCAAGATGGCGGACGAGTTTGCCGATTCGATTATATTAAGGACCAATTATTAAAAATATTCCTAATCGAATTCATCACCCAAGATTAAGGAATCTGTAGAGCCTATTCTTTCTGAATTATGTAGTTACTATTCAGGACTTGAAGAAGTAAAAAAGTAATTAAGTATGTAGTGTTCAATCATACAAAAATAATTTTTTTGTATGTATGTACTAACTATAAATGTATGTGAGAGTTTTCGGAGTCGGAAGTTATGAATTATTTACACTGTAAGATAATAGGTTGTTTTGCTGCTTCCAGCTTTTATCCAAGTAAAAATTGATAATAAGATCACTGATAAGTCCAAATGCATTTTGACTATACCATTATATATGTTTTCCGACAGAAAACAACTACTTCTTTAGCTAATAACTCGACATATATTGACAAATGTTGATATTTGAATCTATACAAGTCTAGATGTCTAATCAACCCCGAAAAGTTGCTGCGTAGATTAAAAACAGTTATTCTAAATGAAACATGTCCTATTAGTCAGCAACTTCTTAGATAATGTAAATTTGACTATCAAAAATACTTTACGACTGTTAACCTTTCGGAATCCAAGTCGCCTTAGACATAATTGCAAAGATTCTCACTTTGAAGAAACAACTTTGTAAGAGCTCTCTAGGACAAATAGTGGGACTTCGCCTGATTCGAACAAGGAACCAACTGCGAACCGTTTTGAAGTGTTCCTCATCAGTGCAGACCATGCTATCACGGTTGTATACACACAGGGACTCGGCACAGTATAGTTATATAAGTATACTGTGGACTCGGTATTCCTCGTAGACAGCTCTTGCAGAGTTGTTCCTTCAAAGAAAGGATTTTTGCACGTATGTCCGAGATATAATTCAACATCTGTTGGGATAGTTGCCAGAGAAGTAGTTGTTTTGTCAGACACATGCCATACAATGTATGCAAAGGTATAGACATTTCCAAAATGAATGTTTGCAACTGTCCTGCAGTCCCTAAATAATTTCAAATACGTTTTTCCTCCTGACCTGACTCATAAGTACAGTAGAAAAAAATAAAACTATATAGCCCATAGTAAATCTGGAAAAGCTTTAGTGGGGTTGCAGTCAGAATTTTTGGTACTAGGTCAAAGAAGACTCCTTATTTTCGTCAAGCTTTCGATAGTTTATTTCTACCTTCCTTAAATAAGACATCACTTCAGGCTTTGAATACACTTTATTCAGAAAACTAACAAATTTTTTTATTGCTAAAGTATAATAAGTCGTTGGTACATATAAACACTAGGTATTTAAGAAGTATTGGAGAAAATTTACAAATGTCGAAGGTTTTGTATTTTTTGGTTTTCTTTAATTTTTTTCGATGTAGTTTTGAAACTACGATTTATAAACTTATTCGTATAATAAATTATCACCCGCACATATAATGAAATTAAATAATCAACTGGAAAATGCAAACATGGATGAGAAAAAGGCACTTCCTGGAGTTTATGTTTTATGCTCCTTCCAACACCAAGTTCTATCGATAAGTTTGGAAAATGTTCACTGAAAATAGTTTCCAAAATGTTCAAATAATCTATAAACTTTTTATTTGGAGTTTGTAGATTTCCAAAAGTATCGTTTTTTGCATTTGGATATGCTCTGAATTGCGTGTACAAAGTTTCTGCACTTAATAATTCATTTTCTCTAGCATAGTTAATGCAAATGTCACATTTGTGTTTTTCGAGACATTTTTTCATAAAATAGCCACTTATGTAACTGAAAGAGTTCTGCTATCTAGGAAAAGATATTGATTTATTGTATTCGGTACTAGTACCTCATATTCTTTCAAATTTTCAGGTTTGAGCGAAGTTAGTATTTCATCGAAGTCCTCTATACAATTAGTTCCCTCGACATGTTCAAAAAAACTAAGGGCAAATAGCTTTTTAAAACTTCTTTGAAACTGAATGCAAGTAGGATTTCGACAATTTCCACTCAACTGTCGAATCTTTCCAAAAAAGTTTTCCAAACAATCTTGGTTGAATCTTCTTGTGGAAACTTGGATATTCCCTTATGTTTTAAAACAGGCCACAGACCTAAAAGAGCTGATATTGTTATCTGCCAGCCTTTTATGAATTTAATTCGATTAATCACATCTTTGCCCGCTTCATCTATTACCCTCATAGATTTAAACAATTGTTTCATTTCTTCAAGAAATGAGATCTGTTTTTCATTTCCTACAAATGGTTTGTTGAACTCTTTCACACCCATATTTCGGCTAGAATTGAATATGTCGAACAGTTTATCCATTTTTTCAATGAAATCTACAGTATGTATTGCTTGTGCAGTTATGATATTAAAGGAAATGTAACTGCTCAGCGCTGCTGCCACAGTCGAACTAAAAACTTGTGTGGCAAGTTTAACCTTCATTTTTTTGAAATTATTAGGATAAATATGGTCATTTGTTAATTTGGGTGCTAATCGGAATTTCTGTTTTATATCCAATTCATAGAATTGTTGTAAATATTTTTTAGATGTCTCATTTCCACCGAACTGCAATTTATACTTGAAAAAGTTGTTTCTTGTGGATTTTACAAGATGTGGAACATCCACCATATAAAATATATTTGAATTGTCAACAGTGAAATATGGGTGGTCTGGTGTTATTCCAGACACTCTGGTGAATTTATGGAAGTTTCCACCATCATCTGAAATGACAACCATGACATTCAAACCTATATTTTTGAGTCTGCGTATGAATTCAGCAAGTATTGTATGTAAGTCTTCGACAGAGCACACATTATTAACAAAGAAATATCCTAATTGCTGCTTCCACTTCTGATTTATACTCCTGGCCATCAACACCAATACTTCTGTGGCAGGAATGTACTGTTTTTGACAACCATCATGGAAACCAAGTATTTCATCCTTACTTATGTTATAGAAAAGATTGGTCTTTAGAGACATTTCATCAATGCATAAGATACAATCCCTACTCTCTGCACTGAGTAGCTTAACTTTGGTTTCCAGAGCAGCAAAAACAAAATCATTGAAACCAGTAGAAATTGGCCATTTTCTAGTGATTCTAAACAAGGTACTTTTAGATGGCAGTCGAAATATTTGTTTTAAAAAATTGTACACTTTAGGGCCCAAGAAATATATAGTGAGTGCCAATAATTTGATTTCATTGTTATATCGGCACCCTTTTCCAGTCTTGCCAGATGAAAGCGACAACTGTGTTTCCATAAAGGTAGCTAAAACTGGTGAACACTTTTTCCTAATGAAATTTAAGGCCACTTCCATTCCATTTGAATCTTGCTGATTTGATGTGGTTGGTGGAGTGGACTTAGAATTGAGTTTTCTTTGAAGGTCTCTTATCTTATTTTGAAGGTGCAGTTTCCTTGGTGTGCAGGCAGACAAACTTGTGGATGTTTGAATGTAAGCATCTGAAACAAAAATATTCTCAATAAAAATCCAAAATGCAAAACAGAATTCTTCAATGAGCAAATGGCACATAGTGTAATTTATCATGTTTATAAAATGCATATACTGTATTATTGGGAGTGAAAGTTGCCTTCTGTGGATAGATTACTTTGTCAACCATGCCACTTAAACTCGTCTCACACAGAATACCACATTTTATTTACATTCACATAGAAATATCAGTTATCAAGAATTGCTTGAATCATTCTTCTTGATAATTTGATTAATCTATTAGATAAATGAAAATTTATGCCACATAATTTTGTCCATTAATAATGTGCCAAAATAAACAAAACTTCACTCAATCTTCACTACCATCTTCCAAAATATAAGTTGTAAAATGATTTTTTTGTCTTTACTTAGCTACCTGTGATTCCATCACACTCAAAAATATATTTTCGTGTATTGCTGATTCCGTGATATTAATTTTATTGAAAAAATTAATGAAATGAATTTGAATACATATATGATACTTCTCCGAGTTGACATTTCGGATATTCAATATGTCTCAGAAACTGAGTTGGAAATATTTGTAGAAGTTTTTCATATTCTTGTACCTATATAGTTCAGAATAAATTTGTCTTAAAAAAAAGCATGTACCTACCATAATTTATCAATAGTTATCATGACTGGTTCTTGTAGCAAATGTGGTTAAAAAATTTTTTTATTAAGACAAAAATAAAATTTTATAACAAAAACTTCTGAGTTGCCTTTATTAAACACTTATAATACATACCTGAGGTATCGGAATATTGAAGTTCAATATTTTCATAATCTATTGACGAGCTGGTGCCTGGAACAGGACTCAATAGTCTTTTGCATTTTTCGGTTGATGTATTGGCAGGAGAAACAGTTCTTGCCTTTCTGCTACTGACATTATCAGCTGTACATCTTCATAGGTTTGCCTGCCTTGAGAGGTGCCTGCTACACTCTCAGAAATGTTCGACATCCCAGTATCATCAACAACGGGATTATCTTGAAAATAAAAAAAGGTATGGTGGAATTCATTGCTTTGCTTTCAAGAATAGAAAGTTATCTACTATTAACTACTGGACTGCATTATTCTAGATTGACTTTACCTTGCTCTGAGGGGTTTATTTCATCAGAAAAACCAGTGGGAACTGCTTCTTTTTTCAATCTGTTTTTCTGCAAATTGGCAAACATATCACTTCCAAAGTGCTTACAACAGACACGAAAACGGGAATAGCATTCTTCAGACGTGAACTCCTTCAATTTATCCACTTTCAAAATGGCCTTCCATGAAGCACACCTATGAAAAAAATCTCAGTAAAGGGTTTTTTTTCAGTTTCAGAAGATAGTTACCTTGCATCATCTTTGGGAATCCTAAAAAAACTCAATTGGGGATTTTCCCTCGAATTGCTTGAACATACTACGCAATATTTGCATTGTTTTTTGGAAACAAACTCAGCCAAAACTGTAGACATCTTGCAATTCACTATTTCGCAGAAAAAACACCCACTGCTAGCAAACGAATAAAAGTATATGCAACAAAACTCAGAACACGTGAAAACTACGAAATAAACAAAAATCATAGTATTTTATAGGTTATGATTGCATTTTGCACTGTTGCCAATGTGACAATTATCGTTATCCGACATAATATTGTAGATTTGCCAAAATGATCATTTTCGAATAAAATACGTGGAATATTTCTAAGAACCAACGTCTCATCCAGTAATATTCCAGCAATCAGAATTTTATGGAATAAGAGACCACCTTTAACATTTTTTCACGAGTTGTAAAATAATGTACCACAGTAGGTTGGGTGAAACCCATGAAATTCGACAACTATGGAAGGTTTGCATGCCTGTCTTAAACTCGTCGTTTGCGCAGACCTAAGACATCGACGCGTGGGTCTGCGCGTAGGAAAATTCAAACCACAAATCAGCCTTTATGAAATTACTGTATACAAAATACTGTGACTGTGCTATACAGATCAATTCAATAAAACGAATGTCCAATTTTGACAAATTATTTGATTATGTTCGAGTCGTAGGAAAAACTCTTCCTCGTAATGATTTTGAAATAAAATTGAAATGAGATACCAATATATAGTTTCATATGTACAATATTCTTGATCAAGTATACGTTTAAAAAAAATATTAGAACTGCGCTGCATGTCTGATTTATCGTTCGTGCCCGAACGATCAATAATTGAATTTTATTTTAATTTTATATTTTCGTTATCACATATCCATCTACATGCGTTTCAACTCGTATATGGAATCATACTTAAGAATTACTATTTTGTTGTCACCACAAGAACATCCCTGACGGGTGATTAATCAATCTTAATCGCTAACTGTCTTCACAGTCACACCTGGTGAGCACAGTATTGAATACATAGGGGAAAGTGGTATGAGTTCTAATACATTTTTTATACCCTACAATAAAGTAACTAGTGGAAATTAGACAAAAGTGTTTTTAATGATTCAATTAAAGTGATCATGAATTTCCAAAAAATAAACAAGTCATCAATTGTTACACAAATCAGGAAAAATAATATAATTTCTATGTACCTAACTATAATCGTTCTCGAGTTATTAATTTTTTATGGTACATTTGGAAAATAAATAACATTGGAAAGCATAGAAATCATCCCTTAAAATTCTAACCGAGTATGAGAGAAGTTTTGGGCTATTGATTTCGAAAAAACTCGTTTCAGAAAATAATATAGGGTGTTCAAAAATTATTGACACTGTTTCAATTTCGAACAAAGATAACTTTGATATTTCAAATAGAACACCCTGTATTTTTTTGGCCTAAACAATATAAAATTCAATTATCTTTCATTCCAATTCGGAGTTTCCTATATCTAACCTAAATAGTTTTTCGGATATAGGCTTTTTCAAATAATTCTTATTTCAATGCATCATTTGAATCAAGTTGTTATTTTCAATCGATTGATGGCCTATTAATTTTGTAGGAATTCATATTGAGCATAGAATAAAAAAAATGTTTGTCGTCTAATTTCTACTAAGTTTATTATTTGTTACAGCTGGTTTCAGTTTAGTAAACAATTTTCGAGTCAAATGGTCTAATAAACCGAAACAGAAACCATTTTTGAGTCAAAATAGTTGATCTCTCTCTCATTAAAATATAATTGAAAATATTATATAATATTTCAAAAAAAAAGTATTATCTATCCAAATTACTCAAAAAATCACTTTTCGATACCTACCACATCTGTTTCAAACTACAAATTTTGAACACCATTCATAGACAAATATCGTGAGTTGATCATTTTCCAAAAATATTATTATATTTGAACAAAAAAATAATATAGAAATTGCACAACGAAAAATCAAAACATTCAGTAATATATATTCTAAATTAAAAGTTCAAAAATTTACACTAGTGAATCTATTTATACCTTGCAATGCCTGCAATCAAAAATATGTTGGTCAAACATGTCAGACTTTGAAATTCAAAATAGTTAATCATGAAAGTGATTGTAAACTACAAGAAAGATCATGTGCACCCACAGAACATGTTATTAATGAGGATCATAACATGAACTTTGTGGAAGCAAAAATTTCATCAACAAAAGAAAATCTGACCAAGAGACTATTTTTAGAAATTATCGAAATCCAAACAGAAGGCGATAGTTTGAACGAAATGACTGACGCAGACAAATTGAGTATACTTTAATCATGTCTCTTATATCTGTAACATTTTCCAGATCTTTCAGTATAATATAACATGAAAATCATATCTTTTTAATTTTTCGTGATTACATGACTGTCATCAGAAATTAAAATATACTACTATTTTCATAATTTATTAGTTCCTTAATTCTTACTCAGTTCCCAATGAATTTCCTTCTCTCAACACATTAAATTTCACAATACCAAAAAAATTTACTGCATTGTTGATTACCTACTCCAAACACTCTTTCCTCACTAATCTTAAGTTTAAGTCATCTCCCGATGATGCATACTTGGTTTATGAAACGCACGTATAGAAACAGTAATTTTGTTCTGGTGAGAGAAAAGTGTTTTCAATAGAATCATTTCACGTCAGAGGTTCCAAATTGTACCTATCGATTTGTTGATAATACGTGAAACGAAATGTTATTTTTATTATCGCCATTTTTCGTTATTCCCCAATTCAACAACACCCTCAATCTCCCCCAATTCAGTTTATGCCTGCATCCTCATTATTCACCTTTTAGTGCATTTTATAGTGAGGTTGTTGTAAGAATACTGAAATATGTGACACGTTGTCACACCTTTTAAAAATATTCAAAAAGTTGTTCCTAATGACAATGAAGGGCCCTGGATTTTGTTACCCATATTTTAACTAACGTCAACACTCCTACAACCAGTTTCCATTGTATGGGTCATCAAGCCGCACTTGATTCGGTAGAAGCATTTTGTATATAATGGGGATATTTATCGGATGATTAGAACGACAATGGGCCATAAACTACTCAAAATGAATAAGAACTTTGAAAAAATTTATTGCACTCTATATTTTCAATTTCATTACATTTCAAAACCAAATAACGATTAACAAGTTTTTGTATACACATGATATGTTTTTCTCACATACTATATAGCACAGAAACTTTTAAGGATTTCAGGTTATGCTAATTTTAAGAATCATTTATTTTTAATATATTGTAATTGATACCGTTTTATCCCATAGAGATAAAGAGAAAGTTCACAAGTCGCTAGCTTTGGAAATATCTATTTATCATTTGCACAAGCTTCAATTGGCATAGGGAAGAAACAGCACAGTTAATACGAAAACGCAATTTTTCAATATCTCTGAGATTTCTTACCAGACTTTCCATTTGAAATTTTCATAGTTACTGGAGTCAAGTGTCTATTTGTGTAACTATTTAAATAAATCGCGATTGCATATTATGAACTCGTGACAAATGAAACTTCCAAACAACAACAAAGGAATTCTTAATCTGATGGAAGGTCATCTGAAGTTACTTCCTTTCAATAAAAATCTATGAGAGATGGAATGATTTCTTTACTTTCAATTCTTGACAGTTTTTTGCAAGTGAATTCATCAGTTCTGAATATAATATACCCAAATCAAATGAAAATTTGATATTTGATATTTGTTCTAAAAATTATTCAGCCTTCATGCAATCTAGTTAAATTCAGAACATCAATTAAAAACATAGTTCAAACCAAACCTATAAATAAAAAAAACAGTGTCTGAAGAATTATAAACAATGAGAGGGTTATCAACATTGAAGTCATCATAAACATACCTGAAACAATGCACGATAATGAATAACACAACTAAAACATATACCAATTGGAGATCTAGTTTATGTCACTCATGTGAAACTTCTTTGCTGAAAATTAAAGCAGTTATTCCATATATAAAGAAATACCTTCGAAAATGAAGAAATTAAATTTATTACTTTCAAATATTGAACTCCGATAGTACCAACTCACTCATGAATCAATTTTGGGATTTCACAAGACTTTTATCACCATTGATGTTCACCAGAATGTAAGATCCGAAAGATTTATTCAGTCGAAACCACAGTTCGAACACGAAACATTTATGATTCAACACTATAGATCGCACTGTTTCGACCCGCCATAGGTCTCATCAGTGGTGCTAGGCTGAACAATCATGCAATGGTGGGCAGCATTTTCCAAAGTAAGGAAAGGCTATGACATCTTTTCTTACTTAGGTTCGTTCATGGCATCGCAAAAGGTCAATCCATGAATATCAAGAATAAATCAGAATGTTTTCACCCCCTATCATTAATTTGGAAATATTTTTCAGAAATTAGAATATGAATTGGTGACAACTCATTTAGAATATTGATATTGTGTGCCATTCCTTGGTTCACATTAGAAAATCATAAAACATCTGAATGAACAGCAAATATGATGAAATATAACAGATAACATTACGCTATCATTGAGGAAGATAATTTCTGTTCCTGCCATCCCACATGAATTCCATACAATTTTATCGACATTGACTTTTTGCCATGCCTTAAATACGTCTAGGCATGGAAATGTGTATTGTAGAGTGCATATTTACGACCATTATGGGAAAAGCAGTAGTGACACGGTTGATGAGGGCTACTACCGCATTTCGGTCAAAATTGGATATGATGACCTAAAAAATGCAGACAATATTAAAGTGAGGAAACACATGCAGCTAGCTCTTAACATCATAATAAAATTGACATGAGTCTATGAGGTCGACAGCGAAAGGTCTAAAAAAAACTACTACCTTCATAACTTCAAGGTGAAATTCTACAAATGTCGAGATTGAATATCTGGGAGAAGTACTAGATCACAGAACATTTAGGAAATGACAGGTGAGGCCTACGTTCGGGGCTTTGAAAAAATCATGACTGATCTGATATAAGAATGCTGTGAAATACTGAAGGAATTGGCGAATAGGAACAGACTGACTATGTACTGAGTGTTGAACTATTCTGGTATTATACTGAAAAAATACACTTGGCAACAATGCAAAAGAGGTATATGAAAAGCTCGTTTTTTTTCATGCTCCAGTGCCTTACACAAACTATCTTATGTACAGAGTGGGCCAAATTAAACAATTTTCAAGGAAACTCCTATTTTCAAACTGGATAGATGGAAACTGATGACTGTTGTGTCTGAGGGTTGAATTTTATGACGAACTCCATGAAAACATTCCCAGGACACTCTTTAACGTAGAATTCAATGAAGTAAAAAACTAATTTTTTTAAATGAGATATATTACTGCTTCAATTTAGTCCAAATTTACCTTTCCAAAAATGAAGCACATTTGATGTTTTGCAAGAGTCATCTTCAAAATACAGAGCTTTGAGGTTTATTCATGTGGACTTCAAAAAACATACTTTGATCAAGTAATCTTTGAACGACGCGGCGATTAAACAAAAAGAAATAGTTCAGTAGTAGCTATCAACTGTTCACAGCAGTAATTAAAAGGCATAATTTCAATAAAACTAATAACAATTTATACTGTATTAAACTACTAATAAATGTAACTTCAATAATAATAATAATGAAAATAATAATGATTAAGAACAAATAATAAAATATACTTCTTCAGAGAAGGTGTTCTGAACAATTTTTGTCGAATTAATTAGTTCAATTGGAGAGAGAAATGCAAAATTTTGCCGCTTCCATTTCGTATCTAGAATTGGTCGGCAATTCAAAAATAAGATCTTTCGCATAGGTAAAAGTTCTTAGGCGTTAGGTCCAGTGACCTGCGGTCGGGCAAAGATTGGATCCTTGGTTGGCTATCTAATCATTACCAGAACTTGCCGCCAAGAAATTGGTGATTATTGAAGTGTTGGGAGGCGAAGCCCCGTCTTGTTTAAATTTATTTTTCTGTTCTCTATCAGTGACAATTCATCAACAAGGGGTTCAATATTTTGCCTTAGAATTTTTAAATACCTCTGGTATGTGAGAGTGCCATTAAAAATGAACGGGCCGATAATTCTACCCCTGCTCCACAATAGAATAGGATTTTGTTGTGCTGGCACTGCTCAAATACGTTTCGTCTGTCCGAATACAATTTAATGGAGAAACACGCAATTGGTTACAACTTTCCAGGTACCACTGGCAAAAAGCCATGCGGTATTCAAAATCTCCTGGTCTGAGTTGATGAACTCTTCTGGTCCTGTTTGGCTTCAATTTGTGTTTTTTTTTCAAAATCTGCTTAATGTTAGTTCTTGGTAGGCCTATTGATATTTTAAATTTTGCCTTGACGTTTTGGGATTATTTTGAACAGCTCCTAAAACGATTATTTCTTTCAACTTCTTATTCCTATTTGATTCATATGATTTTGACCTTATGTGTTCAAATTGACCACCATCAATTAGGTTGTGTCGAAAATTTGCGAAAATGTCTTTGAAAGTTTATCTTCACTCTGGACACCTCTCGTGATATAAATTGCTTGATGCTTCTGCGCTTTTCCCAGTTTGTATGAAACAGACTATCATATCCTATTTTTCATAATTCTCATACTTCATTGCGAATGTGTTTGAAAATTGAGAACAAAAATCACCAATTGAATTGCGTCTTCACCGCTTTAATCAAAATTTGACAGCTACCAGTAAATATTTGAATTCTGTTTTATTGCCTCATCATCCAAAGCCTACTTGATCAAAGTGTGCGTTTCAAAGTCTACATGAAAAAACCTGAAACCTATGTATTTCAAAGATGACTCTAGCAAAACATCAAGTGTACTGCATTTTTCAAATGTAATTTTAAGCTCTATTGAAATATGCAGGAATATACAGAGTGTCTCATCGAAAAAATACATTTCATCAATAACTATTGATATATCATTTGCAAAAATGAGTTACTTACACCACTGAATTTCACGTATAAAGGTTCTTTGAAAAGGTTTTCATAGAAACAAGAAATTTTTTACAGGAAAAAAGTTACAGCAATTTTTCAAAAATGCACATTTTTGAAAAACATGTGGTACTCAGATATGATCATATCATGTACCTAATTTCACCCTCAGACACATCCATCAGTTTCCATCATCTAGTTTGAAAACAGGAGTTTTCTTTCAAAAGTGTCCAGCTAAAATGGGAGTACAGAGAATTCAGTCATAATTATGTGATAAGTAGATATTAAAAACCATTTGATTACCTTCGGGTAAGTGAATGTGAACATTTATTTGCTTCGCCCATAACAAAGAAAGAAAAAACTATTTAATTTTTTTTATAATCCAATATAAACGCGCTCAAAAGTAACAACGGTCATGTAGATTTGACAAAAAAACTGAAAAATGCTGAGAGACATTAGTAATTACGTCATTTGGGACATTTCAATTTTATGACTTTTAAAAAACTTCAGAACAACCAGTTTCCACTTCTCTATGAATATTTCTAGTTATAACTATTCACAACTTTTTATGTCATCATGAATATTAGATAAATCGTCTGGGCTTTCGCACGTCTCGGATTTCATTACGGTTATTAATATTTTTAATTAATGTTTTACTCCTATGTTTATTCTTCTCTGCGTTTCGACGGCTGGAATTTAAGTATCAACGTGAAATATCAACGGAAAGATACATATCAAAGGAATTTAAGTAACTAATAAAAAGTTAGGAATGGATGAAAAAACTCCGCTTGTCAGGTGTTGTCATAGCTATAATATAAAATTACATTAATAATTACCTGAATATAAGACACAGAAAGGTGATAACAGTAACTCATTCCAATAAATGAACAATGAACTACAAAATCGTTGCAGAACGTTGATATTTCAAAAGAAATAACATTTCGCTAGACGGCAAGACGAATAATATAAAAACTTGCTTTGTGATATTGATGACTTATTTATTTTGTGGAAATTCATCTTCATTTAGATATAGGAATAAAATACTTCTAATTTCCACTTACTTAATGTATTGATATTAATACGACCAAGGTTTCGTTTTTTACACCATTCTCAAGTGTTCTAGCACTACCTAGTGTGTAGTGGTGTAAAAACCGAAACCTTGGTCGTATAAATATCAATACATTAAGTAAGTGGAAATTAATCAAAGTATTTTATTTCTATATCTAATAAAAACTTGCGCTCATATCTTATAATCATTGTTTGAGTTACATACTTTAAAGAAACCGCCATTTCTGGATACAAATATTCTGTGCCCAACTGTAATTTGTAGCGTTATTCGGATTTGATTTTCTTCGAACCTTTCTTGAATGTTCCTACACTCTAAAAAAACTAAAAATTCATAAAAAATTTCAAACACTGGAAATGAAAACTTTTAGTTCACAGACACTCGAATAGAAAGAGCAAATCACTAAATTTGCCCATAAATATTACTTGGTTTGAATCGAATCAAATCAAAATATGCTTTATTACCCAACATCTGACAATCTTATTGGCAAAGTCTAGTAGAGTAAAACGTGTATATGAGACATTATATTAACGAATATAGGCTATAAAATAATGCTTATAGTGCAGAGTATATGGACAGAACAATATTTAGCCCAGCTGAACAGATACAAATATAAGTACATGAATGTTGAGTAAATGTAAATGTATAATGCTACATAATGAACATTGATAGCCATTTCGTGTTGATTTCAATAACTTATTCACACAAAGCAACGTGTCAGGTACTCAATAGAGTCTTGGTAGAATTTGTCCACATTGTAATAGGGCCTCCCAACAAGGAATTCCTTACTTTCTTTCTGAATTTGTTTTCGTTATATATTTGCCTTATATTAATGGAAAGGTGATTGGATAACTTCTTGCTATTGAAAATAATAGAATTTTGTGTAAAGGCTAGAGAAGGTGTTAGACGAGAAATGAAGTAAGACTGACGTGTACTATAAGTTGAGGTGGTATTAAATTGATTTTTATATTTTTTGTGGATAAGACGCACTGTTTCCAAAATGAAAAGTCAGGCTACGGTCAGAATATTTTGCTTCAAAAATAATGGGCGGCATGAATCCCTGTAGCTAGCTTTCCATAAATATCTGATGGATTTTCTTTGTATAGAGAATACCATAGTGAAACGAAATTGTGCACAATTTCCCCAGAAACAAATTCCATAACGTAAATAGGACTCAGTGTGAGCCAAATAAACTGATCTTGTAATAGTAGTATCTCACTCTCTTGCCCCATTTCTAACTGCATGACATCCTGCTGCTAGTCTTTTGCATAAGTTGTCGACGTGGGAATCAAATGTTAGATTTTCATAAATGAAGAGCCCTAAAAATTTGGTTTATCCAATGGAGAGTATTACTGCAAAGTTGGATGTAATATATGATCTTCATATTTGATTGATTTTGATATATATACATATATATATATATATATATATATATATATATATATATATATATATATATATATATATATATATATATTATTTTGAAGAACGGAAAAATCAGAAATTTTGAAATGCCTATTCAAATTATACATAGGTACTCTTTTTTGTTTTCAATTGCATAGATAATTACCGGAACATAGTGACATGATAGTTGAACTAACATTTTAGGAAACGCTAGAATATTCATTGAATTTTTTAGACGGCAATTGACAAATCTGACATAGTTTAAGATTCTTCCAAATCATTAAGTTTCTGTAAAAAAATGACTACAAACAAAAATATAGCGTTTAATGACAAAATAAAAAGAATTATCTTTTATTCAAGCCCTTACCATGGTTCTTTCTGTACTTTATTTAGAAGCTAAGATGAATGTTTTGGAAATTCCAATGCCTCAAATAGAAAATAAAACAGGTACACTTGAAACGCCTGGGAAAAACGAAGACAAAACTCAACATCCAAGAAGAATGATGGGTATTGAGTGATATGGTATTATCAATGAGAAGCAATGATTGGACAAGTATTCAAAGAAAAACTGTTTTTCATTTTAGTATTTCAATAGATCATAATTGACTTGTGAATTAAGAAAAATTAGAAATATAAAAGTCGAATGAACAGTGGGTCCCTGAAATTTATGTTTGCTAGTCACTTAATCAATCGACCTGTTTCCACCACTTCATTTACTCGTACTCGTACATAAATATTCTCTGTTTTTTGGCTGATTTCATAATCATAGTGGTTAAGGGGCTCAAGCTGAGGTAGCTTAAGGGTAAAGTTGTTTTTGAAGTCGGCCTTTGAAACCATTCATGATGACTGCATAGTTTGTCTTTAACAAAAATTCCATCAGACCCAATAATACTGGCAATCATTCACCAGTTGGTGGAGGAAAATATATTGAAAAAAAAATTAAACAGGAAGCAAATGGAAGGAAAGCGGAACATGTAGCAAATGAAAGGAAAGAGCTACGTGAAGCAGAAGAATATGAACAAAAAATGACACTTGAATATGATATAATACCAAAACAAAAAAAATTAAACGGTATGGAAGGTAACTTAAACGAAATTTAAATCTGTTTAAAAAATCTGTTTTTCCGTTAATCAGCTGTCACCCCCATACGAACGACAACTCTCTGAAGTTGAGAAACTTGTGCAAACTAAGGATTAACGAGGTCTTACCATGTGATTCCTAACACGGTTATCATATGAATCATATTGGTATTTGAAAGTGATTACATATTTATCTGCTACTTGTGCGAAATGATTCATTATTATTATCATTTATCGTAAATTACGACCCATATTTTCATTTTTACACATGACTGATTATCTCAAATTTGTTTCTTCACTATCCTCTTCATTACCTTTCATCTATTCTTTCTTCATTTTCCTAGAACTATAATTACTCGAAGGTGGAACCTTTAGGCTTATTAATATGGTTTCATAGTAATATAATTATACATGTACGAATTTGATAATAAAATATCACATAACTCCAAAGTGAAGTTTGTTTCTGCAACAGAAACATCAAAACTTCAGACAGTTCATATCTAATGAAAAAATACGTTTGAGCATTCTAATTTCGAAAACAAAATTCATATTTGTTGACAAATGAATGATGTGAAGGTCAAATTTTTGAGTTTTCGTTAACGGTTTACCTACTGCAATCGAAAGTTATTTTTTATGTATGGTTGTATGGAAAGAGGGTTACAATTCAACTATCTCACATACATTGTCAAGTTTTAATTTTTCAAGCCGTGAACTCCGTTATGAGTATATAATAAGTTTTTTAAGCTATATTTCTGAATATGGCACCTGTGTGTATTGACGGAATTCATGTTTCACTAGAGGGTTTACCTACTGCATGTATTGTATGGAAAGAGGGTTTCAACTCAACTCATCTCACATCCATTGTCAAATTGTACTAAATGTTTTAATTCGTCTAGTGAACGAGGTCAAAAGTATATGAAGAATTTTTCAATCGAAATTGCTAAATATCATCAATGGCACCTGTAAACAAACAAAACTGAAATACTATCAATATGACTGATGATCAATTAATTTTTTGTTATAATTTTTGGTAGAACAAGCTCATAATTATCACGGCTGGGGAACGTATAAAGAGGAACCACACATAGTTTAATTTTTTTAAATTATTATAGAATTCAATTTTATTTCCTTTTTTGTAATTTCATACCACGTTGATAATATGCAACGTGAATCTCGAAACTCGGAGCACCGAAAAACAAAGAAGAATATTCCAAAATCTGACAGGTGAAATTATATGAAAATATCCAACCGCAGTACATCACGACCAATATATCACACTTTTACCCGGTTAATTGTCTGTACACTATAATTTATTGTTTGACGAAATTTCTAGCACGAGAAAAATTCTCACACCATCACGATGTTCAACTTATCTTCAGTAGATTATTATTTATTCGATCCGGAGCCAGATTGCCCGCGGTAATGAAAACAGCCCATAATTCACCGTGGACGGCGTTCTTAGATTTTAATTATTAATTACTGTTGATCTCTCGTCTTTAAATGCAATTAAGGCTTTTCGATCTCTTTGGCAACAGGCAAACTATTCCATAGGCGGATCTGACGAGAATCATTTCAATGTGTGCAAGGATTCAATTTTTCAAAACTCCATGAATAAATCTAATACCGTTGTTCCGATTATTTAGTTTAGTAGAAGCCAAAGTGTATACAAAGTTTTGAGATTGTATCATTCCAAACTGATGATTCGATGTTTGAGCAAACTCTATAAATACTAGTCTATTCTGATCTCATAGGGTAACAAAATATTCAGTTGTCTTCTTGCATCAAGAACGTAAACATTCACTTGTATTGTCCAATCGTTATATTGAGGAACCAATGTCCTACAATAGCTGATGCTTTCCATGCCGAGTCAAGAATAGACACTCTGAGAAAAAATATTTTTTGAATTCAGTATTTCGATTCATTAGAAATGAAAGAAGGATGCAATCAATTTGGAAAAAGGTAACTCTATATAAAGATGTGTAGATCATGCAAAAAAGTAACTTCCAGACACAAATTGGAAGAATAGCCCTCTCGAAATAGCTACTTCCATAAAAAAATTGATTTACATGAAAGGAACTTTCGAAACAAATAGTTCAATATGAACACTGAATTATACAAAAAATACTTTTCTCTATTCAATTCCACAATGATTATTTGCAATATAAACTGAATAGAGAAATGTTTTTTCTGTATAATTCATTGGTCATATTAAAGTATTTGTTTCGAAAATAATTTTCTTCCGTGTAATTCAATGTTTATATAAAAGTAGCTGTTTCGAAAGGGCTTTTTAAGGCTGATGGGATGTCAGATCCTGTTGCGTGCCTAATTATTTAACCCAAGCAGGAATTTTCACCTCCCAAAATCTGTAAAAAATCAAAATTGTAATTGTAATGGAGTACATTGTACAGCTGGAGGGATGAATTTGTTTTCAGGTCATCGTAAGTTACTACGTGAATTCAAAGTAGTCAAAAAAAATTCACTATTTATCAGTAACTTGTCGCATCCAGAAATTTTGTCTGAAAATAGTCAAGGAACTTTACAGATATTCATCTCAACGTATCAGAGGCTAAAATCTACCTTCGTCTTTTGAATTGTAGAAAATCAAATGTAACTTTTAGTTTTTCCTGATCTCCATCCTGAGCTCCATCCTCTGCATACCTCCATCTCCTCATTCAACTATATCAAATGGTAACACTCCGTTTCAAATACACAAATCAAAATGAAAGCTTGATTTCATTGGAGGCGAATTCCGAATATTTCCGGAACGAGCGGTGGAACACTTTTTCACGCCTAAACGACAACTGCTTCTCTCTATGTACATTCTGAGCTTTTCCTCAACTGATAATAGTGATAAAAACATTAGACTTTTATATCTTTTTACTTCGATTACCTGATGAATTGTTTGAAATGTGAATCAGTTACTTGTATGGACATATCAGCTGCTTTACGCCGATGTGGATACAAAATACTGGGTTGTATATGTACATGTACATTTGTATAGTCATTATTCACACTACAATTTTCAAATATGGTGTTTTGGCATGCAGCAGCCGAGACACAGCCGTGATTCAGAAGTTGCTTTTTACATTACATTACTTTTTGTTTTAAGTTTTCGAGATTCTCTAATAGGGTGATATATTTTACATTTCATGTAATAATATGTGGAATATCCAATGGAGACAGGTTTGGAAATCAACCAGGCCCTTTCACTGGATATCTATGATAGAGAAAATATAATGATGTTTCGGAATTTTGGAACACTATCAAAATGGGATGGTTAGAAAATTTCCTATTTCATTGCGTGGATATCGATTATCAGAATTCGAAATATTATAATTCTGAAATAATAACTAATTTGAGATATCAAATTAGGAATGTTGCTTCATCTTTGGGAATTGCCTGAATAATTTGAATTTTGGCAGGTGAAATTTCATTTTATGTACAAATTCACGTGTTATATAATATAACTACTTCAGTTCTATAATACGCAATAATATGAGTAGTTATTAACTCACAGCTTTGAAACTTCAACTTTTTCACTGGCACAGACAAATGAACCGTATATATAGTATCTCAGACATATTTTTCATACTACAAGAGATACACTTCAATAATTGCGTTTAAGAAATACAACTATTTGTTGAGATTTTCAAGTTTGAAGTGAAGAATGATATTATAGAAAAAAAAATGAAATGTACGTGAATTCGTGAAGAAATCAATTATCGAAATACTGTTGTGACATTAAATCAGATGTTAAATTTTGTTGAATATATATGTAGCAATCAAACAAGAAGAAGACATAAGCGAAAACTTTCGTCTCATTTTTCCAGATGGTGGTGGCCGCAGATGAAACAGAATCGTTCATTTTGCATTCTTAACACCTACTTACCCTACTGGACCACATATCAAAAGTTAAGAACTACCGGGTTTTTGTAGGTAAATCTCTCTTTATTGAACGGATCAGATTATTTTCGACACTGATTATTTCCTACACAAGATAGGTGTTCATGGGAAGCGATAGAGGGAGCGTATCTAATCTGTTGAGAAAATCTGTTTGAAATATGTTTTTCCGTTATCCAGCTGTCGCCCCTTTACGATCGACAACCCTGAAAAGTCTGAACTTGTGCAAGCTATGGATAAACGAGGTCTAGCCTTCCAACGTGCGATTCCCATCATGTTTCGAAATTAAATATGCTGTATACGTCATGATTCCGATTTCTTTCATCAATCTGATCGAATTTGTTTCTGAAAAGAGTACAATATTCTCTAATAAAACAGAAATGTGTTTGGATATTTTTCGAACTGATGTTATTCGTTACATTACGTTATATACAGTAACAAAAATAAAAAATAAAGTTGAATGTTATTGAAGTTGATATAGAAGTAGGAATGAAAAGGAACATATATTTACAATATGTATTACGAATTGAAGGGGTTATATTTTTAGGAGTGATTACTGCCTTCCTTTCTTTGGAAGATTCTCTCATCCCTTTTTTTTTGTATCAGATGGAGTAGTAGAAAGCCAAAAACTTTCTTTCCCCCAAAAATGTAGGATTACGAGAGTTGCTAAAAATTATATTTCGAATTAAATCTTATTAGGCTCAAATATCACAATCGAAGCTATCGCAGTTTTCATGGCCTAGTCAATTAATTGTAACTTTGTAGATATAAGGTGTTTTGTCTGGAGACACAAAAGGTCAGCTTCTGTTGATTACTTGGCATGCTTGTGCTTTTCGCATATATTTGTACCATTCATCATCACTGAAAGAAATGGTTGAAAACATTACAGAAATATGTTTCCAGTGACAAACACAAGTTTGAAAGATCGCAAGATGGTAGAAACATAAAATTTGCTGGAATAGATGGATTGTTGTGATGTGATGAAACAAATATATTTAAATTGAAAGGGTATATTTTTAGGAGAGATTAGATTTTGGGAAAGAAATATATTCGCTTTCCAATTCTCCATCTTGATACAAACAATGTGGACATTTTCCGAACAAAAAAAAGAAGCAATTAATTTAAAAAAATCAATCTTTTACACGAATGTGTAATCATGCGAAGAAAAAACTTTCAGGTCGAACTCGAAATAACTATTCCCATATACACATTGGATTACACGAAAGAAAAATACTTTCGAAACAAATACTTTTACATGAACGCTGGATTATAAGGAAAAGAGGTTTCCCTATTCCGTTTGTATTCCAAACATTCGTAATGGAGTCGAATTAGATATTATTCACAGGATTCTTACACGAAATAATAAATGAAAAAAGTGAAATTTCACTTACATGGAATACTGTCATCCTCACTGCTAGACATTTGATGTTTCGCCGTGAGAGACTTGCCTTATTGTCTCTGCAGTACCAAATTCGTTCATAAAATTGCGATTTTTTGTCACGGAATGAGCTGAATCCACTCATGTCATTGATGACAGTACGTAAATTATATTCATTCGCTCATTTGATCAAATTCCAGTCATAGGAATCTTGTTTAAATTCAGAGGGCATAGTATAGATTAATTTTTGGGAAAATAGTTTTGGCTTTCTACTTCTCCATCTTTAAAAAAAAAATGTGAAAATCTTCCAGAGGAAAGAAGGAAGCAATCAATTTCAAAAAATTATTCATACAAAGCTGAAACTGAAAGGAAAAGCCCTCTCGAAACAGCTGTTCTGCAACTGAACACTGACATTTAGTTTTGTTCACTTTTAATTTATATTACACCTTTGTATAATTTTTCTTTCAATATGAATATACCCAATAATAATAATGATAATAATAATATTGTCACGAGGTGACCACAACTCTGTCACCGAGTTGGAACCCGTTCAGCAAAAAGTTCAGATAAAAGCCACAGAGATCACCTTACTTCTGCGGAAATGTATGGGGTCTTCTTCAATAACATTGGAGACCTTGGCTCATCAAAGCGCCTGACGTTCGCTTTTCTCAGGTCGAGTAGGCTGAAATCGGAAACTGAGAGGTTCATCATGGCTTGCCAGGATGGTGTCTTCAAAACCTTAGTCTACCGCAGTAGCGTGATGGATATGAAGGTTCAAGGCCTGCCGCGAGGCGCCCGAGACTCTAATGCACTTGCTATCAGCATATCCAGCATATGCGGTCTCGGCCTATATCCATCGACAAAACGTGGCCCTAAGAGTGCCGTAGATGATAATATAGCACTCTTAGGCCTAAGAGTGCTATATTATCATCTACGGCACTCTTACGGTATTGACGCTGCGGGGGAGATTGAATCCGTTATGGGGAACGAGAAGTGCCGATTTTATTGGAACTATTCCTTCCCCACCCTCAGGCTCATACAAGCTGATAAGCCTGATGTAGTCCTTCTTGACCACCAGAGCAGCTCCTGGCGAGACGAATATCGTCAGAAAAGAGGAGCAAAAATGTATAAAATATCGAAATTTTCTCTTCGAACTCCGCAGACTCTATCCAGACCACTCTGTTAAGAGGTTGTTCTGATTATTGGAGTCCTTGGTGGAATGATGTCCGGTATGATAAAATCATACCGGCTTGCCCGAATAGGGCCGCCCGCTGGTCAGGCCCTATTTCCCGGGGCTTCGGGGAATAGGGCCTGACCAGCGCACACTACGGTGAAAAATAATAATTATAATAATTTCATTTCTCACTACATATTACAGGTAAAATATATCTTAAAACGAAGATATGATCAACGAAAAAAAAAATCGATACACACATATATTGGGGCATGAGAACAGCAGTGAGAAAAAGGCACATTGATTCAGACAGCAGCAGATACTGCTTCTGTTCTTCCATCACGGCCTGAAAAGATGGAGAAAAAAATTTCACAGGGCAATGAACAATTTGAACGTTTGAAATGTTTTCCAAGAAGCGATAAAAATAGAAGGGAAAGAAGATGAGGAGAAAAAAAGAAGAGAAAAGAGATGAAGCATTATTTGTAATCTAGTCATGACTTCACTGGGCATCAAATAAATATTGTTTGAATGTGAAACGAATAGTGTTGAAGATATTTTTAAAAATGTACTGTTTAATTTGAAAATATTGTTGATACAAATTGCGACATTGTATGAGAAAGAACTTCTGTATATTCCTTTTGTGGGTCTAGGTATAGTAAGCAGTGTTTGTCGGCGAATGTTCAGATTAGAAACGTCTGTTCTGTACTTCAATTTCTTATGAAGATAGGGTGGTGTGCTTGATTTGAGTATGCTGTGAAACATAATAACGCCATAATATGATGACGTCGCCTATTGTACATATTGAGCCACTTCAATTGTTTAAGCTTTTCCGATATAGATATTCAACTGAATTCACTTATACCTTATACTCGTATGAGTCGATCATATGAATTTCGCACTATCTGTATTTGAAGGGCATCTACTCCGTTCAAGCAAGGACTGTGTTAAAGTGTGAGAGTCACAGAACATTTTTTACCTCCCCTGACAAAAACTGTATTTGCCTGTAAATCAGCAGCATTCTTTAATTTATTCATAATATGTTCTCTGAAACGAATAGATGTGTTCTTTGTCAGTCCCAAATTTTTATGCGAAGATTTAATAAGTATTTCCGTGTCACCTATTGTCAAGACGACTTGATTATTGAATGAGTGTGACAAATTTCCTTTGTCAAATATCATGGCCACAGATTTTTTTGTTGATTTTCAGAGCATGATTGTTTGATAATTTTTGTAAGGATTCAAGATCGGTGTTGATACAATTTATGGCTATTGCCAGATCCGAAAAATATATCTGGGTATTATCAGCGTAAAAATGGTAATTACAGTATTTCAAAACGTTCATAAAATTAGAAGTATATAGTGGGAACAATAGAAGGTGAAGAATATTACCCTTAGGTACTCCATAACGTAACTTTATGGAAGTGGATTTCTCATAATTGATTTTTACTATTTCAGTTTAATTGTGCAGATACGAAGCCATTAGAGAGCGTGCTGAAGTGCTGAATCTAAAGTAAAGCAACATTGATAAAAGAATGCCTTCGAATAGTGAAGTAGAATTGGTATGCTCATTTGATTTTTATCAGTTGCCTCTAATATGTCGCCCAAAACATCTGCAAGGGCAGTTGCGCAACTATACCCTTTTCTGAATCCCAATTGTTTGTGTGGTAGGATACTGGTGTTAGACAAAAAGCTACGAATTAGTGTTTCCATCACCCTTTCAATAATGTTCGGCTAAGTTGATTGATGTCAATTTCATTGTTCTTCGTACAATTGTCACAAAGAGAGATATTTAAGAGTTCTGTATAATATATGAGTTCTGTAAGTGTGAAGTGCAATAAAAATATCGACCACTCTGGAAAAATGCTGTCATTATTTTCAATAGAAAAATCAACTTCAATTACATTTATCATAAATATTCATTCCCTGAACTTTTTAGTTCTATCAACCAGCTACAGTCACGTGTGATTTATTGAGGAGTGCATCAGTTCCTCATAGATAATAATTGCATTGTAATGAGGGAGAACACACTGCAGAGATATAAATTATAATATATGTAGCTATGCCCACCACATGAATGCACGGGCATATATACAAAAGAAATGGTTGGTAAAAAGTGACCAAAAAATTAAACAGAATTCAGAGGAGGTGTTCCGCAAAATAACGATCATTGACCAAAATAACATAATGAAATCAGCTATGGGATTGGATTTTTTATTGCTTCACAAAATAATGAATAATACTGCACACGAAAAGACATTTATGAGTTATTGTTGATACAAAGTAAACATACTTTGATTTAAACTCATTCAAGAAGTTTTATGTGCATGTTAAAAAAAAATTAAATGTATATTTTCGTTAACTAGCTGTCACATCCTTACGAACGACCACTCTCAGAAGTCGAAACTTGTGTGAAGTGAGGACTACCTAGGTCTTACCTTTCAACGAGTGATTCCTAACATAGAGTGGGCGATAACCAGTGAAAATCGATTGTTTGGCCTGCGTCTTGACCAACACGGCGCTGGATTGAGTGAGTGAACAAAGCACCCACGGCGATCCAACCGGTTACCGACCTAGCCACTATTATGTGGCTGATGATTCCTACTCATAAAATCTGTTTTAAAAACTATAACTATTGTGAAAGTTGGTATCATATGAACTCTGGGGAAATCTATAATATTCAGCTGTCAAAAGCTGTGTTTAGTCCTCAGAAAAAGCCTGGCTCTGGGTTAGATAATCAAAATATGGATACTGATTAGGTCCAATTTCATACCAAAGCTTGGTAAAATTGAAGAGTGAAAGAAACTACATTACATGTATATAAGGGACTGAGTAATGATAACCACAACACATCATCAAGGCCAGTATGCGTATATCTCAATAGAAACGGCTTTATATCGGGTCACAGGAAAACAGAACATCTTCTGAACTATATTAGTTGCATGCTAATGCAGCTCTGAATATTAAAACAAGATGAACCCAGAAGAGAAGATCTGAACTCAAGCTTAACCAAATTAACCATGGTAGCATTCACGAAGTGGTTAAATTCATGCATTTTATGGATCTACGGTCTGGTGACCAAAGATAAAGCATACGAGCGCTGATAACAAACTACGCAGAATGCAAGAATCTGCATATTTGAAGATAAATGGATAACTGAAAACCACACAAAACAGTTGCTTCGAAGACGCTCTGGAATCCAGACTGGAAAAACTAATCAAGTAACTAGGAATCGAGCGGAACAGAAATTTCCAAATATGTGGAGAAACTAAGATCCAAAATGTTCACGCACCACATGACCCCAAAATAAATGTTCGATACAAACTTTACGATTGAATTGAACATGGTATAGGAGCTAGAATGTACTGTGCGGAAAAAAATTCAACGAACCAAGGGACAGGAACTGCCTTTCATATGTTATGCGAATGTGAGGCAATCCATCATAGGAGGCAAGCAATCAACAATTTGTTTCGAAAAATATGGTTAATATCTACAGAAAACCAGATTGTTGAAATGGATGCATGAAGCAGCAATGATATTCGCCGACTTGAAACCAATATACAGATCAGAAAACGTCCGAAAACAGGAGAAAAAATCTTCAGCTCTCATAAGTGAATGACTGCTATTTACCGGAAAATCTTATTTGACCCATTTTCAATTCAATATAACATTTCCAATTTCTCAATTCTATCGTGTCCGTTCCAGTTCATTCAATAGAGCCGCCTTTCAATCTGCTTGAACGTATCCATTATATGATAGTATCTCAGCCACTAGACTTCTAGATATCGTATAGCGTTTGCATGATAACCTCGAGTATCCTAACCCAAGGATATTCACAAGAAGTTCAGTTTGTAGTGTTAGTGAAAACCTACTTACCCTTCTATTTCTGTTTTGAATCAAGTAGCCAACTCAAATTGCTTCTGTTAGCTCGCAGGAAAAATTTGAAAAATTTCCTGCGAGTAGAGTAACGCCGTAGGAATATTATGGTCGTAGGAACGGAGGAAGTCAAAAACTATTTGCGGGAAAGTATCTAGAGTCATCTAGAGTCTTGAGTCTTCATTCAAGCCAACATGTTGTTCGCTAATATTTTTTGGTTAATGTTATCCTGCGTTTAAAAAGTATTTTTCAAATTTTTCACTGCGGGAAGACTTTTCCCCGAAATTATTTTTTTTGAAATTTTCATAGGACAAAGCTGATTACTGCGGGGAATAAATTTGGAGTTTCTTTATCGAACGGTGGGATCTCCATTCGACATGATTCATTGTTCATATCCATATGGTTTGCTTCGTATTTTGAACTAGTAAAGCTCATGCTCAATTGATGTTACATCCCAGATAGGAAGGAAATTTAGCTACAATCCAGTGGAAAACTAACAGGCAGATTTGAAATAAAACAGAAACAGAAACAACTCCATTTATTTGATACAACACGATAAACACAGGAAATGAATTAAATATATTGAATATGTGAATATATATGCACAGAATGGGACAAATTGGACACTTTTAAAGAGAAACTCCTGTTTTTGAACTAGATAGATGAAAACTGAATCTGAGGATCAAATTTTTTTTTAAAACTCAATGGCGAAAACCGCATATCGATATTTATCATCATTTCTGAGTCACAGCAGGTTTTTCAAAATGACGTATTTTCCAAACGTTGCTTTAACTTTTTTTCTGTCGAACATTTTTTGTTCCTATGAAAACATTTCCACAGCACTCTTTCACGTATAATTCAATGGTGTGAAAAACTCAAATTTTCAAATGCGATATCAATAGTTATTGAGACATCCTGTATATCTCTGCATATTCCAATAGAGCTCGAAATTAAATTTTCAAAAATGTAGCACACTTGATGTTTTGCTAGTCATCTTTGAAATACAGAGCTTTCAGGTTTTTTCATGTAGATTTTGAAACGCACACTTTGATCAAGTTGGCTTTTGATAATGCGGCGATAAAAGAGAATGCAAATTTTTAATGGTATCTGTCAAATTTTGATTTAGACACATTCGCAATGAAGTATAGGAATTATGAAAAATGGGAAATGACAATATTTTAGAGACATTTTCGCAAGATTGCTACACAACCTAATTGATGGTCAATTTGAAAAAAAAAAGCCAAAATTATATGAATCAAATAGGGACAAGGAATTCAAAGAAATATTCGTTTTAGGGGCTGTTGAAAGTATCAACAAGCATACCGAGAGTTCATCAACTCAGACCAGGAGATTCTGAAGGCTGCATGGCTTTTTGCCAGTGGTTCCTGGAAAGTTTTAACAAAATGCGTGATTTTTGTTAAAATTTTGTTTGAACAGACAAAACTCATGTATGCAGTGCCAGCATTTTCAACCGCTACAATTATTATACTATTGGCACAACAAAATCCTTATTCTATTATGGAGCAGAGGAGTCAAGAAAGATTTGGAATAAATGTGGGGGCAGGTATTTGCAGATGTAGAGTTATCGACCCCTTTATTTATAGTGGCACTCTCACATCCCAGAGGTATTTAGAAATTTCAAGGCAAAATATTGAACCCCTTTGTTAATGAATTGCCACTATTGGAGCACAGAAAAATGTATTTCCAACAAGACGGGGCTTCGCCTCACAACACTGCAATTGTCTCCAATTTTTCGGCTACAAATTTTGGTAATAATTAGATAGCCAACCAAGGACCCCAGCCGTTCGCGTTGGCCGGCCAGGTCACCGGATCTAACGATTATCAACTTTTCCCTGTAGGAAAGATTGAAAGATCTCATTTCTGAATTGCTGACCAATTCTGGATACGAATTGGAAACGGCAGTGATGCAAAGTTTTACTTTTCTTACTCCTGATGATCTAATTATTTCGACAAAAAAAAATTTTTCTCCTGAGTAAATTATATCATGCAAGCCATGCTTTTTTCTCTTTTGGTTAACGAAATTCGAATAATGCTTTATGTTACTATCTACGTTATTTTACACTGTTTCCTTAGTTCATAAAAAATCAAATAATTATTCCATCTCTCAGTAATTTTGTATTTTTTGTTAGCTTATTTTGGCTTGCTAGAGCGGATATAAGGAATGAAATTGCTTATGCCTATACATAAAATATTGTAGAAAATGTCTGTGGCGTGATTGATATCTATTATTCTGTCTAGCTGATAGTCATAGTCTACAGTGGACAGGTAGAAGTCCAATATAGTACCCCCTCTTGAAATCAAAGTGAAAGTTCTTATATATATTCTATATTTTTGAAATCTTTGTTAGGGGTAATTGATGAAACTGTGGCTGGGTGATATGGATCACGAGGCAACAAACAGTAGTCAGCAGTTTCAACCGTGTTTATATTATTATCTCATCAATGGAATTAGATTGAAATATATTATGGGATGCTAGAGATTCAACGAGGATTTGAGCAGCATTATTATTATTATGCACTGTGGTGACACCTAATTCATCAACAGACCATTCTACATTTGGTAAGTCAGCTAAAAAATTGTTGACAATTGCAGTATTGTGAGGCGACCCGCCGTTTTGTTGGAAATATATTTTTCTGAGCTTCATTAGTGGTAATTCATCAATAAAGGGTTCAATATTCAGCCTATCAATCTCGAAATACCTCTGAGATGTGAAAGTGCCATCATAAATGAACGGACCGATAATTCTACTCTCGAGCACCCCTGCCTTGATACTAATCTAAATCTTCTTTGACTTCTCTGCCCCACACTAGAATCAAAATTTTGTTGTGCCCAAGTATCAAAATTGTAGCGATTGAAACTACCGGCACTGCTCACACAAGCTTCGTCTGTCCAAATAAGATTAGACAAAAAAATCATGCACTGTTTGTTTTTTATGATAGGTCTAAGGGCACGAACCTCTTTGTTACTCGGATCCATCGGAATGGCATTCAAGATGGCTTTTTTATCTCTTCGATAGTCGTAAGTTCACCCACACCTTCATTCTTTACTGCCATTGTGGAAACTGTGGGTATTTTTCCCTGTAGCTTTTCCTTCAAGGCTTTAAGTTTTTCTGGTTTTTCCTAGACTCTGAGAAGTAGATCTTCACTTTTATTTTTTCTTAGGTCCGAGATTTCTACACCAATTTTGCTGAGGTTCACTTCAAAAGGTCTACGTAGCTAGTATTGGGCATCTTGACGAGTAGCGCATCTTGTTTGCATTTGGCCTGTTTACCAAATTTACCGGTGTTCTGTACATTATCACCTACATGTGCATTCATGCCCGTCTGCGAATAGAAATTCCAACATTCTATACATTATTATTTCAGTTCGTTAAGAAAGTCAAGCGTGTGTACCATCATTGCGACCTTTTCCTCAGCCATCTTCTGGTTTATCAACCCCTTTTTCCATTCTAATCGTTCTATTCCATTTGATACTAGCTCATAGAGATGATATGTCTTTGCTACTCGGCAGTATCCAGGTATACTCACGTTCCGTCTCCCATATAATGCAGAATGATTGATTCCATATTTTCAATTATCATCAGTGATCATCTTGAACTCGCCATATTCTCTATTAGAGATCAAGGCTCACCTTCTATGCTTTTTAATAAAAATAATAGGTGTATTTCATCAGTTCGAAATTCCATTGTCTGATATAATATAAATTGATTTGAACACCCTGAAAAAAAAATTAAAAAATCAATAAGATTAACCAAAAATAACAATTTCATTTAACAAAAAACTGAAATTACAAAGAAATAACATGCAAGCAACAACCAAACAAATGACAAATTGAAATGAAAGCTGAAAAATAAAAATTGAAGATTGTTATTAACAAAAAATTAAAAATAAAAATTAAAAGATTTCAAACCAAGTTATGTCACTGACATTATGTCACTAATTTTTATTTTTCAGCTTTTATTGATATTTCAATTTTTTATTTGTTTGGTTGTTGCTTGTATGTTATTTCTTTGTAATTTCAGTGTTTTGTTCAATAAAATTGTTATTTTCGGTTGATCTTCTAAATTTTTTAATTGTTTTTTTTTCACGGTTTTCAAATCAATTTATATTATATTAGACAATGGAAGTCCAAACTAATGAAATACACCACGAAACATTGTTAACCACCTTCAAACAAATAATAATAGGTCTTTATTTCCCACATATACAATACAATTAATAACAGGGTAGATATACATTTGGGAAATCGCTGAAGATCAGATGCTACCATGTACTACAGTGCATGATATCTATGTTATTAACCTCAGGCGGTAGAAGAATAATTACGTAACAACTTTTTTTGACCAGTTCACCGGACATTTCATATATACAAGTTACTTAAAATACAAGTTACATATACAAGTTACTCAGAAAAAAAAAGTTACTCAGAATAAAAAAAGAACATACATCATTAACATAAGTCATTAGTTAGTTTTATTGATCCACTTAATGTGTGTTGTTCCCCTATACAGTTCTCGCTCTGGGTTACATTGAGGTTTTGTAGTTCCAGCTTGTGTGTCTCCACCCTCTATAGTTTTTCAAGCTGCAGCGTCAACTCTCCGGCCAGATCAGTCAGCTTTCTCCTGAGATAATACATTTCATTCAGGAGTCTTTCCAATTGCTTGGCGTGTTTGGTAACTCGGTCCATGATATTCCTGAAGGCGTCTTATTAGGTGTCGTCTAAACAGTCAGCAGTGTTGAAGATATCTTCTGATAACGTCTTTCACTTGGTGCTCACTTCGGGAAGTGAGTTTGTTCGTGCTCTCGGTGGAGTCCTGATTAATTTATCTTTTCGGGGTATCGTACCAAATATTTCCGTCTCATCTGTTGCTCAGTTTTTCGTTTTATTCTCTTCATATTCAATTGTTATTTTTCCTCCATTCATTTTATTCCCACTTCGAGATTTCGAAGTCTGAAGAGTAAAGAGTTGATCAAGACAGATCGACAAGAAAGACTCGGTAACACTACCTCTAACGCCAATTTACTAGTTTTATTTAGTCTATTAGTGAGTACAAAATGAGTATTATGTGATCAGACTATTTCACTGCCTGGATTTCTCTATATTTCAATTTAACTAGATAGACAGACGTGCCCTATTTTTACCTGTCTCAACACTGTAATTAAACTTGTAACACACTCTTAATTGCTCCTGATAAGTTTTACCTATCTTAATCTATTAATCTGTCCCCTACGGCCCATATAGATTAGACTGCGCTACGGAGAAAAAATAAAGATATTTTTTGTTATCTCTGGAGATAATCGCATTTAATGGGCACAAAAAACCTCAACATGCGTAGAAATTTGATACAGACTTATAATAATGCATAAAAAGTTCAGATGTGCACATATATCATCATTTTAATAAATAATGAATTAAAGGTAAACGTAAATTGTATGGGCAAGGCAAGTCGGTATAACGATTCATCTTCATACCATATATGATGTTAGTTGTGCTATAATTATAAATATATGCAAATGGGAGGTTCATTCAAACATGAACTTTAAAGAACCTGTTAAAATCTTCAAGAAACATCCGGTCATAGAAAATAAAACAACCTGCTCATTGTTCAGATGAAATTAATAGTTTTTGATTGATTGTCTAATTCGTTTAAATTACAGTCAATTACGGAAAAACAATAGGGCTATTAGGGAATTTGAACTATTAAATTCGCGTTTACTTCTATAATCATCGTGTGAACCTCATTTGACCCCATTCGAATTGTTCATGGTCAAGTGGGTGGGTTATTTTGTTAAGTGATCATGGACAAATTCATGGGCGCAATAATATAAAAGAGATCATCATATTCATTTTCTAAGAACAAGTTAGGACTGTCGAAGATTAACATACTCAAAACAATTCATGCAAAAGGCCAGAGAAAACTGGGTACGAGAGTGAAAACTTTGATTCAATTTTGATACTAGTATGCTTCGAGATCAAAAACAAAGGTAGTTAAAATTAGTGAATAGTAGGAGCAGTTGTCAATGGTTGTCAATGGTTGTAGTTGTGAAATATAAACAGTTCCAAACCAGTACTTTTCTATTCTGATATGATCAAATCAAGTTTCTTAGTTAAAAAGAACACAATCCAATTACGAAGCCCCAGCAACGAGTAACTCGGTCGAGATATCACCTGTGTCTCGCGGTCAACGCATACACTACTGATAATGTCAGCAGCAGTGACAGACAAAACGTTTGATACTACAAATTCCATTCGACCATGGCATACTATTCTGAATTTGGTCCTTTCTAATCGGGACTCTCACTATAAAAGCCTGCGTTTTTATATAGTTTCTCAACGTTTCTTACATTTTTGAGGGGTGCAGCGAGGTTGAGCTGACGACTAACCAATTGCTGTTAAACGTTGAGATATATTGTCAAAATTGTATCATGTGAGGTACTGGCAATCGCACGTTGAGAGGTATATTTCAATTTTTCTGCTTTATTTTCCAGCGGACTTTTCCAAGGATTGTAGTTTGTGAGGGGAAGATGAATAAATGTATATTCCAATTTTTTATAACTGTGAGGCCATTGAAAATCCACATTGACGAGCGCAAGAGTAACGCACAGCGAGGAGAAAACAGCAAATCGTGAATAGCAGAGCATGTTTGGAATCATCAACATAACATCAAGTGGTTCCGAACCGAGATCATCCACAGGAAGGAACACTGGTTTGAGAGGAAGTACAAAGAAGCTGCATATATGTTGTCCAACGACGCCTTCAGCCGAGCTAGCGTAGGGGAACACAACATATGCAAACCTTTGATCAAGCGGAAAAACTGTCAATTCCCACTAAACAGGTGAATCGGGCAGAGGAAAGAGGAAATAGGTGAAAGCGATCCAATTACCTATAGATACTCATCTTTCGGAGGAATAGTCCAATCATTACTTGAAAACAATTTTGGATATCAATAATCGAAACGTCGCGTCGTGAAGTAACTTGGTTTGAAATTTCTCATTTTCAATTCTTCAATTTTTGATTTGCCATTTTTCATTTCATTGTTATTTTATTTCTAGGTTAATTGCTCAATTTTCAGCTATTCATATTTATTTTATTTTATTTGTTCTTTCAGAGATTTAAAATCTTATTGGACAAGGGAAGTCCCAACTGATGAAATTTTCATAACTGGTTCACTCATGTCATGGTGATGTACTGCCCGTTTGCAACAAATTAATATTTTTTATATTGTTTACGTAGATGAGCAAGCTCTGCTTCAATGGTTCAGAGGACGATGCATATATGCGAAAGTAGCGATTCAAGCTGGATGATGAGTTTTGTAAATTATATTGTAAATTATACTGTCTCAATAAATATATTATACAAAGACGCCGTTCGAGTTCTTGAAAAGTTCAGTTCGAGCGGTGTTGAGGTGAAGCTCGAAGAATAGGCAGGTGTATTCCATGGTGCACTTCTGATGTGCACCAAATTAATGCCGATGCTCTAAACCAGGGGTCTCCAAACTACGGCCCGCGGGCCAAATCCGGCCCGCCAGTGTCATCAATCCGGCCCGCGTCAGCCAATGATTTACTGTCATCAATCTGGCCCGCGACAGCCAATGATCACCTAATTGTTGTTACTATTGCTGTGATAAGTTGAAGAAGAAAACACAGAATGATAATTACTCGGTTTTATTTACTTGCAAGGTGAAACTTAACGATATAAATGATGACATAGAAAACTCAACTTGAGTATCTAAGTTGAAGGATATTAATAACTAACAAATAATTGAGATGAATCACACTAAAACAAAAACACTAATGAGATTTATGTAATTGAGATTTTTCACCGACAATACTTTGCAGTTGTGGATCAATTTTACTTGTACCAATTATCAAAAGAGATTTAAGATGCTCATCGGTTAATTGAGATCTGTAAACATTCTTTGTGTACTTCATCTTGGAAAACGTTTTCTCACACAAGCAAGTAGTACCAAAAACAGAAAACAACCCACGAGCAAATTTATGCAAATTATCAAATTGTTCCAGTGGAAGACTCTTATAAAATTCCAAGAGAGATGAATTTTGATATTTGTTCTTAAGCATATCACTGCACCGTAAATCATTAATTTCCATTTGGACTTCCGGAGCCAGGGTTTCAATGTCAGAATCGAAAGGATTTTGAAAAAGCTTAATTTCATTCGCAATGACATCAAAATCTGAAAAACAAGTATGAAAATTTATCTTCAAAGAACTCAAAGTTTCGATTGCAAAATTGACGGGAAATTCAATCTCTGTAGTGTGGCTGCATATTTCACATGTTTCAAAATGTGTGAAACATTTTTTACGTAATTGCGATTGAAATAGTATTATTTTCTGCCTGAAGGATTTGATATTGGTGTATAAATCAGGGAGAAGCTGATTTTCTCCTTGCAATCTCAAATTCAGTTCGTTCATATGATTTGTCAAATCGACATAGAAGGCTAACTTCCATATCCATTCACTATTTTCTAAATCGGCAAAAGAGCGCTTCTCATTTTAAAAAAAATCGATCTCTGCTCGAAGTTCAAAAAAGCGCTTAAGGACTTTTCCGTAACTAAGCCAGCGTACGGCAGTATGTTGAATGAACTCGCGGAATTGTCGGTGATTCAGCCCAATGGATCTGATGAAGTTAACAACTGATATGACTGGTTTTAGAACTTCAGACATATCCAAACAATTTCCGCACAAGGACTGTTGATGAATGATACAATGTAAGACTAATGGTTTTGAACCACCATCATTTTCTACAGCCTTTTACACAAGTGCAACCACTCCTTTATTTATATCATACATATTTTTGCCTCCATCAGTTGTTATAGATTTCAAATTTCTCCATCGAAGGTTCTTTTTATTAATGGCATTTTCAACTCCCTTAAAAATATCTGTCCCAGTTGTCGTGCCGTGAATACTATCAATATGAAGAAGTTCTTCATACACTTCATAGCTTTTATCTACTCCGTGAATAAAAATCAACACCTGATTAGTACCTGACACATCCGTTGACTCATCCAATGCTAGAGAAAACCACTCATGATGTCCATTTTTGTCAGACAGTTGAGATGATATATTTTCTGCGATGTCTTGTACCCTCCGCGCCACGGTGTTATCTGAAAAACTGACACTTTTAAATGAATTTACCTTTTCGGGGCATATTTCTTCGGCTACTGCAATCAAGTATTCTTTCATCATTTCTCCATCGGTGAATGGTTTGCCACGTTTTCCGATTTCAAGAGCCACACGAAAGCTGGCGCGAGTTGCAGACTCTTGTTCAGTATTCGCTTTGGTAAAAAAGATTGCTGCGATTTGAGTCCGCGTTTCAAAGCTTCAAATTTTTCCTTCCGCAAACTTCCTGGATACTTGGAGTAACTTTGAAGATGTTTCGATTCATAGTGTCGTTTAATGTTATAGTCTTTGAGAATAGCGTTGGTTTCATTACAAATTAGACATAGCGCCTTATTACTGGACTCAATCACAAAATACTGAAAGTTTAATTTTTCTTGGAACGTTCTGCATTCACTGTCGATTTTTCGCTTCTTTTCCATACTAACAAATCACACATAAAAACAATAAGTCAAATCCAAATACTTTTATTGACGGGTGTTACTTTATTTCCCAATAGACAGTCTCGCTTCCTTCGGCTTTCCTACGCAGACTAACTCGCAGTTGCGCCGCTAGATTTTTTATATGCAATTATTACTGCCATCTCGAGGTGATCGAAATACACTAGCTAGAACCAGAACTTTCTCGAAGCAACGCAGTAATTCCAAATATTTAATTACGCCTAATGCCACCTAGCGGGTAGCTGAAAAGGATAGTACATAGTACCACTACTCGCAAATAGATGTCGTTAAGTGTCACAATACACAATAATAATTAAAATGCAAAAAAAGCGTAAGTTTGCTTAGGTCACTCACTTTGCGACTATCCTAGTCTAGAAATATAGTTGAGGGCAGAAATTGACCCTTGGAACAAACTGAAAAAATCATTATGGCCCGAAGACTTCAAAGTTTGGAGACCCCTGCTCTAAACTATCAATATTACTTGTGAAGTTTGGGTTACACATCAGGCAAACGTAGCAACCTCAAAATATGCCCAAAAGCAAAGATCCTTAAATATCTCATTATACGAAGCTTCACAAGTTGTTAAACTTGGGAAGGTTTTTCGTTCGAATTATTGTTTCCAATTTCGGAAGAGCTGACTTTTCTATTCCACTATCGTGATTATGCCAAAACATATTGGTACATAGTATCTCATGCCCTAAAAAGATACCGTGAGAGACAAATCCTGTGAAACTTAAAGGTCGTTCAAAATCCGTATTGGTGAGCACGATAAATACACTTAGGGAAAATAAAACAGTAACATCAAGTGATCCGATGCTGAAATCAATCACAGGAAATATCATAGAGGCCGTATACCTTTATAAAGACGCATTCAGCCATATTAGTGTGGGTGCAACGTATGAACAGGAAAATGGTCTATTTTTCACTGAGCCAAAAAACTGTAAGTAGAAGAAATAACTTATCATCTTTATACAGGGTGTTTCAAATTTGATCCTCACCATTGGGATCTCGGAAACTATGAGAGATACGAAGATGGTTAAATTGAGGTAAATTTGCGCATTCACCTGACTAATAACATGCCGTTGGGAAAGTTCTAAAATTCGGAGTATATCCGAAGATATCCGGAAAAAACAGAAATGCAAAAAACAGAAAATGGTTTTAATTTTTTCTTGCTGCATTTTTCGAAAGATTCGAAAATGAATTGCACTTTCACATTGCCACACAATGGTGTTTTCAGATTTGCTATCCGACGTTTCATCTACCGGCCACCATCATCAACTTTATTTTTTCTTATGGGCGCTATTTTGAATAGAACTAGATTTAATATTTTCAATGATATATCATAAGTTTTCATTTTTTTTCGAGAAATTGGAGATATTGAAAAAAATGTATTCTTATCATAATAGGCTTTGACTTTGATGTTTCTAAATTTGACTTTCAATTTTTCACACCCAATAACATTGTGTTATTGTACATGTAATTGAATTTTTGGAAAAAAATGGCTTTCGCGAATGAAGAAAATAGAGATATAATACAAATTTATTACAAATACGATAGAAACAGTGTTAGGACATCGGAAATGTATTTAAACTTCTCTTCCGAAAGACGACAACTACATCGAACTATGTTCAAGCTATTGGATCAAAATCTCACCGAATTTGGTTCATTTAAAAAGCCGAGAAAAAAATACGGAGAGAGAATGGGTCAGGAAACTAAAGAAAATTTTACCATGGTGGCCGGAAGACGAAACGTCTGAAAGCAAATCTGAAAACACCGTTATGTAGCAGGGAAAAAGTGACAATGTGGAAGTGCAATTAATTTTCGAATAATTCGAAAAATGTAGCCAGGGAAAATAGAAACCATTTTTCGAAATTTCAGTATTTTTCCGGATATCTCCGTATATACTCGAAATTTCAGAACTTTCTCAACGGCATATTATTATTCAGGTATATGCGCAAATTTGCCCCGATTTAACCATCTCCGTATCTCTTATGGTTTCTGAGATCCCATAGGTGAAACACCCTGTACCTATTATAGTCTCGGAGTATCAGGAATGAGCCAGTTCAGTAGACGATTGTGCATATCAACAATTGAAACGTCGGTCGTGAAGTAGCTAGGTTTGAAATATTCATTTTTCATTGAATTGTTTTGCATTTTAATATTCATTATTTCATTTTCACTGCTTGCTTATTATCATTGTTCAACCCACTAAGTAATCCTTTTTTATTTCGAGTAACAACAATTTTGTTCACAAATTACATATTTTTGGATTTTCATATTTATTGTTCATTCTTGTCCATTTTTTCAACTGTTTTCTTCTCAAGGATCAGTTCTGAATACAACTGATATATAAAATCAGTCCTCCAGCCGCGCCTGTCTGTCGGTCTGAATGCGATGAAATCAAAACCAAAATGATTTTTGACATTGACGAAGTGATTTTTGGTATTGACGAAGTGATTCAGCGGTGCTAACCTACCAAGCATGGAACTCTTCATCAAGAACATTTCCTAATCCAATTGAGATATAACAATTTATTGAATATTGTTCTTTTCTCATGGGTCTACAGAAATATCAGCGATTGCATATTTCTATCTTTAAGGGATGGCTTATCAAACATATTTTACTGTTTGAAAAATTGAAAAATGTGAAATAAAACTTTTTATATTTTTACCTCTTTTATTTGTAACTGATAATACTGCAGTTTCGTCCTACAAGGATATTTCCAAATGATTATGATAAAATTGAAAAATTGGTCACATATAATGTGACGATTATTATTCAGGCGGACACGATGAATATGTTACTTAGTATTTAATGCATATCATGATTGCCCTTTGCATCGTGAAATTCAAATTAATATCTTGAGAGTTATCGAAAAATTGAAACATTTATGTATCTACTGAATCACTTTGAAGATTTAGGACATTTTTGGTTTTTTATTGTTTATGGTTAGATAGGTACAAATTCTAACAATAAGAGTGTAGTTGTGATCAAACTTTTAACAAAAGTTGTTATTATTGGTTACAAGATGATGCGGCATTATGGCAGAAAGAAATAAAAGTATAGATACTCTGCTGACATTATTTAAAATGATTTGAACACTTCCTTTCCTTTTTCATCCATGGCATGTTAATCTGGAATTTTTAATTGGCAGCTTGCAGATAGTTGTAAGCGCTAGAATGTAACAACTGCATAACTATTACAGCAGTACCAATAAATTTCAATTATATTGCTGCTACAATCAGACGATCTACAAACTCAGTAAAGTTGTTGATGCGGTAGATTCTGTGTTTTTTATCATTTTCTTAAATCACCTCAGTATTTTCCTTTATATTTATAGCAATCATGACTATTTGTCATTTGAATGTGAATTGATTTTCATTAGTATTCGCGGAATTAAAATAACTCGTGAGCAATTTAGTGTCAGAGCCGACTATTATGAGAATAAAATGCCATTTCAATATCTCGTCTAACCAAATTGGGACACTTGGGTCTTAATATACGTCGAAGTGTTCGAACGACTATTTATTAGTTCAGTTAACCGGTTCTGAAATGGACAGCATGCCGTAAAATAATGCATTAAAAAACCTTATTTATGCTGAAATAAAAGTGAATTGTAGATCGGCATTCGACAATCTGTCCGAGGACTGAAAATGATGAGCCTAAGAAAAAAATTATACAAGAGTGTTAACTCAAACACTAAAAGTTGATTTCAATCGAGATTTATGTTCGACCTTTAACACATAGGCATACTTTTGGCATGATAAGAAAAGACAATTTTCACAAATTTTTGGATACGGAATTTTGTCATTCCAGTTTTTCATAAGTGAACATTCAAACAGAAAGTTGAACACAATATATGATAAGGAACGTATTCAAGAAATACACTTCATTGTATGATTTTCACTAAATAGTTTTCCAAAAACTCAATACGTGTTTCGCCATACAACGGCTTCTTCGGGCGTAAAGACACGCCCGAAGAAGTCATTATATGGCGAAACACGTGTTGTGAAACTATTTAGAAGAAATCTTACAATAAAGTGTGTTTTTTGAATACGTTAGTCATGGATTTTCATCAAGTATCGGCCAATTTCATCATACACATGATAAGGAATTTTAGCACACTTAGCACACCTAAAATATGTAAGACCAGAAAAATCAGCAGTCGCCCATCATATTTTGCAGCAAAACCATTCCATAGACTTTAGTTTATTATTGAGATTAGTTAAACAAGTTAACAACAACAGGCATGCAGATGCCTATGAGAGTGTAGAAATAAGTAAACATAACAATATTATGAGTAACGATGGTGGACCAATACCTAATAGTATACTATATAGCTTGTTGAATGAATATTCCAATTATTAGATTCACCTGACTATTACATAAAGACACATTGTAAAATTAATTCGAGACTGGTAGATAAGGCGATATTGTGAAATTAATTTGAGACGCAGGTACCTGGAAGATGTATCTATGATATCGAAATGTTGAAATAACGTTTCGGTGTTGAGAAAAAATTTCCAGTGAAACTGAATTTAATATTCATATATGTAATATTATAAGCTCCTCTCAACAGAAAAACCCTATTGGATTTAGTTAGAGAATTAGAAATATTGCCCTCAACACAAAAAATGAAGTCGAAGATCTGAGGATTTTTTATGACTATTGTCTGTCAGTTTTGAAGCACTTTGATGAAATTTATAAGACGGCTAATAGAAATCTTTCGTGAATATATCCACAATGAAATCTCTTTACTTCATATAAGGACCATTTTGGAATTCTGTTTGCTCATTCGGAAATATCAACCACAAATGCATTGAAAAGAATCGAGAAATTTCAAAATGAGTTACTCAGATATTTATTCTGCGAAGAAATACACTGATAGTCGGACTGCACGACAATGAGATCAAAATATTTATGACAAAATTTAAAAATATTATCTCTTCATATCAGATGCTACCAGTAATTTTCAGAGTACCATATTCAAAATCAATTGATACTGGACTTCAGAACGAGCAAAAAATATCTGATATGAGTCCTCTCTCGACCATGCTTTGAACGGCGAACAAAATCAATACTTTTGAAAATTTGTATTTTGGTAACTCCTTCTCAATCTTCAGTTATGACGTTATTATTGATCAGGTTTTAGAAAAATATTACTGGCACATCATTGGGATACCTACATGATGAAAAATTATTGATACTGAAATGAATGATTTGTAGGGGTTTCTTAGGATTTTATACGTGATCAATAAATCAAATATAATACTCTTTTCAACACGCTTTTATTAGCTTCACCTGTATGTATGTATGTTTGTTTGTTTGTAACCCTCAAGCTCGGGATCTGTATTTGACAGAATTATCGACATTATTGCTTGATCTATTCGCGGGCAGATGGCGCTGTACGTAATATCCTTGATCTGTATAAAAAAATCTGTTTAAAATCTGTTTGAGAGTTGAGAAACTTGTGCGAGCTAAGGACTAACGAGGTCTTACCTTTTAACGTGTGATTCCTAACACGGTTGCAGACTCATCCCAGCTTCAACCAAATAAATGTCTCTCGAGAAAAATATCTGTTCAAGGCGGCAATCGAACCCACTGCCTTTCGATCGTGAGTCGGGCGCACTACCACCGCAGCCAATTCCACAACATATCGACATTATTGCTTGATCTATTCGCGGGCAGATGATACTGTACGTAACCTCCATAATATAATTCGAACTCACTTTACATGTATTTCATCATTTGAAAAAGGTATTTTTTTTATTAACACTCGCGCCTGCTTCCTTATTTGTAACCCTCTTTTGCGCGCCTGCTGCCTCGGGTTTGGTAGCTGATTTTCAGGCTCCCTTTCCAGAATCGGAAAATATCAATGGTCATTTTTCTAAACAACATACGGCTGATTGATCCCAAAGTTTGATAAATGAAATATAGTTTAAAAAGCATATGAAAGTAGAAAATTAAAAATTAATATTGTTTAAAAAACTAAAAAACATCACATTTAACCTTAGTAGGAGATTTGAGCCGGTTCTAAGCCTCCCCCCACCACTATGACGTATTAATTGCTTTTTTATTGGTTGTTGTTTGGTGAAGTCAAGGTGATGTGACCTTGAAGGGTGTGGTGTATGGATCGTTCAGAAATTTTTTCCCGGTTCTAATACTCCCCCCACCAATATGACGTGTTATTTGCTTTTTTTTTTGTTGTGCAGTGAAGTCAAGGCGTTGTGACCTTGAAGTGTCTGGTGCATGGATCGTTCAGATTTTTTTTTTTCATATGAGATTTTGTGTGTGTATGTGTGTGTGTGTTAGAGAATGCACGGTACAGGGTTTCATCATGTGCTTGTTTGTCTATGTACAAACATACGTCTGCATACTTCGAAGATCCTCCAAGTAATGAATGCTCCATCGGTGTGAGGGCACCAAGTTAGTAGTGGAGTGACGTCACAGCAATAACCGTTCAACGGCTAGAGAGCGACATGTTCACTCCACGACGTGTGGCAGAGTAATGCGTATTCATCGGTCTGCTCTCACCTCCCTCGATGTAGTGAAGGATGTGACGTAACGCCCCAGACTCGCCATCAATGGTGACACGCAGGCGGGCGAGGACTGTGCTAACGTCTGTCTTCTCCGAGAGCGCAACGACAATTGCTTGTTCGGCTATCGCTCTCGAAGCAGTGAATGATGTGACGTAACGCATCACCCTACCCTCGCTATTGATGGTGACACGCAGGCGGGCGAGGACTGTGCAAACGTCTGCCCTCTCCGAGAGCGCAACGATCACTGCTTGCTCGTGCCGGCAACTGTTATCGCATCAAATTGGGAGATGGGCTTGGCTGTGACGTCAGGCATCTCTAGTGGATAGCAACTAGCAATGTGAACCTTTCACGGTTTCATGGTGGGGGTGACTCGCACTGTTTAATATAAAAGAAATGCCTGGCACACTATGAAATCAGTAGACGAATATATCTGCAGCAGTTAGCAATTGGTAGAGTGTTATTCAGTTCGTAATAGAAGGAAGACGGTGAGTGTATTTGTCTGTTGGAAATTGTTTATATTTTCATATATATTATCATCATGTCCGTTTCAAAAGTAGACTTGAATAAAATTAATAATTTGATTGTACAGGAGGTTGAAATACTAGAGCAAAAGCCTTATCATCATTGCCAATTGATGAAGTGTACATAATTAAAAATATGTCAACTTATTCTACACGATTTGGTAAATCAATTTTATTAACTTTGCAAGATGTGAGCAATGATAAATTATTTAAAACATGGCTACCAAAACGTATTTCGTTGCAATTCAGTGATGACGATATATCTTGTATCAACTCATCAGGTGGTAAATATACGATGGTGTATTTAGGACAGAGCCAACAAAGTTTTGCTGGCATGAAAACGCGATCTCTAGTTAAATTCAATATGATTGAATAATAATTGTAATAATTTATAGCGAATTTCTTTAGGTCATAGCTTACAAAGTTTTTTGGTGTGAAAACGCTAACTCTAGTCAAATTCAATATGATTGAATAATAATAGTAATTATAATGAATTTCTTATTGTTTTATTAATATTCATATATTAGATGATAATTATATGGAAATATAAACATTACTAACTTAGTTGAATACACCCACTTTGTAACTACAAGTAAAATGGGAATGTGAGTATTATATCACTGAAAAATTGGAGGTTGCTTATTGTTTTTTTTTATTCGATTTCAGTTCCACCATTTAAAGATGTGGATGCAGTACGCAAGTCAAGATTGGGTCGATGTTGTAGATCTCAAATCATCGGTTCAACATTTGTCGTCTAAATTGAAGGTGTTGGGTGATGGAGCCGAACATGCAAGCAATTATGATATGAGTGTATGCTATGATGAAAAACAAATCGAATTATGCCTTCGTGATGCTGAGAAGTATTGGAGTGGTGCAGAAGTTTGTAACAAATTTTTGGATAATGAATTGGAATTGTGGCAACTTTGTGAGGTTATGATTGAACTGAACCTAAGAAGATTCCTGTATAGCCTCCAACCATACTTGCCAGAATGGATTATTCATCACTTTGAATTGAATGATGAAAATCGAGAGGAAATTGAAGATGGTCGCGAAAATGATGATTATGAGGAAGAAGTTATTTTAGATAGTCTGTATGTTCCTGTAAATCATAAATAATGTCAAATAAAAAACTTTGAATTATTTTCATGTTTTATTTATTTAAATCTCATGAAATACAATAGAAAATGATTACAAAACAATAAATATGATATAAAATACAATACATGATATAAGTCAGTTACAAATAAAAAAAAGATCATAAAACAGTATATGATAGAGTGAAAAAAAGTGTCAATATCTGCTATGAACTGAACCATCCAATGCATTGTATGTTAAAACTGTATCATGCAAAATTAATGCATATACTTTAGTGTTGTCTGGAAACTTGGTCTTCCTCGTCTCAAACTCAATCTTTATATCAATAGTTGATGATTTTGTTGCATTCGGTTGATGGGAACAATCGATGACGAATAGTGGATTCTCTCTAAATTGCCCAATGTCCATCAGAGGTTCACTCATATCTTTATCATAATAACTTCGCTGGAAACTCTCAAAAGCATAATAAGCAGGAGCATCAAGTTTTTTATCGAAATTCAAATTCCAACGCTCATATGGATAAACTTCAGAATTCAAGTATACTCGAATACTATTGATATCAGCAGTTGTGAATTTTGTAATATCCTGTGTTCTATCTTCAGATGTGGTAGTACTTTGGAATGCGATGATGACAAAACGAGGAGTTTCCAATGCATTAGTTGTTTTGATGGCCCATATGTCTGAAGAAGTCCCACGTAATGATGGTAGTTCATAGAGGTCCCACATACGATACGCCAACTTGATTTTGGCATTCAGACCGCTTTTGTTTATTCTACTCAAAAGTTTTAGCTTGTGTTTATCATCTGGTACAATATGTCTTATTTTCCATTCGATTTTATTTATTTCCAAATCAGCATCAACCTCACCTATATACGAGTTTTTGAATGATCGAGCGATAATCAAAATCAATTCCTGTTTGGCATTCAAGATACTTTTGTTGTAATCTTCAGCAAAACCCATCAAATATTTCAGTGGTAGTTTTCCACTAAAAACATGACTGTTTGTATCCAAGATATCTTGCTTCAATTGTGAAAGTCCCCAACCAGATGTCAATAATGTGTTAGCATGAGATTGTCCAAATGATATCATGGTTTTCATTGTAGATGTTATCCCAGGTTTTCTAACAACAGCCACTTGTTCACCACCCATTTCATAACGAATTTCGTCAAAGAGAAATGCAATTGCATTATTCGAGAGATAGCATGTTTTCGCTACATCTTTGGGGTGAATTTACCTTCTATGTAAATGAAGCTGTCGGCAATATCTAGTATAACATCTTGATTATTGATTGCAATTCTGATTTCATCCGAATTCCTGAATAGCGGTGATCCATAGGGCTTATATGTGTGCTCATGTAAACTTATGAGAGAATGATCGAGCACTGGTTCATTGAATATATTCAACTTTTCACTGTTTGTTTCGAGCACCATTGTTATTTTCTCACTTTCAATCCAATCGATTTCAAAAATTTAAGATCACTCACAGACAGAGCGTTATATGCTAACTGTTTAGCATACACTTGTGGAATGAGCTTCTTTTTATGCACACTTTTCTTTTTATGCACACCTTTCTTTTTGATAGTGCAACTCGTTTGGGATTGTTCAATGCGATTTTGTCTATTGTAAATGAAACCCATAACAACAGTTATTCGATTTTCTTCAATTCCAAAATAATGAAAATCTCTTCTTCACTTCCAAAATCGATAAGGTTATTTTTTTCATCCAAAATACGCACTGTAATGTTGTGAATCAATTGACGACCTTCTGGACTGACAGGCATATATATAATACTGTGTGGTTCTTTAGTAAGATTGTAGCCAGGTTCAACATCAATATCGAATGAGAAAAGAATGTGAGATTCTTCACCATTTATATATGAACCTGATATTATATTGCAATCTAAGCGGATAAGTCTCACAGTTGTAATGTTTATTGGTAATGATGATTCATGTATCTGATTTGGTGGAAATATTCCATGAGCGAACCCCATCATTTCTGCTATAGAATTTGGATGTGTCAGATCAATTTCATATTTGGATCGCATTTCACATTTGAATGTATTATTATTGGCGTGTAGATAGAAAATATCATCTGCAACGACATCATTTGGTTTTTTATCATGAAACAATCTGAACATGATATGTTTCTGTATGACGGCATTGATCTCTTCTATTTCGTAAGCACCACATGGAATTTCAATTGTCAACTTTTGGGGTATCGATGAGTTGTCATTACTGATTCTAAAACTAACTAAGTTATTAGCTTCAGTTATATTATTGATTGTATTGCATCCATAGAATCCCAAAAGTCCTAATCCATAACGACTGTTCCTATCCAATTCAATTGGTGGAAAAAAATCCGCACTCAAGACACTTGTCCCGACAGCTTGTAGCTCGAACTTTCGTGACATGACTGATGAATATTTTGAAACACATTTCAATTTATTATTGTACACAGCAACAGCACGTTTGAGACAATTTACACTTTTTGGAAGGTGTTGTATTGTAATAAGTATCATTTTTATTGATACCAATATTCACATCCTCTATATTACAAATACAACACATAGATTTTCGAGGTATAGGACCATCATTAACATCCGAATCTGAATTTTGATCGTGGTGGTGCTCATAACAATATCTATGTTTCATTATATCGATGTCATCTTGCAGATGCTTAGGCAACTTTTCCCAAACATATGCAATCTCATGTGCAACACATGCAAGTATCACTTCCTTAGGCATATTTGCAAGCATCACTTTATCCATTTTTTTCAAGGTACCATATTTTGAAAACATTCTAAGTGAAAACCCCATTCCCTTGATAGCCTCCCGATCCAGTTTTGGTGTTGAATCCATTTTTATTTGGAAAATTATTTAGAGAGAAACTGCAAGCACAAGTGACCACAGAGAACTGTATTAAATTTCTGTTGTCGATCATAGTTATATTTGATTTTTACATTCGAACATTTTCGAAAGAATCGAGTCAATTCCAATGGTGGGGGTAGATCTCCAAAACTATCGAAATATGTGACTTCTTTCCCACATTTTTTATATGCCACCCAATGTGTTCCTGGTCCACTTATTCCATCTAAATTAACAATAGCTGTCTCGTTTTGTTTTGGACCTGAAGATGGTAATCTATCACGCATAAAAACACCACGAAAATGTGGAATTTTCATTTTTTGTGCATAATAACTGAGATCGAGATCAGTACGAGGCCTCTGAGGTAGGGGTTCAATCAGTTTTTTGTTTTGTTTGTGGCTTTGTATGGTTTTAAATATAGTCCTAAACCTTTACGGTATGGTTTGAGATATATTCCACTTCCGCGTTTGCCTAATGCTACAGCCTCCATGGTTTTATTGTGACGATTGGCTTCCATTAAAGCCGCTCTGCTGGCTTTTGCCGAATTCACGGCCTTGGTAATACCAGCAGCGGCTCCCGCCAAACTTCCTAGTGCGGATAGTCCAGCAAAAATTGGTATCAATGGTAAAAGTCCACCGATCTTGGGAACAGGAATTATGCGTGGTGTGCGGATTTTCTTCTTTCCACCGGCAGCTTTAAGGTATTTACGTGCCGCCTGCAATGCCACAGTGATAGCTTTTTTGCTATTATTCGTCACAAATTGATTCCCACCAGCTTTCTTCAATACATTTCGCACTTTATGGACTATCCCAGCACCAAATGCAACTTTTTTAATATTATTTTTCTTCGATTGTTTCCTCTTACATTTTTTCTTATTGGTACTACAACCCATGCCCATATGTCTTTACGCTTTCATAATGTTGGTGACAAGTAATGCAGCTGCTCTTTCCCCAATACTCGCGTCCTTTGATTTAACCCTATCCCAAGCGCTGTATTCAAGTTCTTTGTCGGCTAAATGTCTTGCTGCAAAATCAGATGGATGCTTAGAATATTGAATATCGTGTTTTTTGCATTCAATATCTAATTTATTGATTCCAGGATCGTTACGAGCTAAACGTTGTTTCAATTTTGTACCCGGTCCACAGTATTGATATCCTCCAGGTAGATGTAATTCGAAAGGAAGTTTGTTTATTAAATCATTAACAAAACCACAACCTCTTTTAATTTTACGATCACTTTCAATACGTCCGTATCGTTTGATGGTACACATTGAAATGAATAAGCTAATAACATTTATATAGTCTCCAACCACGGCACGATGCGCATTGTAAAACAGAAAGAAAAGTTTGCTGTAGATAATCTAGATGAGAAATTTGGGTGTGGATTGAATGGACAAAGAGTATTCAGACATGGTCCACTACTTCCATCATCAGTTCGAGGACTCATTATAGGACCTTCAAATTGTGGAAAGACGAATGCAATGATATCACTATTAACACATCCACAAGGATTGAGATTTAGAAATGTGTATCTCTATTCGAAGTCACTCAATCAACCTAAATATCAGTACTTGCGAAGTGTTTTGGAACCTATAAAAGGATTAGGTTTTTATACATTCAGCAATAATGCAGAAATAGTGGAACCCTCCGACGCTAAGCCTAATTCTGTTTTCATTTTCGATGATGTGATATGTGAAAAGCAAGATATTATTAGATCATATTTCTGTATGGGACGTCATAAGGATGTTGATTGCTTTTATCTAGCACAGACATATTCACGGGTACCCAAACAGTTAGTGCGTGACAATACCAATTTCATTATAATGTTCAAACAAGATGAGACGAATTTACATCACATTTATTCAGATCATGTTTCACCCGATGTAACATTCAAACAATTCCAATTGATGTGTGTTAAATGCTGGGAGGATCAATATGGATTTCTAGTAATTGATAAGGATAGAAAAATAGATGAAGGTAGATATCGCAAAGGATTCGATAGTTTTATATACCCATGATCTTGTTTTTGAAACTTATTCGATCACTGAATATTGTAGAGGTCACTTCATCAACGAATTGAGCTATAATTTAAAAAGGGCATTATGGATACAAAAAACGATTCTGAACATAAAAACAATGAAATGAATTTGAAACGTCAACTAGTAGAGACAACAGAAGCTGTCAGACAGAAATTCAACTCTATCAAGAATGATAATATTGAAAATCGTTCGACACTTGAAAGATTGTATGAGCCCATAATGAAACCATTGAATGTTTTATCATCAAACGCTACTTCTAAATCAGCAGTGTTATCACCAAATCGTGGATCTGTTCAATCTACTTCAAATTATCCCATGAGTACTCCAATAGGAAGAAAACAATCTTTTGATGGTGTATCATCTGTGAATAGTGACACGAGCACACTTCAAGACGATATGAGAACAACTCTATTCGAAACACCATCATCGTCCCACATCGATTCCTCGGATCCTGACATCTCACCTGTTATGAATGAAAGTGGTGAAGATGTTTTGATGAAACATTTGAATAATGTAAAATCTAGAAATCCAGCATATGATGGAACATTTGGCGTACGTATGGATCCAATTACACAAAAGCTGAAAATGGGAAGTCTAGTGGTACATTTCAAAGATGGAAACATTTCATTTTGGGATGCTAATAAAGTGAAAAAATATGAATGCGCAGGTAGTCCAGAATTATATGATATGATCTTTTTGAAGAATCCACAAGATGTTGATAATGAAGAAACTCGTCAAGTATATTCCAAAATATTGAAAATAACGAATGCTCCATATAAACAATATCATCTGAAGAATGGTTTTAAAAATACAAATTCTAAAAAATTTCGTGAAGTCATCAAACCACTATTAGACTCACGACAATATCCAATTAGGAGTAGAAGTAAAATTGGTGGAGCACTCAAACGAGTGAAAATGGAGAAAACATATAATTCTAAACCTGCGAATTATGTGTACTGGAATTCACCGAAAGAGTTAGTTGCTCGCCTACGACTATTGGTAGCATCAAAGTCAGCTGGACATACCGGACATGATAATGAAATAATTTCAATAATTGAAGAATTACGTGAAGAAGGTATAATATATTAATATATATCCATAAGTAATGATCACTGTCACATCATCATTCAATGCAGTAACATTATCACTTTTTTTCTCTTTAATCATATTGAAATAGAATGACTAATGAAGTAAGTGATATCAAACGACAAGTTGTTAATGAATTACATAGACCTGCAAGACGTAATTTTCGTAGAAGAATAACTACCATCAAAGGTTTTGCAGATCTATGGCAAATAGATCTAGCTGAACTACAACCTTATGCAAAAAGTAATGAAGGATACCGATATATACTTGTAGTAATTGATTGTTACTCAAAATATCTATGGACTGTGCCAGTTAAAGATAAAACAGGTAGTACAATAACTAATGCAATGAAATATGTACTGAAGAAAGCCAAATTTTCCCCTAAACATATACAAAGCGATCAAGGGAAAGAATTTTTTAATAGAAGCTTCTCATCTCTCATGCGAGAATATAATATCAATCATTATTCAACATTCAGCACAAAGAAGGCAGCTATAGCAGAAAGAGTGATTCGTACAATAAAGGCATGGCTCTACAAGGAATTTTCGATGAGAGGTCACCACAAATGGCTTGATATTCTTCCAATTATAACTAGTAGATATAATAATAAAGTTCATCGTACAATAGGTATGGCACCCATCAATGTTGATTCAACAACAAAATTGAAATTCAAGGGTATCAATGGAATTGGAGGAAGACAAAGTAAACCCAAATTCCAATTGAATGATATTGTACGTATAAGTAAATACAAAAATATTTTTGAAAAGTCTTACACTGCGAATTTTACCACGGAGCTATTCAAGATTGTTAAAATTAATAAAACCATCCCAACGACTTATAATCTTGAAGATATGAATGAACAGCCGATTAGAGGATGTTTTTACGAAGAAGAGTTATTACGAACCGAGAATCCTGACGTATATCTGATTGAGAAGGTGTTGAAGAGAAGAAAAAATAAAGTATATGTAAAGTGGTTAGGTCTTCCTAGCGAACAAAATTCTTGGATTGATGAATCAAATATGGTTTAAATGTATCTAATAGTGACTTTTATGAATAAAGTAATATTAAAGTTCATTATTGTTTTCATTTCAATGATAAGTATGTGAATTGAAAAATATTGCAGCGGTAAACATTGCCCCAGCCATTCGCAATGTTCTGTGTATACCAAACCAAATTAATTGTATACTCCATTCCCGCTTATATTTTTCAACTCACGATATTGAAAACACATTATCATTCCCAAAACTAATCGCCGTCACTTTGAAATGCAGTATCCAACTCTTTTTGCCAATTATCTCTCACTGATAATGCCGTCTCATAAAGCTTAGTCGACTGCTCAAGCTCAGCCTGAGCTTGCATTCTCGAACGTTGATGGAATTGCTTATCTTTACCTATTTTTGAACGGAGTTCATCAGCATCTTTAGACATTCTAGCCAATTCAACCTTCGCTAATGCAATCTTGGCATCTAATGCTTCAAGAGTTTCATTATTAGCATTAATAGCTCGCTCACTCTTTTCGAGTTCAGCAATAGTCATCTGTGCCTTTACAAGACGGTATTTTGCTTTCCTTTTCATTTCCCCAAACCGATGGAGGGGACTGAAAGAAGATAGCGGTTCAGCTTTCAAATCACTCTTCATTTCTTTAGGAGTACCTTTTGGCTTCCTCTTCGATCTGTCACTTTTCGTTGCGGGTTTTTTCTGTCGCACAACACTTTTGGATTCTTTCTTTTCTTTAAAGTCAGTGACAATCGATGAAGATGCCTTAGTAACCTTCCTCTTGATTGTTCTAGATTTCCTATCAACACCAAGAGGAAGGGTAGATGAAGAGTGTTTGAGTGATGATAATTGCGAAACGATCGGATTTTCAATAATAATTTGCTCATTTGGTTCTGGCACATCTGCAAAGTTAACGAAGTCGTTAATATCAAAATCATTTATCGAATCTTGACTGGATAAATGTAATACTGGAATATTTTCAAAATCAGTCTGATCGATATCAACAAGTGGTGAACCATCTTCAGCAATCAATAGCGGCATAGAGCTCATGATTATTAAGGTCTGAGGAATGATATGTGATAGCAATAGAATGTGGATAGGAAAGGTGATGATGTTACTGAGACCTCACCATTTATAGAAGAAAATCAACTAGCGCATGCGCTCTTTCATCAACTGGCACATGCGCTCTCTCACTAAACTATTCACGCATGTAACAATCTTTGTCATTTAAGAGGAAAACTTTGTGTTGCATGCATGTATTTTTAAATGTTAGAAAATAATACAAATAAATTCAAAATATATATATATATATATATATATTTATTAATAATAGAGGACAATAACGATAATAAAAAATATAAAATGAAAAATGTTAATATGTCTCTGTGGATGTGGAACGTTCTTTGACTCTATTCCTCAATAGTTGTTGCTCGTGCGTCAAACACCAACATTGAAAAAAATGGATTCTCCTATTGGGGTAGAGTTGACCAACCTTCTCACACAGATCCCAAGTACTTCTACATGCATTGCATACATGATTCCAACAATTCATGGAATATGTATCACAACGCAAACAACGTTGCAGTGGAGTTGGAACGGCAGCACAGGTACCGCAAATATTTCTACAGATACCTATATTGTTAAATATTATAGGTTCGGAACACTTCAGACACTGTAACTGTTGTTGACGATAATCCGATTTTGTTCGCTTCGGTGGATGAGAAGGAGGCGATAGTTGAATCCGCAACACGCAATCACTACACATACCAGTACATGGATTGATTGAATCCTTAGGTCTACTTATTTGACAAAAGTAGCACACAATAGCCCCTGCAATCATCATTGGGTAGACACACACTTTTGGTTTTTCATTCCACTCTTTTGGAAACGGCATTTTACTAATTCGATTAGAAATATTAAGAGATGACTTACAGAAACTCTGAATGCTCTCTCCTACACCTACGATCTCTATTTATACAAATCAACATCATGTGAAAGTATAGTGGGATAACTTCTCCTACTATTCCACTCTAAACGAGTCAAGTGGGAGTCGCATCACCTCCTATATAAGTCGACTTGCAAACCTAGAGTTCATTCATTCACTCTCTACAACTGTGATCAAACAACAACAAGATGAATTCTGCAAAAATTAATGCTGCATTAAATAGAATATCTGCTGTTGATGAAAACAATTGGATAGACGAATCAGATGATGAGGATGTCAATGTTCCGCTAGAGGAAGTGATAGTTGAAGCAGAAGATGTTGGAGTCGATGAAGATGAGATAGACGAAGTTGAAAACGAGGCCAACCAAAGCGACGAAGATGATGACGTGATGGAGTTTGAGAGGGTCATGGATGAAGAAGGAGATGATGAAGGGATAGAAGCTGACACAACTGAAGGCGATGGTGCTTTGAGGATCGGTATGCGAACGCTCAATGTCAGTGAGACACTGGAAGATCCCTTGGATTTGTATTGTGCAATGGATGCATACGTATTGATCAGCACAATAGATGGAGAGAACAAAAAACTATGTTGGTGCTGCTTTCGGTTTTATTCGCATAGAAACAATAATGGAGGGTGGTATGCCCATGTCAACACCCACAACACTGTCTCAATTATGGAAATGGGGCAGAATTGGTGTGAAGCTTGCGAGAGGCCACTAACAAACTTCACCCGAGTATCTACATGTATTATATGTAATAATGTCCAACCTGTGGCACAATAACCGTGGACCTACTGGTCAAAAAAAAACAACAGCCCTTTTCAGGGCTACATTATTCACACAAACAGTAGTTAGTTGTATTAGTATTCATAGATTATATGACAAATGAATACTTTGACTAATAAAAGTCTAAGTAATTTGTTAGTCTTTGAATATCTATACATTATATGACAAATAAATTACTACTTTGACTGAAAAGTCGATATTTGGAATTTGATAGTCATTGAATATCTATGCATATGATGAGTACTACTTTAAATGAAAGTTGAAGTTGGCATTTTGTCAATCATTGTATGCATATAATGATGAATACTTTTACATACATACATTTTGTTTGAGACTATAATGTTAACAATGGTATGAACCTGTTTCTGTTTGAAAGTATAATGATAGCTCTGAAAAGAGCTATTTTTTTTATTGTTTCAGTCTTCAATTGTAGCCCTGAAAAGGGCTGTTTTTTTTATTAATCCATGCAATGGTATGGACTAACGCTCCTCATCATCATCAGAAACAATGATGATTGTATCATCATCTGTATCTGATGATATACTGATGATGTCATCCTCATAATCATCTGAATCAGACGATATACTAATGGCATCATCATTAGCATAATTATCTAGCTCGTTATCCTCTAGATCGTCTAACTCATTGACATCCATCTCTAACTCTGCCTCTACTTCCTCTTGCATACCTTCTTCCATACGTGCCGGGAAATCATCAGGTAGATCATAGATACGTTGCAGCATTTGTGCAAAATTTGTACTGAAATGATCGAACGTTGAATCTATTCCATGTACTGGATGGGGCCTGTACTCGTCATAGAACACTCTGGTACACTCATCGGTTCGGTGGTGGAATCAGCACTCGACATTGTGGAAGAATGATATAGAACTGGGATTGATGCTTTATTTATATTGGAAAAAAAAGGAGGGGGTGAAGTGTAAATGTAGAACAATTCAGTGTTTGAAATTCGAAAGCAATAAGAATGACAATTTTCTTGAAATTCTAAGTGATTATTATTATGAGAAACTCTGAGTGATTATTATAAAAAAAACTAATAAGGGAGAGGAAAAAGACACTGCCCCAACCTCGCAGTGCCTCGTGTACACCAACCAAAAAGTGTGTACTCCGTGGAAGGAAAGGAAAGGAATAGAAAGGATGGGAGAAATGAGGAAACGATTACATATCATCGTCTGAATTCAGGACTTCATCAATCAGGATAGGGGATGGTGGAGGACTATCATCGGACTCATTGTCAGCGTCACCGTCATCATCGTCATCGCTGTCGTCGTCGTCTGTGTTTCCGGACTGTGTATCCCATTCGTAATCATTCCGCCAATCATAGGGATCTGGATAATCCCCATCAGACAGGTCCGCTTGATCGGTTCCAGTAACGTGAAGCACTTGTATCCGATCATCATAAATTATGTCATCATAATTCATCGAGTGAGGTGCCGTCGTGGAGGTAACGAAACCTTCATGGATAGAAGCCCAGTAAGGATGTTGATGCGCTGGGTCACTGTACGGCTCAGTAGTTGAATCAGGTTCCATGTTGAAGGTGGCTGATCAACTGAATATTCCAACAGATAATTCCTACTTTTATACTTTTGAAAGGGAGTGGGGGAGGAGTGGGGAGGAGAGGGGATTAAGTGGGAATGAATTTCAAAAATGACATGAACTATATTCCATGAAAGAGAAAATTGAAAATACTATATGAATTATATGAAATATACTTATTGATTTCATTATGAAACATATTTTCTTCCCAAGAGATTATTTACAATAGATTAGAGAACACAAAAATTGATGTGAGGTATTTGCATAGAAGAACTTGTAATTGAAATAAAAAAAAGGAAATAATAATGAGACGAAGTGAAGAAAAATGCTCCAACCATCGCATTGTTCAATGTGTACCAAACCAAAACAATGTACACCCTTAATTTCACTTCTTTTTTTTTATTTTATTTTTATTTCCTAAAATTACAAACATAAACTTAAAACTATCTTAATTAAATATTCCTAACTAACCTAAAACTAATCTTACTACACTTACACTTAATCTATGGGAAAGTTTTTATAAAAGTCACTAACTTTTTATGAGTCTCTATCGAAGAGGTATCTGCTTCACACTTTTTCTCCAGAGATGCATACTTCCGATCTAGTTCGGCTATTACTTTTTCTGCTTCCCTCCGTCGGTTAACAATTTCAGCCATTTCGCGCTTCCTTTTAACCAACGCGGCCTCACTAGCTCGAGAAGCATGTTCTGCTTCCTTACATCTCTGTAGAAAACTGTCCAACATTTCACTAACCTCTCCGATAGGCTGTCGCACTTGTGGCACTAACACTTCAGGATTCGTCACCGGTGTTGCCAGCATCGGCGAAAGCGGCACCACCGACGGAGTGAATACGATGGGAGCCTCCTCCGATGGGGACAATACAACTGGTGGCTCCTCCGGAGAAGGCGCCCTAGGTTGTTCCACTACTGCTGCGGGTGGTGTGGAGGGCCTTAAGCTGTTTGGAGCGGTCGACCAACTACCTGCATAAGATTAGTCCTATTGCAAGTAACTCGGTACTTAGAAATAGGACCAACCTTCGCTGCAGGTCGTTGGCAAACCTTCTTTACAGGCCTGACTTCCTCCTCCTCCTCGAATAAGTCAGGGCTGGTGGATCTGCACCTAACTCGGGGTGGGGGGTGGGGGGTGGGGGGTGGGGGGTGGGGGTTGGGGGTGGGGGGTGGGGGGGTGGGGGTGGGGGGGTGGGGGGGTGGGGGGTGGGGGGTGGGGGGTGGGGGGTGGGGGGGGTGGGGGGTGGGGGGGGGTGGGGGGTGGGGGGCGGCGGGGCCGCGCGTAGGGAAATGTTTACGCATCTCGATACACTGATCAGATGTTAAATTTGCACCTAAATTCTCCAAAGAACTAGGCATGAATCTGAAACTATCAATGAATCTCATTTTCAAATAATTCTTCTTCACCCTACCATCTTTATCCGTATAGGAGTGTGTAAAGAGATGTTTTGTGAAAGATATATATTTTTTATTAGTTTGTGGGATGACATCCACTTTATCTTTGTTTTTATACAATTCCTTTATGAATAAATGACAATCATATCCACTGAGATTGTGAAAAATTATAGGAATGAAATTTGGCAATTTAAAATTCAAATTACAAGATGAATGAGCAGCAGGGGACCTTTTTTTTCCTGTGAGGTGACAATGATCCCTCACTTTGACTTCGCCATCATTAAATTGTTTGGAACAAATGCCACAATTTGTGGCAGAAGCAAACTGTTCCTCTTCCTCAGGAGTTTGTACATCCATAGGAATAGGAAACCTGAGATGATTTTCATAAATATTTTTCAAATCATCTTCGATTTTGCTAACGAATTTTTGGGCTGCATCCACACCCCTATACGAAACAAATTTTGATAAATCATCATTGTATGAACATTTAATCAAATAAGCAAATGAATAAGGCTCATGTTTGAATGTCTTGATCGAATACGAGTATTCAGGATTTGGTTTAGTGGTTTGAATCGGCTTCAGTACTGATTCAAAATCTGCATACACTACAAATGGTACCTTCATTTGTTTCTCAAAGTTTTCAAAAGTTAGTATATTTTCAGGTACCGTTTTCCCATATTTATTGACTTTGAAATTGGTTGATGGTGTTGTAGTACTCAAGTGATTACAATCATTTATCTTATGACGTAATAGTAATTGTTCATTAGAAAAATATAATAAACAGCCATCACAAAAATATTTCTTATGTTCATGAGCCGATAATTGGCTTGAAACTAATCTTGAAAGATCTTTGATCCAACAATAATGATTATTACCGAAATCATCTGTGATAAGTAACAAATTGACATGTCTTCTAAGTCTTCTCTGAGAGTAACGTAATGGTCCAATTATTTCATACATTATTTTTACCCTTCTCGAATTTACTTTCTAAACCGTACACATTAACTGAAATATCATTCTTGTCTTCAAATTTCACAATATCTTTCAACTTTACCGGAAAATTCATACCTGTTACATCTATGACTGTACTGAAATGTGGATACGATGAAACTTCTGATGTTCTATCGATTGCAGGATGTAGTGCTGAAGTGATAGCCCATGCAAAACAATGCTGATCTTCATTACGGACATTAACCACGGCCTTCCTACGCTCAATACATTCAGGCAGCTTCACATATGAACATCCACTGAGCGGGCTGTATTTATTAATGTTCAACTCCAGAAACATGATTTTTTCACAAGTCCAACCTTAAATACAGAACAATATTACTAATCCATCCAATTAAAACTTGGTAGAAATGTTTACCTGAATCACGTTCCTGGAATTCTGTAGTTTGAGCGATAATCCCATTTCGAAATCCATCAAATAAGGAATTCAAATCAGTAGATTGATCAACTGTTCTATTCTGTGAATTAAATGATTTCGTTTCCTTCAGGTCTTGTGTTTGTAGAATATAACTCCCAAATACTTCCATATTCACTTTGATGATTTTGTGAACCCTGATGGCCGATTCCAATAATTCTATAACTTCCTGCCTGATTTCATTAAAGAATAACATGTAATCGGTGGAAACAATGGAACTCTGCACCCTGTATGTCGCAATCCGACGTTTGAAGGCGCTCTTTATAATTTGAACACCATCACTGAATTGAACACATGTATTATTCTTATGTTGTAGAGTTCTATTGTGAGAATTCACTTGAGTCAATGGAATCATCACATTACAACAATTACATGTGTACATAGGTGCTGCAGCGTCATCTAATCTCACTCGTTTCACTGATGGCCCTCCTTGGCAACTCTGGAGCTGATGACGACGAAGGTTGTCACTACGGGTAAAAGATTTACCACATTCACAAGAATACATTTTCTATGATATGTTCTCACTAACTCACTCGATGGAAACTGACATAACCAACACTCGTCCGCTTCTTAAATACCATAATCCACGTCGCCTGCGCATCACCGTAGAGAGTGAGGGTAGGTAAGGACACATCGATGCATCCGCTAGAGATGCTGACGTCACAGCCAAGCCCATCTCCCAATTTGATGCGATAACAGTTGCCGGCACGAGCAAGCAGTGATCGTTGCGCTCTCGGAGAGGGCAGACGTTTGCACAGTCCTCGCCCGCCTGCGTGTCACCATCAATAGCGAGGGTAGGGTGATGCGTTTACGTCACATCATTCACTGCTTCGAGAGCGATAGCCGAACAAGCAATTGTCGTTGCGCTCTCGGAGAAGACAGACGTTAGCACAGTCCTCGCCCGCCTGCGTGTCACCATTGATGGCGAGTCTGGGGCGTTACGTCACATCCTTCACTACATCGAGGGAGGTGAGAGCAGACCGATGAATACGCATTACTCTGCCACACGTCGTGGAGTGAACATGTCGCTCTCTAGCCGTTGAACGGTTATTGCTGTGACGTCACTCCACTACTAACTTGGTGCCCTCACACCGATGGAGCATTCATTACTTGGAGGATCTTCGAAGTATGCAGACGTATGTTTGTACATAGACAAACAAGCACATGATGAAACCCTGTACCGTGCATTCTCTAACACACACACACACACACACATACACACACAAAATCTCATATGAAAAAAAAAATCTGAACGATCCATTCACCAGACACTTCAAGGTCACAACGCCTTGACTTCACTGCACAACAAAAAAAAGCAAATAATACGTCATATTGGTGGGGGGAGGATTAGAACCGGGAAAAAATTTCTGAACGATCCATACACCACACCCTTCAAGGTCACATCACATTAACTTCACCAAACAACAACCAATAAAAAAGCAATTAATACGTCATAGTGGTGGGGGGAGGCTTAGAACCGGCTCAAATCTCCTACTGGAGATGTTGCAAACTATAGGAGTATCTTGAGATAGTTGAGTATCCAAACAGATGAAGCCCAGTGGCCAGTGGTCACACAGAGCATACCTTGCTCTCGAGCGGAAGTCTATAGATAAAGTATTGATAATTATTATTCTCTACAAATACTTTGAATAGAATTGGCACATGGAACTTTCTAGTTCAATAAAGAGTCGCGGTTGCGTATTACCGCGATATCTACAGAGGCATTATTCGCCTATTTTTGCACATTTCTTGAGTTTGAAAATCCAAAAAGCTGTTTTTGTTAATGGGTCGGCGTGTAAAAAAAAAGAAAATCAATTCATTTTCATCCATTTTTGATTAAATTTTGCTAAAATCTAAAAAATAAATTATGATTATTCTGGGTTGACTCTATTAGATAAGTATTCTGTGGTTGAGTTATTCATCAGATTTGATACGTTCAGTTCTCTTATTTCCATGATCTTCATCAATCAGAGTCTTCATTACGTGCTGTTTCTTATAATTCTAATGTCTTCATCGATGACGTTTTCCACTTGCTGAGTTTCTTATTATGTCTGCTACCAATCTTTGAATTTTATTAGGTATGAACTCGTTGAACATTATCTCATCAAGTTGAGACATTTGAATGTTGTCGTTCGTATGAGGATGGCAGCCGGTTGATAGGAAAACTTTTCGTGACCCAAATCAATTCTATAATGAAAAAATTTCAACTTTGAAATAGTAATATATTCATTGAAAATACTCTGAATGGGAAACTTCTTGCTATTTGATAACTCTGCATGAAAAAAATATAAATTAATTAAAAGTTATGTGTGTTGGATTATTTTTCATTCATAATAATAATCAATAACAACAATGATAGCAAGAGTTGTGAGTGTACAGGAACGCTGCTGACGATGTCACAAGTTGTATTCCATTCCATGAACAGATATTCCAAAAAAATGTTTGTGTTACTATCAATAACATTCCTGTACAGTTTTGTGATGTGGTGAAGAATCTTGGGCTCTGGAAAAATTACTCCTTGAGATTCGAAAAGCATATATCGGAATGCATTCGTAAAAGTATCTGGAAACTGAAAATTTTGTTTGAATCTCGAGCCACTTTGAATTTGAACCTTAAAAAAATGATTTGCGAGTCTCTGGTTGTTTCTACTTTTACTTATTGCGATACAGTCTATAACTTTTGCCTTACGGCAACATCTACGCAAAAAATCCAGAAAATCCAAAACTATTGTCTCCGTTTCATCTATGGTATTCGTAGGCGTCAACCCATCAGTCATAAGCTACGAGAAGCCGGGTGGCTAAATATGAAATATCGCCGAAAACTTCACTGCTCCACCTTATATCACAAAATAATCACTACCCAAACCCCCTCCTACCTTTATAGAAAGATTGTGTTCCGCACTGACGTTCACAATCTTAATATAAGATCGAAAGGTACTATAACACCACCAATCCATAAATCATCATTGTTTGAGAGAAGTTTTTCCTATAATGTCGACCACTTACAATGCTATTCCAAATAATTTTAAGAATATGAAACTCTCCTCCTTTCGAAAAAATTTGTTTGAATTTATGGAGTCCTCTAATATCTAGGAAGCAGTTATTTGAATCAGCACATATATCTATAGTTTCACTCAATTTTCAATAGTTATCTGCTATCTTTTGTTCTTTTGTTCTTTTCTTGTGTTTGTCCAAAGGTTGAGTGGAAAACCATCTTTGTGCACTCCAGGTGCTCAAGATGAACTCCGCCTTTTCAGTTTGCATAGGAAATGTTGTAGCGTATTTGATAGGTTTAATTTTATTTTGTATTCCTGTGTTCTACTGAATAAAGAATATTATTATTATTATTTTTTTTTTAACCGTAGTGTGCGCTGATCAGGCCCTATCCCCCGAAGCCCCGATACATTCGGGAGGGCGCACCAGCATAATCAACCAATGACCACTCCCCACACCGTGGGGTAAGTGATCATTGGGTCCGAGAATCATGTGCCCTGAGCAAACGCAGTGAGCCAAGAATGACAGCCTTCTGCATCTGTGCGGCTAAGATTTCTGCCTTAGTGCGGCAAGCCGGTATGATTTTGAGATTCGAGAGTAGAGAAGACATCATTCCACCAAGGACTCCAATAATCAGAACGACCATCCTGACAGAGTGATCTGGATAGAGTCTGCGGAGTTCGAAGAGAAAATCTCGATATTTTATCCGTTTTTCCTCCTCTTTTCTGACGATATTCGTCTCGCCAGGAGCTGAAAACTCCACGACAAATATCGTTTTGGTCTGGTGGTCGAGAAGGACTACATCAGGCTTATTAGCTTGTATGAGCCTGAGGGTGGGGAACGAATAGTTCCAATAAATTCGACACTTCTCGTTCCCCACAACGGATTCAATATCCCCCGGAGCGTAGGGCAACACCGGTGTCTCGTCAATACCGTAAGAGTGTCGTAGATGGTAATATAGCACTCTTAGGGCCGCGTTATGTCGATGGATATAGGCCGAGACCGCATATGCTGGACATGCTGATAGCAAGTGCATTAGGGTCTCGGGCGCCTCGCGGCAGGCCCTCGCGGCCTGCATATTATTATTATTATTATTATTATTATTATTATTATTATTATTATTTTTTCACCGTAGTGTGCGCTGGTCAGGCCCTATACCCCGAAGCCCCGATACATTCGGGAGGTCGCGCCAGCATAATCAACCAATGACCACTCCCCACACCGTGGGGTAAGTGATCATTGGGTCCGAGAATCATGTGCATTATTATAATAATAATAATAATTATTATTATTATTAAATATGTTGTAATGAAATGATTATTGACATCCAAATGCTATCAGTACAATTCAATACTCAGGGTTACATCAATTTGGATCACATGAAGTGAATTGACGATGATTCAGTAAGATCAAATAGGTGAGAATGTGTGACATTTGTTTGATTCTTTCCAAAACAGTTATGAAAAACAATCATTGGAAAGTGTGTTTATTCCATCAGTGAATATTTTGAGGCAATGCTATTATCAATTTATTCCAATCAATGCTGATGATTTTTTCTCATTGAAAATATTCAAAATCTTACTTTATTCATACAGTTTTATTATGTTTATGTTCTGTCAATCTGTGTATATTCATATGTATAAAAATACGTGAGAAAATTTGCAGTGTTTTCTTTATGAACAATCCTCGCGAAAAATTTTTTATGTACCTAGATATTGCATCTCAATAGTGTAGATGAAGTCATAATTATATTCATTCAATAAAGTATATGATCCGACTGATTTTATAGATTGCGAATCCAAGAGGCTCTCGAAGGTATTCCAATTGGGCTTTCGAACGTATTCGAATTTCCAATACTGAAGAATAATAATAAGTTTGTCAACTCATTGAGTACTGTGTACAGTCTACTGTTTATAGTAATAGTATGATATAATGAAGATAATTGGTGACGGAATGTAACTGACACGCGGTTGCCTACTGAATATGTAGCTTCCTATCATACATTATAACACTATTAGATCTTTCATTACATTACCTAAACCTCTTGATTTCGATTTTGAAGAAAGATAACGGAATGAGAAAAATCATTCATCAATTGCTGTCTGAAATCAATCATTGTTCGCGCGGTATAGAAATTAAACACCTCATATAATTAGAACATACGGAGATATCGTAAACATTTCACTCAAAATTGAAATGAAAATTGAGACGAATCAGATTTCGATGACGAGAATAACGGCAGTTCTCACTTAAAATATTCAACTTCATTAGGATTGTGGTTTGATCTGGATCTTCGCTTCACTAAACATTTCAGCTATCTGAACCAATCTTCTTATAACGTTTTTAGACAGCTTTTTCCTAATCGTGATTTGCTCAACACAAACTTAAAACTTAGCCTATGCGAGTCACTGATTATGTCAAAAGTTTCCTATTGCGAAAATATTGCGGAAATAAGACCATATATTCCCAGCAATGCAAGAATCAGGATGGTTAAATGTTGAGAAACTTGGAACTCTACACCTTCTTACCAACACACATGAAGTTTTGATAACTCGACAACCTGATTACTTACTGAAAAAGCTTAAAATATTCTCTACGAATAATAGCTTTACTACAAGGAACAGTTCAGTTCTAGTCATCCCAAACACAAATTTTCCATCTTCACCTTCCATTTTCCTGTATACCGTTTTATTTTATTTTTTTCTATTCCATTTGTATTTTTATGGTGAATGAAGACGTATTATTATTATCATTTATCATTATAGAAATAAAGATATTTGGAAAATGTTATTGAATGCACTTTGAATGCATTTTCTGCTACGATACCGTGTTTAACATTCACGTTGTTTATATGATCCTTGATTCCAATTCTAGTTGGTACTTTCCTTTTCATTCAATGCGACGAAAACTTCAGAATATAATAGTAAGAAAACGCGATATCGAAGAGTATATATCGATATTCCTGTCGAAATCGTTGATACTGTCAATATTATTGTTGAAGTTCCGTTTTCATACGTGATTATGGTTATACTGATAATGTTGGTTGGGCACCCAAAAAAATATTGAAAATAATGAGTTTGAACTTCAGTGGAATCAGAATAATGAGATGAATCGCTAATAATAAGGACAATTTTCATTTTTCTCAACTAGGAGCAGTAAACTTATAACGCTGAAACATGCAGGTAGAATTGAAATCTATATCGTGAAATTTTTCTCATCAAAACACTCGTCCCACACCAGAATTCAATTATTCAAGGTATACTTTATTGTCGGATGAACGAGGTTCTAGAAGATAAAGCCTATCTAATATATATAAATTACGTGTCCCGTTGTTTGTCCGCGATGGACTCCCAAACTACTTAACCGATTTTGATCAAATTTGCACACCTTGTTCAGATTGATCCAATTTGATAGATAGGATAGATAACATCTTAATTTATAGTCGCAATATTATTATATTGCAAATTATTTGTCTATTATTATTCAAATTTTTGGTGTTAGCATAGACGGCCACGTGTTATTTAGACTGAAGTGTGAATTAAATTCATATTATAATGAAGATGATACAGTGAAATTATTTCTGCTTATCAATTATTTGCGCTCCATTGTTCAAAACTCTTTGATAATGAAAATATATACATGTGATTATTATCACATAGTAATGGAAGTTAATCAATATATCTATGAGAAAATGGTACAAAGCTTCCCACACTTTTTCAATACTTGTACAAATTTTTGTTTTCATTATTTTTATTGAACCTCTATTAAAAATGATTTTGCACTTTTCATTTCAATGTGCTATAATCGCATGTTTTTCTCATTTAGGCAACGGTACGCGTTTGGTCATCAAAAAGATCACCGGAAATATTCATGAAGCAACCATTTTGACTGGGACGTTTGAAGGAAAAGTGGTCCTGTAGTCCAATGTTACCGTCAGATTCTACCATACCCTTCAGAAGGCTACAGTTTCCAATTCATTCAGCTTTTGCCATGTCTAAAAATAAGTCTCAACGCCATGAACAACTATGTGTTGCATGTTCACGTGTAGGGAAACCGTCGAATCTATTTGTGCTAGCTAAAGACAGGTTAACCAACAATATTGTGCACCGATTAGTGCTGAATTGAATTGAATTAAAAGTATTTATAATTCAAAATAATAAATATTATTGTTGAAGATTTAAGACTATCTGCCCTACCTACCTCATTCATAAGTTTAAGTGTCACATGCTATTTACTAACAACTTACTAACAACTTTGTAATATGCTCATTTGTTACAAAATTGAATAAAAATAATAATCAATTTCAAAATTTATTTTTTAATATTCATTTTTGTTCAATATCAACTGTACGAAAATCTGAATCAATCGTGTTCAAAGTCCTTCCACTTCAAATCCCAATCCAGTGGATTTATCTTCCAGCTTTAACGTTCCCGTCTTCGTTCGTAAAGAATATTTTCATTGTACTAAGGGGTTACGGTAGTAGACAATCTGTCATGGAGGTCGCCATATTTCTTTCAAATGGCATCTATGTAAAACAGAATGGTGGTCCCTGTGACTGATGCTCTCCTACCATTCCTCTTAAATAGTTTACTACAATGTAATATAACGAAAACCTCAGCCACAGCAACGCGTGGTCGGGTCTGCTAGTATACATATATAACTACCGACTAGGTAAAATTGCATGGATAATTTGAACTTATGGGTTTCACACAGTCAAAATGCAATTGAAGAAGGATAGAAATATTTAAAAAAATTGATGGATGTAGCCGTTACTACGTGATAGGAAATCATAACGAAGAAAAGAGAAATGGAACTTTCCATTCATTTGAAGAACTATTTTATTTTTAAGTATTAGAGTGACTGATTCTAGAATGTTCAGTGGTATTGCTGTGAGTATACCAAGATCTCTAAATAACGTTCAACCGCGATTCAATATATATATATATATATATATATATATATATATATATATATATATATATATATATATATATATATATATATATATATATATATATATATATATATATATATATATATATAGCCAGAAACACGTGTCCGCGGTTTGCCCCTCTGTTTGGAGTGTTGTATCCACGATTTTTTTCATTTTTGATTCATATCATGCACACTCGATAAAATCTTTATACAGGGTGTCCCTGGACTTCCTCTTTTCCTCTCGGAAATGTATACATGGGTCAAAATATCACCAGTACTTCATATAACTTTTTTTCCTAAAATCCTTAATTACCAAGTAACGGGCCCTCGAAGTTACAAAATGAAAAATGTTTTTCTTTGATAACTTTTCAAGTGAATATTCAAAATCATCCAAATTTTGGTAATTGACTAAACAAATGAATTCCTTCGATGAGCTTTCATGCAGGAGTCAGTTGTTTTGCTACAAAGTCAGGAACGGACTACCCCCGATGGTCCACACCCTGAAACTTTGAAATGACAGATATTTTTCAATATTTTTCAACAAATTAAGGTTACTTGGACAATTTTATGAATAAAAGTACTCGTGTGGAAAGTCGATCGGAGCAACGAGTCTTGATAAAAATGTAGTTCTACTCGACGACATCAAACCCGCTCGTCCACCATTATTTGAAATGAATAATTATCAAAGCAGAAATAATAATGATAACGTTAATTCAACAACATTTATCCTGAGATGTCTACCATTATTCGAAAATATTAGTTTTTAAGGAAAATGGAAATGATAGGTAAAATGTTCATAACGAATTTTTATAATGCAAACACGTTTAACTAACGAAACTCAAGAGCCTCAAGAGCAAACAGAAATGAAAAATCCGCTACAGAAACTGCTCGATATGACCACCTTGTCTCTCTATACATTTTCTTAGTCTGCGAAGACACCCTCTCTGTACTTGAAAAAGCATTCCAGGGTCGTTTCGTATGGCTTCACAATGTAATGTTATTCTATTCAACAATGCATCTCTTGTGTGAATAGGTGTAGCGTAAACAAGGCTTTTTAGATGCCCCCACAGAAAGAAATCCAATGGATTTAAATCCGGAGACCGCGATGGCCATGAATATGGCCCACCTCTACCAATCCATCTATTGTGGATTGGTATCTGTATTATTCCTGTTATAAATGTTGTTGAATTAACGTTATCATTATTATTTCTGCTTTGATAATTATTCATTTCAAATAATGGTGGACGAGCGGGTTTGATGTCGTCGAGTAGAACTACATTTTTATCAAGACTCGTTGCTCCGATCGACTTTCCACACGAGTACTTTCATTCATAAAATTGTCCAAGTAACCTTATTTTGTTGAAAAATATCTGTCATTTCAAAGTTTTGGGGTGTGGACCATCGGGGGTAGTCCGTTCCTGACTTTGTAGCAAAACAACTGACTCCTGCATGGAAGCTCATCGACGGAATTCATTTGTTTAGTCAATTACCAAAATTTGGATGATTTTGAATATTCACTTGAAAAGTTATCAAAGAAAAACATTTTTCATTTTGTAACTTCGAGAGCCCGTAACTTGGTTACGAAGACTTTTAGGAAAAAAAGTTATACGAAGTACTGGTGATATTTTGACCCCATATATATATATATATATATATATATATATATATATATATATATATATATATATATATATATATATATATATATATATATATATATATATATATATATATATATATATATATATATATAAATTGGATAATGTTAGCGACTGGAGAAATGTATGGTAAAATGGATTAACAGGGTCTCTCAGTCAAAAAATCAAAAATCAAACTCTGCTTTACTTTGCCAAGCTTTCGCTTCTAATGGGAAGCTTCTTCAGGGCAGTAAAAATGAGTGAAAAACAATAAATTGAAGATAGAATTGTCATAAAAGTTGACATATATATATATATATATATATATATATATATATATATATATATACAATATATATATATATATATATATATATATATATATATATATATATATATATATATATATATATATATATATATATATATATATATACATATATATGAAATCTAGAAAGGTGAATGCAGTTAAGCTGCTGGAAAATGATTTCATGAATATCAAAAAATAAATAGATAAGTACTATTTGATTATTCCCATATTGATTTCAATTCAAGAGCCATCGGTAGACAGCTGTTTCAGCCTATTGGGCATCGTCAGTACCGGGCAGGCGGTCCTCGATTGAAGACAAAATGAGAAAAAACCAAGAAAGTACTTGATAAAAATAGCTGCGTAAACGCAAGCGAAACATGAGTGGAACCACCTATTGGTGTGACACCTAAGTCAACTTGCCAAGTTTTTATGTCAGTGTTGGAGGTTTGACCAATCAACCGACAAATGCGGTAGCAGAAATTTGGAAAGCTTACCTGAAATGCCATCGGAAAACGAATCCACATGTTTCTTGAAATGATATGGAATATAGAAAGGTTAATGCAGTCAGGCTGCTGGAAAATAATTCCATGAAAATCAAAAAATGCATAGATGAGTACTCTTTGATCATTCCCATATTGATTTCAATTTAAGAGCCACCGGTATACAGCTGTTTCAGCCTATTGGGCATCGTCAGTACCGGGCAGGCGATCCTCGATTGAAGACAAAATGAGAAACAACCAAGAAAGTACTTGATAAAAATAGCTTGCGAAACATAAGTGGAACACCCAAGTCAACTTGCCAAGTTTTTATGTCAATGTTGGTGGTTTGACCAATCAACCGACAACTGCGGTAGCAGAAATTTGGGAAGCTAGATTTTATATATATATATATATATATATATATTGAACCGCGGTTGAACGTTATTTAGAGATTTTGGTATACTCACAGCAATACCACTGAACATTCTAGAATCAGTCACTCTAATACTTAAAAATAAAATAGTTCTTCAAATGAATGGAAACTACCAAATTACTCGACAATGCAATCATATCAGAATACCAAGACCATCCAATGTACTACTTAGAGACTCTATTATATATATGACGGCATCGAAATGTATGATCATCTACCCACAGCCATTAGGGACACTACAAGTGTCAGGCCATTCGCAAGAGATTCAATAAAAATTCTGGTACAACGAGCTCATTATAAGCTAGATGACTTATTCGTCTCCAGTCTGTAGATAGCCAAAGTTCTTTTCACTCGGAGTTTGGTGCATAACCCTCAATTTTGAAATATTGATGAATGGGGAAGAAAGTTTTTGGCTTTCAAACACAAACTGAAAAAAAGTCCTCCTGAAACAGCTACTTTCATATAAACATTGAATTACACGAAAGAAAAAAATTCTATCGAAATAAATACTTCTATATGAACACTGAATTATACAGAAGATACTTTTCTTCACTCAGTTTGTATTTCAAACATTCGTTGTGGTATAAAATCAGATATCATTCACATTCACATAATTTATCCTTGCATTCTGTCTATCAACCATTTAGTTTTGAATTTTTGTCAATGAATAAAGATATATAATTACTAATATACTATAGTTTAGACAATTTTTTTGTAATGAAGACAAGAGAAATAAAACTTTCTACGCTTTTCAAAAGTGGTAAAAACATAGAAAGTTTCATTTCTCTTTTCCTCGTTATAATTTCCTATCACGTAGTAACGGCTACATCCATCAATTTTTTTATATATTTTTATCCTTCTTCAATTGCATTTTGACTGTGTGAAACCCATAAGTTCAAATTATCCATGCAATTTTACCTAATCGGTAGTTATATATGTATACTAGCAGACTCGGCCACGCGTTGCTGTGGCTGAGGTTTTTGTTATTTTACATTGTAGTAGACTATTTAAGAGGAACGGTAGGAGAACATCAGTCACGGGGACCACCATTCTGCTTTACATAGATGCCATTTGTAAAGAAATATAGCGACCTCCATGACAGATTGTCCACTACCGTAACCTCTTAGTACAATGAAATTATTCTTTACGAACGAAGACAGGAAGAACGTTAAAGCTGGAAGATAAATCCACTGGATTGGAATTTGAAGTGGAAGGACTTTGAACACGATTGATTCAGATTTTCGTACAGTTGATATTATGCAAAAATGAATATAAAAAAATTAATTTTGAAATTGATTATTATTTTTATTCAATTTTGTAACAAATGAGCATGTTGCAAAGTTGTTAGTAAGTTGTTAGTAAATAGCATGTGACACTTAAACTTATGAATGAGGTAGGTAGGGCAGATAGTCTTAAATCTTCAACAATAATATTTATTATTTTGAATTATAAATACTTTTAATTTCAATTAATTCAATTTAGCACTAATCGGTGCACAATATTGTTGGTTAACCTGTCTTCAGCTAGCACAAATAGATTCGACGGTTTCCCTACACGTGAACATGCAATACATAGTTGTCCATGGCGTTGAGACTTATTTTTAGACATGACAAAAGCTGAACGAATTGAAAACTGTAACCTTCTGAAGGGTATGGTAGAATCTGACGGTATCATTGGACTACAGGACCACTTTTCCTTCAAACTTCCCGGTTAAAATGGTTGCTTCAAGAATATTTCCGGTGATCTTTTTGATGACCAGACGCGTACCGTTGCATAATTGAGAAGAACATGCGATTATAGCACATTGAAATGAAAAGTGCAAAATCATTTTTAATAGAGGTTCAATAAATATAATGAAAACAAAAATTTGTACAAGTATTGAAAAAGTGTGGGAAGCTTTGTACCATTTTCTCACAGATATATTGATTAACTTCCATCACTATGTGATAATAATCACATGTATATATTTTCATTATCAAAGAGTTTTGAACAATGGAGCGCAAATAATTAATAAGCAGAAATAATTTCACTGTATTATCTTCATTATAATATGAATTCAATTCACACTTCAGTCTAAATAACACCTGGCCGGCTATGCTAACAACAAAAATTTGAAGAGTAAAAATAATTGAATTTCACGGTATTTCGTATGCTATAAAATGAATTACACTTATACTTAAGCCTCAACAACACGTGGTGGTTATGCTAGGGAATTGTAGCTTGTATGACACGTTTGTTAGTCTAACATAGAAGCGCCATCTATTGATTACTCAATCAATCCAGTCAACAGATATCGCCATCTATTAAAATCGCTTGGTGTTAACAGATAATTGTGAATGTCAAATAATAGACAAATAATTTGCAATAAAATAATATTGCGACTATAAATTAGGATGTTAGCTATCCTATCTATCAAGTTGGATCAATCTGCACAAGGTGTGCAAATTTGATCAAAATCGGTTGAGTAGTTTGGGAGTCCATCGCGGACAAACAACGGGACACGTAATTTATATATATTAGATAGGCTTTATCTTCTAGAACCTCGTTCATCCGACAATAAAGTATACCCTGAATAATTGAATTCTGGTGTGGGACGAGTGTTTTGAAAAGAATAATTTCATGATACCTCAAGTCTACCTGCATGTTTCAACATTATAAGTTTACTGCTCTTAGTTGTGAAAAATGAAAATTGTCCTTTTTATTAGCGATTCATCTTATTATTCTGATTCCACTGAAGTTCAAACTCATTATTTTCAATATTTTTTTTTGTGCCCAACCAGCATTATCAGTATAACCATAATCACGTATGAAAACGGAACTTCAACAATAATATTGACAGTATCAACGATTTCGACAAGAATATCGATATATACTCTTCGATATCGCGTTTTCTTACTATTATATTCTGAAGTTTTCGTCAATTTAAATGAAATGGAAAGTACCAACTAGAATTGGAATCAAGGATCATATAAACAACGTGAATGTTAAACACGGTATCGTAGCAGAAAATGCATTCAAAGTGCATTCAATAACATTTTCCTAATATCTTTATTTCGATAATAATAAATGATAATAATAATACGTCTTTATTCACCATAAAAATGCAAATGGAATAGAAAAAAATAAAATAAAACGGTACACAGGAAGATGGAAGGTGAAGATGGAACATTTGTGTTTGGGGATGACTAGAACTGAACTGTTCCTTGTAGTGAAGCTATTAATCGTAGAGAATATTTTAAGCTTTTTCAGTAAATAATCAGGTTGTCGGGTTATCGAAACTTCATGTGTGTTGGTAAGAAGGTGTAGAGTTCCAAGTTTCTCAACATTCAACCATCCTGATTCTTGCATTGCTGGGGATATATGGTCTTATTTCCGCAATATTTTCGCAATAGGAAATTTTTGACATAATCAGTGACTCGCATAGTTTAGTTTTGAGTTTGCGTTGAGCAAATTACGATTAGGAAAAGCTATCTAAGAACGTTATAAGAAGATTGGTTCAGATAGCTGACATGTTTAGTGAAGCGAAGATCCAGATCAAACCACAATCCTAATGAAGTTGAATATTTTAAGTGAGAACTGGCGTAATTCTCGGCATCGAAATCTGATTCGTCTCAATTTTTATTTCAATTTTGAGTGAAATGTTTACGATATCTCCGTATGTTCTAATTATATGAGGTGTTTAATCTCTAGACCGCGCGAACAATGATTGATTTCAGACAGCAATTGATGAATGATTTTTCTCATTCCGTTATCTTTCTTCAAAATCGAAATAAAGAGGTTTAGGTAATGTAATGAAAGATCTTATAGTGTTATAATGTATGATAGGAAGCTATATATTCAGTACGCAACCGCGTGTCAGTTACATTCCGTCACCAATTATCTTCATTATATCATACTATTACTAGAAAACAGTAGACTGTACACAGTACTATTGAGTACTGTGCACAAACTTATTAATAATCTTCAGTATTGGAAATTCGAATACGTTCGAAAGCCCAATTGGAATACCTTCGAGAGCTTCTTGGATTCGCAATCTATAAAATCAGTCGAATCATATGCTTTATTGAATGAATATAATTATGACTTCATCTACACTATTGAGATGCAATATCTAGGTACATAAAAAATTCTTCGCGAGGATTGTTCATAAAGAAAACACTCCAAATTTTCTCACGTATTTTTATACGTATGAATATACACAGATTGACAGAACATAAACATAATAAAACTGTATGAATAAAATAAGATTTTGAATATTTTCAATGAGAAGAAAGCATCAGCATTGATTGGAATATATTGATATTAGCATTGCCTCAAAATATTCACTGATGGAATAAACACACTTTCCAATGAGTGTTTTATATAACGCTTTCGAAAAGAATCAAACAAATCTCACACATTCTCACCTATTTGATCTTACTGAATCATCGTCAATTCACTTCATGTGATCCAAATTGATGTAACCCTGAGTATCGAATTGTACTGATAGCATCTGGATGTCAATAATCATTTCATCACAACATATTCAATAACAATAATAATAATAATAATAATAACAAAAATCTTAGGTTCCGCGAGAAACCTTCTCGCTTATTTCAAGAGCCTCCACGTGTTGTGGATAATCCGCCTACTGCTGATCAGGTGGAATCTTTCTGGAAAGATATCTATGAACACCCGCAGCCACTCAACTTAGACACTCCAGCCCTAGCGCAGTTCGAAGCTTTCAACAGAGAGCTTCGACAGCCTGGGCTCAATGAACTGCGCAACCCGATAACCCCGGATGACGTTCGAAGAGCCCTTGTTGGTTCCAAGAACTTTGCTGCTCCAGGCCCAGATGGGCTGAACACTTATTGGTGGAAAAAACTACCAAGTACCCACCGCCATCTGGCCAGAGTTTTCAACTTATGACTGGACGGAGAGCAGCCGATTCCGGATTGGTTTGTCGAGGGGCGGACCGTTCTCATCCCCAAAAGCGGAGATTTGTCGATTCCTAAGAATTACAGACCGATAACATGCTTGAATTCGTGTTATAAGTTGTTTACAAGCATCTTTTACACACGAATACGCACCGCAGTTGACCGAGTGTTCGAACGGATATATGAGCAGAGAGGGTCGAAGAGAGGAGTCGCTGGATGTAAAGAGAACCTGCTCATCGATAGATGTGTAACGCAGGACTCGATACAATATAAGCGTAACCTCTCTATGGCCTGGATCGATTACCGTAAGGCATTTGATACAATTTCGCATGAGCTCATCTTGCATTTGCTCAGATGCCTTGCGGTACCCGACAACATAGTGAGATGCATTGAACAACTGACACCACTTTGGCGAATTCGCTTCACCATAACATCTGGTCAAGCAAGAGTTCAAACAGGGTGGGTCACTTTCAGAAGGGGTGTATTTCAGGGTGATTCCCTCAGCCCTCTTCTATTCTGCATCTCACTATTGCCATTATCCGTTGCGCTCAGAAAGACCCGAGGATATAACTGTGGCACCCCCAGAAACCGGAGGTCACCCATCTGTTTTATATGCATGATCTTAAACTTTATGCCTCTGGAGAGAAGGATCTCTATCAGTCCTTGAGGGTGGTGGAAGAGTACACGCATGCTATCGGTATGAAATTCGGGATAGACAAATGTGCAATGGTTCATCTCAAAAGAGGACGATGCGGGGACTACGGAGAGGATGTGCAGCTCGTAGATGGAAGCATCCTACACCATCTGGATGCCGGAGAGACGTATACTTACCTCGGGGTGGAACAACGCCACTCACAAGAGGTAACTGCAGTGAAAAACTCTCTCCGCGGCAAGTATCAGCACAAACTTCGACAGATCTGGTCATCGGAACTGTCGGGAAAGAACAAAGTAGCTGCAACAAATATGCTTGCCGTTCCAATCTTACTCTACTCCTTTGGAGTAGTGAAGTGGACTCGGGAGGAGCTGTATCAACTCGACGTAAGGACCCGAAAAATGATGCACTCTATAGGAGTTTGCATCCCAAATCGTCCGTTCCACGGTTGTACTTCCCCCGACAACAGGGAGGTCGTGGACTTTTGAGTTTGGAGTGTCTACATGACATGTCTACATGAGTTTTTTTCGGACTCTAGTGTCACTTCGGCTTTTTTCCTTTTTTTTTAGTTCTCGAATTTTTGGCTCAATCGATTCAAACGGAACATAATTAAAATTTCATAATTTTGATGAATACGAGACTTCAATGTCATATTTAGCTCAGAGAATACCTGTATTGGCCTCTAACCAGAAAAAGAAATAAATACATTTTTAGAAATTCGTCTTTGTTCTTGAAAACTTCATCTAGATTTTTCATTTCATTGTTAAACTGATTCGGATTTCCAATATTTGGACATAAATATGTCAGTAATCGGAAGATCGTATTTCTTTCCATTCTTATTACAGTCGTATTCTGTTTTCAACAGAGTTTTATCCAGTTTAATTGTCTTTCTGACCAATAATTCAATTACAAACTAACCCGAAATATTTTACTTTTCTGCAAACTAAATATTGACCTACAGTTTCATAACTATTAAAAAACATCATATAAAATTTCGTGGTTTCAAACATTACAAGACTAACGCAACATGTCGATAAAGAATAGTAGGTGCTAATTAAATTGGTATAAAATTTTCCCTCAGTAGGTTTTGCAAACACATTTTTAGTTTTGGTTAATGTCAAATTATTGCGTTTGATAAATCGAGTTGTTTTGTGAAAAAATTTTCAAACATTTATAATTCACAAATGAGCTTTATGTACAATTTCATCCACACAAGACAAAGTGGAAATTGTTCTTTTATGAATGTACCATATCGAGATGTTACTTGTATATTCAATCACAGGCATCCAGGAAAAAATATTCACTTTAGTACCGTGAGAAAGATATTGAATACATTCAAACAAACTGGCTCTGTAGACAACCGTTCCAAGAAACCAAATAATCCAATAAAGTAAAATGAAAAAGAACAAGTCAATGTTTGTTTGAGAGTTATTGGTAACGAAAAAACTGATATTGGGGGTATTAGTGGACATACAGGGGTTGTCAGAGAAATTGTGAGAAGAATTTTGCACAAAAATAAATTCCATCCCCATAAGCCAAAGTTCATACAGATCCTTGAAGAAAGAGATTTCGATATTTGAGAAGAATTTACATTTTGGTTCCAAGGTGAGAGAAAAAATTACATCGCATTTTCCCAAAGAGTTTTATGGACAGACAAGGCAACTTTCACGTCGAACGGAACAGTTACTTTCCAAAATTGTCGCTGGTGGTCCAACAATAATCCAAATTTTGTGATAGAATGCCGGGACCAATATTCATCCAAGACAAATGTGTGCTGTCGGTAATTATATAACCAAATGATTGGGCCATATTTCCTTAAACTGAAGTTTTGGATAATCTGCCTCTAAGAAATTTGTAGTATCAGCTTGACGGGACACCGATCCACCAAATTGTAAAAGTGAAACAGTGTCTCAGTCAGATCTTTGGGGGCGGAGTGATAGGATGAGGTTGGGAAGAGAATTGACCACCAAGATCACCGGACTCATCACCGATGAACTTTTTTCTATGCGGTTATCTAAAACAGAAAGTATATAAGCACAGATCATTTGCAAACAAAGAACATTCAGAGAATACCTTTCGAAAGTGTTGTGCTAACATAAATCCTCTATTTATTGAAATTGACAAAGTATTTTAATGGATGGACTATAATTTGTATAGAACGGAAATGACGGCATATTGAATGGTGAATTCGAGTTCTTTACGAGATTATTGAGATAAATCAATGCATGTTATGAAGTTTTGTTGTGAATTTGATTATAGTTATTTTTGTTCAAAAATATTTATGGAATTAGCTCAAGAAGCGTTATTATCAGCTCGTTAACTACATCTAACAGTTCAAATTCAACAGTCACATTGTTGGGTGCGAACTGCATCAAAATATCTACATCTACAGCTAATAAGATACAAATCTGCAAAAAAAAGGAATAAGAGTTTGATAAAGATGAAGAGTAATACGTTCACTAGATTACTGACATATTAACGTTCATACTTTGAACATTCGAATCAGCAAAATTGGAAAAAGTTGAAGTGAGTACAAAGCGTGAGCGTTAGCTGAACCATTCAGGAGTATTTAATTTTCTCTCCTGATACAGATTTGGTCCATGTTCCAAAATGATTTGGTACCATGCTTTCGGATAGATAACTGATATGATAACTGGCTGCACCACTGAACCTCCTTGGAATTGGAAAGTTCTCACTCTTGATTCAATATCACACTAGAGACTCAAGACTGAAGGTCAGCCTTCATTGTCACATTCACTTATGCGTTATTGAAAATTCCTACGAGTGCCTGCCCTCACAAGGCTTGCTGCAGAGAGAGAGAGAGCCCGGTATATCAAAGGATCCGTTGGAATTTTCTGATGGGTTCAGTGTATCGGTACAAAAACATATAACTTAGGATTGAGCCAGCGTTCAGATGGCATCCGTTTATAAATACTGCCATATTCATGCAGACACTCAATGTAGCAGACACTCAATGTAGAATTTGCTCAGAATTCCACAACTTGACACACGCAAGAAGCAATGAGCTGTATTTCAGGCGGTGAGACGATAAACAAATATTTTCAACTAATTTTAGAAAATGATTGTCAAGTTATTTAACTAAACGCGTCTTGATGAAATTGTTAGATATTGGTTGCGGAATAAAGTCTGTTCAAAATGAAGCTGAAGATGTTTGAACACATCGCAATGGATAGTTACACTTACGTCAACAAAAAAGAAACTATAATGGAAGTGAATCGTTAATTTGTTCTATCACTCACATTCTGCGAGTGCGAGTGAATTCAAGGCTGAAAGAACAAATTAAAGAACAAGAAGATAAAATAGAGAGACAAGAAAGAGGCATGAGAAAGAAACATTTTTTGAAGAAAAGGTATGAACATCGTGGCATGAAATAAGAGACGACGAAATGTACGTCAGAAGCAGCGTCAGAAGCAGCCAGCACTGGTCACCAGAAGAGGTCCGACCCTGCTCCACGACAACGAGTTCGCACGTTGGGCGTCTCACCTATCATTCTCCCCAGACCTCTCGCCAACCGAGTACCATCTTTTCAAGCACTTCGATAAGTTTCTCACCGGTAGAACCTGACGAATTCAATTGACTTGTGTTATGTTGACAAAAGAGCACTGATTCAAATGGCGCTTATTTCGATTGGATGGAAGAATGTTCACTAAGAAATTACACTTCAAAGTAGACTCAAAAATGGACAAAACTTTTGAAACAGCCTGATATCATGAAATGAGTTCAATCTATATTCTTGGACCGTCAGAAATAGAAAATATGGAGTTGTAGAAAGTGAGTCCAAAATGAGCACTTTTCTCAATCACCAGAAATGCAGTACTCTTCTCGACACACGTTTCACCAAACGAGTTGACGTCTTCAGGGAACGAACAAAACTTCCATTTCTGATGATTGAAAAAGGTACTTGTTTTGGATATTTGGATTGATGAACACAAAACAAAATATGTGAACTGAACCTTCAATTTTACAAAGGAAAAAAGTTTTGAGTTAGAACGGAGGAAGGGAACAGTCGACGTTTTCAGGAGGTGAATAACTTCACTCCTCTGGGAGTTAGAATAACAAGGAATCCCATATATCAAGAAGAAATTCAGGCTAGGTTGATGGCGGAAAATTATTGTACAAACGCACTGAAATGGGTTTTTACGAATGAAATTATCTTAAGTACCCTTGAAATGAGAATATATACCGAGACTGAGACACACCGATTTTGAATCAATGGAGTATGGGAAAAAAATCCTCAAAAATATATTCCCCGAAAAACCGAAAGATGGTGGACAATACAGAACAAAACAAGGCCCGAAGTTTTTATATCAAGCAAGTACAGGGGCTACACTGAATAGGACAAGTAATAAGGATGTTAAAAAAAATTGAAAACAAATATTGGACAGTTGGATTGGTGACAAGATTAAAAGATGAAGGTGAAGAGAAAGTTGGGGGAAATTATTCTCTATTTTGGTATTTATAAACTCCATATCTTCATAACGAATGAATCTATTTCCAAAAGCAAATCAGTAGTGGACGGAAATTGGAAGACCGTTATCACGAATATGAGTATTTCATGACCTACTTTGTATGACTCATATGCGAAGTACACTCCATTTCTCAATTTAGAGTCTATGAAGCAGTGAATTCATATGATAATGAATGTTTATTAAAAAATTTCTGGTATGTGGTAATGGGAAAGTCCTGAAATGGTCTGGAACTGGGAGCAAAAGTACATACAATCCAAATGAAATGAACGAATAGGAACGGAGATATAGTGAAAGACACCCTTAAGTGTAGTGAAATCTGGAATATATGATATTAATAATCATTTCATTGATATTTTGGTCTTATCGTAAGAATATTTTTAAAAGTCTTTCAGAAGGATTTTCATTTCAAACACAGCAATACTAACTGAAAAAAAAAATCGCAAAAATGTCTATTACCAGGAAATGGATTGAAAAATAAAAGCGATTCTGTCAGTAATGACTTAATTTTCAATATATAAAAGAATTTCAGAAATGGCGAAAGTTAATATTTCCATAGTGTCAAAGTTTCGATATAATATTATCGCCATATTCATTGAGTTTCTATCGAAATAACTTTCTGAAAAAATTATTTGAAGTCTCACTATTCCTGTGAGTGTTAAACTGATACTGAACTTGTGATGCTAAGACAATTTTTTCATGTTTCATGTGTTGCTTCCATTATTTCAATTTCGAAAAATCAATAACTCACACTCAGTCAGTAAATATGAAAACTTTCTATCCATGTGAATTAGGAAAATGAGATGAATAAGAGATCGCTGTTTCTGAGAAAATTTCCAATAATAATTTATGCTTGTTTAATGTATTTTCATGAACTTTTATTGCGACACCCTGTTTTCGTGGTATTTTGTTTCGTTTTGTATGCAATCCATTTCACTTTATTAATGACTATTCCTATACATTTTCTTTGTCAAAAGAAAAATAAACATTATCATTATTATTCTACAACAATTTTTATTTTCAGCTATTGATTTTCCATTCGAATTTCAACTTTATCATGACTCAATTGACAAAAAGACTCAGCTTGAAATATGGATACGAACCATTTTTATTCATCTATACCCATTCAAAATAATGAAAGTATACGTTATATTGAGTTTATGAATCGAAATAAAATGGGTTAATTGGTACTCCCAACATGACATATGAGTGTATCGAATGTAGTTAACGAGTATTCCTCCATGGAAAGAAATAACAATGGTTGGAAGAAGTTTCTCTATAACGTATCACTGTGGAAGTGTTGTTCATATCACACACATCATAACTTTTTCCAGTGGTTCTTTCGTTAGCATGTCCAAGGAATATTTCTCTTCGAAATGTGTTATAACTTCAACTGCAAAAGATTTTGAGTAAGTTGAAAAAACAACTGTGATGAAAAATTTCTCATGAATTTTGCTGTTATTGTGAATGGGTTTCTCACTAAAGCACATATTTCTGAAAAGATACAGTGTGGACTAAAGAAAATAAAACATAATCAATTTCTTCTAATTGCCGTTTGGGAAATATCTCTCAGTATCGACAATTTATTCGTGAAAGAAAATATGTTGAGCATATTGACAAACTTCACATCAACCTCTTTGATGAGATGCGATTCAAACCAAAAATTTCGAATGAGATCTGCAGAATCTAACGAGAGAAAACCTTCAAAATATCCGTCACACTAGCATGGTGTATTTCAAAAATCACTCTATTCGTTCACAGTATAGAACTTGATATTCGATATTTTAGTGAAAAATTTTTGTGTGATTTTCATAAACCAGTTTTCACAATTGCCTCATCAGGTTTGTGATGATATAGTATAAATATTGGAGATGATGTAGTACCTGAATACTTCGTACCGTACCGTGTTGATTACCAAGAAAGACAATTTCATCAAAATACTTACGTTTTTCACGAAATACACCAGAATTTTTATATATATATATATGTCTTTGAGTTCCTTTGTATCGATAATCCATATATTGGTGTGAAAACTAGTTCACTTTTTATATGCATGTACCTCGATTCCCGATCCACGACAGGCTACTTGTCATTCATTTTTTTGGATGGTAATAAATAAATCACACTAAAATTAGTACCGTTTATTGTTTATATTGTATTTGGATATTCATTTCAATATACAAATAGAACATTGGTGACATTGTAACGTACAATTAGTAGCCTGAAGTGCCATTGTGATTGAATTTTTGGAAATGTCGGAAATGATTATGAGACTTCTTGGCTCATCGAGTACGTTCGATCCTTGAAAGTTACTCTCTGCAGTCTCTGAAAAGAGACTAAAACAGTTTTTTGTGACAGAAAAAATTGATGAGGAAGATAGCAAAAATGCGATTCTACTTTATTCGTTGAATGAAGATGCTCATTTGTTAATGCCTAATGTATGTGTACCTGATTTACCAAACACAAAACCTATAAGGTACTCGTAGATCTTGGTAAAGAAACATTTTTCGCCGATGAATTCATTTAACAAGTGCAGGATATCAGTGTGAATCATCCTGTGAGTTGAGGATTAATAGTTTTAGTTTTTATGTACTGGTTTTTTTTATGTACAGAAGGCTCGAAGAGCAATGGATGGTTTCATGTATAGTAGTTGGAAAATAAACGCACAAGAGAAATAATTATGTATAATTTGGAGTAATGAAATCACCCTCAAATTAGGGAAGAATACATTACAAGTGGCGACGAGTTAATTTCAAGTGCCAAGTAGTTGATGTTTCCATATTACTGAGATTTTGTAGGAAACAAAATGGCGGTAAAATAATTAGCCGGTCATATTCAGGAATTTGATTCTGTGTTCGGACTGGTCGGTGTATAAAAAACGTCTGGGAAATTATTTCACGGCAAACAGCATTGACGATGAAAGTAGGAAACGAGCAATACTGTTAAGTTTATTGAATGAACCTGCGTATGAATCACTGAGTAATATGTGTATACCAAATGAACCGAAAACAGAACGGTTACGCAGTTTAGTGGCCGTTTGTCAGTTTGATGGTTCTTCCGAGATTGAAAAAGCATTAGTCAATCAATTTATTATCGGTTATGACAAGGGCGCAGTGAAAGACCGACTTTATGAAGAGAATCAAGTTTTCCAAAGTGATTGAGATTGCATCCTCCAAATCCGCCAACCGCAGCCGAAGTTAAGCAAGAACCAAGGATTCATTTCGCCGGTGCAAATTCACCTAAATCCAGAGTAGGTAACCAGACACACCCGTCAACTTCTGCGGCATCGAGGTCACGAAGCAGCTGTTCCAGAAGAAACAATGTTGGAGGAAAAAACCAAACACAATGTTCAGTTTACGGAAGAAAAAACCACACGGTAGATATATGTTCATATCGTGACTGTTTTTGCCATTTTTGCAATGAAAAGGGTCATTTGGCACCGATGTGCCTAAATAAAAATTCAGCTAGTAAAAATAGGAATTTTCATAAAACAATTTTCTAGATTCTGAGGAATATTCATTATTTACCTTGAATAACGAAACCAAATCGGTTTCATTAAATTTATCTGTGGATAAAAAAATGTATACTTTTACTTTGGATACGGGAGCTAGTTTTTCTGTAATGTCGGAATCATTTTATAAATTAAATTTTGATGATAAGACCTTGCAGATAACAAACAAAATTTTTAGTTTACATAATGGCAATAAGATTAAACCTTTGGGATTTATTAATTGTGAAATTGAATATAAGGGAAAACTGGGCAACTTGAATTTTTATGTTATTGAAAATGGCGGACCTCCTTTACTAGTACGTGATTTTTTCAATTCGTTCGATCTGACAATTTTTAATATGGAGAATCCATCAAAATAACCTTCAGATTTGAGGTATTTGGTTGATAAATATATAAGGACTTGTTTGCTCCAGGTATAGGTAAATTTAACAAAGGTACAATATCAATTAGACTAAAATCAGGTATGGAAGTGAGTCCGAAATTTTTAAAGCACGGCCTTTACCATTTTCGATGAAAGAGAAGGTGGAAAAGGAGTTAGATCGACTTGAAAATTCACAAGTACACCTATTGTGCCCGTACTGAAAAGGGACGGATCAGTACGCATTTGCGGGGACTTAAAGTTACGATAAATCCTTTCATAGAAATTGACCCTTATATCCATTACCAAAAATTGAAAATTTGTTCAGTAAACTAGCTGGTGGTGTCCACTTTACTAAAATAGATATGTCCAATGTGTATCAGCAGATTTGTTTAGATGAGACTTCGAAAAAGTATGTTACAATTTCGACTCATAAAGGCTTGTATCGATATAATCGTGCTCCATTTGATATTTCAAGTATGCCATCCAAATTCCAAGAAGTTTTAGATTCTCTATTAGTAGATTCGGATGGACGACATTCTTATCACAGGAAAAACCAGGGAAGAACATCTTTTCCGTTTAGAAACAGCACTTTCACGTTTACAAAAGGCGGGACTTAAATTATCTTTTAACAAATGTAGTTTTTTGAATCCAAAATATCCTATCTTGGACATGACATTAGTGAAGAAGGTTTGCATGCTTCCAATTCTAAAATTTCCGCTATTATTAATGCGCCAAGTCCATCTTTTTTATGTTTAGTGAACTACCATGGCAAATTTATAAAAAATCTTTCCATTTTGTTTTACAATTTACTAAAAAAATACGGTGTGGAAATGGACAAATTGTTGTCAAAAAGCGTTTGAGGAAGTGAAAGAAAAATTAATTTCTCCTCCTGTTTTAGTTCATTCCAACCCAGAACTACCTATAAAGTTAGTTATTGATGCTTGTGATTACGGAATTGGAGCGTTAATATCTCATACATTGCCTAATGGCATAGAAAGGGTCATAATTTATGCTTCGCGTACTCTTTTAGAAAGAGAGAAAACATTTTGTATTTTAGAGAAAGAAGTTCTAGCAGTTATTTTTGATTTGAACAAATTTCATTATCACTTGTTCGGAAAAAAATCTACATTGGTAACCGATAATAAACCTTCATCCTATATATTCAATCCTAACAAAATAATCCCTGAATATGCTGCAAACAGATTGCGAAGATGGGCAATTATTTTGTCGAGTTATCAATACGACATAGAAGTTGTGAAATCAGAAGATAACCCAGCAGATTCTTTGTCTAGACTTCCGCAATCAATTGAGGACAATTCAGAGGAAAATGTTGATTTTAATTTTGTTGAATATTTAGCGAATGCTGAACACTTTTCAGTAAATTTTGAATTAATGAGAAAGTGTTGAATTTTGTTGAAAAAGGTTGGCCGAATTCGAAAAAGTTTCACAAAGATAGAAATTTAAAACATTTCTATAGAATTAAACATGAATTATCAATTGAATCCGATTGTTCAATTTGAAATAGCCGTATCATTATTCCTCAAGTTTTGAGAGGAACAATTTTGGCAGAGTTACATTCGACACACATGGGGGTAGTTAAAATAAAAAATTTATCGCGTTCTTATTTTTGGTGGCCTGGTTTGGGAAAACAAATAGAGGAAATTTGTAGAGAATATCCAAATTGTCTTAGAAATAAAATATGTCCAGACAAATCGATTTTACACCCATGGCCTTGGCCAAAACAACCGTGAAGTAGACTTCATTTGGATTTTATAGGTCCATTCCATAATAGATATTTTCTTATATAATTGTGGATGCGCATAGTAAATGGTTAGAGGTATTTTCTATGAAATCAATTGCATCGAATTTCACAAAAGAGATTTTGAGATCATGTTTTGCACGATTTGGTTTACCCCTGCAAGTTGTTACAGACAATGGTACTTCTTTCTGTTCTAACGAATTCGAAACATTTTTGAAAAATAATAATATCTTGCATATCACTTCTCCACCCTTTTACCCGTCATCTAATGGGGCGGCGAAAATTCCGGTAAAAACCGTAAAGAATGCGTTGAAAAATGCATTGGGAAATAATGAAAATGGTAATTTAAATTCGATTTTGAATGATTTTCCATTTGATTATCGTTCCACACCACACCCAACCACTAAGAAGGGTCCAGCAAAATTAATGTTCAATAGAAATTTGCGTACACGTTTCGATAATCTCATACCAGGTAACAGAACGAATTTGGAAAATCACGTTACAGAAAAACAAAAAATGTATTCTAGAGGTAGGAGATTTTTAGTTTTTGAACCAGGTGAACATGAGACTGTTCGTGATTACAGGAAGAAAGGTGTCGTTGAATGGATCAGAGCAATCATAGTAAATAAAATTACAAATGTTATTTATGTGGTGAAAATTCCAGAATTAGGTAACATTGAGTGGAAAAGATATTTGAATCAGATTAAAAAGTTTCATGTGAGAGATTCTGAGTTGCCATCTCTAGTTAATAGCTCAGAAAATGTAGGAAAGGATTCAAATGGCGTTTCTACAACTTCGGTCAATGAAGCTATACCTACAAGACCTAAAAGAATTGTGAAAGTCATAGATCGACTTAATTATACATAACTTTCAAGGCTTTAAAATATATTTTACCTAATTATTCAAAAGGGGAAATGCTGGATATTAGTTTGAATCATCCTGTAAGTTGAGGATTAATAGTTTTAGTTTTTATGTAGTGGTGTTTATTTATGTACAGAAGGCTCGAAGAGCAACGGATTGTTTTATGTATGGTAGTTGGAAAATGGAAGTGAAAGAGAAACAATTGTTTCCGAACATCAGTTCGGACTTCCATTGTCTAATATAATATGAATTGATTTGAAATCCCTGAAAAAAAAAATTAAAGATTAACCGAAAATAACAATTTCATCAAAGCAAAAAACTGAAATTACAAGGAAATAACATACAAGCTACAACCAGAAAATAAAAAATTGAAATAATAATGAAAGCTGAAAATTAAAAAATATTATTAACAAAAATGAAAAATGAAAATAAAAATTAAAAGATTCCAAACCAAGTTACGTCACGACGTTTCGATTGTTAGTATCCGCAATCGTCTTCGGGTGATAACTGGTGAACTGATGAAATACACCAAAGAAACAATTGTGTATAATTTGGAGTAATGAAATCACCCTCAAATTAGGTAAGAACACATTACAACAAGAAAATGAAATGTCATACAGCTAAGCAGAATTCTCATGAAAGTGTAGTAGATTGGGAAGCGAGGATAAAATGTATAGCTTCCACTTATTCCGTTCCGATATGTTGGATATATTCTTGAGACATTTTTGTTCTGTTAATGAACGACATAAAACATTTTGGACAGATTGTCCGAAGAGGTTGCCTCTGAAGTTATATTCACCGTCAAAAAAATGGTGAAAATGTTGGCGTTATCCAAGGAGTCAGCGCACCAAGAGCATCATGCCAGAGGAAGGTCTATGGGTGTTGCGAAAAAGGAGCTGGTGAACTTTCACAAGAAACGCTATCTTGGAAAAGGTTTTGGGAATTTTTTGAAAGGACACCTGAAGGAGCCGTCAGATGGTAAGCAGCAATACAGTCAAGTGAGTGTTTTGTATGTGACAGAACGAATCTTTCAGCAAGTTATTGTGTTTATAAGAATTGTAATTGTCACATATGTGACAAAAAAAAGGACATTTGGCACACCAATTCTCAATTTTATAACTGAAGATGAATATAAAAATGTATAAACAGATACCTACTGGTTCACAAACTGAGTCAACTTTTAATTTAAGTTTTCAAAGAAAAAATTTCTGTTAACTTCGAAGAGGATTCAGGTTTTGCATAATCCGCTATTTAAGAAAATGTATAGTCAAAATATTTAAAAAACATCCCTTTGAACAATGATGATTTATGTTTGGAAGATTATGTAGGTATGACATTTGAACTATTAGGTTATGCAAATTGTATTGTTATATTTGAAGGTAATCCGTATAATCCACTCATAATGCATTGAATATGTTGAATTTTTGGTTTATATAAATCACAATTTCTGAATTGTGAACCTTCTGAAAAAGTATTATGGAATTTTTAGCAATGAACTAGGGGCTTTCAATGAATTTGCAATCAATTTCAAAAGATGGTGGCATTCAAAAATTGTGTTACCTGTATCATTTGCTTCATAGTTGAAAACTAAAAAGAAAATTGATAGGTCGATCAGTAATGAAGTATAAGTTTCAGCTGAATTATTAGAATATGCAACACGTATTTTATCGATTCTTAAATTTAATGAGGAATTAGGTCTGTGTGGTGACTTTCAGATTACTTTAAATCCACATTTGATTGTTCAACACTTTCCTTTCGTCTAAGAATGGCAATAGACATTGAGTATGAGTGAGAAACATCTGTTTACCGAAAATCCACTCACACGGGACAGTACTTGAACCACGAATCCAACCACCGTGCTTTCAGGCTCTGTAATACGAAGAAAGGTCTTGAGGAAAAGCTAGGCATCATCAAAAATGATCTTCGATGGAATGATCATTCCAAGTGATGGTGGAACAGACTTTGGTTAAAAGACAACAAGAGCCTCGCAAGAAAGAGAAGCCGCAACAACCTGTACTTGCTTTTCTCTACATCAGAGGATTGTCGGAAAGGATAAAAAGAATTGGGTTTGATAACTACACCGGAACCTGCTTCCGATCCGGAATCACTGTCCGTAGCAGTCTCATGAAAACTAGGCAACCAAACGCAGATTGAGATTCGAAGATTTCTATTCACTGGATACCTTGTGATTGAGAAAAATCCTATATTGGTGAAACTAGGAGACCACTAAAAGTTCGCATTGCCAAGCATAAAAAACATATACAGTGAAGAGAAACCAGCAATTCCAGAATAGCAGAGCATGATTGGACTCATCAACATAACATCAAGTAGTCCAAGCTGAGCTCATACACTGGGAGGAACAGTGTTTTAGGAGGAAATTCAAAGATGCCGCATATATGTTGTCCAACTACTCATTTGGCTAAGCTAGCGTAGAAATAAGCAACATATAGAAACCCATAATAAACCCTTGGATAGGCGTTCTGACTTACACAGTACGCCAGTGGCTTAAAATTACTTGTAATTTGGCAACATCCTGACATATGAAAAAAACCTTCCACCTAACCTTTTGCCTGTCATTACTTCAGTTAACTATTTCATGCTGAGTGAGCTACATTTGTTGGTCCGTATAATTTTTGATATTTTGTTGAACTGTGTCGAAAGTGACGTACTGCGTACGCCGTGCGCCTAAAGATTTAATAAATTTTTTCATTAGGTATTTCATCTATTTTTGTGTATAAATCCACGTTTTCGGTTATAATTGTGACTTTTGCTTTGTGTAGTGATGAAAAGCTGAAGTAGACGTCATTTATAGGTACAGCATAACATTGGATATTGCTCAAATGAAATTGAGATACATGATATTGAAAACGATATGGATGAAGTTAGAAAGATCGTATTATCAGCACCTGTGGATGATGACCCCTTTGATACACTTCTTGAAAATTATTCTCCCCTTGATGAAATAAAAGGAATTACTGCTTACGTTACCCGCTTTATTTATAATTGCTTACATCCCACATCTAGGAAAATACATGCATTTTGTTACAAGGATTTACAAGCTGCTTCATTACTACTCATTAAACATGTGCAGTTTCAATATTTCTCTAACGAAATTTGTGAACTGAAAAATAAAAAGTTATTATGCAAAAGTTTCAGAAAGTTAAGTATATTTCTGTATGGAAATGATATTTTGAGAGTAAGAGGTCGTTTGAAAAATTCTTTGCTCAACTATGATATGAAACATTCTATCCTATTACCTAAATCATGTAAACTTACAGTACTTATTATTATTGATGCTCATAATAAGTACTTTCATCCTGGACCGCAGATACTGTATTTCTTATTGGCGCAGAACTTTTGGATTTTATCGGCTCGACAAGCTATTCACAGTATCGTCTCGAAATGTTCAAAATGCTGGCGTTTAAATACAATTCCATGTCAACCTATTATGGGTAATTTACCCACCAAATGTATAACTCAAATTAGGCCATATAGTATCATTGGATGTAATCTTGGAGGGCCTTTCAAAATTTCTTTGTATCGTTCTCGGGGATCTAAGATTCTAAAATCTTACGTTTGTATTTTTGTTTGTTTTGTCACAAAGGCTATCCAAATTGAATTGGTTTCAGCTATCAACAAATATATTTTTATGCGCGCTTCTTCGTTTTATTGCTAGACGTGGTCGTTGTTCAGAAATAGTATCTGACAATGGAACAAATTTTGTCGGCGCTAATGAATATTTATTGACTATTATGAAGGAGGGTTTCGCTGAAGAAAAATTAGAATTTACTTTTCTTCCACCTTATGGTTCTCATTTTGCCGGTCTAGCCGAAGCAGGCATAAAAAATCAATTGAATTCAATTTGGCTCGCTTCATTGGTAACCAAATATTAAGCTATGGAAAAGTGAACACTGTATTAGTACAAATAGAATCGATATTGAATTCTCGGCCTTTGTGCGCAATGAGCTCAGACCCTAACGACCTGAGAGCTCTTACGCCTGGTCATTTCCTAACGCTTAAACCCCTAACCGCACTTCCTGATCCTGATACATTACATCTGAGAATGGGCAGACTTGACCGTTTTCAGCTTCTTTTACAGTTGCATTCAACTTTTTGGCAGAGGTGGCATCGGGAGTACTCTTCATCAGAAAGGAAAATGGACGCTTCCAGGAACACCTCTCAAGGAAGGAGGAGGATAATGTTCCTCAATTAAAATGGAATCTTGCTCGAGTAATAAAATTTACCCGGGCGATGACGGTATTGCAAGAGTTGCTAAAGTCCGGTGCAGAGCGGGAGTCTTTACCCGACCTCTGGTAAAACTTTGCCCTTTACCGGAGGCTTAAAATCTTCTTTTTTCCTTTTTTTTTATTTAGTTGCCTTTATTTTCTTATATTTTATATTTTATTTTGCTAAATTTATATTTACCAAAATTAGTGGGGAGTATGTTCGGTATTCACCTGTTACTGTATGTGGGTTCAGGTATGATTATTATTATTATTATTGCTTGCATTTGATCATTGATGACACCGGCCTTATACGCACGCGCGGAGGTCGGGAACCGTAGAAAATTATAAAAGACAGACAAGCAAGAGGTGTGCTCGAAAAAAGAAGTGTGTTCCGCAAAAAACGTGTGTTCCGCTTAATGTATGGTGAAAATTATCTTATCTACCATCAAAACAGCATCCTCCAAGATTGCCACCGGGGTACCCCACGAACTGATTAGGAAGTGAGATCAGAAGGCAAGGAGATCTTCCGGAACCAAATTAAGGTTTGTGTCTTCCATTATTAATTTTCCAGATTGTCTTCTTCTTTTGAATATCTAACACCCGGCACACATGGTAACTACAGTCCTTATCGAACAACGATCATGGATGACAAAATGAGGAAAAAAAGTGTTGATTCAATGCCGAAAATAACTCAAGAGCGATATCAAAAAAAAAATATAAACATTTTGAAAAGTGACCTAAAAGCAAGAATGTAAAGGTGTTTAATGAAGATGTGTTATTAGCCTATACGGAAGAAAATCAAAGGTTTATTCTCCTAACTCACTGTGGACCAAGATTTTAAAGTTGAAATTTGCTCGGAAAGTTTATGACAACATTAACATTTCAAGGTTAGTTTTTTAAATTAGAATATTACCTTCAGAAATGGTATTTACAGATTTGGAAAATTATTTTTGTTCTTGAAAGTAAAGTCTGATGAATTCACACAAAAATTTTGTCTGAAGAAGTAACTGAGTTTTTGTTGGAGGCAGATGATCACAAATGGTTGCTTGAAAAGGTTGTATTAATGTGTGGTATTTTTGACGCTATAGACGTGATGAACTTCCTAAGCTGGCTGTGGATGATTTTGAAAGCCTCAGTACCAGAGTTTTGGTTTACTTAAAACAAAAAGAACAGGTTATTCGTCATTCATAAAGAAGGACTTTTTTTGATACCTATGGTTTATACCAAAAATACATAGATTTGCGGTCTTCAGTGCGATTAGGTGATTCACATTGTTTATAGGAATGGTGAATATGTAAAACAAGTTGAGAGCATTCATACTATTGAAGCTGTTCCAAAAAAAATACAGCATTATCAAATTTGGGAAATCCTCAGCTCTATGCCTCGGCTACTATGCTTGTAGAAAATGATCTACTATCGATGAAATAACTTGGAGGTTGGAACTCCTCTGCGGTGACGGAGTCGTATATTGAAAATTCAGTTTCAAAGAGAATGAATAAAACAAGACGAGTATTTCAAAGTAATGAGGCCACACCGAGAACAAGTTCAAATACTGTTGCTATAGATGGTAAATCTCTCATCAATGGAAAAGAAATTTCAAATAATAGCGATAGTTAAATCAATTTTCAAATTCATGAATAGTTAGTATTATTATAATTATTGTTATTATAAGTGATTTCTTAACGGCCGCCGGCCGTTAAAATATCTCAACGGAAGGAGGCTGTTAACATCAACTTTTCAATTGTCATCTGAATACCGTTATTATAACTGATGGTTATTGATGAATGTGATATGCTACAGTCTACTCATGCGAAAAACATAGAGGAAATGGTATTCAATACGTAACCTCTGAAGAACACTGTTCGCATATTCAGAAAATAACAGTAATGAAAAATTCGATATTTAATGATAGAGTCATGTGAGGATAATGTAGGATTTTCAGCATGAATAGTAAATTGTGAAAAAATCACAGCTGACTGTATTATTACATTTTGATATTTATTTTCTTCAACTATCAGTCAGTTTCATTCAAAGTCGGTGTTTTTTCTTAATTTTATTTTCATAATTATCTGATCTACTGGGTGTTTCTATGCGAAAAAATGTCTCCTGATTAGAAGAGTTTTTTCCAGAAATTATAATTTTGACACATTGACACAAATCGAAAAAGAAGTTGAAGTCAGCGAATACCATTCTTGGATTTGTTATTTTTTATTTTCCCATCATCAAGAGTGCTATCTTTCAATATTAAGTGAGATATAACATATATGATCTATCATCGTTTACTCGAAGGGATTCACACCCCTTCAGAAAAACTTGGTAGCATCATTATTATCTGACCTCATACTATCTGACCATTCAATTTATGTGCGCACTTATTATTATTATTGAAGAAATCTGAAAAATTTCGATGAAATTGTCTACATTTCTCAACACTAACTGCGTATTCCGTCGTATCAAAAAATTTTATTTTTCAGAAGCAAGAAGTCTGAAAACTTCAGCCCATGTAAATGTTTCTTTTGATTACTGATGATGATTACTAAAGTGAGAAATAACTCTTATTACACACAGAGTTTGATAATATCAATTAAGTGATCACCATTATCTGGCTGATTATTACGAGTAAACGCCCTAGCCACATTTCTCACTGAGATATATTTAGTATAAAGATCATTCATGTTACTATTTGATAAAACTCGTATGAAATCTATCTAGTGTTGATACCAAAACTCTACTGGTAGAGTCCTATTTTGTATTTCGACACTATGCAGAGTGTTCATCGCTCACTTTCAACAAATTACTCTGTCTCAAGACTATGCTAGAAGATAAGAATAACTTCCGGAAAGGTACATAAATTCTACTCTGAAAACCAGTGGATCTAACGAAGTAGGGTTTGAAAAAACTTCCGAATCATATATTCAAGAATCTTATAACAGTTTGGAGGTACAATTTGAAACTGAAACAATTTTCCCTTATAAATGAATCATTTGTTTTTTTACAATTTCATGGGCTGATTTTTCTTCATTCGAATTCTGTGGGAATCAATTTATTGAAATGTCTACAATGTCAGCCTTCTTATCTATTTTCAAAAAAATTCACCAGTCTACGTGTGTACATTTTGAATTTTTTTTTACCTGTATCAACCAGTCCGGAATTCAATATAAAATTCGTAAAAAAAGTATGTTGAACGGTTTCATAAAAAAAAAATTATGCAGATAATGAAATGAAAATGAAAAATAAGTCATAGGTAATAGTCATCACGCTACTCTCCTCAGCAATTTCTGGTATTGATTAAATCAAAAACTAATAAAATCGTAGGGCTTAGCATAACCTGAGTGAATATTTAGATACTACGCATAACAATTTCATTTTTTTTATCTGATCAATACCGTAGATTGCTGGGGAGAGTGATATGATGACTACTACCTAGGACCTTCCGAATCATTTTCTCAGTTTTTAGTACATTATCTATATCGTTATAATTTTTTTTTTCGATGAAATCGTTAAACATTTTTTTTTCACTTATTTTCTTTTCAAGTTTCCAGTTTCTCATACCGTTACTCAATTTTCCCATTCTGATTGATTCATTTAAAGCGTTAATATTACAAGGTATTATGTAATCCGCCATATTTTAGCTGTGACCATCTTGAATTTGCATATTTTCCAAAGTGTACTACTATTCTACTAATCAAACCCTGCAACTCCTCCACTTTTCGTCGAGCAATCAGAAGCTACCGTGCGCATAGCGTGAAGAGCATCGAGTAGATTCATTTGATAGATAAAGGCGCGGTGGAATTACAAAAAATTACGGTATAATATTAATAATGAACGAAAAATCGGATTGAAGAAAAAAACATGGCCACGGGCGTTAAAGAAAAAAACATGGCTGCCAATGTAATACAAAAAAACATGACTGTCATACAGGGTGTCTCATCGTTTAGGGAAAAATACATGTACGGGGTGTCTCAAATACGTCAGCGTGGAAAATAATGATATAATAATAATGAACGAAAAATCGGATTGAAGAAAAAAACATGGCCACGGGTGTTGAAGAAAAAAACATGGTTGCCAACGTAATAGAAAAAAACATGGCATCAAAGTGTACAGGGTGTCTCAAAATATGTCAGCGTGGAAAATAATGAAATGATAATAATAATAATGGATGAAAAATCGTTTTGAAGAAAGAAACATGGCCACGGGCGTTGAAGAAAACAACATGGTTGCCAACGTAATAGAAAAAAAAAAGCTGCCATACAGGGTGTCTTATCGTTTAGGAAAAAAACATGTACATGTACGTCGGCGTGAAAAATAATGATATAATAATAATAATGAAAGAAAAACCGGGATTCAAGAAAAAACATGACGTCAATGTGTACAAGGTGTCTCAAAATACGTCATTTAAAAAACATGACAGTTTAACGTGTCTCCATCGTTTTGGCGTGTGATTCTTCAATGTGTACAGGGTGTCTCATTCAAGAAAGAAACATGTCAGGGGGCGATCCCAATGGGAAACGTTTGAAAATGGGGCAATGGGGGGTATTCAGCAATGACATTTCAAAATACGTCAGATACGTTTTTTCGTTTCAGTTGGGAAATGGAGGAGTGGGGATAAAGGAAACACGCGGAAGGATAATATTTGTCAACGCAATAGAAAAAAACATTGTTGCCATACAAGATGTCTCATCGTTTGAGAAAAAAACATGACGTCAATGTGTACAGGGTGTCTCAAAATAAGTCGGCGTGGCTGAATTATAAAAATAACGGTATAATAGTAATAATGAACGAAAAATTGGATTGAGGAAAAAAAACATGGCCACGGGCGTCAAAGAAAAAAACATGGCTGCCATCGAAATATGCAGGGTGTCTCAAATTGAGTCATTCAAAAAAAACATGTCAGTTTAACAGGACTCTGTTGTTTCAACGTGCGATTTTTCAATGTGTACAGCGTGTCTCTAATTAAGTCATTCAAGAAAAAACATGTCAGTTCCACAGGGCACTATTGTTTTACCGTGTGATTTTTCAGTGTGTACAGGGTGCCTCATTCAAGAAAAAAAACAAGACAGGGAGCCTATCGTTTTAACGCGCGATTTGTACAGGGTGTCTCAAAATACGCCATTTAATGGAGCTAAAGTTTAGTCATTCTCAGACCTCGTAGTGGAACCTTGTGGAATACCCAACTCGAGGTAGATGTGACGTGTGTAAGAGTTATACGATGTAATATATATGTTTATATGGGGAAGAAGTGTATATGAAGTCATCGTGGGGTAGAGAAAAATCAAATACGTTGGCATATACCGAAAGGGCACCTAATCACATTTTCGTTAATAATAGTCGGATCATCATGCATAGCACATCAAATGAAAGGAAAAGAAATGTAAAATCCATCGACAGGGAAAAAACAAAGATTGTGGCCAGAAGGGCATTAAGTCACATCCTCGTTAATAATAGTAGCATCGTCACGTACAGCACACCAAATGGAAGTAGAAGAAATGCAGGATTCATCGACAGAAAATAAATAAATATTGCGGCCAGAAGGGCACTATGCCACATTTTCGTTAACAATAGTCACATCGTCACGTACAGCACGTCAAATGGGAGGAGAAGAAATGCAGAATTCATCGACAGAGAAAAAACAAAGATTGCGGCCAGAAGGACACCAAGTCACAGGGCCTAACGTTTCAGCGTGTGATCCCAATGAGAAAAGTATTCATATTCAAAAGTGTTGTGGAGTTAACGTTCGAAAATATGTTGTTTTACAGTCGTTTTGATCGTTTTTCGTTTTCGTGTCGGGGTCCTAACGTTTCAGCATGCGATCCCTCAATGTGTACAGGATGTTTCAAAATACGCCGTTTCAAGGAAAAACATGACCATTTAACGGAAGTGTCGCGTTTCAAAGTGCGATTCCAATGAGAAACGTTTTCATATTCAAAAGTGTTGTGGAGTTAACGTTCGAAAATATGTTGTTTTACAGGCGTTTCGATCGTGTTTCGTTTTCGTGTCGGGATGCTAGCATTTTAACATGCGATTCTTCAGTGTGTATAGGGTGCGTGAAAATGCATCAAGGAAAAAAACATGACGTCAATGTGTCCAAAGTGTGACAAATTTCATTATTTGAAAAAATGTGACAGTTCAACGAGGTCCTAAAAACAAATAACGCATGACAGAAAGGCAGTAAACCCTTTATGATAGAAACTAGAATTGAAATTTCCTTAGACTTAGAGGAAAATGAAATTTCATTTGATATCTGAAGTGTAATTTGAAGAAAGAGTATTCATAATATAGGGTGAGAAATTCATTGTGATAGCATTCTCGTGTGAAACATAGCACACCATGATCAAATTTTCGTTAAATGTGGGGAGCTCGATCGTTCGCGGAGTGTTCGTCTGTTCGTTCGCCACATTGTATCATATACTGTAACATTCCTTTTTTTTTTGTGTCACATTTTGCAAGTGGTGAAGTACAAGAAAATATGGACAATTTGAATCAATAGTAATTTTCGAGTTATTGTTCATTTCTATATATAAAGAGTGACTATTTCGTTTGTTTGTTTGCTCTTTCTTCTGTTCGTTGGTTGCTTTGTTCGTTCGTCTGTTAGTTCGTATGTTTGTTCGTTCACCCCTTTGGTTTGTTTGTGAGGAACGTATACAGCTTGTATCAAAATACGACGTTTAAGAGAAAAGTGTACGTTAACGGGAACAAAGAACCGTGTTTGTTTTGCTCTTTCGCAGCAGGTCATTCGTTCGTCTGTTCGATCGTCACATCGCGTCAGATATTGTTAATTATTTTTGTCACATTTTCACTAGTAGTGAAGAACGAAAAAATATAAGAATTATACAGAGCTACTACAGTTAGTTGAAAATTTCTGGAGTGACAATACAAGATAGTGACTAAAACAAGGTATAGTATATATAAATACAAATATTATACAATATAATTGAGAAAAATGAAATAACGAAAATAACGAAGAATTTGAAAACTAATCTTATACAGAAAAAGTTGTCGAAAATATGCAATAACGAAAAATTATATACGAGGATTTATAGTAATGCATAAACACCGTGTTGAAAAATACAAGATTGGTTAAAACAATTCACATACATAGGGTATTTTAAAAAAGGAAATATGTTTTTGTTTGCCAATTCAGAAATTGTTACCAGTGCACGCCAACGAGGAGGCCAAAACATTTCGTACACCATAAGGAAAATTAACAAAATTCAAACTAACAACTTATCATAGAATGGTGATATCTTTTTTTTCCAATTAGTATGGCTCTTTTTCAATAGACTACATGAACATTAACCTCTAAATCATTAGAAACGATTCATTAATCTATTTTGTGGCATTTTTTTACTCAAATACTATGGCTCTTTTCATTGAAAAGACTACACGAATACTAATCTCTAAATTAATAGAGACGGTTCATTTATTCGTCCAGTGGCTTTTTTTTACTCAAATAGTATGGCTCTTTTCATTGAATACCTTACACGAACTCTAATCTCCTAATTAATGGAGACGGTTATTCGTTTAGTGGCATCTTTTTTTTTTAATCAAATATTATGACTCTTTCCATTGAATAGACTACACAAACACTAATCTCTAAATTAATGGAGATGGTTCATTTATTCGTCTAATGGTTTTTTTTACTCAAATAGTATGCCTCTTTTCATTTATCGGTTTGCAAAAACAGTAATCTCTAAACTGGTAGAGATGATTCATTAATTCGTATAATGACACATGTCAATTTTAATTTCGTTAATTATAGGGAGGATAGAAGGTTATTAAAAGTCTGAGGTTATGAGGGGTTGCTGCTTAGGGTGAAAAGTTTTCCATCTTAGGGATCTACACCAACCACACAAAAATTTGTGGAATGGATATTTATTCATTAGACCATGTAAAAACTAGAACAATTTGATATTTGTTCCAATTTTGTAGACGCTGTTTGTGATAGTTTGTATTTTTTTAGTTTTTTGATTTCTTGAAACCGTATGGTATGGAGGTGTTATCAGATTGAAATTGACGTTTTAGACATACAGGTTCATATTTTTTGATAAGATCCACGGTAATGACCTTGTGTTCTTTGGAACGTCTTATATTTTTGCTTGAAATTTCGATAGGGGGTCCAGGGTTCAGAATAGTTTCTTTTATTGAGTCGAAATTTATCATCTGTGAGGCATCATAGATTAGGCATATGCCCTTCACTTTGCAAACAACTTTAAAATCTTGATCTCTAGTGCTCCAGAGTTGAAACTGTAATTTTTGGGGCCTGCAGATACATATTCGGTTATATGTGAACCGGAGCCGTAACCTGCTAATTCATCGGTCATATCACCAATAAATTGTCTCGTGGGGATGTCATATTCCTTCGATTTAGACTCGTAGATCATAGAATCTGTATCGTGATACAGGACTCCGACATCAAGCCTCTCTAAAGAGTTGTATAGTTTCAGGCGTGCCCATGCTGTGACGTATGCAGCAATAACCACATTGACTGTTGAAAGACAATCAGAACTTTCACTTCTGAATTCCCAGTTGACAATCAGGGTGTCCTCATTGATTGTCAACACGGAATTGATGACACGAGAAGGATCAGTCATCATTTTGAAGAATTCAGCTGGCTGATTGACAATAGATGTTTTAGGCTGATTCTCACGCTGACCACACTTACCCCAAAATGAATTCAACATGAGCATAGCTAGCGATCTCGAGCCAGGGTTATCAGTAATTTTGGAAAATTCCAAAAGAACATCCTCGCGCTGCAAAAACTCCTCAATGTATTGTTTCTCCTCATCGGTGTTGCATTGTTGTGGCCAATTTGATGATTCTTGTTTGATTTTGATGAATTTGTTCATCATATCAGTGAAGAGACCGACTGTGTTTTCATCAATCTGTACTGTATCATTGGACCAAATCTCCATGGTTTCGAGAAAGAGATATCCCATCCCAACGGCTTTTACAATTTCCTCAATCACACAGGTACCAGTTAATGCTCGCTCTTCATCAGAATGTTGACATTTATGGGAGCTGAAGTTTTCACCACATGTTCGACAAAGAACAAACATTAGTTTATTGTCCATTTCATGTATCAGAACAGGGTGAAAGAGACTTTGAGGAGGAAGTATCGTACACTTCATGAGTCCTGAGATGGAGGAGAGAGAAACATCGAATTCCTCTTCACCAACAAGTACTTGGGGATGACCAATAGGAAATTTACCATATTCACACACTCAAGGATATAAAGAACAAACATCTACGTATTTAATTTGTTCACCCTCTTTGGCCTTGTAATGTTTGACAATATTTCCTGCACGACCATCATAGAAAGCATCTCTTGGGTCAAGTGGAAGATTTTTCAAGAGAGGGTGATTTTCGATGAATTTTTGAATTTCTTCAGAAAGTTCCCGGCGAAAATCACATTCCCACTTCTCGATGACCTCATAACCCAAATCTTTGATCTTATCTATTTTTGCAAGGGTCACATCATAGCGATGAGCCATTGTTTCGGAAGGACAATTTTGGAGAGGAGTATCTCTCTGATAGTTGAAAAACCTTAGACATCCGTGATAAAAACAACCGTGAAATTCGAAAACCTGATTGGTTTCAGAACACCAACCATCAACTTTGAAATTGCCGACGAGTGCCTCAGAATAACGACATGCTTGATGAATTTTGATATTTCGCTGTTTTTCCTTCCAAAGCAGCCATTGGTTGGCTACCACAGACTGATTATTACGACGTCTATAACCACCCTTGGGAATGATACCAATGGTATTTGGCTCGAGAAAATTCCTGCGAAATACTTTATTGCATGTTGAGGCAATCGTTACGGCTTCCGTGAATGGATATAAATTCGTTTCAGTCAACATGAGTTGACGAAATTTCAAACAGGCTTTAGTCAGGATATCAACATCCGAAATACAATAATCTATGATTTCTCGAGAAAAATCGAATTCATAATTTTCAGCGACTCTTTCCGAATGCCACTTTATAAGGGGAGAACGTGCCTCTGAAACAAGATTATCCGGAGAATAAAATTCAAGAGAGGGAATAGGACCCTTATAATTCTGCTTTTCCACACGGTTGAAAAGATGTGGGAAGTATCCCTTTTTCAACTGCGAAAATCCAAAAGATTTGGGAAGTTTTGCCAAAGCCATTGGGAAATAATTAAGAGAATCCAAAAATTTTACATTTCGGACGGTCATTGATATGAGCTTACTCCCGCGCATGATTAGATCAGGGGTTAGGTCAGTTTGTGTTGAAATATAATTCAGAATGAATTGATGGTCAAAGCCTCCTCCATTGTGGGCGATGACTATGATTGTTTTGAATTTTTTTCTCATGGTCAACACATGGTGAACGAATGGAGAGATGGGATCGTTGCACATGAGAATTTGTAGACGTAAACCTCAGTTTTTGCAAATTTATTGGTCGGTTTCGAGGCAAGCGTCACAGCTTTGGTGAAAAACACACAAATTTGGCTCGTGAAGTACCGATCTATCATCCTGCATACTCTCCTGACGAGTCTCCAGATCATGAAAGATGAACAAGAGATTATCAGTCTGAGGCTTTTGTGTCCGGTTGAATATAACAAAGGTGCCCGGCGGGACACTGTTCGTTGAAAATTTTGTGGAAGATCTCTCCGCAAACGTGATAACGATTAGTTGGTACAATTTTGAAACATTCCTCGCATCTTCTTATTTTTTCACAAATTTTATCCCAAATATGATTTTCGAAACACACTTGATCTCGAAAATATATTTTGAATGACTTGCAGGGGATTTTCACTAGATTATTAGGACAAGCCGGTGGAGCCTGACACGAAAAACAAGTACCGTCGCACCGATGCTTTTTCTTATGATCGAAGGAAACATGACATTCTTCACAGTAATAATGACAGCAGAACGCTGCAGTTAGGGAAGTTATAACATTATAATAACCCTCATGAAACAATAAGTTCAACGAGGCTCCAACACCGTCATCTTTGAAGAACAAATCACGACCCTTGGTCCCGTATTGATAAACAGTTATTTTATATGAAAAGAGATGGCGCTGAATTTGCTTCAATTGAGGGATTCCGCAGCCATATACAGGTACTGATACTTTGGCATCGGTTATCAATTGCAGACCCCGTTGGGTCTGCAATTTCCTGATGTTCTGTCGTACATCGTTACATTTGGGGTCTTTATTGGCGTATGCCTGAGCTACAACAAGCGCTCGAGGAAAGCACAAATTATCATTATTTTTAATGGTTATTATACCTCGACGTTTGTTACACTCTTTCTCAAAGATATTATGCAAGCGGCTTCGGCCTTTACCCTTAGGTATCCTAACGGATGTGACAGCAAGGCAGACGGTCTCGATGTTCAAGCCACAAGAGTTTGACTGGTAGATGGCTGATATTTTAATTTTAGAAAAAACATCATCCATCCAAATATCAGAAGCATTTTCGAAGGAGATCCACCCTGGACATCTCGTGAAATCTTTGGAACAAAAGGTGAACCCTACCTTATCAGTTGGCTCCACACCCTCTGTATCTTCCAAGTACTTGTCGGTGAAATGGAATGCGATGTTTCTCTCTCCTCCATCTCAGGACTCATGAAGTGTACGAAACTTCCTCCTCAAAGTCTCTTTCACTCAGTTCTGCCACATAAAAGGAACAATTAACTAATGTTTGTTCTTTGTCGAACATGTGGTGAAACTTCAGCTCCCATAAATGTCAACATTCTGATGAAGAGCGAGCATTAACTGGTACCTGGGTGATTGAGGAAATTGTTAAAGCTGTTGAAATGGGATATCGCATTCTATAAACCATGGAGATTTGGTTCTATGATACAGTACAGGTTGATGAAAATACCGTCGGTCTTTTCACTGATATGATGAACAAATTCATCAAAATCAAACAAGAATCATCAAATTTGCCACAACAATGCAAAACCGATGAGGAGAAACAATAATACATTAAGGAGTTTTTGCAGCGCGAGGATGTTCTTTTGGAATTTTCCAAAATTACTGATAACCCTGGCTCCAGATCGCTAGCTATGCTCATGTTGAATTCATTTCGGGGTAAGTGTGGTCAGCGTGAGGATCAGCCTGAAACATCTATTGTCAATCAGCCAGCTGAATTCTTCAAAATGATGACTGATCCTTTTAGTGTCATCAATTCCGTGTTAACAATCAATGAGGACACCCTAATTGTCAACTGGGAATTCAGAAGTGAAAGTTCTGATTGTCTTTCAACAGTCAATGTGGTTATTGCTGCATACGTCACAGCATTGGCACGCCTGAAACTACACAACTCTTTAGAGAGGCTTGATGACAGAGTCCTGTATTACGATACAGATTATGTGATCTACGTATCTAAATCGAAGGAATATGACATCCCCACGAGACAATTTTTTGGTGATATGACCGATGGATTAGCAGGTTACGGCCCTAGTTCACATATAACCGAATTTGTATCTGCAGGCCCCAAAAATTACAGTTTCAGACTCTGGAGCACTAGAGAGTAAGATTTTAAAGTTGTTTGCAAAGTGAAGGGCATATGCCTAAACTACGATGCCTCACAGATGATAAATTTCGACTCAATAGAAGAAAATATTCTGAACTATTCTGAATATAAGACGTTCCAAAGAACACAAGGTTATTACCGTTGATCTCACCAAAAAATACGAACCTGTATGCTTTTAACGTCAATTTCAATCTGATAACACCTCCATACCATACGGTTTCAAGAAATCAAAAAACTAAAAAAAATACAAACTATCACAAACTGCTAATACAACATTGAAACAAATATCAAATTGTTCTAGTTTTTACATGGTCTAATGAAAACATATCCATTTCACAAATTTTTGTGTGGTTGGTCTAGATCCCTAAGATCTCCATTAATTTAGAGATTAGTGTTAGTGTAGTCTATTCAATGGTAAGAGCCATACTATTTGAGTGAAAAGATGCCACAAAACAGATTGATGAATCAATTCTATTGATTTAGAGGTTAATGTTCATGTAGTCTATTGAAAAAGAGCCATACTAATTGAAAAAAAAAGATATCACTATTCTATGATGAGTTGTTGGTTTGAATTTTGTTAATTTTCCTCATGGTGTACGAAATGTTTTGGCCTCCTCGTTGGCGTGCACTGGTAACAATTTTTGAATTGGCAAACAAAAACATATTTCTTTTGAAATTGAATTGTTTTGACCAACCTTGTATTTTTCAACACGGTGTTCATGCATTACTATAAATCCTCGTTTATTATTTTTCGTTATTGCATATTTTCGACAACTTTTTCTGTATAAGATTATATATACTATATCTTGTTTTAGTCACTATCTTGTATTGTCACTCCAGAAATTTTCAACTAACTGTAGTAGCTCTGTATAATTTTTATATGTTTCCGTACTTCACTACTAGTGAAAATGTGACAAAAAGAAATTAACAGTATCTGACGCGATGTGACGAACGAACAGACGAACGAACGAACCGCTGCGAATGGGCAAAACAAAAACGGTTCTTTGTTCCCGTTAACGTACACTTTTTTCTTAAACGTCGTATTTTGATACGAGCTGTATACGTTCCTCACAAACAAACCAAAGGGGTGAACGAACAAACAGATGGGTTAACTAACCGACGAACGAACAGACGAACGAACAAACCAACAAACGAACAGACGAACGAACAAACCAACAAACGAACAGACGAAAGAGCAAACAAACAAACGAATCAGTCACTGTTTATATATAGAAATGAACAATAACTCGAAAATCACTATGGTTTCAAATTGTCCATATTTTTTCGTACTTCACTACTTGCAAAATGTGACAAGAAAAAAATGTTACAGTATCTGATAACGAAATTTTGATAATGGTGTGCTATGTTTCACACGAGAATGCTATCACAATGAATTTCTCACTCTATATTATAAATACTCTTTCTCTGAATTACACTTCAAATGTCTAATGAAATTTAATTTTCCTCTAAGTCTAAGGAAATTTTGATTCTAGTTTCTATCATAAAGGGTTTACTGCCTTTCTGTCATGCGTTATTTGTTTTTAGGACCTCGTTAAACTGTCACATTTTCTCAAATAATGTAATTTATCACACTTTGCACACATTGTTTGACGTCATGTTTTTTTTTCTTGATGCATTTTGACGCACCCTATATACAGGGTCCTGCAACAGTGGCGCGGTGTTCCATATCTCTATATAGGAAGCAGATAGGAATCTAATTTTCTATAATATTACCTTATTGCTCGAGCTCGACAAAATAAAAATATTGGCGGTCACACAGGGTGTTCGATTTTTTCTGGGCGGATCCCAACTGTGTCTTTTTAAATGGCAACCTATATTTTTTATCGCTTTTTCGGTTTCTTCATAAAAAATAAAATAAACTTTCTGTATATTTGCACTTCGAAAATATTGATGGTTTTCGAGATATCTAGCACGACAGGTTTTTTTTTCCAATATTCGTCACTCAGAATATTTGAAATTATAAAGTGGTGCCAAGTCCAGTTGAAATTTTTTTTTGGTCGAATATTCTACATTGGTAACTCTCTCAAACGATATATCTGAAATCGACCTGTGATATACAGGGTATGAAAAACCGCTTGCCAAATATTGTAAATGAAAATTTACAAAATCTTCCTTATATCAAATGGAACACCCTGTATATTATTGATCCATAAGAAGCGCCAACGGAACCTCTACAAATTTCATTAAGTATTCCCTATGGCTAAGTTCAATAGTTTTTCTTAAATGAGCATTTCTTTCGAAAAATGGTCATTTTTTCAAAGCGAAATCCATTTGACGACTGATAAGAATATACAAAAAATACCCTTCCCTTAAAATATCGCCCATTCCTAAAACTACCTGTTGCTAGATAAACAAGTTGCGAATTACACCACAAAATGGACGTTCTTGAATAGTTACAATAATTTCAAAAATCTCGGAATTTGTGCCATATTCTTTCGGTCTAAAACAACCTTTCAGCGAATGAAATATTTATTGGAAATCAAGTAGTCTGGCAAATGACAGAACAAAATATTTGGCTGCAAATGAATATTGAAATTTTTAGTCAATCGTGAAGTTGAACTGTCGGTATAATTTCATCAGAATGTTGTTATCAAAAAGTGATTTGATTGATATGATTTTCATATTAGGTGAATCAGACAGGAATTGTTTATTGGCAAGTAGAATTTATTCTCAACGGTATCCAGATAGAAGGCATCCAGATGAAAGATCTTTCCGAAAGGTCTTGGGACGATTCGTTGAAACTGGATCTATTAATTATTCCAAACATGAGCGCATCAAGCCAGCTACTAATGAAGATAATGAATTGCAAGTTCTTCTTGCTGTTGAAGAAGATCCTAGTAGGAGTCAACGACAAATTGGGGAAATAGTGGATATAAGTGAGAGATCAGTGCAACGAGTATTGAAGAAACATCGCTTGCATCCATACCACGTTCAGTTATATCAAGAACTACTGTATGCTGATTTCGAGAAAAGAGTGAGATTTTGCAATTGGGCCATGAACAAAATTCGTCGAAACGAATATTTTTTCAATAATATTTTACGGTCGGATGAATCGACATTCCATAAAAATGGATTTGTAAATCGACATAATTACCATTATTATGCGACAGAAAATCCTCACTTATTGAGACAGGTGGATTATCAACATAGGTGGTCGATAAATGTCTAGGGAGGCATCATTGGAGAATATGTAATTGGTCCATACTTTTTTGAGGGACATATGAATGGTGCAATGTATCTCAATTTCTTACGAAATGATTTACCAGGTTTGTTAGATGATATTCCTCTTGACCTCCGCAATAGAATGTGGTTACAACATAATGGTGCACCTGCTCACTATTCGGCAGAAGTGAGAGATCATCTAAATGAAGTATTTCCCAATAAATGGATAGGACGGAATGGGCCTGTACGGTGGCCCGCTAGATCACCAGATTTGACGAAACTAGATTTTTTCTTATGGGGATACATAAAAAATATGGTTTACGTTGAGCCACCAACTTCTCCCGAAAATATGCGACTTAGAATAACGAATGCTTTTCGCAGCATTACACCAGCTGTCTTGCGCAGGGTAGAACAGTCTTTCAAACATAGACTTCAGCTCTGCATTCAAGAAAATGGAAGACATGTTGAACATATTTTATGAAAGTTTCATTATCAACCTTAATTAAACTCTCCCTTTTGTAGTTTTGTAATTTGCCAGTTGACAAATTTGAATATCTAGAACTCAAGCTCTGAATGAATATAATGACATGAAAAAAATAGTTATTTATAATGTTTCTTTCTTTTAACTTGTTTGGTTTGATATTGCACGATTTATGAGTGAAATTCTGCATCCAATGAAAAAAAAAATTTCCATTTAGCAAAAAGTGATAGGTACATACATTTATTTCGTTAAAAAATATTTGTTTGGACACCTTCTAATGTACAAAATTGAAACAAGATATCTTTCGTATATTTTTATCAGTCGTCAAATGGATTTCGATTTGAAAAAATGACCATTTTTCGAAAGAAATGCTCATTTAAGAAAAACTATTGAACTTAGCCATAGGGAATACTCAATGAAATTTGCAGAGGTTTCGTTGGCGCTTCTTATGGATCAATAATATACAGGGTGTTCCATTTAATCTAAGGAAGATTTTGCAAATTTTCATTTACAATATTTGGCAAGCGGTTTTTCATACCCTGTATATCACAGGTCGATTTCAGATATATCGTTTGAGAGAGTTACCAATGTAGAATATTCGACCAAAAAAAATTTTCAACTGGACTTGGCACCACTTTATAATTTCAAATATTCTGAGTGACGAATATTGGAAAAAAAAACCTGTCATGCTAGATATCTCGAAAACCGTCAATATTTTCGAAGTGCAGATATACATAAAGTTTATTTTATTTTCTATGAAGAAATCGGAAAAGCGATGAAAAATATAGATTGCCATTTAAAAAGACACAGTTGGGATCCGCCCAGAAAAAATCGAACACCCTGTGTGACCGCCAATATTTTTATTTTGTCGAGCTCGAGCAATAAGGTAACATTATAGAAAATTAGATTCCTATCTGCTTCCTATATAGAGATATGGAACACCGCGCCACTGTTGCAGGACCCTGTATACTGAAGAATCCCATGTCAAAATGCTAGCATCCCGACACGAAAACGAAACACTATCGAAACGCCTGTAAAACAACATATTTTCGAACAGTAACTCCACAACACTTTTGAATATGAAAACGTTTCTCATTGAAATCGCACTTTGAAACGCGATACTTTCGTTAAATGGTCATGTTTTTTCTCGAAACGGCGTATTTTGAAACATCCTGTACACATTGGGGGATCGCATGTTAGGACCCTGACACGAAAACAAAAAACGGTCGAAACGCTTGTAAAACAACATATTTTCGAACGTTAACTCCACAACACTTTTGAATATGAATACTTTTCTCATTGGGATCACACGCTGAAACGTTAGGCCCTGTGACTTGGTGTCCTTCTGGCCGCAATCTTTGTTTTTTCTCTGTCGATGAATTCTGCATTTCTTCTACTTCCATTTGGTGTGCTGTACGTGACGATGCTACTATTATTAATGAAGATGTGACTCAATGCCCTTCTGGCCACAATCTTTGTTTTTTCTCTGTCGATGGATTTTATATTTCTTTTCCTTTCAATTGATGTGCTATGCGTGATGATCCGACTATTATTAACGAAAATGTGATTTAGTGCCCTTTCGGTATATGCCACCGTATTTGATTTTTCTCTACTCCACGATGTCTTCATATACACTTCTTCCCCATATAAACATATATATTACATTGTATCACTCTTACACACGTCATATCTACTTCTCGAGTTGGGTATTTCACGAGGTTCCACTACGAGGTCTGAAAATGACTAAACTTAAGCTCCATTGCATGGCGTATTCTGAGGCATCCTGTACAAATCGCGCGTTAAAACGATAGGCCCCCTGTCTTGTTTTTTTTTCTTGAATGAGGCACCCTGTACACACTGAAGAATCACACGGTAAAACAATAGGGCCCTGTTGAACTGACATGTTTTATCTTGAATGACTCAATTTGAGATACCCTGTACACATTGAAAAATCGCACGTTGAAACAACAGAGTCCTGTTAAACTGACATGTTTTTTTCTGAATGACTTAATTTGAGACACCCTGTATATTTCGATGGCAGCCATGTTTTTTTTCTTTAACGTCCGTGACCATGTACACAATGACGTCATGTTTTTTTCTCAAACGATGAGACATCCTGTACGGCAACAATGTTTTTTTCTATTGCGTTGACAAATATTATCCTCCCGCGTGTTTCCTTTATCCCCACTCCTCCATTTCCCAACTAACACGAAAAAACGTATCTGACGTATTATGAAATGTAATTGCTGCATACCCCCTATTGACCCATTTTCAAACGTTTCCTATTGGGATCGCTCCTGTCATGTTTCTTTCTTGAATGAGACACCCTGTACACATTGAAGAATCACACGCCAAAACGATGGAGCCTCGTTGAACTGTCATGTTTTTTAAATGACGTATTTTGAGACACCTTGTACACATTGACGTCATGTTTTTTCTTGAATCCCGATTTTTCATTCATTATTATTATTATATAATTATTTTCCACGCCGACGTACACCCTGTACACGTTTTTTTCCTAAACGATGAGACACCCTGTATGGCAGCTATTTTTTTTCTATTATGTTAGCAACCATGTTGTTTTCTTTAACGCCCGTGGACATGTTTTTTTCTTTAAAACAATTTTGTTTCCATTATTATTATGATTATTTTATTTTTTCCACGCTGACATATTTCAAGACACCCTGTATACTTCGACGCCATGATTTTTTCAATTACGTTGGCAACCATGTTTTTGTCTTCAACACCCGTGGCTATGTTATTTTTTTCAATCCGATTTTTCGTTCATTATTGATATTATACCGTAATTTTTTGTAATCCCACCGCGCCGTTATCTATCAAATGAATCTACCCGATGTTTTTCACGCTGTGCGGGCGGTAGCTTCTGATTGCTCGATGAAAAGTGGAGGAGTGAGGGGGCGCAGTAGAGGCGCCACTCCTACTTTGATACCTATATAAAGGTAATTGTGGAACAAAGAATAATCCGCCAATTTGTAGCTGCGGCCAATTGTATTGCCATTTAAACTAAATATGTGTATCAGGAAAGGGGTCAAACTTCAATTACTGAATTTGACCCAAACAGACAAACAAAAAAGGGCAAGCTGAATCATCCTTTCGAAAACAGATTCACTTATAATTTGTGAAACTTATATTTCCAGTTTTGTTTTTGTTTTGAATTATTTGTTCACATAAATAAAACATATCTCATTGTCCAATATTTCTTGAATGATATGCATTAACATTTGGACTGAATATTTCTGAAACTAGGACATACAAATTCATATTCAACTGATTTGGTCACACTGATCCACCCTTTAACGTGATTCATTTTCATAAAATCTATTTTGCAATGGAAAGACATGAGTATTACACCTTCGCATTCTTTAAAAATATCAAGTTAATTTTCCATTTTCATTTACTGCTAGTCACCAAATTTTGTTCACTTCTTCATTCTCCTACGTCGTGGTTCAAGAATGATCTAATTGAAACATGTTACTCACGCAGTTCATTGCTTTTTTCAAAAACTAAATACAAGCACTACAGGAAAATTCTTGAAGCGCTCTAAGAGCCATGCCTGTGTGATAGTAGCGATTGTCGTTGGATTTGAATCGCTGGAGATTAAATCCATTTGGAAAAACATTATCGGGAAGTTCATTCCACATGAACGCAGTTTACCGAATGAAAGAGTTCTGAAACAGTGAAGTTCGAGTTATACTGATGAATCTCAAAATAATAAGCAAGCAAAGTCCGTTACATGTATTCGATAGACATAGACATACTTTATTTGAGATTACGTTCATGTAATTTACATTTGAAGCAAGTCATATAACAAAAATTGTATTTGAAAATAAATTGCATTTGTATTTCCAGAAAGAAAAAAAATCATGGAATCAGTCAGAAACACTGAATATACAGCACGAACAATCAAACTCAACAAAATATCAATAACTTAAATACGATTGAAGATATGTAAAAAACCTAGATATCTGAACATTCTCATGCGAATAGGGGGGTGTCTAAGTATTCTGCTATATTGTAGAAACTTGAGCTGATGAGGAACTGTTTCACCTTTTGATTGAAACAATTGAGGGACAAAGATTTAACTTCCCTAGGCAAGTGATTATAAACAATTATATTGGAAGAGTTATTCATAACTTTATTCAATCTATATCTCATAGGTCTAATTTGATCTGCATGTCGAGTGTGGTTGTCATGGAAATTTGAATATATATAATAATATAATAATTATAATAATATAATATTTCCAATATATATATATATATATATATATATATATATATATATATATATATATATATATATATATATATATATATCTAGATATGACATGATTGTGCCAAGACGAATTGGTATCCATTTCAACCCACAACAAACTTATAAACGCAGAAAGTGGAAATGTTGGTCCTGACATCACTATATCCGTTTCTGAGATAGTCATCTTTCAGAAGAAAACCAATGCCTAGGTTTTTGTGGCATCGAATTCAACCTGGTTAGTTTCACCCCAATTTGAAGTCACTTCTGGATCCTCATTGAGATATGCTGCCGGTGAAAATGTGCATCCGCAGCCGATGTCCTGGAATACAAATGGAATGACGAGACAAGTATGCTGTCGTCAGCAGAGCAATGAATTGAATTCTTGTTTTCCTCAAATGAATTGTTGGTATAGAAAGAAAGGAGTTGGCGACAATATGGATCCCTGGGAAACATCAGCGTTGTATCGAAGTTTGGCCAGCAGACCCTCAAGCCACACACGTCAAAGACCTCAGATATATTAAGCGTATCAGCTCTTGACCCTCCATGTTCCTCGATTGCGTTATCCCAAATATAGGTGACATACGATAGAAGGTCACCTGTTTATATTTGTTTCCAAAAACCATTTAGATGATCGCTCAATATGTTGAAGCCTTCCAAATATATGAGGATATGGTGGTTCACGGCTTTCTGAATGATTTTTAATATCACTGATAGCAAAGCGGCTGGTCTATGTTCCTGCGCTTTTCGGTAATGTGTAGTTCAGAATAAATGTCAGACATTTAACTACTGAAAAAAATGGTTTAGGTATATATTTCGAAATATCATTCCAAAATGTGGTTGAAAATGAATAAGAGAATGTTTCAGAAAATCAATCCGATAGTAGTGTATTGACTCTTCTCAAAAACAGAAAATTGGAAATAACTCACACAAACAAGCAAACGCTTTTACAACTGACATATATCTCCAGTTATTGATGAGTTTTGCTTCGTTTATCCATTTGAAATATTATCATTTGAAACCTGAGGTGAACCTACTTCAAATTGGGAATGAAGACTTTTTCAAATGGACATATCTACTCGGTGGCTGGAATGAAAAGTACTTTGATTTTCTGAATAATTTTCCCAAAAGATCAAAAAAGTAAACCATTGCCCAATTGATTTTCTTCGTCATTTAGCAATTGTTGTCTCGTAAAAGAACGAAATAAGAATCGAGTAACATTGAAAGTGAATCATTCGTGTAAGTAATAAAACGAAGTATATTTTGATTTGATGCTCCATATGTAAATTGAGATACTTTTCAAAATCTTCCATTAGTCTTCTCATTTGGGAAAAAATCTGTATTCATCAGCAAACTATCTAATCTTCCGATGAAGAAGTCATGTCTAAGCTTAACTGTCGAATTGATTACACATTCAAATCCAGACATTTTTGTTCCATTCACAATACTCTCATTGTGAATAGGAAAGACCTTGAGTGATTATAGTATTCACATTCAATTATTAAATAATATTAGGACGAGGAAAATTTTAATGCTTCACTCCAAACGATATGAAATTAAACAGATGGAACAAATTTTCCGACTAGACTAGTATTACCTATTTACTGAGCACTTTATTGAATAGGTCATCGGTACAACGAAAACGTGGTATGAATGTCTAATATCATAAAATGAAACAAGGTTAGTAAAACCTCATAAAAACAGGCGAATGAACACTGCCCACATGATTGCTTTTTGTTAAACACACGCTCTAACATTCGAAACTATACATACCTATACGGTTAGCTACTGTGGATGACGCCAAGCATATGTACTTTCTTTCACAATAGTAACCAATTTCAAAAACTACAGGTGTAGTTTTTGAAATTACTACGGATCTTCATCAAGTAACGGCCGAATCAATCGAAAAAAAAAAGAAAAAATAGTAACCAAGTTCACATCATTGTTATTTTGACTGAAGAATGGCATGAATCCAGAAATGTTGAATAGTTTTCGATTTCCATCCATGTATACAGATGAATTCATTTCATTAGGATTTCATTTCACTAGCTAACTTTTTTGTATAATATTCGTTGATAGCTGTAGCTGACTCAATAAAAACATTCAAATAGTGTCTCATTAACACGAACACTTGCTTCAACTTCAGAGCATTCACTAAGTGTGTAAAACCGCGCACGGTTTATTCAGTTTAAAGAATATTTCTCAACCTCTCATCATGACTTTTTCAACATACTTGAAAATAAAAGTATATCGATCAAAATAAAGCAGAAACTCTCAATTGACGTAACATAATGTCAAATTCCGTTTCAAAACCAACCTCACGCTAGTTTTGAGTCATCATGAATACGTCAATCTCAATACGTTTCAAATCATATTTGATGTGACGTCAGCGTTTCAACGCCAAAATGAATGTATTTGAATCACACACGAATACGTTTCGAATACATGAGCACAAGAAAACGCCTCTGATTATGGAAAAATGAACATTTTCCAAAAATATTTTTTGTTTTTATGTAAGATGGTTTCCGACATTTCAAAATCTGATCCCTGTTCCCGCATTTAATTTTCTTGCAATAGATTCGTTGACGTTGATGAGTTTCATTACTATCGACGACTGAAGTTTTGCTCTTTGTGTTCATTGAATATCGTGCGTCCCATATACCTACCGATTGTCACAGAGTGTAGCTTATTGTCAAGTATTTCATTTTGATCTGGGTTGATCAATTCTGTGCTCCGGTTATAAGTGTTTCGTTTTCATACTAACGCTGGATTGATATTTTGTATAGGAAAACATGTATAACGGTTTTGTGAACAATATAGTGAAAATATTACAATGAATATTTATTTGCATGAATTTTTCACCAATATTTTCACAACACAACATAGTTATAAAATGAATGTCCCTAATGAGATACAAAAACCAAAACCTTCAATAACTGGTTGTGAATAGTGTAGCATTTTGACAATCAACACACTTGCCGCCACATATATGTTAGAATTAAAAATTAAAATTTCAATCTGATGATAGAACACACTTGCCGCCACATATATGTTAGAATTAAAAATTAAAATTTCAATCTGATGATAGAAAGTATGCTAATATGCTCTTGTGTAACGAGACCTACTGAGAGAAACGGCACACTGTCTGGAATTCTGTGTTTTGATAGTCGAATAATCAATGATAATTCACTATTTTTTATTTTAATAGTTTGCACTGGAACCTCTGGTGTATTATGAATTTATTGAAAACACCTTCCCAACACCAGAACAAAAATTACGACATTCGACGCTCGTTTCGCTAACCAAGTTAGCTCCTCAGGAGATCTCCTCGTGATATATATATATATATATATATATATATATATATATATATATATATATATATATATTGTTATGATGAGTTTTTTATAAGATTATTTTGTTTTCAAAGTTAAAGATTGTTATTGTTATAATAAATATAAAATTAGAAGAGTATTTATAATTTAATTAATTTGATTCTTGATTGTTATTCTGATAGTTCAAATAATTTGAAAATTTTCTGTGATATCAAAATTCTTAGTGCTCCGGCAGATACCTGTCCTTACCTCTAAATCTTACCTCTATTCTTTAAGGTTGCTCAGCTCAATCGAAGCTCATGCAGCTCTCTTTCTCAGAGTAGAGTTCTTGGAAAGGTGTTATGGATAAAATTTTGTATGTCTGTGTTTTTGAAAATAAAACTTTGTCTCAAAGTTAAAAAAAAATATAATGAATGTAAAATTTTGTAAATGTTTTGTCAAACCAAACTTAAATTACCCTAAAACTGCGTCAAAATACCTTATGCTAAGAAATGTTCCAGTAAATGTTAAATTTGAAACAAAAATATTCTTAGAATTGTGTTCCGTACAGTTAAATTTACGTGTAACTGCAAATTAGTTACTAGGAAACTTAAGATGTCTGTGGTTCGTGCGTGGGAAACGATTCTAAAAATATCTGTGCTAAATGTCAGTGAATTTTTCAAATTTTCCTAATATTAAATCCAATAATAGTTCTTGTAAATAAAATGATGAAGTTCGTTGATAAATAAAAGTTCAGAAGTTGTGATTTTCACATTGGAAGTTCCTTGTGACTGGAAAACTTTTGATTCGATTTGGAGGTTATGAATTGTTCAAGATTTTCAAAAAAGTATTCTTCTTATGGATTGGGAATTATAAATGATATTGTAATACCTCAAAACTGGTACAGCTTCCCTGGATTGGTTTTCCCCTGATTGGAATTTTGAATTTTTCCAGACACTCTAAAATCTCCAGTAAGTATCTTCTCTCGTTGTTATTATTTATACTCTGGCTCCTATTGATGGTTTTATATTGATAAGAACATGCAAAACGGCCTTTTCTCTTTCTTTTCCCTTTTTATTTCTAACAGCTCTTCAAAAAACTTCGCGTCTGGACAATTCAAAAGCTTCTCTCTCCTCTATTGATTCACCCCTGGCAACCAGACAAAATTTTCCTGCCTGCTACTCTTCATGACAATAATTTTGAAATTTCTTCACTTTTGACACTTTTCACTGTTCACACATATTATATCTACGATTTCTGATACCCAATTTTCACTAATACTAATAATGATCAATTTTGATTACATTTCATCACATTTTGTTTTGAATTTTTCTAATTTTGAATCCCGAATTCATCATTTTTCAGAAGTTAACACCTCCTTTTCAATTTATCAATCTGATTGGCTACTCTTTAGTTGCATCCAAATCATGTACTGAGTGTTCTTACCGTTTTTCAGATAAAATTCCTAATGTCAGTGTTAATTGAATTTTTGTTATTAATTTGTAGTGTAAATCTGTTTTATTGTATGTTATTATGTTGTATTAATGTCTTTACTGTTTTCAGTGTATTTATCCCGATGATTGATGGTTTCTGGTTAGTTGTGCTGTTTGGAAATGATCTGAAATACTCTAATACTGATAAGTCACAACTTTGCCTGATCTGGGCATGAACATTACTCCAAATTATACAGATAAGAATTTGAATAAAGGTAAAGTATCTGGCTTTCTAATAAAATTAAACATCTAAGAATAACTTTGCTTTTCACAAACTTTCAACACTGAACCAACAAAATATGTGAACTTTTAACATCAAATTAATAATAATATGAAAAACTTTCAACATCGAACTATCAAAATAAATACAAACTTTTAACTTTTAACTACTAAAATAAATGCAAACTTTTAACTAATTAAAATATGAAAATCTTTAACTTTGAAAACAGAATAATCTTATAAAAAACTTATCATAACAATATATATAACAGAATAATTAGTCTTAGCAAAATTTATACGTACCTACTGAAATATGATAAAGAAAATAAAAGATCTAGTAATTCGAGTATCATTCAGAATTTTCCCACTTGACATTGTCAGCCAAAATTTTTATCAACTGTCATTTATTAATGTTTTTCTATCTGTTTTTGAACCATTTCATATTTTATTCTCACGTTAGTAAGTTCTCAATATTTATATATTTTTTACAAGGTATATAATCTTATTATTGTAGTTGTCCTGACGAAGGTGTGAAATATACCGAAAGCTTGACATATAACAAAGAGTTATATACGAATTAAACCGATATATATATATATATATATATATATATATATATATATATATATATATATATATATATATATATATATATATATATATATATATATATATATATATACAAATAGGAAAGTTATTGAGTGTCTTGATATAGAAAGAGAAGTTAATATCGGACATAGCACTCATGAAAGTGGCAAACCATAGACACGTGTTTCGGGCTTTTGGCCCATCATCAGTATGGTGCAGCCAAGTGTGAGGATGGGCAACACTTGGTTACCAAAAGATAGAAATACAAATGCACGGAGCCACCAACAGGAGCCAACCGCACATTTGTGGTTTCAGATGATAGATCTTGTGTTTACAAGAAAACTATCAAAATCACCACGGAGGCAGTTACAGCTACCTGCGTGACATCCGGGTCCAGGAAATTATACAAATAGGAAAGTTATTGAGTGTCTTGATATAGAAAGAGAAGTTAATATCGGACATAGCACTCATGAAAGTGGCAAACCATAGACACGTGTTTCGGGCTTTTGGCCCATCATCAGTATGGTGCAGCTAAGTGTGAGGATGGGCAACACTTGGTTACCAAAAGATAGAAATACAAATGGTGGCTCCGTGCATTTGTATTTCTATCTTTTGGTAACCAAGTGTTGCCCATCCTCACACTTGGCTGCACCATACTGATGATGGGCCAAAAGCCCGAAACACGTGTCTATGGTTTGCCACTTTCATGAGTGCTATGTCCGATATTAACTTCTCTTTCTATATCAAGACACTCAATAACTTTCCTATTTGTATAATTTCCTGGACCCGGATGTCACGCAGGTAGCTGTAACTGCCTCCGTGGTGATTTTGATAGTTTTCTTGTAAACACAAGATCTATCATCTGAAACCACAAATGTGCGGTTGGCTCCTGTTGGTGGCTCCGTGCATTTGTATTTCTATCTTTTGGTAACCAAGTGTTGCCCATCCTCACACTTGGCTGCACCATACTGATGATGGGCCAAAAGCCCGAAACACGTGTCTATGGTTTGCCACTTTCATGAGTGCTATGTCCGATATTAACTTCTCTTTCTATATATATATATATATATATATATATATATATATATATATATATATATATATATATATATATATATATATATATATGAAATCTAGAAAGGTTAATGCAGTCAAGCTGCTGGAAAATAATTCCATGAAAATCAAAAAATAAATAGATAAGTACTCTTTGATCATTCCCATATTGATTTCAATTTAAGAGCCACCGGTATACAGCTGTTTCAGCCTATTGGGCATCGTCAGTACCGGGCAGGCGGTCCTCGATTGAAGACAAAATGAGAAAAAACCAAGAAAGTACTTGATAAAAATAGCTGCGTAAACGCAAGCGAAACATAAGTGGAACCACCTATTGGTGTGACACCCAAGTCAACTTGCCAAGTTTTTATGTCAGTGTTGGTGGTTTGACCAATCAACCGACAACTGCGGTAGCAGAAATTTGGGAAGCTAACCTGAAATGCCATCGGAAAACGAATCCACATGTTTCTAGAAATGATATGAAATCTAGAAAGGTTAATGCAGTCAAGCTGCTGGAAAATAATTCCATGAAAATCAAAAAATAAATAGATAAGTACTCTTTGATCATTCCCATATTGATTTCAATTTAAGAGCCACCGGTATACAGCTGTTTCAGCCTATGGTGGACGAGCGGGTTTGATGTCGTCGAGTGAAACTACATTTTTATCAAGACTCGTTGCGCTTGCGTTTACGAAGCTATTTTTAACAAGTACTTTCTTGGTTTTTTCTCATTTTGTCTTCAATCGAGGACCGCCTGCCCGGTACTGACGATGCCCAATAGGCTGAAACAGCTGTATACCGGTGGCTCTTAAATTGAAATCAATATGGGAATGATAAAAGAGTACTTATCTATTTATTTTTTGATTTTCATGGAATTATTTTCCAGCAGCTTGACTGCATTAACCTTTCTAGATTTCATATCATTTCTAGAAACATGTGGATTCGTTTTCCGATGGCATTTCAGGTTAGCTTCCCAAATTTCTGCTACCGCAGTTGTCGGTTGATTGGTCAAACCACCAACACTGACATAAAAACTTGGCAAGTTGACTTGGGTGTCACACCAATAGGTGGTTCCACTTATGTTTCGCTTGCGTTTACGCAGCTATTTTTATCAAGTACTTTCTTGGTTTTTTCTCATTTTGTCTTCAATCGAGGACCGCCTGCCCGGTACTGACGATGCCCAATAGGCTGAAACAGCTGTATACCGGTGGCTCTTAAATTGAAATCAATATGGGAATGATCAAAGAGTACTTATCTATTTATTTTTTGATTTTCATGGAATTATTTTCCAGCAGCTTGACTGCATTAACCTTTCTAGATTTTATATATATATATATATATATATATATATATATATATATATATATATATATATATATATATATATATATATATATATATATATATATATATGCCTGCCCGGTACTGACGATGCCCAATAGACTGAAACAGCTGTTTACCGGTGGCTCTTAAATTGAAATAGATATGGGAATGATCAGAATGATACTTATTCATTTATCTTTTTATTTATATATCTATATATTTTTGTTCTGGTGTTGGGAAAGTATTTTCAACAGATAGTTTTCACTGTTCACACTTTCATTGTTGATGATATCATGTGAGTGGAAGGAGGTGAATCAATCCATTTAGATTACTGAAAAAAATGTCTAAGCTCATCAATCTAATTTTCCTGGTTGTTGTTACATTGCTGGATGTGAATGAAGCCACACCTCAAAGAACAGATATGTTTCAGTTTTCAAAAATTAATAAATGGGAAAGGAATTTTTTTTCTGTAATACCTATATTCTGTAATACCTGTAATATCCAGAATATCTTGCTTGGAGCTCCATAGTTATTCAAAACCAGAGTACCGTCAATCATTTGAGATTTTTCTCAATATCTCTCAAAACCTGTAGCCTAAGTAAATATAAATCTCGATGAAAAATATCAGGAACTATCAAGAATAAAGAATTTGAAAAATGTGACCTTATTGAGAGTTTTAACAGTGAGTTGACGTATATACTCAAAACTGAAAATCGATAATTGGAAAGTATATTGAAATTTTTTTCGAAATTGATTCAACACTAGAATCTTCCTCATGAAGATGATCACTTAGTGATCGAAACATGTGTCGAAGTGTTAAAAATGATGGTTTGATATTGGTTTACTCCAGTAATATGCATGACTACACAGTACAGTTTCAAAGTACAATTTGTGTTAGCTAAACATGGACTAACAAAAAATTTTGTACACAAGCTCCGAAGGATTAATATTATTTGTGAGCGTTATTGTTCTGACATACACTTAGTTATTATTTTCCACCTTACACAACCACCTTAGACAACGTTTGCCAGGTCAGCTAGTATTTTATAAAAACATTTATTAGAAAGCATGCATTGAAATATATTCCAATGAGTTCAAGGAAGGAAAATTTCCAGTTAGTCTATATTAGCTTAATTGAAAGATGTTTTTTCAATGATGTATCAAACTTTCCACAACTGATCTGAAATTGGTGGAATATTGTGCATAACACTGATATCATAGGGAATGCCATGAATTTTCTAAGCCAGTTCCTGATATTATAAAGCGAATTACTTTCAAAAATTGTTGGTTTTTTGAACAAACGGCAAACCACAAAATACATTTTCAAAGCGCTTTATAGGTAATGGTAAAATATTGTTTTATGATTAACGATATTGAATATTTTTTTACCAGGAAATTCACCTAAACAAAAACTGAAAGGAAATCTCAGATGGTTTACTTTTCATACGACTGTGATCACAATATACCTATAGATAATGTTTTGAATGCAGAAAAATTTTTCATTCAGTAAGATTGAGAAAAAACTGATTTTGTTAGGAATGAATACTTTGATGAGATAATCATTTTCATGAATGGACTGATCCATAATTCAAAGTATCAACACACTCCCTGATAATAATTACACAATTTTCATAAACTTTTTTATTCTTTCTGCATTTTCTGCCACGGAGGCTACGGTGTTAACGAAACGCGTCTTGAAATGAAAATGTTTGTGAAAATGTGTTATTATTATCAGGGATGGATCAATTTTATGACCATCTCATAAGGAATGGAATTGTATAGAACTATTTCGATCCATTCACAGTTTTACCACGAAAACCATCATGTTTTCCGGAAAATGCGTACGAAATGTTGACTTCAATTGTTTGGTTATTAAATTGTAATACCTATCATCGAAATAACTTTTTGGTTACTCATTCCCACAAGTTACGCGGTACAAGAAACGTGCCTTATCTACAGGAGCCCAAGACTTTGCAAACTCATTATATTTCAAATATTTCAATAATTTTCTTAATAAATATTCACTCTTTGTACTGCTCTAGAAGAGAATAAACGCTATTTTGAGTCTCATGTGAAATCGATTTTTTTTAAACTATGTTCTCGATTACCAATACATAATTTGCAAAACTCATATGACGCATGAACTGTCCTCGCGATAATCTCAGGAGTTTTGTAGAAAATGAAGAAACAAAAAGTTTCCAATTTGATCTTGGTAACAAAACAATCTGATATTGCCAAAGGTACAACAATGAATAACCTCATCGACATGTCATCAACTATTATATTTGAAGTATAATAACCGTTTCTTATCGTCACATTTCAACCTTCATGTTTTGATTTCATGTAACTCTTTGAATAACCTCCGCCTGTATTTTAAAGCATGAATAATAGTGAATCAATTCAGTACCCTGAACTCCGTAGGAAAGTAAGAAATTCCAAACCTATAGAATTCGGGAGAATTGACTTCCCTTCAGATGTGTTGAGTACCAAAAGCGTTTTGTGAACGAAACAGTAAATAGTTGGTTATTTGAAGTCGTTGTTTTAAGTTGTCAGCTCGAAAATGGGAAAATATTTTGATAGTCAAATCATGAAAATACCACTTGCCAATTTTTATTTTCATTGTTTCTTTTCGAGGTTATCATTGAAAAGATCATGAATAATATAATAATAATAATAAGGTTTATTTCACTAGTTCGGACTTCCATTGTCTACTATATAAAATGATTTGAAATCCCTGAAACAAGAAAAAAGAATAATTACAAAAGAATAGTTGAAAATAACAATTATATTAAGCAACAATAAACCTGAAATGAAATGATAGTGAAATAACCTACAAGTAAAAATATAATAATTGAATAAATAAAAATTAAAGGAATGAAAAAAGAAAATAATAAAAAAATAAAAAAGTGTAGAGATTCCGAGTCACGTTAGTTCACGACGTTTCGATTGTTGGTATCTACCATCGTCTTCGGGTGATGACAGTCATCACCCGAAGACGATTGTAGATACCAACAATCGAAACGTCGTGAACTAACGTGACTTGGAATCTCTACACTTCTTTATTTTTTTATTTTTTTTATTATTTTCTTTTTTCATTCCTTTAATTTTTATTTATTCAATTATTATATTTTTACTTGTAGGTTATTTCACTATCATTTCATTTCAGGTTTATTGTTGCTTAATATAATTGTTATTTTCAACTATTCTTTTTTAATTATTCTTTTTTACTTGTTTCAGGGATTTCAAATCATTTCATATAGTAGACAATGGAAGTCCGAACTAGTGAAATTCATCACGAAACATTGTCAATCACCTTCAAACAATAATAAGGTTCATTCACAGTAAACAACATTTAAATACATAAAAAAGTTCATTCGAAATTACAGTAACTCAATAAATTAGTGGTTAATTAAATAAGTAACAAATTAAAGTGGTGAATAAACACGGAAAATACACAGAAGTAGCTGCAAAAGCTACCTGTATATGTGTATATGAAGGCAGTAACAAAATAAATTTAATATAAGAGTACAATTGACATAATCGATAAAAAAAATGTAATATCTAACATCTAAGTATCTTTGTATCAAAACAACTACAATACTATTAATCACATTCTAATTCCAAAGTTTTTTCCCAAATCAGTTATACTCAAGTCACAATGCGGTTAATTTTACATTTTCGGGGTAACGTCGTTCAAGACTGGATAATACGACATATAGACACAGATACTTGTAATTAGTTGTAATAGGTGTAATTAATTTTTTTTCTCTATAGTCTTTGCTTGAAAATTGTATTGATTATTGGTCTATTACTAACAATCTACTTTTTTATTTTCTTTTTGAATTACTTATCAACAGATATATTCTTCAGCTCATTTGGTAACAAACTATATATTCTTGGAGCAAGGTAATTTGCACTTCGTTGACCTTTACATTTTTCTCTTCTGAGAAAGAAAATTGCATCAGTTCTTCTGGTATTGCAGGAATGTTCATGAGGGGTGAGTTGAATTTTATTAGCTTTGACATGAAGTGAAATTTTGTTAACAAATATTTGTCTCAAATCTCTACATTAAAATTCATTATAGAGTGCGTCAGAAGAACATGTCAGCTTTTTGCGATACATAATTTTCAGAACCCTGCAAAACCTGTACTTCATTGACCCCGCCCCAGCCCAAAATCCCCTAAGATAGTAAGGACTCTATCAAGGTAGAATAAACAGTTTTCAACTGGGTAATGTTCAAGAAATCCTTCAAATATTCAAATTTAGATAAAAAAAACCTCTAATTTTTTGCTGATATTTGTTTTGTTTGCATATTCCACTTCATATGTCGATCGACAATGATTCCTAAATACTTTATTTTGTCACCTTCCTTTATTTGAGAGTCTAGTCCTACATTCAAAGGCCCAAGATCTGGTAAACCACAAGCATACGACGTGAAAGGAAGGTAAGTTTTCTTCTCATAGTTCAATGTTGATTTGTTCCCTTCAAGCCAATTTAATATGTTGTGAAAGTCATTCTCTACTTTCTCTTTTAGTTCTTGGCAGGTTGACGCTCTGTACACCACAGCAGTATCATCAGCAAAGCTAATGATTTCACCACTTGTGTCTAGAAATAACATACTATTTATGTAGATACTGAAAAAGAGCGGTCCGAAAACAGTTCCCTGAGGTACTCCATTTGATACTGTTTGTGTTTCACTGAGAATTCCATCAATTTCAACTTTTTGTTCTCTACCCAATAAATAGTTTTCAAGAAGGTTATAAATATTTTCTCTTATTCCATATCGTTTAAGTTTATTAAGGAGTATTTTGTGAGAGACAGTGTCAAATGCTTTGGACAGGTCTAGAAAAATACTGACGGTAGGAATTTTTCCATATAACGATTCATAAATCATTTTCGTCATTCTCCGAATAGCGTCCTCTGTAGATCTGCCCTCTCTCTCTCTGCCCTCTCGATCCGATAAAATATTGATTTTTTTTAAGTAAGAGTATATTCTTTCCTTGATTATTTTCGATAAGTTAGAGATTAGTGTAATGGGCCTGTAATTAGAGATAGATGATTAATTTTCACCTTTGTGTAGGGGTTTTATTATTCCGCTTTCAAGTATTCTAGGAAAATGCCCCATATCAAAACATTTATTCACTAAGAATACTAGGGGCTTGGCGATTTCTAATGCAGTCTCTTTTAAGGTTTCCGCCCTTAGTTTATTCGGCCCAGGATATTTTTTTGGTTTCAAAGTTTTTATTATTGAAACGATTTCTTTCTCACTTGTTGGATGTTAATACATAGTCTGATGAAAAAACTCGATTCTGTCGGTATCATTGGGAACATCTGAGATTTTTTCAGCAAGTTTTTGTCCTATGTTACTATAATAGTCATTGAATCTGTCCGCAATATTTTTTTCATTCATTATTTCAGTGCCATCTGCATTTTCAATAGCCTCTATGTTTGTTTCAGTTTTACCTTTTCCACATATATGATTTACAGTTTTCCATAAAGCTTTAGATGAATTTCGATTTTTTCCAATTTGTTTAGAAAAATAATCTTTTTTTGCTTGTTTAGTTTATTTTTCGAACTTGGTTTTGTAATTGTTTTACCTTTCTTTCAATTCTTCATTTTGCGGATATTTTAGAGATAATTGTGAAGTTTATTTCTTCCGTTAATTGAATTCAGCAAAGATGAAGTCATCCATTTTTTTATAAACTTGATTTCAGTTTTTATTTTAACTTTTTTTGTATGAAATTCTGTGTAATTTTTCATTTTCTCAATAAATTCAGCAGCAATATTATCTACACTATTCTCTTGATAAAGTTCATTCCAGGTTTCATTTCGTAAAGAATTCCTCAATTTGTCGTAATCTTAGAATAATTTGAAGTCATTCTGTTACACATTTGACTTGTTTGCTTTGTTATGGAAAGTAAGTCTTATTGGATTATGATCTGTAATGTTATATCTGAAGATGAAAGATTTCATCTGCATTTCTCTGCAGTTGGTGTTTTTATTAAAAAAAAAGATCTAAACAGCTTCGACTAGGTAATCGTGTATACTCATTTATATATGAAACAAATCCAAAGTAACTGAGGATATTCTTTTATAATTCTATATAATCAGAATCTTCAATCAAATTTATATTTATGTCTCCTGTAATTATACTAATTTCTGTTTTTTGAAAATTTCTCAGATATTCCAGAAAATGTTGATTAAAAACTTTCGGATCAATGCTCGGTGAACGATAAATGGCAGTAATATTACCTTTTTTTTCAGTGAAATCAGAATTTTTAGTGCATCAACTTCACCAATCACTTTTAGTGACTCCTTTATAAAGATAATTATCCCGTCATTTTTGTTGAGTGATCCATTACTGTACACTAATTGATAACCTTGAATTCTGTATAAGTAGGAATCAGAGAGCTGATGTGTTTCTGTAAGTATTATTACATCTATATCAACTGAAAGTTTATCAAGAAAGACCAAGAAGGAATGTATATTTTTTGCAATACTACGTATATGTATAATTTTGAACTCACCGGGGCCAACGATGTCCCTAAAGCAATCAAGGTCTCGTATTATATTGGCAGAAATGGGTTCGTTTTTATATTCTCTAGTGTATGGATCCATCTTTTCTTTTTGATTTACAATATATTATTCAATTATAAATTGGAAGTTTATTTAATTTACTTTATTTTTTTATTTCCTCTGGTATTTACGGGGCTGTATTTGAGATTTCTCTTCTTTCTTTTTTTTCAGATGTTCCAACGGACGTTTCTTCCTCACTCTCAATTCCTTCTTCAATCGAAGAACCTTCCTCTTTATCGTCTTCCAATTTTTCTTTATTTTGTAGTTCTTTAATAGAGTATGGTTTCCCGTTCACAATGAGTTTGAAGCCTCTTATTTTTGCATTCGTGATTAGCCTCATTAAATTTTTATATCAATTCACAAGTTGTTCTTTGAAACTTGTCTTTGATCTGATTGGTTTGGTCCTGATTCGCCTTCAGTAGTAATTTATATAACTGGAGATGCTCTGCCGATAGATTTGTGGAATCGTTCATAGTTGCAGCTATAATTATTTGGTTTATAAATCACAAAGTGGAGTTTCTCAAAATTCTCGCTATCTGTTACAATTTGGCAACACTTGGTGTATTTAAAACCGATTTCTGAGGTACAGAGGTCAATTTGTTGGGTAGAGTTCTCACAATTGGGAGGTGATTCAACATTTGGTGACGAAACTTCAACTTACTGACTATATCAGCAGCCGTATTTTCACTTGGTGCACTTTTCCAGATTTATCTCGCGCTCAAATTCACAATTTTTTGACTGTATTTGGGAGTAAATGTCACAACCATTTCATACAGTGCTACCTATGTTACTATACTCCAAATGAATGAATCCAAAGATACTGCCTGTTTTATGTGTACGAAATTTATTCTGTTCCATGAAAACAACGCATTCCTTTTAGTATAAAAAGCATTTTTCAACACTCGTGAATGATTTCAGTTATGTTTGAATATATCATAATAACTGGTTCCAGCATTTCATTAGTTCGGACTTCCATTGTATTTATTATATAGGACGAAAAAACTAAAATTACAATGAAATAATATATATGTAACAACCAAAAAAAAAATTAACTATTTACAGGAGATGAAAATTAAAAAAATTATTAACAATAAATTAAAAATTGAAAGATTCCAAATCAAGTTACTTCACGATGTTTCGATTGTTAGTATCCACAATCGTCTTCGGGTGATAATCCACGATTGTGGATACTAACAATCGAAACGTCGTGAAGTAACTCGGTTTGGAATATTTCAATTTTTAATTTTAATTTTTTGAAAGTTCTTTTTTTTTATTTTTCGGTTGTTGTTTGTATTTTGTTTCATTGTAATTTAAGTTTTTTTTGCTTAATAATATTGTTATTTTTCAGCTAACTTTTTAATTTTTCACAAATTCTTTCAAGGATTTCAAATCAATTTATATCATATTAGATAATGAAAGTTCGAACTAATGAAATGCAACATGAAATATTTTCAACCACCTTCAAACAACTGGTTCCAACTTATGGTTTTTCGAACTCTTCAAAATTTTTTGATTTTTTATTTGAACTGTTATTCAAGAGATTGTTCTGATATCCGAAAGAAATATGAAATATTTCATAAAATAAACATCCAAAATGAGTTCCGTAGATATTAATAGATCGTTATCGATGAATATTACATTTTTGGGTTATAAAACGATTCGGTCATTCATTACAACTTTTCCAACTCAGAAGTCAGTAGAAAATATACACCTTCCGAAATAAATATAATTTAGAGTGTACAACAAACAAACAATAAAATTGGGAGCCCTACGACTAACGCTCCATAGAGCGTAACCCGTAGGTTACAATTTATGTAACGCGAAGTCAGGAATTTACTCGAGAGACAACACATTCCTCATCAATTTCTACTGTTTATAACATAGCCTCAGACCATTAATCTACAGCCAAGCACTAGAGAAAACAAAACACTATATGAATTATGGTTCGGTGAGAGAACTAACCAGAAGCATCTCACTCCAAAGGAACACATAATCATTTGCGGGATAGATCGATGATCTTGAAATAAGAGTACGTAATATCTTCTGAAGTGTTGAATACTGAATGAAACGATGTAAGGGATATAGTGTAGTGAATGTAGCATCGAATGGAATATTTCATATAGGATGCAATTCTCGTTTCATTTCGAGATCTGGAATGGTGCACTTTGATCGCCATCTTAAAAATTGAGGTATGAAATTGTTGTTTGGAGATTTTTCAGACACGACTTTCTCCAATATCTGATAATCGAAAATATATGAACAAAAATCAAATCCAAAATAGGAATTGTCTCTTTTTGGAATTTCATTATCTTTTTCATGGATTCCATCAACAACATATTGAACGTTTATAACAAATCAATTTACCAATTGATGTTCAGTCTGTTTCCCATTTGTTGAGTTATTTTGAAACCTCAGAGCGAAGCGCCACCAACGTAAATGATTCATATACATATTCGTATTCATATTGTGATACATATATTTTTCATTTCATCTGAAAATTTACATGATTTTACTATAGTCCTTTCCATACCATCTTCAAGGTAAAGTCTTCGGCACTTTCGGTATGGTGTTTTCTATTGATCCAAAACAAGCACTTTTCTCAAAGATCAGAACTGCATCACTATTCCCGATGCTTCAACGAAGTTGAAGTCTTCAAGAAACGAATGAAACTAAATGCTAACTCTATAGCTAACATAGAAGTTTCCGTTGATTTCAACAGAGTATATCAAAATGAGCTGTTTGAAATGGAATATTTGTCGCTGTTCACATTTCTTATGCTACACTTTAAACTATTTTCAGACTTTCGAAAGCATACAATTTCAAATAAAATGAATCAATCACAACAATTTCAGACAGTTTTCATTGTGTTGTGTTGAGCACTAAACTTTCCTGGTCTCTGAAATCGGATATGTTGCTGTGTATCCTTTGAAACTGAAGAAAAGAGATGTACCACCTTTCTGATCCAAAGAAATAGTTTAGCTATACAGCGTGGTAATTCAGCCTCTGTTTTCGACACCATTCCATCGTCAGATTCACTGGATGGAAGTTTTCTTCATCCCGTTGTTTCCAAATCATATTCATATCCTACTCACGACGAGAGATTGTTTCCTCATGAAACTTTCCATATTTCTTGTAATACTTTCCATAAGTTCCCATCAGAAGATACTGAGAAATATGATCAAGTTCTAGAATTATCTCCTTCTACCAAATTCAATACGTCTGCCATATCAAATTCAGTTTTGGACAGTTCAGCTTCGAATTCCTTATATCACCGATTCAATGAAAGGGTGAATCAGCCAATCCGTGATTACTCAGAAGAAGACAACAGTGGCAAACGTAGAATCAACAGTTACAACATTAGCTCAGTGATATGTTCTTCTGTCAGAACTCTAAGGTTTAATGGGTTGAAAAATACGGGAGACACCTGTTTCATGATCAGTGTAATCCAATGTTTATCAAACACGAGATGGTTGCTGGAATATTTAAAAAATGATACTTAATATGGAAGATATCAATACTAGTATTTCTATTATGAAAGGTGCTTTAATCAAAGTGTTCGCATAGGTTATCAAGGAATTGTGGTCAGAAGATTCATCTAATAGAGTAATAAACACTGCTTACTTGAAAAGTAAGAGTAAGTGAGATTTGTCTCTCCCCATACCACAAAGAACTGACCAATTGAGTTTGTCACAATGCTTGGATTCCTTCACAAGAGAGGAAACTCTAGATGGAGATAAAAAACAACGCATTCGAGGTGCAAGAAAAGAAGAAAATGCACAAAGTCCCTATCAATCCATAAATTTCCCCGTATTCTGGTAATTTATTCAGAAAGATTCTTTCCAACGGAAAAATTCAGACAAATTGAATGTTGAGCAATTATGCAGAATGTTGATATGAGCACTTATGCAGCAGACAATGTGGCAACTTGTCGTTATAATCTATATGCACTTTCGAATCACAGTGAAACTACTTACAACGGGCATTACACAGCATATTGCAGACACCCATATAGTGGCACATGGCATGAATACAACGATTCGCATGTGTTTCCAATTTCACCTAATTCGCTTGTGAGTGATGAGGCATATGTCTTCTTTTATGAACAGGAGAGAACAAAGCAGCACTATTGACGTGTTTTTTTCTCTTTTTTCTTGAATTCTCTCAATTGATTTGTGTGTTCCATAATATATGATTTTTATTGAAATATAGTTTTAGCCATTGTATTCACAGTTGATTTCATATATCTCCTACTTTTTATCTGGAACCCATTGCCTGAGATGGTTTCAGAAATAAAAAACGCACTCAAGAAGTGACAAATTTTAATTAAATCAGCCTTGAACATGAGTCTCAGTGAAGAAGTAGCTATTGCTCACAGTTCAACTTCTTCCACAAACAGCACAGATGTACGTTCATTAAGTACAGTTCATTAAGATTAGTTAGACAAGTTAACAACAGGCATCTAGATGTCTATGAGAGTGTAGAAATAAGTGAACATAATGAAATTATGAATAACGATGGTGGACCAATATCTAATAGTATACTATATAGCTTGTTGAAATAATATTTCAATTATTGGATTTATCTGACCATTACTTAGGGACACGTTGTGAAATTAATTAAAGACTGGCAGATAAGGCACTATTACCAAACAAATTTTATATAGTTTATTAAAATAATTCCAATAATTAGATTTACCTGACTATTACATAAGAACACATTGTAAAATCAATTTAGGCTAGTAGATAAGGGAATAATATGAAATAAGTTTGGGACATTCAAGAGGCAGGTACCCAGAAGCAATATCTATGATAAAAATAAGAATAACTTTGTTAGTATCATTAGTTTGATTTTCTTCTTGAAGATGATCACTTGGTGATCGAAACACGTGTCGAGGTGTTGAAATAACGGTTTGGTGTTGGGAAAAAACTTCAGTAATGTTTATTAGTTCTTTCTTGTCAGGCCATTACCAGATCCCGTTTTGGAATTGATTTGGAAAATCAAATGTAGAAAGACCGAGAACCAAGAATGCACTATGCAAGGAAGGGTTGCAAACTCAATTTTTTAGAATCCTTGGAAATTCACAAGCATAAACATTGCGGGTGCAACCTGTTAAATGACCAAATCGATTTAATTTACTCTCCGGTTTTTAAATTGGCACATGCGCATTGTAAACTGCAAATTCAGGTACTCAATCAAGTACCTGAATGGTATATATTAGCGAATGTAATGAATCATTCTCAGTTATTGTTTAAGTTTGAAAATTTCAATATAGGACGAAACTGCAGTAACGTTAGTTACAAATAAAAGTGGTAAAAACATAGAAACTTTCATTTCTCTTTTCATCGTGATCTCCTACCACATAGTAACGGCTACCTCCATCAATTTACAAATGAATGACATTTTAACATAATTAGTCGCCTAGGATCCCTGGGATTCAAGACAATTATTTCACTTAAGAATTCATGGAAATACGAATTATTGTTGTGAAAAATAGCATTGAATCAATGAACAAACGAAATGATTTTCTGAAAAAAAAGGATAGGTAAGAAACGAAGTTGATTGACGAAAGCGTGAAAGTTTTATTTATACACCTTCCACTCTACACGTTGTCGTGATATTTTATAAAAAAAATCTAGATTTTTTAGAGATTTTATTGATTGAAAATTATCTCCTCAAATCAATTTTTTCTGAAGATGAGTGAAACTCGGAACATTCACTCCAGTCTCAATAGAAAAAATTATATAGAAATTGTGGCTGCAATAACCTAACACCAAGTATCAATTAATTTGTTATGAGAGTCAAATATCAAATGTGTGCGCAGGAAAGTCGCTGTTGTGAAGCCAGGCTTCGACACCTACCACCGAATGGTTCATGTAGCTGCTTAGCAGAGGGATTTTGAAAGAAGTATGGAAAACTTTTCTCTTCCAGCGGTCGATGTCGAGCTTGGCTTGGCAACTGACCACTTTGGGAGCCTCGTCAGTCTGTGGTATCCGAGAATTGAGTCGTCTGTTGATCCTGTTGATACAAAAATCGTTAGGAGAGATATCGTCACCTCAACCTTATCAAGGTTGTCCTTCAAGAACAGTTGAATTCAGCAATGCATTTGTAGTTCAGACTAGCACAACTGAGCTTATGTTGGGTCAAAATAAAGCTATCCAACATCGTTCTTGATGGTGGAAAAATTAACTGTAACAAGTTTACATGATTGATGTTGTTATTATTGTTACTTATTCATATTTTGAAGTTCTAAACTTCTACAGTTTGGAAAATTCACAAAACTGAATTAATAGAAAATCTGGTAAGTTATGATGATGAAGCCTAAACTGAAAAGTTCAACCCAAAAAATTACTTGCCTAATGAAAAACACTGAAAAGTAAAATTATTCGTTAACATGTCGTATAAATCAAATAATCAACATAAAAAATAATGTATATACTTCATTTAGATGGTTTCTCGTTTGGGAGTGTAGTCCGTTCTAAACAAAAATTTCTCTAAGGATGTCTCTGGTTAAATACTTAAGTTATTCTTAACAAATACTGATCTTCTCTACCATGAATAAAAATCATTTCTACACATTTACCTGTGTTGTACACCTTTGTTGACGATAAAAATTATGTTTCTCATGCACAACGTATCGAATTAAAAATCGAATGTATTCCCGTTTCGAAGTAGCAAATATAATAAGTACAAAAATACCTCTTCAGAACGAATATTTCAAACAACCATTTCTCGTTACTTTTACTTATCAACTGAATCAATTTTTTTTTTGGAACAAATAAACAAAAATATCAATGTCAATGCTACGATGGTAATAAGAATGTTTTAAAACATTTATTATATTAATAATGAAAAATAAAATTTTTATTTGAATAAAATTGTTTCATTTAATAAACCAAAACTCACTACATCGAATGTAGCTTGTAGGGTACCATTTAATAGAATTTCTTAAGAGCTTTTAGATAGGATATCACAAGTAAGGGGTTGCCATGTAGGAATATAAAGTTCAGGTGGCTGGGGGCGGGGTGGTGAGTGAAAACTAGGTTGGTTGATAGCTTTATGTGATTACGATCATTGAGTCCTACCTAGCTGATCGATATTGGGTTCTGAAGGTTGATCAAACCACATCTATAAATATTTTGATTCAAGTTGTTCCGCAAAAATCATGCTCATCATCACATCTGTATTTTCGCATTAGCTAACAGACACTTGATACCTGGAAAGTTTATCATTATTTAAAAATTTTAATGATGCCAAATTAAATTTCAGGTAATTTATATACGGATCGTTAAAAAAATTCTTCACCATGAGCTTTTTCAATATTCCAATGAATTGTAAAGCAATGGAAGAGTTTTTACCTGAAATGTTAGTACTGCTAACACCTATCACCCATCAGATTTGAATTATGTTCAGGCGCTAGATTTTGGGACAACATTTCAATAAACAATTCAGCGCCACTGAATCAATCAAGTCGCCCCGGAGCGCCAATTAATTTTTGTTATTGTTTCATGATTTCATAATTGGTATTACTTTATATTCGAATATATTTTATCATTCATAATGAAAAACAAATTTCAGCATTTGTTTGAAGGTGATTGACAATGTTTCATGATGAATTTCACTAGTTCGGACTTCCATTGTCTACTATATAAAATGATTTGAAATCCCTGAAATAACTAAAAAAGAAGAACTGAAAATGAATAGCTGAAAATGACAATTATATTAACCAAAATAAACCTGAAATGAAATAATAGTGAAATAAAATGCAAGTAAAAATAGAACAATTGAATAAATAAAAATGAAGAAATTGAAAAAGAAAATAGAATAATAAAAAGTGGAGAGATTCCAAGTCACGTTAGTTCACGACGTTTCGATTGTTAGTATCTAGTCTTCGGGTTATGACTGGACTGATTCCTCCGAGAGATGACTATTTATAGGTCGTTCGAATACTTTCACTCATCCCCGCTTTCCATTTTCCGCTTCACTGGTTCCGTGGGAGATGACCGTTTTGGCGGGAGTTGGCCATTTTTCGCTTGATGATGGGTTTCCATATGTTGCGTATGTCTACGCTGGCTTGGCTGAATACGTTGTTGGACAACATGTATGCGGCTTCCTTGAATTTTCTCCTAAACCAATGTTCCTCTCTGTGCGAGATCTCAGCTTGGGACCACTCGATGTTGTGTTGATGGGTCCAAACATGGTCTGCTATTCCTGATTTGCTGGTTTCCCCTCGCTGTGTGTGTTTCTTGTGCTCGGCAAAGCGAACATTCAATGGCCTCTTAGTTTCACCAATATAGGATTTTTCGCACTCACAGGGTATCCGATAAATGCAATTCTTGGAATCGAGTCCGCGTTTGGTGGCCTGGTTTTCGTGAGGCTGCTACGGATAGTCTTAACGGATCTGAAGCAGGTTCTGATGTTGTACTCGGAACCAATTCTTCTTATCCTCTCCGATAATCCTCTGATGTAGAGAAGTGCAAGCACTGGTTGTGGCGGCTTCTCTTCCTTGCGAGTCTCTTGCTGTCTTCTAGCCAAAGTCATTTCTACCATCGCTTTGGAGTAGCCATTCCACTGAAGATCATTTTTGATGATGTCTAGTTTCTTCTCGAGACCTTACTTCGTATTACAGAGCCCAAAAGCACGGTCTAATAGAGTCTTGATGATTTGTTTTTTAGTCGATTGATGGTGGTTGGATTCGTGGTTCAGATACTGTCCCGTATGAGTGGGTTTTCGGTATACAGATGTTTCCCACTTAGTGTCGGTCCTCTTCATCAAAACATCTAGGAATGGCAATTCGTTGTGGATTTCCTTCTCCATTGTGGAATTGATGGAAGGTCTCACGCTGTTGATGTGTTTCAGAAAGGCATCTAGTTCAGTATTCCCATGGTTCCATATTATGAAGGTGTCGTCAACATATCTCAACCAGACTCGAGGTTTATTGTGGGCTTCTTCAACGGCCAGAGTTTCAAATCACTCCATATATATGTTGGCTATGACTGGTGAAAGTGGCGATCCCATTGGCAGTCCCTCATCTTGTGTAAAGAATTCGTCCTTCAGTTGGAAATAACAGTTTCGTACACAGCATCCTAGTAATTCCATGATTACTTCTATAGGTAGATTCGTTCTCACTTTCAGGTTCCCGTCTTCGGATAGCTTTCTCTGTATGATTTGGAGTGCTTTTTCGACCGGAACGTTGGTGTAAAGGCTTTCCACGTCGAAACTAATCAGCTGATGTTCCTGTGTGACCTCAATTGACCCTAGTAGTTCGGAAGGAAAAACATCGTCTTTTGTGAAGAATTCAAGGCATTTTGTCGAACTACTAGGGTCAATTGAGGTCACACAGGATGCTGTGTACGAAACTGTTATTTCCAACTGAACTGCCAATGGGATCGCCACTCCCACCAGTCATAGCCAACATATATATGAAGTGGTTTGAAACTCTGGCCTTGAAGAAGCCCACAAGAAACTTCGAGTCTGGTTGAGATATGTTGACGACACCTTCATAATATGGAACCTTGGGAATACTGAACTAGATGCCTTCCTGAAACACATCAACAGCGTGAGACCTTCCATCAATTTCACAATGGAGAAGGAAATCCACAACGAATTGCCATTCTTAGATGTTTTGGTGAAGAGGACCGACACTAAGTGGGAAACATCTATATACCGAAAACCCACTCATACGAGACAGTATCTGAACCACGAATTCAACCACCATCAATCGACTAAAAGAGGAGTCATCAAGACTCTATTAGACCGTCCTTTTGGGCTTTGTAATACGAAGGAAGGTCTCGAGAAGGAACTAGACATCATCAAAAATGATCTTCAACGGAATGGCTACTCCAAAGCGATGCTAGAAAAGACTTTGGCTAGAAGACAGCAGGAGCCTCGCAAGGAAGAGAAGCCGTCACAACCAGTGCTTGCACTTCCCTACATCAGAGGATTATCGGAGAGGATAAGAAGAATTGGTTCTAAGTACAACATTAAAACCTGTTTCAGATCCGGTAACACTATCCGTAGCAGCCTCACGAAAACCAGGCCCCCAAACGCGGACTGTGATTCCAAGAATTGCATTTACCGGATACCCTGTGAGTGCGGAAAATCCTATATTGGTGAAACTAAGAGGCCATTGAATGTCCGCATTGCCGAGAACAAGAAACACACACAGCGAGGAGAAACCAGCAAATCAGGAATAGCATACCATGTTTGGACCCATCAACACAACATCGAGTCGTCTCAAGCTGAGATCTTGCACAGAGAGGAACATTGGTTTAGGAGAAAATTCAAGGAAGCCGCATACATGTTGTCCAACAAAGTATTCAGCCAAGCCAGCGTAGATATACGCAACATATGGAAACCCATCATCAAGCGAAAAATAGCCAACTCCCGCCAAAACGGTCATCTCCCACGAACCAGTGAAGCGGAAAATGGAAAGCGGGGATAAGTGAAAGTACTCGAACGACCTATAAATAGTCATCTCTCGGAGGAATCAGTCCAGTCATCACCCGAAGACGATTGTAGATACTAACAATCGAAACGTCGTGAACTAACGTGACTTGGAATCACTCCACTTTTTATTTCTTTATTTTTATTTCCTTTTTTAATTTCTTCATTTTAATTTATTCAATTTTTCTATTTTTACTTGTATTTTATTTCACTATTATTTCATTTCAGTTTGATTTTGGTTAATATAATTGTTATTTTCAGCTATTCATTTTCAATTCTTCTTTTTTAGTTGTTTCAGGGATTTCAAATCATTTTATATAGTAGACAATGGAAGTCCGAACTAGTGAAATTTAAATTTCAACATAAAATTTTTCTCAATTGGAATTTTCTTATATTGAAAATTTTCAAAAAATTAAAATGACAAAAAAAACATACATAATCATTTCTGTAATATTTCACAAGAAAATATGAAAAAAACCATATCAATAACTTTTGATGAAAAAACGGAAAAATTTATAGGAGAGTAATTTTTTCAGAAAGAAAGGTTTTGCCTTTCTACTTTTCAATGTGTGAAATACAAACTGAATCAAGGAAAGTGAATTTTGTATGTTTTAGTTTATATGAAAGTATTTTTTTTCAGAGTACTTTTTTTTTCATGTAATTCAATATTTATTCGAGAGTATCTGTATCTCTGTATTTGTAGAGTAGGAGGACGCGCTTAGGCCACATGTGACCCATTGTACATCCTCCCGAGGAGTTGTCCTCCTAGGTCATCGTCCATCCTGTCCTTTCCAGGAAGGCGGACAGGTCGCTGGGAGACATCTCCTTCATATCGACAGGTGTAGGCTAAGACTCGCCGAACACACACTCTCTTATTGACGATAACTCCGGGCACTCGCACAGGACATGTCTGACAGTCTCATCTTCCTGTTCACACATCCTGCATAGAGATGTGTCCACTTGCCCCATATTATGTAGGTGTTTCCTTAGCTTACAGTGGCCAGTTAGAAATCCTACTGTAAGGCGTAGATTTTTCCTGGCCATCGCCAGATATTTCTTCGGCGCCAGCTTCCCAAGGTGATCCTGGCAAGATTACATCCTTTGATTCCATCCTTTCTCTTTGAGGATTGAGCATGGGTGTAATATGTGAATAGTTCCGCAATTGTTGAAGGCCGTGAGTGCCACTGAGTCCTAAAATTCTTAGTCCAGCCGCTTCTTCGGCTAAAGAGTCGGCAATGCGATTACCTTTACTCCTGTCGTGCCCTTTAACCTACCTTAGGATAATGTTATTATCTACCGAGGCTTTGGCTAAATCTTGGTGGCACTCTAGTACTAGCCCTGAGGTAACACGCTGTCTGTTCAAGGCTAATAGTGCTTGTCTGCTATCAGTGCAGATTGTTATGTTTCTGCCAGAAATGCCTTTCTTAGTTATTTCTTTTGTGGCGATTGGGATACCAGCCAGTTCTATTTGGACCACGCTGGTATTTTTTCCCATTCCCCACTCAATCCTTAGGCTTAGTGATCTGGAGTACACTCCACATCCTGAGCCTTCTTTGGTTTTTGAGCCATCTGTATAAATCAGTATTGCATTTGTAGCATCTGACTCTGTGTTCTGCTCAATTTGTATTTTGTAGGGTTTATCAAACAAAAACCTGTGTTCAAATGCATCACTTGTTGCCTGCAGCAGAGGTTGCGCAGTAAGCGCTTCCCGCCATAGGCCCAGCCTCAATTGACCCATTCCTACTTCGAGGTTTACACCAGCCGTGCGCAATCGTACCATGGTCATTACGCAACCTCCTTAACGTACAGATCCAGAGGAGTCAGACTCGTGATTGATTCCATTGCCGCGGTTGGTGTTATTCTCATGGCTGCTGTATTTGATATAATTTTTGGATGGCCGTTGCTTGTAGAACTTTCGGTCCCCATGCAGTGGCTCCATACGTTAACATAGGTCTTATTATCGCAGTGTAGATCCAGGCGACCACACGGGGTGAAAGACCCCATGTGCGTCCCACTGTCCTCCGACATTGCTCGTAAGCCACGTATTCTCTTTTTGCTCTACTCTGTAGATGAGAGTTCCATGTTAGCTTCTTGTCGAGGATAGTACCAAGGTATTTCACCTCTTCAGAGAAGTTTAGTTTGCTTTTGAAGATTTCGGGAGGTTAAACTTCTTTTTGTGGTGAAAAGGACCATCTCAGTCTTCTTGGGATTGATCGACAGTGAGTGTTCCTTACACCATGTTTCTTTTAATTTGAGCCCATCCTGCGCTTTATCGCACAGTGTGTTTACAAATTTGCCGGTCGGCAAGATAACTATGTCATCTGCGTATGCAATTGTGTAGAATCCATTTTTGTTAAGGTGATTACTTAGGGTATCCAGAAGAGAAGGGGTGACAAGACCCCTCCCTGTGGACATCCCCTCATGACCAGTCCTTTAACTGTGATGTCTTCTACATTAATACTTATTGCTCTACTAGAGAGCATCTGGAGTATCCATTCTCCTACTACCAGGGGTACATTTCTGGAATGTAGTTGCTGGGTAATTGTTGGAAAGGTTGTATCGCTCCCTCGATATCAAGTTCAACAAGTACTTCATCTCTTACCTACCGTTTTAAAAAAAAACGATGTGAGACTAATTGGTCGAAATGCTTTTGGTAGGGTGTAGTCCATCCTACCTGGTTTGGGTATAAATAGTACTCTTACTTCTCTCCACTTACTGGAAATATACCTCAGAGCTAGAGAGGCTCTGAATATTCCAACCAGGTGCGGCATAAGAGTGACCAGTCCCCACTGAAGTAGGGCTGGTCTTATACCGTCAGGTCCTGGTGACTTGAAGGGGGAAAAGCCCGATATAGCCCATCTTATTTTGTCCTCATCAATTACTGTACTAGCATATTGCCAGCCATATTGTGAGGGTGTTATTGGTACATCCGTCCGGTTTGAGAGTACCTATTTCGAGAAGGCTTCTTCTTCCAGTTTCTATCTGAGAGTTATTTATTTGCACGGTCTAATACATCTTTATATACAAATACTTTTATAGAATTGATATCTCCTTTCTTTTCTTTGAAAACTTTTCATTTTTCAAGATGAAGAAATAGAAAGCCAAAACCTTCCTTTTCCAAAAAAATATCATTAATAATTTTATAAAAAAGCACTACCTCAATGTAAATATTCACATCGAATGATTTGAGTATCCGACTTTGGGCAACAGTTGAATTTTTAGATAAATGTAAAACCTCAAGAACAATGCATTATTCAGAAAACAACAGAAGTTAAGAAATGATGCAAAAATTTCTTCAATGTTCCCCAGAAAACGAAACAATCGAAGTATACTGGACTATAAGTGTTGAACGTTGAAAATAGTTCTCTGAAAAGTGCAGCTGAATCAAAGTGATCTAGTGCAAATTAAATTGTGAATTTTTGACCGATAAGAAAGTAAGCAAATACTTACTCTTCATGAAATATTATATACTCCAAAAATACTTGGATAATAATCCAAGTTTGTAGCGTAGAAATTCCTTATAATATCAGGATAATTTTTTTATTATTATTTGGTCTGAAAAACCTCGTTGAATCCATTAAAGTCCAGAAGCTCCAACAGCATATCTAGACAACTAAGTTAAATAGACTTTGCATATTGATTTTTTTATTTCATTGTGTGCATTATCGCAATCACTGGAAAAATGAGAAATTTTCAATGTTGTAAATCTGCAACTTTTCCATCGAGTTACCATATCTGCGTCCATTGCTCCAAAGTTTATTACAGAAGTTGTAGGTACATTGAAGAATAAAAAGAAATATACTGTCTTGAAAGGATTTAAAATTGAATGAGGTGACGGTGAAAATAATGATTGTGATGCAGACAAAAGTATACTGGAAGACACAATATATGAGCTAACCAGAAACTTCAAACCAAAAAGATGAGTATATTATGAACATGAAACGTGATCATGATGAGTTTATGGAAAAAGTAATACAGAGAGAAGATGGATTTAACACACTTATATCTGAACAAAAACTGTTACTTGACAAGGCTGACGAAGAAATAGCTCGTTTGAGAAATATAATTTCACAAATAATTAAAAAAGATTGCAGAGTTGGATCTATGCAGACCAAGAAGACAATGTCCAGAACCATGTTGACTCAAACCGATGAAGAATTACATATTACAGGATCTCCGGATTCTGCACCTCATACGATGAATGAACTATCTTAAATAATTCCTGAGTTGGGATCTCCAAAAAAACAGCCAAACATTTTAATAGACGCAGCAGAAAATGCCGAGGGTTTATGTCACTCACTGCGAAATAAATTAGATAGGTATTATGTTCATGCATTCATAAAACCTAAGGCGTCTAACTGAGAGCTGTTGACTACTGTGCTGAATCAATCGAGAGGATATACTGATGAAGATTATGTAATTTTTTGGACCAAAATCGCGGGTTCGTACTTGGTAAAAGACTTTTATCTGAAACTCCGACACACATTATCGATTTAACGTTTCCAACACAAATAATGTTATATGTAACAACAACGTAATACTACATAAAGAAATGCATGCGAACAGTACCGACCTTCATAGAATTATAGAGGTTAACAGTCTATTGAAACGAACTAATTATAATCGAGCTGGTGGACTGTTGATGATAACCGGCAAAAGATGCATTGCCACCAAGATAAGAACAGTATCCACGTTGGAAGACTAACCTGTCAAGGAAAAGATCATAGGGGAATCCTCAACAAACAGATAACGTGTGCGAATCCAGTTTCTGCCTCTTTTGTTAACGAGCCGCAAACGAATGATACTCCCTATGATTCTTCAAATCCAGTCCAGTCAAGAAGTAGGTCTCCTGGGTAATTTTTTATATCCAAAATTGAGTCAGGTTGCGCCTCAAGTTTTGCAAATCAAGTGAACAGTGTTAATAATCCTCAACCACCTATCATAAATACAAGTGAGTTAACAAGTTTTTACCTCAATATTCGATGTCTGTCAAACAAAATAGATGAACTGTCGTTGTCTTTAGATTATTATAAATACAAAGTCATCTACCTCTCTGAACACTGGCTTAACATTGATATAATAAAATTTGTTAATCTAACTGATTACAATTCGACTTCTTATTTTTGTCGTAAAAAACATGGGCATGGCGGTGTTGCTTTTTTTTTAGAGGAAATGTTGCTGGAATAAAATGAAGAAATGCGATAAATGTGCAGAAATACTGTAAGGAAATGAATTGCCAGTTTTGTAGCATTGAAATTACTTTCGAAAACATTGTAGTACTATACAGACCATGCACAGGTAATTTTAATACATTCATAACTATGTTTGAACAATTACTGAATAATTTACATCCGCTTTATAAAAATGTCATTATCTTGGATCATTTCAACGTTAACTTTCTGAACCCATCCGCCATTATGAGAGAACTATCGAATGTCATAATTTCTTTCGATTTGACTATAACTTTAACATATAAATATACATGTATATGTATAAGTAAAGTATTTGAATGCGCATTGTCAGATCATTACAGTCAGTATATTTCTCTGAACAGAATTAATCCAGAACTGAAAAATAATATAGTATACAAAAGAAAAATCAACAAAAGAAATACCGAGGCGTCTATTACTTCTCTCAGATAAATTGAAACTCTTTTTATATACTCGAGCCTAATATTGATAATTTAGCTAATCTTCTGATTACTTCATTAGAGAATCTTGTCAATCGCTATTACCCATTAAAGTCAATATTCCAAATAAAATGTCATTTAAATGGTTCAATTATAATCTGAGACACATACGAGATTGACTGGACGCTATATCTACGGTTGCTGCCACTTCCAGAAACCCTGCAGATAAACAAGCATATAATAATTACCGGAATCAATACGAAGCTATGATAATAGAGACAAAAAAGCAAGCTTATAATGATGTCATCAGAAATTCGTCAAATATAGTTCGAGATAGTTGGAAAATAATCAACTACGAGAGGAACCGTTCATATGCTACGGATAACGATGACATTATTCTCCCAGATGGCTTAAATAATCATTTCGTAACTGTTGCTAATGATCTCATAAACTCCTTGCCATACAACGGCATTGATGCATCTAGTTACCTTAAATTCATGTCAGTTCAAGGCAACTCATTTTTTCTGAAACCTGTTGCGGAGGCTGAAGTTGAGAGTGCAATACTTTCTTTGGGTCATCCAAATAGCTATGATGTTTATGATATCAACAGCAAAATATTGGAATTATTCTGAACCATTTTACAATTCTCATTAACGAATGTTTCTGTCAAGGTGTATTTCCCACTGCTTTTAAATCATTTAAAGTGGTGCCTATTTTTAAAAAAGGTGATAATACAGACCCTCAAAATTACAGACCCATCTCTATAATCTGTACTCTTAGAAAAGTTATCTTAATAATTTGAAAAAACCGTTTAAGTGCCTATTTCGAAAACTTCAATCTTCTCCACAAACACCAATTTGGTTTTCGTACAGGTAGATCAACAGTGAACGCTGTTTGTCGAGTTGTCGCCGCGATCATAAAAGGATTTGAAGAAGGTAAGCATACTGTTTCAATTCTGTGTGCCCTCTTGAAAGCTTTCGATTGTGTCTCTCATGACCTCCTCCTCGAAAAATTGGAATTTTATGGGATAAGAGCTCCTGCACTTCCTTTTATTCGTTCATATTCGGCCGGTAGAAAACAACATGTATCTTCAAAGAGCGGCAAATCGGACATACAGGAAAAGCCATATGGTGTCCCACAGGGATCTGTCTTGGGACCACTCTTATTCATCATATATATTAATGACTTTTTATTCACATAAACCCTCATGATATGGTGTCATATACGGATGATGCTACCTATTTCTCATCACAGAAAAATATTGATAGTCTCCTTACCACTATCAACCAAATTGAAGACAAAGCTGAAATATGGTACAATTATAATAAACTCAAACTGAATAGAATGAAAACTCAAACCATCGTCGTCTCCAGTCAAAATAATATACAAACTGGAAGTTCTGTGAATCTTTTGAGATTCCAACTAGACGACTCGTTAAATTGGTCCACTCATAACGATAATATATGTAAAAAGATATCGTCCCATATATTCCTTCTGAGGCAGATGAAACGGATTTGTAATAAAGATGTTTTACTTAACATCTACTATTCCCTGATTCATAGTAAAATTTCTCACGGCATTATTTTATGGGGTAATTCCAGTTCAGCAATACATATTTTCCGTTTACAAAAAAAAAGCATTGAGAATCTTTGCAAATGTTCCAGCATTCGACCACTGCCAACCGTTGTTCAGGAAATATAATGTCGTGCTGAAAAGAGAAATGAAAATTTCGATGTTTTTTACCACTTTTATTTGAAACCAACGTTACAGCAGTTTCGTCCTATATGGACATTCTCAAACTTATACAATAAGTGTAAGTTGATTTATATTTTTGTTTTTTTAATATCTAAGAATTTGTTCACCCATGACTATGTGTATATGTTCACAACCTAGTGTGAGAATTAGACTGTTATGACCTGCTATGAACATTATGTAACGTAGTTAAATAAATGAATCTATCTATCTATCTTTAAAAAAATTCATAGCTCAATTAGATTTCTCATTCATTCCTTTAATTTATATAAAAGGATGGAAAATAAAAATGAATGAATTTTTTTAACGAGAATCTCTTCTGAAAAATTTCAACAATACCTAGACTTGGAAGTGAAAAAAATTGTGGTTTTCAGGTTAAAAAAGTTACGAATTCACGTAACTTATTTAATTGTGATATGCCTTTCCCCAACAAGAGCATGGGTGATGAATAATTGATTACTGAAATTTTTCATTTTATGATAAAAAAAATGCATGAGTCCAATATATTTTTCGAAAAATAAAGCAAGTTCTAGAGCCTAACTAAAATTTTCAGCTCGATTTTAATTTATATAGTTATATAATGGTAGACATCTGAAAATAGAGATCTCATTGTGGAAAGACTTTTTTCGATTCATGACCTTGTTTTATTTTTCGAATATTTGCTTTTTTTCGAAATACGAAAGATTTTTTCATATTTTCCCTTATTTGTTCATAACTTGACATTATTTCGAGCATAACATGGACATTATTAAAAAAAATTAGTGAATGAGATCACAAAAAGTCTTGGAGAGCTCTAGAAAACGCAAATCCATTTTCGTACAACAAGTCTGGAAAAACGAGCCTAGAATAATTAGTCATTTTTGAAAATTCCAATTTCGAATTGAAATTAAGAATAACAAAGATATTTATTTTCTTCGAACTTAAAACAACAAATAAATAATAATTGCACAAAGAAACTTTCCCTCAGTTATCTCAGTGGTGTGATTTTGTTCTATCCTTTTCATGAAAGAGGACGTATGCTTCTCCACTCACAAGCGATTTTGGTGAAATTGGTGATACGTGTGAATCGTTATATTTGTGGCACGCGCCAGTATACGGGTGTCTGCAGTATGCTATATAATGCCCTCTGTAAGTAGTCCCACTGTGATTCAAAAGTGCACATAGATTATAACAACAAGTAGCCACATTTTCTGCTGCCATCCAAAGTTTCTTCCCTTGTAAACGAATCCAAGCATTGCCACAAACTCAATTGGTCGGTACTATATGGTATGGAGATAGACAAATCCCACAAAGGATCAAAGGTTACTGATGAGTGTCCACAGTGTGTGCATTTCATCGTCGATTTCAATTGACCAACGAAATTATCTACAATCTTAGAGCTATGCATCCTCAAAATACTAGTATTGCTATCTTTCATGAATTCATCCTTTTTCAAATATTCCTATAACCGTCTCGTGTTTGATAAACATTGGATTACACTGTTCATGAAACAAGTGTTACCAATATTTTTCAATCCATTTAGCCCAAGGGTTTTGACTGAAGAATTTATTATTGGACTATTCGAAATATCTTCGAAACCCATTTCAGAATTTTGTAGAGAGAAAGTATTTTTTCCATTTGCTTCTGTTTTAATTCCATAAAGTGGTTTGTTATTACCTCTCTTTTCTTTATAAAGTTGGTTTTCAGGAAACATGAAAATTTCATCAAGTTTTTTTAGAATCAGGAAGAGTACTGTGAAAACGAGCCGTATTTCCTCTTTGGATGGCTAAACAAATTTTTTGAAAGAGGAAAGATGTGGCTCCTGATTCGTGGGCTTCATTGGTTACCTTTTTTCCGATTTCATTGATGAAAGATACTGCTTCTGAGCCAAAAACAGCTATTGGGCGAAAGATATAATCAGTTGAATTTCGAGTTCGAAGACAAAATTCAACAAAAATTTCAAAAGTGAAGTGAGAAACATATATTCGATAATTCTGATAAATATGTTTGTATTTTCGTTTTCGCTTTCATGATATATCAAGAGCATCATTTCAGATAGAAGATAATTCATTATTGCCATTATTACTATAGTCAGTAAGTTTCTGAAATGACTAGATACAAATAGTCTATAAAAAACGTATTGAATTCAACAGGTATTTATAAAATGGTTTTGTTACTGATTATAAAAGTCAATTGAAAATCTTGTTGTCACATCCATCAAGTAGGACCCAATATATTCTTCTCCACAATTCAAATTATTCCTCTCCCAATAGTATAAGAGGTTTCAAGTTCTGTATACACAGAATTGAATACACATGTACACACATACACTGTATACACATGCATTGAAAATAGCTAATTATCATTAACAGTTTCAAATGTAAAAAAAAAGTATTTCATTTATACTAAATCACGTGCTGTAATGCTGTGAACGTTAAATAAATATGTTTACCTACAAACAAATCAGTCGCAAAACTTACCGTTTCAAGCAGAATGATTCAGTTATTATGAATACGAATCACTTTCTCAAACACCAACTAGCAAGTTCATTTCTCGAAAATTTCACCTCACATTCGGATATTTTTATAACATGCTATTTTTGAATGCATTCTTCATGATTTTTCCCAAAAAGTCAATCCATATATCACCATAGTCACGCGCACTTTCGGAAGCAGATAATTACCGCTGGGAACTCTGTTCAAGATTTAGCAATCGCGAGTTGAGTAGGAAAATGTTATGTTTCGAATGAAGCGAGATGCAGGTTGTAGTGAGCAACTCTACGGACTGCCGATGACTGCGCGTTATGGGAGTTGTTTGTGAGGAAAAGCGTTAAATTTCTCCAACCTCTAGTTTTTCGTTGCGCTGCCTTTGTCTCCTGGAGTTTGCGATTTACTTACCTAATTCCTTCCCGTTATGTTTTGTAGATAAATGGGAAAATGAGCAATTCCACTTTGAATACTTTTGAAAAATAAAACTTGTCGACCATTAAAAACATACTTGTTGATCATTTTGCAAGTCTTCTGCAGTAAAAGCTTTTATTCTTCATTGATTATTGTTCTTATCTTGCAGAAATGAACATTGTTTCCGAAATTATTTTCAAATAGCTCAAAACTTGAACACTCATGTCATTTATTTACTATAAATACCTGTTTTGCTGCTTATTATGAAGTAGCTAACAATGTATCGACATCATAAACAAACAAACTCGAATTGTTGTTAATCAATTTCTTCATTGATTCATTGATCTTTCTGTGGAGGTATCTTCGTAATAAGAATAACTTGTTGAAATACTTCACAGGACTCCTCAAATATATCCTTGCCAATATAGACAAATTCTTTGATTTCATCAAATCAACTGTAGGAAGTATAGAATATAAGGATACCAGCATTTCGCACTGCTATTAAAATAGTGTATGAAAAAAAAATATATTTTTTTAGAATCGATCAAAAACTCATCCCCATCAAAAATATCAGAAACCAGGTACTTGCTGAAACCTGTTAATGGCACTGAAGTAACTACACACTAGACCAATGTGTTTTAAAAACACGATAAAGAAATATATGGATATTTTTGACATGAAACGTTCTTGCTTCATTTTATTTTTCGTAGTCTAGTTATCGTCGAAAAGTTTTGAATAACAAGAATTTAGGTCTGAAGGAATGAACAATAAACTTTCAAGCTAGTCTCGGACATACATACACAATAGGTTGAATTGAATGACGCCTATCAGAGAACAACTACTCCCCTGGCTAATACCGACAGGCGTCAGTGCAGGAATCTTCACAGAAAATTTCCTGCATATGGGCAATACAACTGAAAGAGTCGACCTTCAATTTCAGAACGGGCACACTTGCAGACCGGTTTCGAGCTCATTAGCCACTCGTCAGTGCAAGATAGTGGCCATCATCGAACTAAAGTCAATGATGTGATCATATAATTGAAAATCGGAATTTTCTCAAGTATTTCATTCCTCTTCCTGAGTTGGAGCGAACAACAAAATGTCACTCCATCTAATGGACGAGGTACTAACCAACTGCATATCCGAAATTAACCAGCTTCACTGAATGAGGAGAAAAAACTTCCTTATTAGTCAGTGGGCTATGCTTGAAGACTGGCAGTAAACAAATCTAAAGAAATGAACTTTAAACGTTCCAGCCAGTCTCGGATATACCTACACATTAGGTCGAATGGACTGACGCCTATCAGAAAACAACTACTCCCCTGGCTAATACCACGAATGGCGTTGGATTATATCCGACAGGCATCAGTACAGGAATCTTCACAGAAAATTTTCTGCATATGCAATTGGCAATATAATTGAAAGAGTCGACCTTCAATTTTGGAACGGGCACAATTGCAGACCGGTTTCAGGCTCATTAGCTACTCGTCAGTGCAAGATAGTGGCCATCATCGACCTAAAGTCAATGATATTCCTCTTCCTAAATTGGAGCGAACAACAAAATGTCACTCCATCTAGTGGACAAGGTACTAACCAACTGCATATCCGAAATTTGCTCGCTTCCTCTGAATCAGAAAGAAAAACATTCTTATTAGCCAGTGGGCTATGCTTGAAGAGTGGCAGTAAACAAATCTAAAGAAATGAACTTCAAACGTTCAGGCCAGTCTCGGATATACCTCCGCAGTTGCAACACAGTTTCAACACGTCAATACGCATTTGTATCAGTCCGTAGTTAAATGCTTCAAAGTTGTGGAAAAAAGTTTTTTGAAATTTTGAAAATTAAATAGTGAACTGATTCCGTGCTTGGTGCATTGGACACGTGCGAATCACCCACGAAAGAATCATAATTGCTGTTATTCTTAGAAAATTCAATAACGAATTTTCTCACAGAGAGAAAGCAATCACGACTATCAAATATATACAAAAAGGAAATGAGTATATCTATAGTACATGATCTCTGAACCAGAAATTCAATCCCAAAACGATGAATGATGTGGAAGTACTGACAATATTTATTGCCGAACAGAACAAAACTTTATATGAATTAATCTCAGTGCACTTCACTGGATTAAAAGACACGGTTCTGAATAATAGATAGGAAAAATTCAAAGAGATATATATGAACTGAACTCTCAAAATAAAAACTTGAGAAAATAACTAGGCAGAACAATAAAACAACAAGAACAAGAACAAGTACGGTTTCCAAGGAGCTATTCGAAATACAATTCTCTCCAGATATGAGAATACACGCTGATTCTTTCAGCTTACGTCTCTTAGAGTGAGGCTCATTGGTAATCATTCCTGCCCTGTTCCATTCCACTCGATGTCCACCGTCTGATTTCAAAATGTGTTCTGACAATTTAGATTCTGTCAGTTGTCTATTTTTTACGTAATCTCGATGTTCATTCTCACGCACTTTCAATTGTCTCGAGGTTTCACCAATGTAACTTTCACAACAAGAACAAGGTATTTCATATATACAATTTCTTGTTTTTTCTTCAGTGTTGTTGGGTTTTGCATGTGTGAGTATAGATCTCAGTGTATTTTCTGTTTTGAAAGAAGTTCTAACATCATACCTATTTCTAATTCGTCTTATTTTTTCAGATAGTCTTGGAATGTAAGGTATAACGTTAGTTGTGGAAGGTGTCGGTGGATGTCGGTAATTATTGAGTTGGATGTTGTTGAATTTGTGAAGCTGTTTTTATGTTCGTTTGGTTTTAAATTGATTCTTTATTTTTCATTGCATTCATCGTTGAATTTATGAACAAATCTTGATAAGTGTTATCTTTCAAAACAGATTTAATTATTGATATTTCTTTATTGATATTTCCAGTTGAATTGCATATCGTTTTAGCTCTTTTGTAAAGGCAATATATTATACCTGTTTTAACACTCGCATGATGATTCGATGTATAGTGAAGATATCTATTTGTATGTGTTTTCTTCCGATAAACATTTGTATCAAATTAATCTGATGACTTCTCCAACATTACATCAAGGAAAGGGAGTCGAGCATCTTGTTCAATCTCTATTGTGAACTTCATTGTCGGCTCCTGCTCGTTGATATAATTCAAAAAGCCTTCAGGTCATCATGGTTTCTATTCCAAACAGCAAAGATATCGTCAAAGTATCTCCACCAAACTTTGGGACCATTCTGGTAAGTTTCAACAAAAGATTTTTCAAAATACTCTATATATATATGTTACTCAAGATGGGAGATAAAGGGGAACCCATAGCCATGTCAGATTCTTGTTGATAGAAATCATCCCGATATTGAAAATAAGTTTTGTCTATACCTACATAATCTTGAAAGTTCTAATATAGAACTAACATCCAACTTCGTTCGATGTTTTAAAGTTGAGTCATTTTCAACGTGGATCTGACAATTTGAAGAGCTTTATCAACAGGAACATTCGTGAATAACTATCAATATCAAAGCTCATGAGAACATCACTATCACTGAGTGTTATATCTTTAAGTTTAACTATGAAATGGGTTGTATTTTTTAGCTTCTGGGCAAAGGACTGAATTTCTCACTAACTCCAAAAATAATTACTGCTATTTCTATAGGGCTGTTTCTTCTGAAACAGCCCTAAATTTACCACCTGAAATATCTGGTGATTACAGATCTGAATGTAAAAATATTTTGTCACGACCCCATCATACTAGAAGTAACTTGAATAAGTATGAGAGAATTGCAATAACATCCCTTCGTTTAGATACTTTTACTAAAATAATTACAGCTGATGAAGGTTATGTCACAGTGATAATGGATACTCTCGAATTAGTGGACATAAGACTCCGAGAAGGGGGGCAAACCGCGGACACGTGTTTCTGGCTATTGGCCTCATCAGCGCGGTGCAGTCAAGTGTAAAGATGGGCAACACTTGTTTACCGCAGGAACCAACACATATGCACGGAGTCAACAACAGGAGCCAACCGCACATTTGTGGTTCCAGTTAGAAGACCCAGAATTCCAAGGCTACATCTAACATGACCACGTAGGCAGCTATAGCTTGGAGTGTTATGTCCACTAATTGTTTCATTTTTGATTTGTATATCATACACACTCGATAAAATCTTTCTCTCTCTCTCTCTCTCTCTCTCTATATATATATATATATATATATATATATATATATATATATATATATATATATATACAGTACAATACAGTACAAATACATGCAAATTTACCTAAAGTACCTGAAATACCTGAGTTGAGACGCTCTAACCATATAAAGAGGCAGACGATGGGATGGCCCAGAAGATGACAGTACTACCAACTGTCGAAAGCGCTCGCAGGAAGATATATATATATATATATATATATATATATATATATATATATATATATATATATATATATATATATATATATATATATATTGAATATTTTCCTTAATTTTCAGTATTTTAATATAAATATATGTTACAAAAAGGATTTGTTCAAACAAGAGGATGACACGTTCAATTCGAGTAGAGTCTTGTTGATGATAACACGATCTGCTGTCGGAAGCGCTCGCATATAATAAATATGAGTTAGAATAGATAAGATTAATATGGGGCTTCTGTGCTGAACAGCCACTACACTGCGACCTTTGCAGGTCTATTGTGTGTGCCCTCATGTATGCTAGAGTTCTTTGTCTAGGCCCGTCCTTGTAACTAGACTCCATAGGCCAGACCTCAAGTTCCCCATATATTGAGAGGGTTGTGGTTTTTTCTCCCCTTGTTGCAAACCTTATCCTTGACAGAATTTCGCGATAACATAGTATGTGTACGGAGGTTGCCTCATCCTCTTGGCAAAACCTGCATAGGTCTGTGTCTGCCAGTCCGATGTTGTTCATGTGTTTGTTGAGTCTACAGTGTCCCATCAATAGTCCAACCAGAACTCTAGTTGATCGCCTATTCAGACTTAGTAGATTGTAGCATTTGAAATGCTACAACACAGAATAATCGATACTTTTTACCTAATACTATTTCAAGAGAGAACACACTGTATAGAAAAATAAAAAAAAAAACCGAACAAACCAATATTCAGAGTATTCATTTTCACATCCAGGAAACATCAAAATGTTCGGAGAACCAATAAAGTCCATTTGATGGTATGTTTCTTATTTCGCGATTAAATTAATTTCTGGTGATTTTCCAATATCAGCTATGGCTCATACTGTCAGTATGTACACTCTGAAAACATCAGTTTTAATGAATATGAAAAATAATATAGCAGACATCATTTAACATTTTGAACACCTCTGATTGTCTTATCGTATCCTAAACTTTGTCTCTCCGTGGGTGCTGCCCTCAGTGAATATTTCCGTAGCGTGACGGTATTTCATGTTCCCTTTAAAATTGCCATTCCTAGCCAAGAAACTGAAGAGTTCAAATGAGAAGCATTGTCGAGATCACACAAGGAAAATAAGTTTTTGTGGTGGTATCATGAGTTCATGGATCTATAAAATATCACAGATTACGAGCCTTGTTCAGTCAAAAATCTCAGCAAATATTTGTTTTGGACCCTTTCCACTTTGAGGCCACATTCCACCAACGGTAAGATAATAAAAACTGAAGTTCCAAGTGCCCAAATAAGCCCTGTTTCATTTTCAGGCCTCTTTTTCCTTCTCCTCAATTTTATTTATTATATTGATTTCTACCTGAAATCATCATTTGATGTACAAAAGTAGAAGAATAGTACCGACCGGCATTTTGGATCCTTTCAATTTCAACTGTCACCTATGGTAGTTTCTGACCACTCTTTTGTGAAATTCATCAGTAATCATCCTTGGGAAATTGGACGAAGTCTATGTAACCGGCGGCCCTCGAAAGAAATTCCAGATAAGCTATATATATATATATATATATATATATTTTTTATTTATTTTTTTATTTGCGCTCCAACGAATATTTCGCAAGAAAAAAATATTCTATACAGTTTCTGTTTTACCGAAATTCAGATTAGGAAATATCAGGATTTTATTACTATTTCCAAGGTGTAAGGCAAAGGTATACGTATACGATTGCATATTGCTACAGGAAGAAATATCCTGAAATATATTTTTTTTTGAGATTGAACATAATGTATGATATATGTATTTCTACAATGTTTTTCATAATAAATGTTTAGTGTGTGTTCAGAAATCTGTTGCATATCTTTTTATATATATTTTTTTTCACGACATCATTGATCCTTATAGTTATATTTATCAGTTACATAATTATACATATATATATATATATATATATATATATATATATATATATATATATATATATATATATATATATATATATATATATTCTCTTTTGATAACTGAACTGATTGGCGCCCAAAGAGGTTAATTTTGTATTTTTTCGTCCAACTCACGACCCATAGCTCCCTCGTAAAAACTGAGTAACCGTTTGCAACTGTGTAGCCTTGTTTTATTTTATTCTCTTTGATTTTTTAAACAACTACGGTTATACAAATATTTGGCGCTGCAACGTGGGGCCAGAAAAAAAAAATCTTGAATTATACCTTTTGAATTTTTTTGATGAATGCAACAAATTTCAGGACACATTTTAGAAATATTTGCCAAAGTTTCTAGCGATCGTTGGTGAAAAAGTTTTCGTATCTATTCCCTATACTTTTTATGGTGTGTTAGAATTTTTTTGTCGAAATTCTTTCGAGCTGATTGCCGTCGAAGTAACGAATAAATGAAATTTGATGAATGTTCCTGAATATTGATAATATCCATACAGGGTGAATCATAGCTGAAAATAGACATTATTTTCCTTTAATTGATAGTTTGTCCTGTAATTGTTAATTGTGTTTATCATATTCTTTTGAGCAGAATGAAACTTAAAAATATGAAACCCATTAATTTATTGGCAGAAGAACTGAATTATGAGTTGAGAATTAGAGGTATAGTTACTGTAAGAAAAGATCCTAGTACGAAACGTAAAGTGTTACAAAGGCGTTTGGATACTGAGTTTGGTAGAAACGTGGAGTTGAGCGACCCTGAATATGACTTTGAAAATGAAATTGTTGTGATTAATAATACTTTTACACAGTTGAAATCACTCATTGATGAATTTAGTGGTCCTGAAAATGATTCAGGTTTTCAAAGAATTAAATCTAGACTAATTTATATCACAAATAGAGTCAAACGAATTAAAATTCCGGACACAGATCCTGATAAAACTTGTGAAGTTTTTAAAAAAGAAAGCTTAGCGACTTGTTTGGAATTAGAAACGTTATTATATGATAGTATAATCAACAATCAACCTTCACCAATAGTTTTTCCGAGCACAAGTTCAACTAATGATAATAATGTTTCGAATTATAGTAGACTATCACAGCTTCCTCCTTTACAATCTTTACCAAAATCAATTCCTGTCTATAAATGGAATGTAACCAAATTTAATGGTGATACCAAAACTTTAATTTCATTTTTGAATAAAGTTGAAGAATTATCTAGGGCCAGAAATGTTTCAAAAGATGAACTGTTAGTTTCTGCTGCTGATCTTTTCACTGATAAGGCTTATATTTAGTATAAATCAATCGAAACGACTATACAAAATTGGGATCATTTAGTTAGTCAATTGAAAACTTATTTCTTGCCTATGAATTTTGATGATCATATTTGGGATGATATTAGAGCGCAAACTCAGGGTAAAAATGAACCAATTTATATTTACATAGCTGTTATGCAAACATATTTTAGTAATTTACAAAAACCAGTCCTTGAAAACATCAAATTGAAACATATCAGAAAGGGTCTATTGCCTATTTACAATGAAAGGTTATCCGTTATGTCTGCGCCTATAGAAAATATTGACACTCTCTTACAGTGGTGTAGAAAAATTGACGAATCTTTACAATACGCAAAGAGTACCGTTCGCCTCCTAAAACTTCAAGTTTATGTCCAGAACTTGCCTATATTAGCAGCAATGAACCCTCAACGTCAAATTCAACAGTTTCTATAAATTCTATCTCGTTTTCTTCTGGGAAAAATATTACTACGAATAATAAATCATACAACAATAAGTTTAGCAGGAATCATTCTAATAGGGTAGGTCCATCTCTTAATACTGCAACAAATACTCCTTGTTGGAACTGTCATTTGGATAATCATAATTACAGACATTGCACTGCTCCCAAAAATAAATTCTGTTTTAAATGTGGCAAAGCAGGCGAGACCATAAGAACTTGTAGTTGTCAAAAAAAACTAGCTAGGTCGACATTCGAAAATGGCCGTCCAGTGTCGACAAAGCCTAGAACTAATTATAAATATTTTGTCAAAAATAAAATCAACTTCCAAAACTACAGAAATAGAAAACAGTTTTTAACTGAGTGTGGGTATAGCCGTGAAAATGCTCATAAAAATTTATCTTCCGAATATTACAAAGAAAATTACTGGGAGGAATGGAAGAGTTTTGTAGCAAATTTTTATAAATTTTATGGTAAATCTTCTCCTCAGATTTCTCCACTGATACTTAAAAAACCGTTCGATGATAGGCCATACATAGAGATAGAGATTTTTGGAAAACCTCTTGTTGTTCTTTTAGACTCTGGGGCTTCTAAATCAGTTATAGGAAATAAAGCTAACCATTTGTTAAAAGATTTCAATTTAATTTTAGATGAAACTTGCGAAAAGTCTGTTCATACTGCTGATGGATCTCTACATGTTGCGAGTGGTTCAGTTGATTTGCCCATATGTGCAGCAAATGTTTGTAAAATAATAAACTTTTTGGTAGTTCCATCGCTGAATCAATTTCTCATATTGGGGAGTGATTTTTGCAAAAAATTCGCAATTGAAATTAGTTTTCGGAACAATGTCTGGAATGTTCATGGTGGTGTTAATGATTTTGATTTCAAATTAACAGATATCTCTCATAGTTTGAAAGAAGTAAAATTATGTAGTATTGAATATCTAAATGATTCAGATAGAAGTAAAATGAAATGTGTTATCGACTCTTTTGGAGATATCAGTTCAGATGAAAAATTAGGTGGCACAAATAAGATGATTTTTGAAATTGATACTGGGGATGCAAAACCAACTCGTGTGAGGCAATATCCACTATCACCATATATGATGAGTATATTAAATAAAGAACTCGATGAAATGCTTTCTCTCGGAGTTGTAGAACCTTCACGTTCAGCCTGGAGCTCACCTGTTCTTTTGGTGAAAAAGAAGTCAGGCGAACATCGCTTTTGCTTCGATGGTAGGCGTTTAAATTCCGTAACAAAGCACGATGCTTATCCTCTTCCTCGAGTTGATAGGATTTTAAGTATGCTTAGAAATGCACGGTTTATTTCAAGCCTTGATCTACGAAAAGCGTTTTGGCAAATTCCTCTCGATGAAAAAAGTAAGGAAAAGACCGCTTTTTCAATACCTGGTAGGGGATTATTTTGTTTCACTCGTGTCCCTTTTGGCCTTAGGAATAGTGCTCAGTGTCAACAAAGACTCATGGATGCAGTCTTTGGACCAGAATTGGAACCGAACGTTTTTTGTTACCTAGATGATATAATAATTGTAACTTCCACTTTTGAGGAACATCTGAGAATTCTCAAAGGAGTTCAACATAGGTTAAAAGAGGCAAACTTAACACTAAATTTGAGTAAATGCAAGTTCTTCAAAACCTCCTTGAAATATTTGGGTTATGTTGTAGATTCAGATGGTTTGAAAACCGATCCTGATAAAGTGTCATGCATGGTCAATTATCCCAGACCTACCAATACCACTGAAGTAAAAAGATTCATTGGTATGGCTTCGTGGTATAGAAAATTTATCCATCACTTTTCAACATTAGTTTCGCCTTTAAATGATCTCATAAAGGGTAAGAAAAAGGGACAACAAATTACTTGGACTCATGATGCCGAAAAGTCTTTTGTTAAACTCAAACAATTTCTGATTTCTACACCTATTCTGCGAAGCCCTGATTTTTCTAAGCCATTTGAAATTCAATGTGACGCTTCTAATACTGGTTTAGGTAGCGTTCTCACTCAAAATATTGATGGTGAAGAATATATAATTGCTTTTGCTAGTAGATCTCTTTCTAGAACGGAACGTAATTACACAGTAACTGAACGTGAATGTTTAGCAGTAATTTTTGGTATTGATAAATTTCGTCCTTATATAGAAGGAACGCATTTCGTCATTTATACCGATCACTGGTCACTTTTGTGGCTCAATAATATGAAAGAGCCAACCGGAAAACTTGCGAGGTGGGCCGTTAAATTGCAACAGTTTTCATATGAATTGAAACATAGAAAGGGTTGTCTCAACGTTGTCCCTGACGCTCTCTCAAGAATTCCTGAAGAAAACGTTACCTTTTTCCCTCAAATTTCACTTCTAGATTTATCACATGTTGTTTTAGATAAATTTTACCTTCGAATCAAAGAAAATATTGCAAAATATCCAGACGATTATCCTGATTGGAAAATAATAGATGAAAAAGTATATAAGTATATTCCATCACGCATCTCAGTCAAATCTAATATTTCTGAATTCAAGCTTTTGGTTCCTAAATCACAAAGAAATGAAATTATTAGAGAATGTCACGATGTTCCAACCTCTGGTCATTTTGGATTTTTCAAAACGCTTTCACGTGTGAAAGAAAACTACTACTGGCCAAGGATGAGGCGCGAGATTTTAAAATATGTAAAGTTTTGCAAAGTTTGTGCATCTCAAAAAATTTCTTCAGCCGGAAGAATAGGTTTAATGGGTGCTGAGAAAAGGGTAAATTTTCCTTTTCAAATTATTGCTGTGGATATCATAGGGCCTCTACCTCGAAGTTCTCGTGGATTTTCCCATCTATTGGTTGTAGGAGACTGGTTTACTAAGTATACTCTTATTTTTCCACTGCGTAAACCAGATGCATTGAATATCGTGAAATTGATAGAAAAAGAAGTTTTCCTCACTTTTGGTGTCCCTCAGATAGTAATGTGTGACAATGGTTCTCAATTTGTTGGTAAAACCTTCAAAAAACTGATTAATAAATATAACATTCAAAAAATTTGGCTGAACGCTAGATATCACCCCCAAGTGAACTTTGTTGAGCGATCAAATAAAACTATTGAAACTACCATTCGTTGTTATATAAAAGAGCATAAAGACTGGGATAAATATTTGAACGAAATAAAATTTGCAATTAATTCAGCAGTTCACGAAGTGACAGGTTACTCCCCATCTTTTCTTGTTTTCGGTCGAAATGTTCCAATTAGTGGATCGTACTATGGTGAAATTCAATCTACTAAAGATATATTTCTTCTTCCAGGAGACAGAGATAGATATTTATCTGATATCAGAAATCTTAGCGAAGTTTTCGAAGATGTTCGTGATAAACTTCATAAAGCATATGAAAGAAATTCAAAGAGTTATAATTTGCGGAAACGCGATATTTCTTTCAATGTGGGTGACAAGGTATGGCGTCGTAACAAAGTCTTGTCTGACGCATCAAAGAAGTTCACCTCTAAGTTGGCGCAAAAATATATTTTGTGCAAAGTTGTAAAAAAGGTCTCCCGTTTGGTATATGGGTTAGAGAATTTAGATAAACAGTATGTCGGTGAATGGCATGTTAAAGACTTGAAACCATATTATAGTTCCAATTCCGACATTTCAGTTGGATCTGCTTGATCCAAATATAAATGAAATGTGCTTTTATTGAGAAAGTTTTTTTGTTTGGCCATGTAGTATAAGCTGTAAGTTAGGTTATTTTTTAGGTTTTATGTAGTATTTCAATTATAAGAGACTAGAATAAGATTATTCATGGTAAAATTGTTAATTATGGTGGTCACTCCAAAATTGGGTACTTTTCTTGAATATGACTCTCCTACTGTGTCCAAATAATAAAAATAAAATGAATAAATAAATGAAATTATGTCCCCATTAACTCCAACTAGGCGTGTGGTACGCGAAGATACCAAAATGGTCCATAATGAATATAAAAAAGGAATTACCATGTATACATTTTTAATCATATTTTCATGTTCAATTTTGAAAAATGACATTCCATGCTCATTTTTTTTTAACGAAGGGGGTGGTGTAGCATTTGAGTAGAGGAACTAAGAGAGTACGGGGCAAATGGCAACACCGCCTTATGGGAAATACCATGTAAATTTAGGGTAAAAAGCCAAGCTCCGTTTTACAAATTTTTGTCCCAACATGGGAATCTCCATAAGACAGTGTTGCCAGATTTCCCCAGATCCACAAGATTTCATACACCATTCAGATGTCGCACGATCCACTGTATTGAAAATAAAAATAAAATAAGTCTGCGCGCTCGACCCAATACAATCTGGCATTAAAGATGAAATTCAGTCATCGCCACCCTCGTGTGGGTTGAATAATTTCCCAAACTACCTGTTCCATATTAAAGAGTAGGGTCTGTGTGTGGGTGAACGGCCAAAAGCCGTGATGTTGTAATCTATTTAAGACAGGTGTTGAAGTATTGTGGAGTGAGAAGATTAAATAACGTGCATTTGATGAACAATATTGTGAAATCTCGTGAAGTATTAACTTGAAAATTATCAACTTGAGTTGTGTCAAGGTAAGGTTAGGACGAATTGTAATTTAGTATGAACTGAAGAGAGTAAATAACGTGCATGTGTAGATATTGTCGAATCTCGTGAAGTATTAATCTTAAAGGTAAGGTTGAGGCGGATTGAAATTTAAGACAGGTGTTGAAGTAGGGTGAACTGAAGATTCAACATAAATCAAACCAATAAAGCACAAGTGATAAGAAATAAGAGTTCAGAGAGTGAATTCTTGTTGTTTGTAACTAACCAATAGAATTTAAGATCTGAATCTTGTGCAATGCTGTAATCATTGTGACGAATAAAATAACAGTTATTATTTAGGTATATTTTATGTAGGAAAAACACTGAAAAGATTGGAATTGAATTACAGAATACATATTCGGAGAACAAATATTTTAGGATTGAGAAAATATTGGGGTTTGGTTAGGATTTAAAAATTGTCGGAAGAGACAACTCCTTTGATGAACCGATTTTCTATAGTTTGTACCTATATTTTTTGGTAACGTTTAACAAAGAACTTGTCGATTTTGATATTGCACGTAACTTTTGCATTCCGTTACGACCTTCACAGCATATGATATCGGCGTAACTATATCTGAAAAGTAGAATATGCCATCACTTTGATCGAAAATAAATTCATTCACTTCTCATTAACATATTTAGCCATCAAGTTTGATTTGACTTTGAAATAAATGCAAGGTTATTATCTGTCGACGTCATGCTAGACGGATGTGTGTGAGGTATCCATAACAGATGCGTAGACTCAACACATAACATTTCACAGGAGAACGGACTGACATTTTTCACACATATGCATGTCTAACATGAACTACCACATATTCATTAATGATTAAAAATGCTACACTATATTTTTCTGAAATATAATTACATCATAATTTGAAGCAACATAGTAGATGATATTGACGTAAATTCAACTGAAAAATGTGTATCACCTCACTTTGGTCTCTTTTTCCCCACATATTGGCCAGATCTGATGGTGAAGTTTGGTTTAACCTTGAAACTGAATGCTAGGTTTTTCTCGAGGGTCGAGTTTCCATGTATGCCGATGACACAACAATCATTGTGACGTCCTCAGGTCTAAATGAAATTGAAGATAAACAAAACTAGTAATCAATTAATTCGAATGTTGGTGTAGAAACAATCATTTAATAAATAATGAAGATAAAACAACATTTATCCAGTTTCAAATATCAGCGCCCTCTCCGAATAAATCTAGGTTTCGAAACAACAGAATATACAAAATTCCTTGGAACACAACTTGACAATAAATTGTCTTTCAAAAATCACATCGAATATTTGTGTACTTCTCTGAAAAAATGTATTTTTCCATCCCAACAATGAAATCAAATTTTTTGAGACATAATCTCTTGGATATATACTATGTTCTAGTGTATTCTAAGCCTGATATAAATAATACCATTTGGGATACTCATCAGAAATAAATAGAATCTTTATAATGCAAAAACGCTTCATTAGACTAACTTTGATCTCAAATACAGAGAATCTTGTGAGAAAACATTCCAAGACAAAACATTTTTCATATTTACCATATATTTATCTTCACAAAATATTAAGCTACGTTCATGTACATTCCCATTTGCTAACAAGAAATGAGGAAATTCACTCTTATCAAACGAGACGGAGGAACGACTTCCATCAGGAAAAAATAAAACTTAATGACTACAAAAGTTCACCACTTTATGCCGGGGCAAAATATTTCAACTCATTAACACACAACATCAGAAGTGAAACAATTTTTCTCAAATTCAAGAGAAAAGTCAAAGACTTTTTAGTAACAAGTTGTTTTTACTCCCTGAAAGACTATGAAGATAATATTTTTGTGTAACATGTGCTGTTATTGATATAAGTGACATTATATAAAATATCTGTTGTAAAATGTGACGTGTTATATATATACATTCATGTATCAAAAATTATTAATAAAATCTGACTTTGACTTCTCTGCCAATGTCATGCTAGGCGGAAATTTGTAGACATGTAGTGTCAACACTTGACATCTTACAGGAGAACAGATTGATATGTCTCACACATATGCATGCCCCTGCATGAACTTCCGCAGGCCTAAAAACGATGTAATATTTGAAAATGTCACACTACATTTGTCTTTTCGAAACATAATCTATTACAAATCTAAAGCCATATAATAGATGATATTGATATGATTTCAACTGAAAATCAGTTTGGTTTGGGCTTGAGACTCAACGTGAGTTTATTCACTGTCAAGGTTATGCTATACGGATATTTGCGGAGTTTCCGAAAGAGATGCGTAGGGTCAACACATGCCATTTTGCAGTAGAATAGATTGATATTTCTCACACATGCATATGCTCGCCTAACAAGAACTCTCACGTATTGCAATACAATCTAATCATTTGAAATGCAACACTATATTGCAATATCTGACGGTGGAGTGTGGTTTGACTATGAAAATGAATACAGAGTTCATTCTTTGCGAGCATCATGCTAAATGGGGTTTGGAAATTCTCCAGAACAATGCGTACAGTCACAACAAACCATTTTACAGCGAAAAAGAAACATATTTTCCACACCTAAATATATTCTCGGCATGAACTTTAACATGTCGCAATACACATATTTCAATTTGAAATGTATTACTATATTGTTCTTGAAACCCAATATTATCCAAGATTCAGGCCAATATACCATATACAATATACCATACAATATACCATATACCAGTGTGTTTTCAACTGAGAAAGGAGGTATTTCGACACTTCGACCTGAAAACTGATTAAGTGTGATCTTCAACTTGAATACGAGCTCATTTTCTGTCGATGTCCTGCTATACGGGGCTGTGAGCCCCAAAATATTACAAAATGCACACATTTTTTCGCACATTCACACGCATGCTTCACACCAACTTTTTCATGTTGTATTATGATGTATCCATCAGAAGTGCAACACTAGGAGTTTGATACAAACTAGCATTCAATTCCAATACAAGAGTGTAGGCTAAAGAAGGCGAACACAAGTATCTCAAAGATTTTTTTTCAGTTTGAATTATTCAATATGAAGTTTTCACATATTGATTTCTCTATTCTTCCAATCAGTATAACATTTACTTGCTGCATGATAAAGATACAATAATGCAACTTGTCGCTATCGAATTGGGTATTGTAATAGCGCGATACACATATTTTCCACATTTTCACTGTTGTTCCTGTAAATATAGTGTTTCAGACTAATATATTTATCATCATAGAAATTCATTATTCTGACATACTATGATTCCATAAGACATGTGTCTTTATAGCAGATTTTATTCATATTCATATTTGATCACATTACTTCTAACGCAAAGCTTTCCCCGCTAGGTGGTGCTGTTTCTAATTTACTGTTCGAGGAATATTTCCCGGCTATATATATAAGCGCTCCACTTCGGTCGATCATTTATTGTTGGACCTGCTTCTGCAATTTTGAAAAATGTTTGCTGATGTGGTGAAATATATCACATCTATCCTTAGCCTCATAAAGGATGAATACAAGGAGAAAACAGTGAAGGATGGACTTGAAGAGTGTTATAAGGCTTCTAAAAGAATAAAAAAAGCTCTGAAAAATACTACTACTATGGGTGGGAAACAAAATCTGCTAGCATTCTTGGCCAATATTACAACACTACGTAATCAGATTAAATTTGAGATGAAGAAAGGATCATGCCTGATAAGCCGGAAAGAGACAGCCTCTAATCGAGTACATTGGGCTCAAGCATAAGGACCCCACCTCATTTTTGATCGACTGTAAGACCCTTTTTGTGAGACGAATTCAAAATGCATTGAAAAAGGATGCATTTTTGAAGGTCAATATGACATTCGGTGGAGAATTTGAGGTTGTCAAAGGCGATCGAATCTTAAACGAATATAAGTATTTCACAACATCTAACGCATCGATCCATAGTACCACTGATATGAATATGTGGTTTGAGGAACATGTTATGGAGCCAATCATGATAAAGTTAGAAGAGTTTCAGGAACGTGATAGTGGTTGGACGTTGAAAGCAGTAGTGAATTTGGGGGTTAACATAAACAAATTTGTGCCGCACAGAGGTTCATCATACATTGAGCTACCTTCTCAAATCAAACGAAAACAAGCATGCATAAATGTAAAAAATCATGATAATGCCTGCTTCGCTTGGGCCATTGTTTCGGCGTTGTATCCAGTTGCCCATGGACAACATTCAGATCACATTCTATCTTATCCTGACTATTCGAAAGTTCTGAAGTTGAAAGGTATTCACTTTCCAATGACAATTATTCAGATAAATAGATTCGAAGAGCAAAATGATCTCTCAGTCAACGTTTATACGTTGAAACTTTCTAAATCCAAGTATACAGTAATACCGCTAAGATTGAGTCTAGCAAAAAATAAAAGCAAACATGTGAATCTACTCATGATTCAAGACATGTATTACGATGAAAGATGTGAGGATTCAATAAATGTCTATGATGTTACGTCACCAACCAGAAAACACTTTGTTTGGATTAAAGATCTATCTAGTTTGGTGAGTAATCAACTCGACAACCATAATGGAAAAAAATATTTTTGCAATAGGTGTTTTCACTATTTTTCCACGCAAGCTAAGTTAGATAAACACCTTGAAGACTGCTCGAAGACAAAGGAATGCCTACCAAAATTACCCATGGAGGGAAAACATATTTTAAAGTTCAAAAATTTCAAAAATAAAATTACATCGCCTTTCATAATATACGCCGATCTGGAGAGTGTATTGATATCTACACAAGATGACAATAAATATCAACGACACATTCCGGCATCTATTGGATATTATGTGAAATGCTCTTATGATGATACGCCATCATTTTATCGATCATTTCGTGGTGAAAATTGTATGAAATGGTTTGCCAACGGGATAGGTCAGTTTGCTGAAGATGTTGCAACTGTGTTCCAGTGTCCATTCGATATAGATATATCAGCCAGCCAGGAAACAGATTTCAGGGTAGCAACTCATTGTCATATTATGTGACAAACCATTCACTATATCAGACAAAAAAATACGCGATCATAATCATCTGATACCTGAAAATAATTATCGCGGGCCATCACACAATGAGTGCAATATTAACTATCAAGATGATCAAACAATTCCCATCGTGTTTCATAACTTATCAGGGTATGATGCACATTTCATTATAAAAAATATTGCATTGGATCTCAATGGAAGTGTCACTGTTTTGCCGATAACAAAGGAAAAGTATATCTCCTTCACTAAAAGTATTTTGCGTAGCAATATCCGCTTCAGATTTATTGACTCATTCAGATTCATGAGTTCTTCGCTGGGTACGTTAGTATCATATCTTTCAGATTTTCCAAATCTCATATCACAGTTCTCCAACCTCTCGAATGATCAACAGCAGATTTTGACAAAAAAAGGCGTAATGCCGTATGACTATATCGATTCTTTCGAAAAATTCAATGAAGATTGTATACCCCCTATCGAAACATTTTACAACAAATTGGAGGATAAACCGTGTCCTAGGAGATCTTACTCACGTGCCAAGTTGATATGGACTACTTTCAAGATAAACACATTGGGGGAATATACGGATCTGTATTTGAAGACGGATGTTATGCTTCTGGCTGATGTCTTCGAGCAGTTCCGCTCAAGTTGTCATAAAACTTACGGTTTGGATCCTGCTCATTATTTCACTCTGCCTGGCTATACATGGGATGCTATGTTATTCAAAACGAAACATCAACTTGAACTTCTCACCGATGTAGATCAGCTGCTTTTTTTCGAAAAGGGAACAAGAGGTGGATTGAGTCAAGTTTGTTCCAAGCGAAGAGTCACAGCTAATAACAAATACATGGGTGACAATTATGATAGAGCCAAAGCTGACTCATACCTGATGTATTTCGATGTTAATAATCAATATGGTTGGGCAATGTCTCAATATCTACCATACGGCGGATTTGAGTGGATGGACACCAACATTGATATCACAAATGTGCCTGATGATGCCTCAGAAGGTTATATACTAGAAGTTGATCTGGAGTATCCAAACAGCCTTCACGATATGCATAAGGATTTACCATTCTGTCCCGATCATGTTGATCCTAAGACAAAAAAATCTCGAGCCGAAAGTACATCGGATGTGAAACAATTCAAATTGATGGCTACTCTTCAGTCGAAGAAAAAGTATGTGATCCATTACAGAATTCTCAAGCAGGCCTTAGAACATGGTCTCATTTTGAAGAAGATTCATCGTGTTCTAAAGTTCAAGCAGTCCACATGGTTGAAGCCCTACATAGACTTGAACACACGTTTGCGAACTGCTGCTTCGAATGATTTTGAGAAGAACCTATTCAAACTAATGAATAATGCCGTATTTGGTATGTACTACTATATTGAAAACTCAATTTTTGTCTCATATATATAAATATTTGTTTCAGGGAAAACTATGGAAAATCTGAGAAAGCACTCTGATGTTCGCCTTGTAACGAGTTGGGATGGGCGATATGGTGCCGAAGCCAGAATCTCCAATCCTCGGTTCAAGAGTTTGACTGTCTTCGATGAAAACTTGGCGGCCATTGAATTGGGAAAATCCGAAATATTCTTCAACAAACCTATAATATGTTGGAATGGTAGTACTGGATTTGGCAAAGTTGACCACATATAATTTCCATTATGAGTACATGGCTCCTAGGTTTGGAGAAAATTTTTGCGCAGTTTATACTGACACGGACAGTTTGATTTATGAAATTATAAATTATGATCCATATGAGATGATGAAAAATGATTGTCATCAGTATTTCGATACTAGCGATTATCAATCAGATAACATCTACGATATTCCCCGAGTGAATAAGAAAGTGATTGGATTGATGAAGGATGAGAACAAAGGAAAGCTTATGATCGACTTTATTGGACTAAGATCTAAATTATACTCAACTAAAACTGCAACGTCAGAAGATCAAATCACTGATCTGAAAGAAAGATTGAAGCAGGAGAATTATGAAAATGATGAAATCAACCAAATTGTGGCCAATTTCGGAGTATCCAAGAAAGCGAAGGGCGTTAAACATAATGTTGTCAAAACAAAAATCGCTTTCGAAGATTATGTGACCTGTTTGGAAAATTGTACCGAAATAGCAATCACACAAAAATTAATAAAATCCTATAAGCATAGGGTATATTCAACAGAACAAACGAAGATTGCTCTGAATCCTAACGATGATAAACGCTATCTAATTCCCAAAACCTACGATACTCTTCCATGGGGACATTACTCAATTCAAAATCAATGAATATTGATTGATAACAATATCAACTACAAATTATTCTCGTCTCAAATAAACGATTCTTTGTTCGAGTGAAAATCACATATCACATTGAAAGTTTTTGTTAACATATTATCCTGTTGCTGAGATACAGGTGTATTTTTGTGATTCAAAGCAGAACTATTGGAAAAATGAATCCTACTATCATTCATTTCAAATTGAATCATACACCTATAATCTGCCGAGAGAGGTTTTATATAGGGCTATTGGCGATGTTTTTTCCTCTATAATCTAAAAAACAAACGCTCCGGCAAGTTAAGAGTTGGTTTTCGAAAAATAAGTTTTTAAAAAGTTTATTTTATTCAAAAACACGTGTTACAATAAGGATGTATCAAGTCAGACTGAATATAAAAATGAAAATTCTCATAGGAATGAAAATGCAAGTTCATCTTCGTCAGCGGTGTCGAGTATCGCTGACCCATCATGAACCTTGTCGATTCTCCGTGGATTCAGATTGTAACTTCTCCATCCCCTGAAGAAGTTTTATGAGGGTGGAATAAAACTTGAGTCCTGGTAGCTGGTACTGGTGGTGTTTCAGAGATCCTCTGGCATCGTAGGGTGTGACGGAATTTGAATACCAAAATTCCAATTACCGCTGTAGCAATTATGAATACAGGGGTAGTCCAAAAGTGTGTACTATCGACTGGAATATCCTCAAAACCTAGGGGTTGCAATAGGCTTTGTTCGTGAATTTTGTGAAGTTCATCTAAGGGGATTTTTTCTAGCTGGATAGGTAGCATCTTCTTCTCATGTGGTATTGAAATTGTTCGGACTTTTGGCAAGGCTAGGGGCTGCTCGTATGTGAAGCCCTTGGAATTGATGTAGTTGGCTTCAGGTGTCTCAAATCCGCATCCTGGAGGCACTTCTATAAGGTAGGTGCCGTGCAATTCCTGCATTCCGGGAGTGGAACATTCAGTAGATATTTTTGTTGGCTTTGGGAATATACCAACATAGTGAGCTGGTGTGATTTCCTCTATCAGGGTACCCTTTATTGAAACCGGAACTTGTTGGCATCTGGCTTCATCTTCAGAGATGTGTAAAATTTGGGAAATGCAATCTCGTGGCTGAATGTCGCCTCGAATGATTGGAATTTGGCAAAGGAATCCAGGGTTGATCTTCTTGCATGGTCTCTGCGAATAGTGGTGTAGTCCAGTATTCAATGTCAGATACGGAGCTGGAGGGATGATTGTGGTAAAGTTACTAGTAGGGATTGAATATAAATGGAAATGTGTAAATTTTTCCGGGTGGAGGAGAGGAAAGTGCAGAACAAACACGATTATTGCATTGGAATAATAAGCATCGACAGTGATCAAATCGTAATATTTCCTGAAGTCTTCTGGTTTGGTATAGAATAGTTGTCTAGTTGTATGGTGTCGAGCCATCGTCTGAATTATCGTGTTCATTTCGGTTGGCTGTATGATGTTATTATACAAGGTATTAGTTTTTGCAAACACAATTGCATTTTCCAGGTCCGTCAGCAGCTGTAAGGTTATTTGCAATGACAAATTTAGTTGGTCTAAAACATTCCTGATCTCCATAAAGTGATTGAAATCGAATGTTATTGTATCGATTTCTTTATTAATTCTATCAATTTTCTTGGAGATTATATCGTCGTTATGCCTGATAAGTGACACGGTTTTATTGAAATTCTCTATGAGTGAGGTGGTGAGAGATATGTGCTGGTTCAATCTTTGTAGAATGTTATATCTACCCTTCTGTAGTGATGCTATTGCTTGGTCATACCGCTGAGCATCTTCTTGATCTAAATTTCCGGATATTGATTTTATGATGCTGCCAAGTCCGTTGATTAGACCTCTTTTGGTTCTGTGGGATGGGTTGATGCTGTGAAATTTTTGATATACAATTTTCAGTTGATATTTCAGTGCTTGATTGAAATTGATGAGTCCTTCTAGGTAGGGGTAACTCGGGCCGTTTGTGAGGGTTTCAGTGATGTCATCGAATTGCTTTTGTATTAGATCGATTTCTTCGGCAATCGGCGTCAAGTTATAGTAGTGCAGGAAGTCGTGAATGCTAGTCTGGATCCTGGCTTCTCCCAGCTTTAGGGGAAGAATTCCCGGGTTGTCTTTGAGATCTTGAATTCGAATTTCTAGACCCAATGCGAGGGTGCACCTGTAAAACCATTTTCTTGTTATGTTTTGGGATGTGTTTTATATTCTTTTTATGAACAGTAGTATAGGGTGTAGCTACTGTTACTTTTTTGTTAGATTCAACTACACGTGGTACAAATCTAGGTAAAAGCTTATTTCGAACACCTGTTGTTTTGGTATAAATTTTTGTGCTAGGTGAGTAGGCTACAGGATGGTGTCTGCTCTCATTTCGTTTATTTATAGTCCTTTCTTTCAGTTTGACAGCTTTTTCATTGATTTTTTGGTAGACAGCTTTTGTTTTATCTCGATGTTGTTGCATGTAGTTGTTCAGTAGAATCCTTTCTATGTCGATATCAAAGGGGTCCTTACTGTCGAAGTGTCCATTGAGAACATCGATGGGCTTTTGTCCTGTTACTGAATGGATTGTATTGTTATAGCCTAATAGTGCATAAAGCATTTGTTGCTTGATGTTCAGCTGTTTCTTATTTTGCAATAATAATCGTAAATGTTCTATAATGGTCGAGTGAAAACGTTCAATCATTCCATTTGATTGTGGACTCTCCGGGGTTGTGTGGTGGATCAAAATTTTATGTGTATCCACAAATTCTTGTACAAGGCCGTTTTTGAATTCGGTGCCACTGTCTGAGACAATGATCTGTGGTAAACCATGGTGAGTAACGAATATCAGCAATGCTTTCAATATGTTAATGGCATTGGCTCCTTCTAATGGATAGGCTTGTCCATATTTTGAAAAGGCGTCCACAATTGTTAAAAATTTCTGTCCATCTGCCTGAAAGGTGTCTAGGTGAATAATTTCGAGAGGTTTACTTGGTGTAGGAGTTATCATAAATTTGGGTTTTGGTGGGTTTCTGTCATACTTATTCATTTGACATGTTTCGCACATATTGATATATCCTTCAATGTCTTTTTTCAAAGTTGGCCAGTAATATTTTCTTCGTACTCGCAATTCAGTTTCATTTATTCCACGATGGTTTGACTTCCCTTCGTGGTAGTTTCGAATTATTATTTGTTGTTGATCTTCGTTGTTAACATCTTCCAAGATTTCGTTGCATTTTACCAAATCGAAGGCAGTGTTTCTGAAAATTTTCTGAAGAATATTGCAGGTTGACTTATATTGGGTATCTGGGTCGAAATATACAGCATGTTTGACTTTTGGTGGAATATAGTCTTTGAAGAATTTCACAATATTTTCTTCTTTTGCATTCATACCAATTTGAACATGAATTCGTTTTTTATTTGCGAACGCTTGTTCTATACAGATTGGCCCTGGGTTATAATGGACAAATGTCATTTTTATCTGGTTACTGTAATAATTGAGAGGCTTTTCTGATATTGGAATTGTGAATGCCGGTTCTTCTTGAGTTGTGTGTATGGTTCTGTTACTTCCTTCGTTTTCAGGTTGGTTGAGGTCATTTATAACTTCGTCAGCTGTGTCAGTTGATGATGTCCTTTTTGGGTGGTCGAGGTCGGGATTTTCGTCAGCTGTATCGGTTGATGATGTTCTTTTCTGTTGAAGACGGTCGGGATTTTCGTCTGCAGTGTCAGTAGCGGAGGTGTCTTCGCTGATTCTTCTTTGAGATTGGTCGGTAACGGTATTTTCAGATGGTGCATTGTTGTATAACGAAGCATTTTCTTCAAGTTCTTTGTTGAAATTTTCTATGTATTCTTTCAAACTGAAGGCTTCTTTGGTGTGTACTTCTATTCTTGAAAGGGCATCAGCGTTCGTATTGCTTTTTCCTTTCTTGTAAACGACTTCATAGTCGAATTCTTCTAACTTCAATCTCCATCTCACAAGTTTTGAATTTGGATCTTTCAAAGAGAAAAGCCATTGTAGAGGGCGGTGATCGGATAAGATTTTGAATTTTTGACCAAATAGGTACGGTCTAAAGTACTTAGTCGCCCACACCATAGCAAGCATTTCCTTTTCTATGGTTGTGTAATTTTGTTCGCTTTCGTTCAACGTACGAGAGGCATATGCAATTGGTTTGTCCTTTCCAACAGGTCCTTGCGATAGGATAGCACCTATAGCAAAATTGCTGGCATCCGTCGTGAGATTGAATGGTTTTGTGAAGTCGGGATATTGTAGAAGCGGTTCGTTTACTAGAAGATTTTTGCATGTTTCGAAACATTCTATGAATTTCGGTGTATGCTCAATTTTCTGGTTTTTCTTAAGACAGGAGGTGAGTGGTTTGGTTATTTTTGCGAAGTCCTTGATGAATTTCCTATAGTATCCCAGGAGTCCTAGGAATCCTTTGATTTCTTTGGTTGTTCGGGGTATAGGATACTTTAAGATTGCCTCAATTTTTTGGGGATTTGGTCGAATTCCTTCTGAAGTGATGATGTGTCCCAAAAATGCTACTTCCCTTTGCAAAAACTCTGATTTGTCTAGTTGAACCTTGAGATTTGTTTCCCTGAACCTTTCGAAGACTTTGGAGAGGTTGATCATATGCTCCTGCAATGAAGTTGAGTACACAATTATGTCGTCCATATATGTAAGACATATTTTTCCTTGTAGACCCTTCAAAACGTTATCTATAACACGTTGAAAGGTAGCTGGAGCTGATTTCAATCCAAACGGCATCCTGGTGTATTCGTAGTGCCCATGCTCCACTGTGAAGGCTGTTTTTGGAATATCCTCTTCTGCCATCTCAATCTGGTGGAAGCCACTCGCTAGGTCCAAAGTAGTGAAGTATTGGCACCTTCCTAGCTTGTCCAATATGGCATTGATGTTGGGGACTGGATATTTATCGTCGATAGTTTTCTCGTTCACCTTCCTATAATCTACGACGATCCTCCATTTGATTTGTCCAGAAGCGTCTGCTTTCTTTGGGACGACCCATATAGGTGAAGACCAGGGTGATTGGCTTGGCCTTATGATTCCCTGATCCAACATTGAGTTTACCTGTTTTTCCACTTCAGGCTTATGCACATGTGGGTATCTGTATGATTTGGTAAAAACAGGAATTTCGTCTCTTGTCCTGATCCGGTGTTTCACTTGGTTTGTGAACGTTAGTGGTGTGTCTGGCACATAAAAAATATCGGAATATTTTTTGCATAGCCGTAGTACATGTCTTCTCTCTTCCTCGTTCAAATGTTCTGTTCTGATTGATTTTTCTATATCCAAATGGTGCGACGATTTTGTTGAAATATCTGCCGTAAATAAATAAAATTCACCTATGTCAAATTTTCTTGATTTTATTGAGTCGGTCAGTGCTATATTGAGTTCAAAATCCGTATCATTGATAAGTTCTGCCCACGCAAGATTATTACATGCGATTGTTAATGTTTCTCGTAATTTTGCTCCTTGAATATTTTGTTGTGGTAATATGATAGTACCTTCGCACTGTGCTACTGGTAACCTGAGACGTGTAATTGTATGAGGCTCGAGTTGAGCGGAATAAGACTGATTATTGTTCGTTTCGTGGTAAAAAATGGGTAACGTTGCGAATGCAGAAATAAGATTCGAGTTAATGAAATCTAATTGGGCTTGCATTAATTTTAAATTATCTAAACCAATTAGTCCATCAAAAACTTTGTGAATAGATAAAATTTCAAATTGGAGCTACTGTTAAATTCTGAAAAACTAGGAATTTCGGCACAATAATCTTGAGAATAATTTTGAAAAATTGAAGTTACTACAAATGGCTCGTGTTTAATGCAATTTTTGAAAAATTTAAAAGCCACTTCAGGGTTGAGAAATGATTTTGTGGAGCCTGTATCAATCAAAAGTTTCAAAGGTGGATTGCTTATAATTATGTAGGGCAGTTCTTTCTTATCGGTGAAGCTGTGTAATTCTACTACGTTTCTGGCATTTTGTTGTCGTCCTCGAGAAAATTTTCTTCTTCGTGCTTCAACATTTCTTCAGGCATGAAATCTTCAGCACATGCTTCTTGATATTCTTCGTTGTAGTATCCACCGTATTCTTCGGGTATTTCGCAATTATAAACTTGTTCTTGATGTTCAACATTGAAAAGTTCTTCGGACGTGAAAGTTGGGCGAGAAGTTTGAGGCCTAAAATGATTTTGTTGGTGAGTATTTCGTGTTGAAATACTCATTGGTACTGGATCTTGTCTGTACGATGGTTTTTGATTATTTTTCGGGTCCCAAACGTTTTGTGGTTTTCCAAAGACTTGCTGATTGGTCGGAAAACGTCGTGGTGGTAAATTGACTCGAGGTGGTAGGTTAATCGGTCCAGTTGGAAATTGGGGTCTGGTATAGGCTGACTGGGAAGGCCATACTTGGCGTTGAAATTGAGACGGGGGTTCCATTCGTTGCTGTGTGTATCTTTGGGGTGGTAATGGTCTTCTAACGGATGATGAAACTTCTGGAGCGTGACTTTTTTGTAGATAACGAATGTTATTTTCTTCCTGAATGTATTGCATCGCTGTGGCCAAAGAATTTGGACGCATTGCTCTTATCGTCGATCCTAAAGGTTCCTTCAATCCGGCCAAGAAGGTAGTTAAGGCTTGTTGTCTGAAGAATTCTTTTTTACTCGTTTTCACTACATCGTTGTCATTATGAATGTCGATATAATTGCAGATCACACTCAGTAAGCCCATGCACTTTTCGTAAAATCGTAAAGGTGTTTCATTTGATTGCCTTAAGTTCACTAGATCCCGTGTTAATGCATTTTCTTTATGTTCATGATAGACACTACTTTGCACTAACAAGTAGTCGAGTGGCAAAATAGCCCGAAACCGGTCTGCAAACTCCACCTTCGCCTTGGGCAGAGATGTAAACCCGCTTCTTTACTATAGCTTGTTCTTCAATTACAGTTGATTCTAGCAATGCATTTGTGGTTCAGCGTAACACCACTGATGAGAGCTATGGCGGGGTCGAAACAGGGATGTCTGGTGTTGAATCATAAATGCGTTATGTTTGGACTTTATTTCCAGCTGAGAATGGTTGAAAAAAAAATAAATTTGATCTAGTCTCCCTATAAAACTAAAGCCATTCTACTGATATGCAGAAAAATTACACCAGTAAATCTCAAAATCAAGTAAACTCTCATAACACCAAGTGCGTATTCGAAATATATTGGTACAAATTTGAGAAAATGTTTCAATGTGTAGCCATAGAAATATCGACGTTATGTATTTAGATCAAACATACAGACGAATAGCAAAACAATTGATACGATACAATTGTAATGTGATTGTTTCATTCGAACAGTATGATCGCAATCTCCATCATACCAATTTTCATAATATGGCTTCATATTAGACTTTTGATGAAATTGAAGATATTTGTGTAGAATAGTTGAAGGATAGATGTGGTTGATTGGTAATTATGAAAGATTTTAATCTCAATAAGGACTAATGTTGAAAAGGCTTTGCTGATATTAACATGTTTGTTCGACTTGACATTTTCTATAATATCGAGATTCATAATTGATGGAGTGCTTTACTATGAAATATACTGCAATTTGGTCAAAACTGAATTTTTATGTGTAATTTCGTCTATTTATATCAACAACATGTATTCAAAAGAAGTCAACAGTTATTTTTGAATTGATCTCAAACTGAAATAGATCAAAACCAGTTTCAGTTACACGCTTTTCCGAACAGCTTTCATACAAGATGAATAATTGGTTACGTTTTTGGTTATTTTGGTAGTGAAATAGATCAAAACTAGTTTCAGTTACCTTTTTTCCGAACAGCTTTCATACAAGATGATTTAATGGTTATTTTTTCAGTTATTCTGGTCATGTTTCTGGTTGTGTCAATATGTCGTCCTGAAGTCAACATGGATGTTTTCCCCGTGTTATGGTTTTGATTTTACAAGATGATTGATGTTATAGAAAAAGTATGTTTCTATTGAAAATAATATTTTGAACATCAATAAAAACACATTCAAGTTAACTAATGATTCAAAACAACTTCTCACAAAATGTTAACCATAAAGATATAATGAACAAGATCTTACATAATATATGAATAATTTTTATTGTTGTATGTTTACAAAAGATATGATGAGAAAGTTGAATTTAATATTTTCAGGAAATACATCGACTTAATAGATACTTATAAGCCCTCCAAAAGAAGAGACCAAAAAATTTCACCATAAAGAATGAGGACAAAGGGTTGATATCGTCAGGTTGTGAGTTCATCCTTAAAACAGTTTTTTGCTCGTTTCCACACCACCCTGGAGGTAGAGCTGCCGGAGCGTTTGTTTTTTAGATTATAGAGGAAAAAACATCGCCAATAGCCCTATATAAAACCTCTCTCGGCAGATTATAGGTGTATGATTCAATTTGAAATGAATGATAGTAGGATTCATTTTTCCAATAGTTCTGCTTTGAATCACAAAAATACACCTGTATCTCAGCAACAGGATAATATGTTAACAAAAACTTTCAATGTGATATGTGATTTTCACTCGAACAAAGAATCGTTTATTTGAGACGAGAATAATTTGTAGTTGATATTGTTATCAATCAATATTCATTGATTTTGAATTGAGTAATGTCCCCATGGAAGAGTATCGTAGGTTTTGGGAATTAGATAGCGTTTATCATCGTTAGGATTCAGAGCAATCTTCGTTTGTTCTGTTGAATACACCCTATGCTTATAGGATTTTATTAATTTTTGTGTGATTGCTATTTCGGTACAATTTTCCAATCAGGTCACATAATCTTCGAAAGCGATTTTTGTTTTGACAACATTATGTTTAACGCCCTTCGCTTTCTTGGATTCTCCGAAATTGGCCACAATTTGGTTGATTTCATCATTTTCATAATTCTCCTGCTTCAATCTTTCTTTCAGATCAGTGATTTGATCTTCTGACGTTGCAGTTTTAGTTGAGTATAATTTAGATCTTAGTCCAATAAAGTCGATCATAAGCTCTCCGTTGTTCTCATCCTTCATCAATCCAATCACTTTCTTATTCACTCGGGGAATATCGTAGATGTTATCTGATTGATAATCGCTAGTATCGAAATACTGATGACAATCATTTTTCATCATCTCATATGGATCATAATTTATAATTTCATAAATCAAACTGTCCGTGTCAGTATAAACTGCGCAAAAATTTTCTCCAAACCTAGGAGCCATGTACTCATAATGGAAATTATATGTGGTCAACTTTGCCAAATCCAGTACTACCATTCCAACATATATAGGTTTGTTGAAGAATATTTCGGATTTTCCCAATTCAATGGCCGCCAAGTTTTCATCGAAGACAGTCAAACTCTTGAACCGAGGATTGGAGATTCTGGCTTCGGCACCATATCGCCCATCCCAACTCGTTACAAGGCGAACATCAGAGTGCTTTCTCAGATTTTCCATAGTTTTCCCTGAAACAAATATTTATATATATGAGACAAAAATTGAGTCTTCAATATAGTAGTACATACCAAATACGGCATTATTTATTAGTTTGAATAGGTTCTTCTCAAAATCATTCGAAGCAGCAGTTCGCAAACGTGTGTTCAAGTCTATGTAGGGCTTCAACCATGTGGACTGCTTGAACTTTAGAACACGATGAATCTTCTTCAAAATGAGACCATGTTCTAAGGCCTGCTTGAGAATTCTGTAATGGATCACATACTTTTTCTTCGACTGAAGAGTAGCCATCAATTTGAATTGTTTCACATCCGATGTACTTTCGGCTCGAGATTTTTTTGTCTTAGGATCAACATGATCGGGACAGAATGGTAAATCCTTATGCATATCGTGAAGGCTGTTTGGATACTCCAGATCAACTTCTAGTATATAACCTTCTGAGGCATCATCAGGCACATTTGTGATATCAATGTTGGTGTCCATCCACTCAAATCCGCCGTATGGTAGATATTGAGACATTGCCCAACCATATTGATTATTAACATCGAAATACATCAGGTATGAGTCAGCTTTGGCTCTATCATAATTGTCACCCATGTATTTGTTATTAGCTGTGACTCTTCGCTTGGAACAAACTTGACTCAATCCACCTCTTGTTCCCTTTTCGAAAAAAAGCAGCTGATCTACATCGGTGAGAAGTTCAAGTTGATGTTTCGTTTTGAATAACATAGCATCCCATGTATAGCCAGGCAGAGTGAAATAATGAGCAGGATCCAAACCGTAAGTTTTATGACAACTTGAGCGGAACTGCTCGAAGACATCAGCCAGAAGCATAACATCCGTCTTCAAATACAGATCCGTATATTCCCCCAATGTGTTTATCTTGAAAGTAGTCCATATCAACTTGGCACGTGAGTAAGATCTCCTAGGACACGGTTTATCCTCCAATTTGTTGTAAAATGTTTCGATAGGGGGTATACAATCTTCATTGAATTTTTCGAAAGAATCGATATAGTCATACGGCATTACGCCTTTTTTTGTCAAAATCTGCTGTTGATCATTCGAGAGGTTGGAGAACTGTGATATGAGATTTGGAAAATCTGAAAGATATGATACTAACGTACCCAGCGAAGAACTCATGAATCTGAATGAGTCAATAAATCTGAAGCGGATATTGCTACGCAAAATACTTTTAGTGAAGGAGATATACTTTTCCTTTGTTATCGGCAAAACAGTGACACTTCCATTGAGATCCAATGCAATATTTTTTATAATGAAATGTGCATCATACCCTGATAAGTTATGAAACACGATGGGAATTGTTTGATCATCTTGATAGTTAATATTGCACTCATTGTGTGATGGCCCGCGATAATTATTTTCAGGTATCAGATGATTATGATCGCGTATTTTTTTGTCTGATATAGTGAATGGTTTGTCACATATATGACAATGAGTTGCTACCCTGAAATCTGTTTCCTGGCTGGCTGATATATCTATATCGAATGGACACTGGAACACAGTTGCAACATCTTCAGCAAACTGACCTATCCCGTTGGCAAACCATTTCATACAATTTTCACCACGAAATGATCGATAAAATGATGGCGTATCATCATAAGAGCATTTCACATAATATCCAATAATTGCCGGAATGTGTCGTTGATATTTATTGTCATCTTGTGTAGATATCAATACACTCTCCAGATCGGCGTATATTATGAAAGGCGATGTAATTTTATTTTTGAAATTTTTGAACTTTAAAATATGTTTTCCCTCCATGGGTAATTTTGGTAGGCATTCCTTTGTCTTCGAGCAGTCTTCAAGGTGTTTATCTAACTTAGCTTGCGTGGAAAAATAGTGAAAACACCTATTGCAAAAATATTTTTTTCCATTATGGTTGTCGAGTTGATTACTCACCAAACTAGATAGATCTTTAATCCAAACAAAGTGTTTTCTGGTTGGCGACGTAACATCATAGACATTTATTGAATCCTCACATCTTTCATCGTAATACATGTCTTGAATCATGAGTAGATTCACATGTTTGCTTTTATTTTTTGCTAGACTCAATCTTAGCGGTATTACTGTATACTTGGATTTAGAAAGTTTCAACGTGTAAACGTTGACTGAGAGATCATTTTGCTCTTCGAATCTATTTATCTGAATAATTGTCATTGGAAAGTGAATACCTTCCAACTTCAGAACTTTCGAATAGTCAGGATAAGATAGAATGTGATCTGAATGTTGTCCATGGGCAACTGGATACAACGCCGAAACAATGGCCCAAGCGAAGCAGGCATTATCATGATTTTTTACATTTATGCATGCTTGTTTTCGTTTGATTTGAGAAGGTAGCTCAATGTATGATGAACCTCTGTGCGGCACAAATTTGTTTATGTTAACCCCCAAATTCACTACTGCTTTCAACGTCCAACCACTATCACGTTCCTGAAACTCTTCTAACTTTATCATGATTGGCTCCATAACATGTTCCTCAAACCACATATTCATATCAGTGGTACTATGGATCGATGCGTTAGATGTTGTGAAATACTTATATTCGTTTGAAATTCGATCGCCTTTGACAACCTCAAATTCTCCACCAAATGTCATATTGACCTTCAAAAATGCATCCTTTTTCAATGCATTTTGAATTCGTCTCACAAAAAGGGTCTTACAGTCGATCAAAAATGAGGTGGGGTCCTTATGCTTGAGATTACTAATCACTCCAGTCCGGATACGTGAATTGAAAGCCGATACTGAATCAGCCCAATGTACTAGATTAGAGGCTGTCTCTTTCCGGCTTATCAGGCCTGATCCTTTCTTCATCTCAAATTTAATCTGATTACGTAGTGTTGTAATATTGGCCAAGAATGCTAGCAGATTTTGTTTCCCACCCATAGTAGTAGTATTTTTCAGAGCTTTTTTTATTCTTTTAGAAGCCTTATAACACTCTTCAAGTCCATCCTTCACTGTTTTCTCCTTGTATTCATCCTTTATGAGGCTGAGGATAGATGTGATATATTTCACCACATCAGCAAACATTTTTCAAAATTGCAGAAGCAGGTCCAACAATAAATGATCGACCGAAGTGGAGCGCTTATATATATAGCCGGGAAATATTCCTCGAACAGTAAATTAGAAACAGCACCACCTAGCGGGGAAAGCTTTGCGTTAGAAGTAATGTGATCAAATATGAATATGAATAAAATCTGCTATAAAGACACATGTCTTATGGAATCATAGTATGTCAGAATAATGAATTTCTATGATGATAAATATATTAGTCTGAAACACTATATTTACAGGAACAACAGTGAAAATGTGGAAAATATGTGTATCGCGCTATTACAATACCCAATTCGATAGCGACAAGTTGCATTATTGTATCTTTATCATGCAGCAAGTAAATGTTATACTGATTGGAAGAATAGAGAAATCAATATGTGAAAACTTCATATTGAATAATTCAAACTGAAAAAAAATCTTTGAGATACTTGTGTTCGCCTTCTTTAGCCTACACTCTTGTATTGTAATTGAATGCTAGTTTGTATCAAACTCCTAGTGTTGCACTTCTGATGGATACATCATAATACAACATGAAAAAGTTGGTGTGAAGCATGCGTGTGAATGTGCGAAAAAATGTGTGCATTTTGTAATATTTTGGGGCTCACAGCCCCGTATAGCAGGACATCGACAGAAAATGAGCTCGTATTCAAGTTGAAGATCACACTTAATCAGTTTTCAGGTCGAAATGTCGAAATACCTCCTTTCTCAGTTGAAAACACACTGGTATATGGTATATTGTATGGTATATTGTATATGGTATATTGGCCTGAATCTTGGATAATATTGGGTTTCAAGAACAATATAGTAATACATTTCAAATTGAAATATGTGTATTGCGACATGTTAAAGTTCATGCCGAGAATATATTTAGGTGTGGAAAATATGTGTCTTTTTCGCTGTAAAATGGTTTGTTGTGACTGTACGCATTGTTCTGGAGAATTTCCAAACCCCATTTAGCATGATGCTCGCAAAGAATGAACTCTGTATTCATTTTCATAGTCAAACCACACTCCACCGTCAGATATTGCAATATAGTGTTGCATTTCAAATGATTAGATTGTATTGCAATACGTGAGAGTTCTTGTTAGGCGAGCATATGCATGTGTGAGAAATATCAATCTATTCTACTGCAAAATGGCATGTGTTGACCCTACGCATCTCTTTCGGAAACTCCGCAAATATCCGTATAGCATAACCTTGACAGTGAATAAACTCACGTTGAGTCTCAAGCCCAAACCAAACTGATTTTCAGTTGAAATCATATCAATATCATCTATTATATGGCTTCAGATTTGTAATAGATTATGTTTCGAAAAGACAAATGTAGTGTGACATTTTCAAATATTACATCGTTTTTAGGCCTGCGGAAGTTCATGCAGGGGCATGCATATGTGTGAGACATATCAATCTGTTCTCCTGTAAGATGTCAAGTGTTGACACTACATGTCTACAAATTTCCGCCTAGCATGACATTGGCAGAGAAGTCAAAGTCAAATTTTATTAATAATTTTTGATACATGAATGTATATATATAACACGTCACATTTTACAACAGATATTTTATCTAATGTCACTTATATCAATAACAGCACATGTTACACAAAAATATTATCTTCATAGTCTTTCAGGGAGTAAAAACAACTTGTTACCAAAAAGTCTTTGACTTTTTTCTTGAATTTGAGAAAAATTGTTTCACTTCTGATGTTGTGTGTTAATGAGTTGAAATATTTTGCCCCGGCATAAAGTGGTGAACTTTTGTAGTCATTACGTTTTATTTTTTTCTGATGGAAGTCGTTCCTCCGTCTCGTTTGATAAGAGTGAATTTCCTCATTTCTTGTTAGCAAATGGGAATGTACATGAACGTAGCTTAATATTTTGTGAAGGTAAATATATGGTAAATATGAAAAATGTTTTGTCTTGGAATGTTTTCTCACAAGATTCTCTGTATTTGAGATCAAAGTTAGTCTAATGAAGCGTTTTTGCATTATAAAGATTCTATTTATTTCTGATGAGTATCCCAAATGGTATTATTTATATCAGGCTTAGAATACACTAGAACATAGTATATATCCAAGAGATTATGTCTCAAAAAATTTGATTTCATTGTTGGGATGGAAAAATACATTTTTTCAGAGAAGTACACAAATATTCGATGTGATTATTGAAAGACAATTTATTGTCAAGTTGTGTTCCAAGGAATTTTGTATATTCTGTTGTTTCGAAACCTAGATTTATTCGGAGAGAGCGCTGATATTTGAAACTGGATAAATGTTGTTTTATCTTCATTATTTATTAAATGATTGTTTCTACACCAACATTCGAATTAATTGATTACTAGTTTTGTTTATCTTCAATTCCATTTAGACCTGAGGACGTCACAATGATTGTTGTGTCATCGGCATACATGGAAACTCGACCCTCGAGAAAAACCTAGCATTCAGTTTCAAGGTTAAACCAAACTTCAACATCAGATCTGGCCAATATGTGGGGAAAAAGAGACCAAAGTGAGGTGATACACATTTTTCAGTTGAATTTACGTCAATATCATCTACTATGTTGCTTCAAATTATGATGTAATTATATTTCAGAAAAATATAGTGTAGCATTTTTAATCATTAATGAATATGTGGTAGTTCATGTTAGACATGCATATAAGTGAAAAATGTCAGTCCGTTCTCCTGTAAAATGTTATGTGTTGAGTCTACGCATCTGTTATGGATACCTCACACACATCCGTCTAGCATGACGTCGATAGATAATAACCTTGCATTTATTTCAAAGTCAAATCAAACTTGATGGCTAAATATGTTAATGAGAAGTGAATGAATTAATTTTCGATCAAAGTGATGGCATATTCTACTTTTCAGATATAGTTACGCCGATATCATATGCTGTGAAGGTCGTAACGGAATGCAAAAGTTACGTGCAATATCAAAATCGACAAGTTTTTTGTTAAACGTTACCAAAAAATATAGGTACAAACTATAGAAAATCGGTTCATCAAAGCAGTTGTCTCTTCCGACAATTTTTTAATTCTAACTAAACCCCAATATTTTCTCAATCCTAAAATATTTGTCTTCCGAATATGTATTCTGTAATTCAATTCCAATCTTTTCAGTGTTTTTCCTACATAAAATATACCTAAATAATAACTGTTATTTTATTCGTCACAATGATTACAGCATTGCACAAGATTCAGATCTTAAATTCTATTGGATAGTTACAAACAACAAGAATTCACTCTCTGAACTCTTATTTCTTATCACTTGTGCTTTATTGGTTTGATTTATGTTGAATCTTCAGTTCACCCTACTTCAACACCTGTCTTAAATTTCAATCCGCCTCAACCTTACCTTTAAGATTAATACTTCACGAGATTCGACAATATCTACACATGCACGTTATTTACTCTCTTCAGTTCATACTAAATTACAATTCGTCCTAACCTTACCTTGACACAACTCAAGTTGATAATTTTCAAGTTAATACTTCACGAGATTTCACAATATTGTTCATCAAATGCACGTTATTTAATCTTCCCACTCCACAATACTTCAACACCTGTCTTAAATAGATTACAACATCACGGCTTTTGGCCGTTCACCCACACACAGACCCTACTCTTTAATATGGAACAGGTAGTTTGGGAAATTATTCAACCCACACGAGGGTGGCGATGACTGAATTTCATCTTTAATGCCAGATTGTATTGGGTCGAGCGCGCAGACTTATTTTATTTTTATTTTCAATACAGTGGATCGTGCGACATCTGAATGGTGTATGAAATCTTGTGGATCTGGGGAAATCTGGCAACACTGTCTTATGGAGATTCCCATGTTGGGACAAAAATTTGTAAAACGGAGCTTGGCTTTTTACCCTAAATTTACATGGTATTTCCCATAAGGCGGTGTTGCCATTTGCCCCGTACTCTCTTAGTTCCTCTACTCATTTGAAATGCTACAACACAGAATAATCGATACCTTTTACTTAATACTATTTCAAGAGAGAACACACTGTATAGAAAAATAAAAAAAAAAACGAACAAACCAATATTCAGAGTATTCATTTTCACATCCAGGAAACATCAAAATGTTCGGAGAACCAATAAAGTCCATTTGATGGTATGTTTCTTATTTCGCGATTAAATTAATTTCTGGTGATTTTCCAATATCAGCTATGGCTCATACTGTCAGTATGTACACTCTAAAAACATCAGTTTTAATGAATATGAAAAATAATATAGCAGACATCAGTTAACATTTTGAACACCTCTGATTGTCTTATCGTATCCTAAACTTTGTCTCTCCGTGGGTGCTGCCCTCAGTGAATATTTCCGTAGCGTGACGGTATTTCATGTTCCCTTTAAAATTGCCATTCCTAGCCAAGAAACTGAAGAGTTCAAATGAGAAGCATTGTCGAGATCACACAAGGAAAATAAGTTTTTGTGGTGGTATCATGAGTTCATGGATCTATAAAACATCACAGATTACGAGCCTTGTTTAGTGAAAAATCTCAGCAAATATTTTTTTGGACCCTTTCCACTTTGAGGCCACATTCCACCAACGGTAAGATAATAAAAACTGAAGTTCCAAGTGCCCAAATAAGCCCTTTTTCATTTTCAGGCCTCTTTTTCCTTCTCCTCAATTTTATTTATTATATTGATTTCTACCTGAAATCATCATTTGATGTACAAAAGTAGAAGAATAGTACCGACCGGCATTTTGGATCCTTTCAATTTCAACTGTCACCTATGGTAGTTTCTGACCACTCTTTTGTGAAATTCATCAGTAATCATCCTTGGGAAATTGGACGAAGTCTATGTAACCGGCGGCCCTCGAAAGAAATTCCAGATAAGCTATATATATATATTTTTTTTTTATTTATTTTTTTATTTGCGCTCCAACGAATATTTCGCAAGAAAAAAATATTCTATACAGTTTCTGTTTTACCGAAATTCAGATTAGGAAATATCAGGATTTTATTACTATTTCCAAGGTGTAAGGCAAAGGTATACGTATACGATTGCATATTGCTACAGGAAGAAATATCCTGAAATATATTTTTTTTTGAGATTGAACATAATGTATGATATATGTATTTCTACAATGTTTTTCATAATAAATGTTTAGTGTGTGTTCAGAAATCTGTTGCATATCTTTTTATATATATTTTTTTTCACGACATCATTGATCCTTATAGTTATATTTATCAGTTACATAATTATACATATATATATATATATATATATATATATATATATATATATATATATATATATATATATATATTCTCTTTTGATAACTAAACTGATTGGCGCCCAAAGAGGTTAATTTTGTATTTTTTCGTGCAACTCACGACCCATAGCTCACTCGTAAAAACTGAGTAACCGTTTGCAACTGTATTTGTTTTATTTTATTCTCTTTGATTTTTCAAACAACCAAGGTTATAAGATACTCCGTGAATTTTGGCGATGGCTCTTTAATGGACTCTTTGGCCTGTCTCATGCGCCTTATTTCACCATTTTCGAGATTGTTTTTCCTTTCAGTTGCTGTTACAAGTTTTTCGCAGCGCTTTTGCTGTAGCACAAAAGGGTTCTGGGCCAATGGGGGAGCATCGTGCTAGTGAATCAGCCTCTTCGTTGCCTTTTCATCCTGTATGCCTGGTACCCAGGCTAATGACAGTCTGTTTTGACTACCTAGTCCTTGTAGCTTTTCTAGGTAGTTCCAGACCAGTTTGGAATTGACCTGCATGGAGCTAATTGCTTTTATAGCTGCTTGGCTATCAGTGTATATTGCAATAAGTTTTTTCCTTAAACTCCTGCCTTAGTAACTCTTCTGCGCAGTGACGTATTGATGCCGTTTCTGCCTGGAATATCGTCACTTTTTTACCTAAGCTTAGTGAGACTTTTGTATTCGGTTTAGTTATATGGATTCCTGCTCCTACACCTCCTTCAGTTTTTGAGCTGTCTGTGTAACAGGCAATCTCTGCATTTATTGGAAGTCCTTCCTTCTATGCCTCTCTGCCTGTTATGATTGTTTTGAAGTTTTTTCCGAAACTATACTGGGGAAGCATCTCATCCGATGGCATTCCCATTATGGGGTCGTTTTCCAACTCTTTGTTTAGCTCGTTGTACTTCTTACCGTGCAGCATGCTTATAGGCATTTGCTCTCTGGTCAGTCTACTGATGACTGACCTGGCTTCCCCTTGAATATATAGATGTACTGGCGTTAGGTTCAGCAAGACTTCTAATGCGGCTGTTGGGGTGGTTCTCATAGCGCCCGTGGCAGCCAGGCAAGCTTGCCTTTGAATGCCACTCAGCCTTCGAATCGCCCCAGCCTGCTGAGTCTTTGGCCAGCATAACACCGAGCCATATGCTATCATGGGTAAAATAACCCTGGTATATAGCCATATGGTCATTTTTGGTTGTAAACCCCAATTTTTTCCGCACATCCTTCTACACAAGTTGAAGGCTATCGTGCTTTTTTGGATTATTTTTTGTAGGTGTTGATTCCATGTCAACTTGTGGTCAAAAATGACTCCCAAGTATTTTACCTCTTGTGCAATTGGAATTTCTACCCCGTGCAGTACTGGTGGCTTCAGCCCTCTAAGTAATTTCTTTTTTGTAAAGACTACTAGTGTAGTTTTGAGAGGGTTTACTGTTAGTTTCTTCTCCTGGCACCATTTATCTATCATGATTAGAGCCGTTTGTGTGTGCTCCGAGACAGTTCTTGCGAATTTGCGATAATCGCGAGGTCATCGGCATATCCTAAACAATGCATACCTTTGGATTTCAGCTTCATTTGTAGTTCGTCCACTAGGATAGCCCACAGTAAGGGCGGTAATACCCCTCTTTGTGGACACCCCTTGCCTAGCTGTGACTGTGGTTTCGCCTATGGATGATATGATTACCCTTGTTTCCAAACTGGCATTTATCCACTTACATAGGAGGATTGTAACCCCTTTTCTATCTAGAGCTTTGGTGATGGACTCTGTAGATGTCAATGAATGTTGCCATGGCTATCTCCTTATCCTCTAAGGATTTTGTTAGTAGTCTGTTGAGATTATCTAATGCCAGATCTGTTGACTTACCTGGCTGGTACGCATTTAGGCGTTCGTTGAGAGGGTTTATTAATAATACCTCATCTCTTATATATCTATCTATCAGTCTTTCCAGTGTTTTGAGCAGGAAAGACACTAGACCAACTGGTCGGTATGACTTGGGCGTCATTTCGTTTACCTTCTCTTATATGAGTTATAAAGCTTCAAATCTTTTTTGTAACATATTTCAATATCAATATATTATTCTCACGAAAAACTCCAGACATCACCAGAAGATGGCAAATGAGATTTGCCAAAACGTTGTCATAATTATCCGTGTTCTGTGTTTTTACCCTCGTAAAAATTATTCTTACAGCGTTTCGGCAAAGTCTCATTTGCCTTCTTCTGGTGATGTCTGGAGTCTAGTTGGAAAACTCCAAGACATTGTCAGAATATATCATTAGATTCAGTCTGTGATGATTACTTCATACCGGAAGCCTTCGTTTCCATATGTAACGTAAAAATATGTTGAAAGATAAAATTCAAATCTTCTCTCATAATCATGTCTGGCATCAGAACTCTCCACTATACCCTCATTTATTATTTTTTCATGGTTTTCATCAATATTCTAATGTTTCTCTCGTTAACTTGCAGTACCATCTTAGTCCAAACACGCCATTTGAGTCTCATTGTATCCAAGGTTATCCAGTTCTGGGCCATTATCCCACCACTATGACTTCACAATGATATTCAGAAGACCTTCAGGGGACCGCCTGATGCTTTATTATGATCATTTAATAAAAATTTTTCAGTTGGAAATTGACAATGATACTCGAATTGTGAATTTAACTTAGGGATTTTCGTAATCGCTATAAGCGGTTGTAATTCACATGTTCACAGAAACGGATTCGTAATAGTGCTGATTTGGAGGGTTGTACGATGACATCAGGCGAATTAGTAATTTATGTTGAAAAGAGTGAATCTAATCACTTTGCTGATGCATATGCTATTACGTCCAACTCGGCTAGAGGTTAGAAGTACAGAACTTTCTGATCTTTCAATTTTCTTCAATTGTGGGGAAAACGTCCTTGGTGGTATTCATTTTACTGTTATGTGAAGAGGACCAATAAGGCCAGAACTTATAATTTATTTCAACTCATAATGTTATTTTGAACCTATTTCAAATTTTTATAAAAAAATACATATAAATCTCCATAAAAAATCATGATTATGATGCTATAATGTTGTGAGCTGATGCATAGTACTATGGGTAGGCATTTTTCAATTATGATGTGATATAATCTTGCAAAATTGAGTTCTCAGTCTTTCTCAAAAATATTTCCGATTTACATATGACAGAAACCTTCTGTTTCATATAACTCCAATATACTTGTATTTATTTCAGTTGTTTACTATTTATGCTATTACTCAACAACCAAACTTCACAAAAACACGTTCCCATCAATTATCTCCATTTCATTTCCCAGCTTTATGAATGGTTGCTACTTGTGATTTAACAAAGTTGGGTGGCGCCCTCTTCAATGTTAATTTGAATTTGATGAAAATAATTTTTTAACGAACCCATAGTGCTCTCCGGCCAAAAGCTGCCGTTCGCAAATAAATGTACAGCGGATCATTGACTTATCAATGATTTGCTGTTACAGCACATTCAAAACGAATCATTGAACAACAAAAAACTGTCATTGAAATATATTGAAAAGAAGGAAAAACTTTAATTTCACGGGATGGAACAGCTATTAAATTCTCTCATTATTGTCAAACAAGAAAAATACACTTTTCAGCTAATTACCACAAAATATTATTTATATTCAAAACAATTAAATTTTTTGTATTGAAAAACTATTTTCACAGGCCCATTATTGAGAATGAAGCCACCAAGAACTAGAGAGGCGCCTCCACCACGTGTCGCAACTCAGTACTCGCTTGGCTATTAACGAGAGGATTTAATTTGCTGTTTCACCCATTCATTATTCAGTCAAATGATGAAACAACTCAATTGAATATTTATTGTGAGGAAACTGGAAAAATACTTCAGGAATAAACTCACACTCAAATGTTAATCAAAAATACAATATATCAATGAAAACTTACATTATGCTGCCACCCAGCAGGATCGAAGAAAAGGAGATGTGCTGCATGGCTGGAACCTTTTCTGAAAATCAATAGATACTGAATGAGTTTTTGAATACTGTCTTTTCATGATCTTGACCTCCGTTAATATTTATACGCTGACATTGCAACTTTGATCCGGTCACTGTACTAAGGTAAAATGCTCAGTATGCAATCTGTGCAAAGTTTACGTATTTGGAAATTGTTTTATATTTCTATAATCTGATCAATTTCAATGTTTATGAACTTTGAGTATTAAAAGATGGAGTATATATATATATATATATATATATATATATATATATATATATATATATATATATATATACCGGGTGTCAACGAATCTATTAGACAAGTCATAACTTCTAGACTATTAGGTGTATCAAAACGAGATTTGGTACAGATAAATGGTATGTGGAGAGGAGAGTTTTCACATATTTTTCACTTTCCGGTCACTTCCGGTTTCAGCGGAAATGGCTCCGGTTCTGAATTTTTAAATGGAACATCCTGTATATTGTAACATTTTTGGATTTCTGAAACAATTCTGGATCAGAAACTGATATTTCCGGAAGTTTTTCAGCCTACTTGATTTTTTCAGAGTCACTTTTAAAATTGCATCTAGGTGGCCATGATCGGACGTAAACTAATCAATGGACCTCAGGTGATATCAGAAAATTGCAATAGCGGAGTTTTAGTGACTAGTGTGTTGAATATGAATGAGACAAGTTTACAAAATAACATTTTCGTGTCTAACTATTATTTTTCAAATGGCGACCATTTTTTGACAAGCACTTTCCGAAAAAAGGATTTTTTGACAAATCTAACGATACTAATTTATTTGCGATTGGATTACAAATAAGAACATAAATTAAATATTACTGAGGAAAATACTCGATACAAATTCATTTACTTTTGTCAAGGGTGCCATGGATAGGAATGATGCATAATATTTTGCGGTTATTTCCATCAAGTCCACTTTGGAGAACAAAACGCTCACCTAGGTTATGACAGTGACATAAGCTTTATGAGCAGAAAGTAGAAGTTTCTCTTGATTTTCGTTAATTTTAGTTCAATTTTTCGTCGAAATAATGTATACTCAAAGTGAAAAAGTGGATATGTTGTTATTGTTTGGAGAATGCCACAGAAATTCAAGGAAAGCTGCTGAGTTGTATGCTCAGAGATATCCCAATCGGCAACACGCATCTCATCAGTATTTTCCCTATGTTGAGAGTCGTTTTAGGCAAGAGGGAAATCGAGACGCAGAACAGAGGTTTGTCATAAATGAGGAGACTGAGATTAACGTTCTTGCTATGGTAGAAGTTGACAAAACGGTTTCTTTAAGAGAAATCAATAGAGAAATGCAGATAAGTCACGAATCAGCATGAAAAATACTGAAAAAGCACGGATATCGAGCATTTAAATATCAGTTACATCAACATTTGTATGCTGACGACGGCAATAGAAGAGTAGTATTTTGTGATTGGTTGCTTCAAAATCATAGAGTTAACCCAAATTTTATCAACTTCATTCTATTTTCCGACGAATCACGGCTTACAAATAATGGCATGTTTAATAAGCAGAATTGTCGGTACTGGGCCCAACAAAATCAACATGCAATGAGAGAGGGCAATTTTCAAGAAAGGTTTGGCATCAATGTCTGGGCTGGTATCGTTGGAAACAGAATAATTGGTCCAATATTGTTTCAAGGCCAGTTAACAGGGGTTAGATACTTGGGTTTTCTTCAAAATGAAATCGAGGATCATCTTAATGATATGCCTTTAGAAGTTTTACGGCAAATTTACTTCCAGCAAGATGAAGCACCACCCCATAATAGCAGAGACGTACTTGATTTTTTAATAGAGCATTTCAATAATAGAGTTATTGCAACCAACGGTCCAGTACGGTGGTCTGCCCGCTCACCGGATCTGACTGTGTTAGATTTCTTCATTTGGGGATATGTAAAAGAAAGGGTCTACTATGCAACAGCCCCAGCCACTCTCGAAACCTTAGAAGAAAGGATTCAACAGGCATTTAGAAGTATATCGCCTCAAATGTTACAAAACGTGTTGAGAGAAACAATTGAACGAGCTGAAATGTGTCTTGAACAAGGAGGGATGCACTTTGAAAATTTACTATAGTGGAATTTTCAAGAACTTAGGATATTGCAAAAAATCTAAGTGCATCGCTGAAATTATTAGTTAAATTTGTTAAATTTGTTGATCCAATCGCAAATAAATTAGTAACGTTAGATTCGTCAAAAAATCCTTTTTTCGGAAATTGCTTGTCAAAAAATGGTCGCCATTTGAAAAATAATAGTTAGACACGAAAATGTTATTTTGTAAACTTGTCTCATTCATATTCAACACACTAGTCACTAAAACTCCGCTATTGCAATTTTCTGATATCACCTGAGGTCCATAGATTAGTTTACGTCCGATCATGGCCACCTAGATGTAATTTTAAAAGTGACTCTGAAAAAATCAAGTAGGCTGAAAAACTTCCGAAAATGTCAGTTTCTGATCCAGAATTGTCTCAGAAATCCAAAAATGTTACAATATACAGGGTGTTTCATTTAAAAATTCAGAACCGGAGCCATTTCCGCTGAAACCGGAAGTGACCGGAAAGTGAAAAATATGTGAAAACATTCCTCTCCACATACCATTCAACTATACCAAATCTCATTTCAATTCTCCTAATAGTCTAGAAATTATGACTTGTCTAATAGATTCGTTGACACCCGGTATATATATATATATATATATATATATATATATATATATATATATATATATATATATATATATATATATATATATATATAGAAATACGGAATAATGTTGGGGATGCAGTCAAAAATTGCTGGGCTGTTGTTTAAAGAATACTCTTTGTTATATGGTCGAGCTTTCGAGAATGTTTATTCCCTTTATCAAGACATCTACAATAAATTGATAACATTGAAGCAAAATTGTAAAACAATAGATAAAAAGTACTTACTAACTTGAGGTTATATTAAAAAGTCGAAAATTTCACTGAGAAACACAAAAAAGTCCTTTTCATTATGTAGAAAAGTGTCACACATTAAAATTTTTATGGTTTAAAGAAAATATATATATAAACTTTATTCAGAAATAACATTTAGAGGATTTGAAATTTTAAATTTTATTTTAACGGCCATGCATGGCACTTACTAGTGGCGTGGTAGCAACTAGAAAGAAAGGAAACAGGAAATATCTGCAAATTGATAATTGACATTATGACATTTGAAGTTTAAAATTTGAAAATTGACAATATAACTAAACCAGGATTACCAAAAGGTATACCAAACAACAGTGATTACACTAGCAGTCTCAAAAAGTATCTGAAAATGGATACAGTGCTGCCAAGTACTCATAAAAGAAGTGAGTAACAAGACTCAACACTACCTCCAAACTCACACACTATCTGTTACTTTGGGAACCTGGGGGAATCAGTTCCAATTTCAAGATATAATTATAAATATTACTAAGATTGTTAATCTCAGTCTTTTTGTTCATATTGTTTGTATTCCTTTTGATAAAGAACATTTCTTTAAACAGCCGTTTCTGTAAATTACTTTCAGTACACAATACTCTAACTTCGGTGTAATTCATTGTGTGTTTTGTGTTGATGACATGTTCAACCAATGCACATGTAGCTTTGTTCATATTACAATCACTTTTATGTGACGTTATACGTCCTGATAAAATTCTAGATGTTTGACCAACATATGTCTTATCACATGTATGACAAGGAATTTCATATACTACATTAGACTTTTCTAGGGTTTTCAAAGGAGTTTTAATTTTGGAAAACAGACTATTCGTAGTAGTGACAATGTATTGAGCAAATTTAATATTTTCACTCTTGAAAACGTTCAAGAGCTTGGGTGTTAAAGACTGAAAATATGGTAAGGTTTTGAAAAATAATGAAGTTGGAGGTATATCTCCACTGTTTGATAAATTTAAATTATTATTATTTATGGGGTTAACTAAATTATTTGAAACAGTAGTCACTGTGGAAAAAGAGTTGAAAAGTAATTTATTCAAAAGTTTGCAAGGATATGAATTTTCAAGGAGAATACCTTTTAGTTCTTTTATACAATCATCTTTGAAAAGTGGATGTGTCAGATTGATCACCCTGTGTTTCATGGTGAGGACTAAATTTATTTTCATCTTTGTAGGATGGTATGAATGGTAGTTCAGTAACCTGTTGCTTGCGCAACAGGTTACTGGACTGGTTTCCTGTACCATCTTGTTCTACGAACAAGATGGTACAGGAAACCATGCGCAAGCAACAGGTTACTGAACTACCATTCATACCATCCTACAAAGATGAAAATAAATTTAGTCCTCACCATGAAACACAGGGTGATCAATCTGACACATCCACTTTTCAAAGATGATTGTATAAAAGAACTAAAAGGTATTCTCCTTGAAAATTCATATCCTTGCAAACTTTTGAATAAATTACTTTTCAACTCTTTTTCCACAGTGACTACTGTTTCAAATAATTTAGTTAACCCCATAAATAATAATAATTTAAATTTATCAAACAGTGGAGATATACCTCCAACTTCATTATTTTTCAAAACCTTACCATATTTTCAGTCTTTAACACCCAAGCTCTTGAACGTTTTCAAGAGTGAAAATATTAAATTTGCTCAATACATTGTCACTACTACGAATAGTCTGTTTTCCAAAATTAAAACTCCTTTGAAAACCCTAGAAAAGTCTAATGTAGTATATGAAATTCCTTGTCATACATGTGATAAGACATATGTTGGTCAAACATCTAGAATTTTATCAGGACGTATAACGTCACATAAAAGTGATTGTAATATGAACAAAGCTACATGTGCATTGGTTGAACATGTCATCAACACAAAACACACAATGAATTACACCGAAGTTAGAGTATTGTGTACTGAAAGTAATTTACAGAAACGGCTGTTTAAAGAAATGTTCTTTATCAAAAGGAATACAAACAATATGAACAAAAAGACTGAGATTAACAATCTTAGTAATATTTATAATTATATCTTGAAATTGGAACTGATTCCCCCAGGTTCCCAAAGTAACAGATAGTGTGTGAGTTTGGAGGTAGTGTTGAGTCTTGTTACTCACTTCTTTTATGAGTACTTGGCAGCACTGTATCCATTTTCAGATACTTTTTGAGACTGCTAGTGTAATCACTGTTGTTTGGTATACCTTTTGGTAATCCTGGTTTAGTTATATTGTCAATTTTCAAATTTTAAACTTCAAATGTCATAATGTCAATTATCAATTTGCAGATATTTCCTGTTTCCTTTCTTTCTAGTTGCTACCACGCCACTAGTAAGTGCCATGCATGGCCGTTAAAATAAAATTTAAAATTTCAAATCCTCTAAATGTTATTTCTGAATAAAGTTTATATATATATTTTCTTTAAACCATAAAAATTTTAATGTGTGACACTTTTCTACATAATGAAAAGGACTTTTTTGTGTTTCTCAGTGAAATTTTCGACTTTTTAATATAACCTCAAGTTAGTAAGTACTTTTTATCTATTGTTTTACAATTTTGCTTCAATGTTATCAATTTATTGTAGATGTCTTGATAAAGGGAATAAACATTCTCGAAAGCTCGACCATATAACAAAGAGTATTCTTTAAACAACAGCCCAGCAATTTTTGACTGCATCCCCAACATTATTCCGTATTTCTCCTTAACTAGTCAGTCAAGACTACCCATCGCTTTATATATATATATATATAACATTTTCTCGCATTAGGTTTCAATTTCAGCTCACCACCAAGTACCAAAGTGGTGAATATACCAAATTTACTTTCAGATATTGAAAACCTTATAACTGGGTTTTGTGATAGCAAAAAGAATCCTTTCAGAGCAAAAATTACAAATATTGTCACTAACTTTTTCCAGAAACCACATGATAATAAAAATTATATTAATTCCCTATTTGAAAAAACAAAAAAATTTTTGAAAAATCATCCAGAATTGATACTTACAAGATCTGATAAAGGCAACGTGACAGTGATTATGGAAAAATCTGATTATATTGAGAAATCTCTTGAGATTATTAATGATATGTTAAACTTAATAGAGATCATGTTTCAGCAATACAACAAAAAGCAAATAAAATCATTACAGATTTGAAAAAATCTAAAATGATATCAGAAGATGAAGCAAAAATGTATATGATTTATAATTCAGTATCACCCAAATATTATGGACTTCCTAAAGTACATAAACCTGATATGAAATTGAGACCCATTATTTCTTCCATTGATGCTCCAAATAGCAAAATTGCCCAAATGGTCACTAAAATTGTCACTGATGCCTATAATTATGAAAATGAATTCTATATAAAGGATTCTTTCGATTTTTCCAATTTTATAAACGAAAAATCATTACCTCCTGATTATATTCTGATCAGCCTTGATGTGATTTCACTTTTTAGCAATATACCTATGCATCTAGTGGGGAAAAGTATTATCAAAAGATGGAATGATATAAATGAAAAATGTTCAATAACCCAAAAAAAGTTTATTGAAATAATTGATTTCATCTTCAACTGAAGTTATTTCTCTTTCGAAGCTGAATACTATAAACAAATTCTTGGTACACCAATGGGAGCTACTATTTCTCCTATTATAGCTCAATACGTAATGGATGATCTTTTTGAAAACATACTTCCTAAACTGAGTTTTGAAATTCCTTTTTTAAAGAAATACGTTGATGATGTCATTTGTGCAATACCTTATGACAAATCTCATGAAATTCTTGATGTTGTCAATGGATATGATAAAAAATTACAATTCACTATCGAATTAGAAAATAATCAGACGCTTCCTTTTCTTGATACAAAAGTTATCCGTAAAACTGATAATTCTTTGATCACTAATTGGTATGTGAAACCTACTAATTCAGAAAGATATATCAATTACTTCTCTTTTCATAAGAAAAGAGGAGAAAAGAATAGAAAAATTAGTACACCCTTCCCTCAAGCAAAAAAATCTCAAACTTCTTAGAGACATATTGATCGAAAATTCCTATCCCAGAATACTTCTCAATAAAATAATTTTCAATACTGGCAGTAATACAAATTACAATGTAATCAGCAGAAATGTATGTAATAATAATAGTTCACCTATCAATTTTTCTTACAAATCTATACCTAATCTTGGAAATTTATCTTCAAATATCATAAAACTTTTTCATAATGAACAAGATATCAGAATATGCCAAAGAAAATATAAAAACTATAAAGAATTTGAATACCAAATTAGAAGATTAAACGGATGCTATCAAAAAGTCAAATGTGATTTATAACATTCCTTGTCACAATTGGCAAAGTAAAGCAGAGTTTTTGATTTTTGATTTTTTGACTGAGAGACCCCGTTATTCCATTCTACTGTACATTTCTCCAGTCGCTAAGATTCTCAACTTTATATATATATATATATATATATATATATATATATATATATATATATATATATATATATATAAATCGAAAAGGGTTAATGCAGACAAGCTGCTGGAAAATAATTCCATAAAAATCAAAATATGAATTGATGAGTACTTTATGATCATTCTCATATTGATTTCAATTTAAGAGCCACCATACAGCTGTTTCAGCCTATTGGGCATCGTCAGTACCGGGCAGGCGGTCCTCGATTGAAGACAAAATGTGAAAAACCAGAAAAGTACTTGATGTGACACCCAAGTTGACTTGGGTGTCACACCAATAGGTGGTTCCACTTATGTTTCACTCGCATTTATCAAGTAATTTTCTGGTTTTTTACATTTTGTCTTCAATCGAGGACCGTCAGCCTGGTACTGACGATGCCCAATAGGCTGAAACAGCTGTCTACCGGTGGCTCTTGAATTGAAATCAATGAAATCAATATGAATCAATATAAGTACTCATCTATTCATATTTTGATTTTCATAGAATTATTTTCCAGCACCTTGACTGCATCAACCTTTTTCGATTTAATATCATTTCTAGAAACATGTGGATTCGTTTTCCGATGGCATTTCAGGTTAGCTTCCCAAATTTCTGCTGTCGCAGTTGTCGGTTGATTGGTCAAACCACCGACACTGACATAAAAAACTTATCAAGTTGACTTGGGTGCCACACCAATCGGTGGTTCCACTTATGTTTCACTTGCGTTTACGCACCTATTTTTATCAAGTACTTTTCTGGTTTTTCACATTTTGTCTTCAATAGAGGACCGCCTGCCTGGTACTGACGATGCCCAATACGCTGAAACAGCTGTCTACCGGTATATATATATATATATATATATATATATATATATATATATATATATATATATATATATATATACATACATACATATATGTATATATATATATATATATATATATATATATATATATATATATATATATATATATATATATATATATATATATATATATATATGACTTTTACAATTATTATTGTTTGTATTGTAGTTTTTTATTCGAAATGATAATAATTTTATTCGGCTAGACTCTTATGTTGACTTGAAATTCCTATAACTCAATGTATAGAGATTTTTCTCAACATCTCTGGTGGATTCATGGTCAAATAACTCACCTAAAATGATCTGCCTAGCAAGTGTTCCTGGAATTGAATTTGGGAAAGACACAACTGAATATAAGAAAATATAGAACAGTTTAACCAAATGTAAAATTTAATTTACGAATATAAGTTTTCTGAAGAGAACAGCAACTAATTCTAAGAATGTTCTATGGCAACACCAAACTAATTTTCGTGAATAACGGTCTGTAAAATGTCAGTTAATAATATCTCAGGGACGCTGTGACTTTCTACTTGTGCTCAATGGAAATTCTTGTATTTAATTGTTTCATTCAATTTTTCCAGATTTTGTTCTTGGACTATTTATTTCATTATATATGCATATACTTTATCTTTGATGCAGAAAAGGTGAATACCTGGGTTTTCTCCAATGTGTTGTGTAGTGTAAATTTTCTAACCTCTGGATTTCTCTTCACTACTGCTGGGAATGCTTTAAGCACTGAACTTGAATATTACTGGAGTTTTTTCCCAACACCAAATCGATATTTTCAACACCTCGACACGTGTTTCGATCACCAAGTGATCATCTTCAAAGAGGAAGATTGAAAATAGAAACTAATGCGAGCTAACCCTATTTATGCTATATAGGTGACCCACACAGGTTAACCATCCAGGCGTACCAACCATACAGGTATACCAACAACCTAAATTAATTTTACAATTTTGCCTTATCTATTATTTTACAATATATGTTTATATAAAACAATTTTCAGCAATATAAAATTTTATTTCACAATATTGCTTATCCAAATTTATTTCTGCAATGTGTCCTTTTGTAGTAATCATTAAACCCAACAACATTATTTTATTTTATTTCAACAAGCTATATAGCATGCTCTTTGGTATAGGTCCGTCATTGTTATTCATAATATTATTGTGTTTACTTATTTCCACACTCTCATAGGAATCTAGTTGCCTGAACTTGAACTGGATTCAACTTTTATACATGTTGGTTTTTCATTAAACTTGCATTTAGTTACTATTTTTCAATATAATTATATATGATTTTCTAACTTTTCCACTATTTTCATTTAATTTTTGGGAGAGAATAATTATGCGTGGCGTTCACCTTCGTCGCCTTGAGAATAATCCTCTTGTTGATACAAAAGATGAAAATCTTCCACCTATCTTAGTTAACAACTACAAACTTTCATAACTTCAAATTTTCAACTCTGATATCACAAAAACTATCTGTTCTACAATTTTGCTACTTGTTCCTAAATTTAAATACATCTTTACTTAACAATCATAATAAGTTTCTACTTCCCTTTTCTGACGAGATTCGTCTCGCCAGGAGCTGAAAACTCCACGATAAATATCGTTTTGCTCTGATAGTCGAGAAGGACTACATCAGGCTCATTAGCTTGTATGAGCCTGAGGGTGGGGAACGAATAGTTCCAATAAATTTGTCACTTCTCGTTCCCCAAAACGAATTCCATATTCCCTGGAGCGTAGGGCTATAACGGTGTCTCGTCAATACCGTAAGAGTGGCGTAGATGGTAATATAGCACTCTTAGGAACGCGTTATGTTGATGGATATATGCCGAGACCGCATATGCTGGACATGCTGATAACAAGTGCATTAGGGTCTCGGGCGCCTCGCGGCAGGCCCTGCCTTGTGTCAGGAACCTCTACACCCATCACGCGACTGCGGTGAACTGAGGTGTTGAAAACACTATCCTGGCAAGCCATGATGAACCCCTCAGTTTCGGACTTCAGCCCACTCGACCTGAGAAAAGCGAACGTCAGGTGCTTTGATAAGCCAAGGTCTCCAATGTTATTGAAGAAGAGCATTGGCTCATCCTTGTGTTTCCGCAGAAGTAAGGTGATCTCTGCGGCTTTAATCTGAGCTTTATGCTGAACGGGTTCCAACTCGGTAACGGAGTTGTGGTCACCTCGTACAGTGTCGAAAATTATACCGAGTTTATCAGCTGCTCAGGCAGCTGCCCTGAAGAGAAATGAAGATTGGAACACCCCTTTTAGAAGTGACCCACCCTGTTTGGACTCTTCCTTGACAAGATGTTGGGGTGAAGCGAGTTCGCCAAAGTGGTATCAGTTGTTCGGTGCATCTCACAATTTTGTCGGGTACCGCAAGGCATTTGAGCAAATGCAAGATGAGCTCAAGCGATATTGTATCAAATGCCTTATGGCGATCGATCCAGGCCATAGAGATGTTACGCTTATATTGTATCGAGTCCTGCGTTACACATCTATCTATGAGCGGGTTCTCTTTACATCCAGCGAGTCTTTTCTTCGACCTTCTTTCTTCATATATCCCTTCGAAAACTCGGTCAACTGCGGTGAGTATTCGTGTGTATAAGTTGCTTGTGAACAACTTATAACACGAAATCAAGCATGTTATCGGTCTGTAACTCTTAGGAATCGACAAATATCCGTTTTTGAGGATGAGAACTGTCCGCCCCTCGACAAACCAATCCTGAATCGGCTGCTCTCCGTCCAGCCATGAGTTGAAAACTCTGGCCAGATGGCGGTGAGTACTTGGTAGTTCTTTCCACCAATGAGTGTTCAGCCCATCTGGGCCTGAAGCAGCAAAGTTCCCCCCACAAGGGATCTCCGAACGTCATCCGGGGTTATCGGGTTGTGCAGTTCATTGAGCTCAGGCTGTCAAAGCTCTCTGTTAATATGGCTAGAACATGACTAGATTAAAAGAATAAATACTGCCCCAACCACGCAGTATTCTGTGTGCACCAACCAAAGTATATATGCACTCCTTTCAATTCCTTGTTAATTTTTCATTCACTTTTATCATGAAAAAAAATTACAACCTTAAAATTAACATGCAAAAAATATTTTATACAAAACTTAAATATATTTTGAAATTAACATGCACATATATACATATATTTACAAATCCGTTGGTAAGCCGACAATCATCCATCCATCACCGCACTCAAGGATTTTAATTCACAATGTAAGCCACTAGCTCGCTTTCAAGCTGATCTTCTTTGCGAAGATCCTCTCCAATACGAGAGAGTTACTTATCTAATTTCCGTTTCTGAGCCTGAATGACTTCAATTTTTGCAGTCATAGCTCTGCGGCGGGAACCGCACTCACCTCGGCGCTGTCGCTTCTTGCTTGATTAATTCATCACAGATCGCATATATGACAAAGAATCAATAACTTTTCGGTCCTCACATGTGCTCTATGACAGAGGAACTTCCGCAGCAACCTCTCGAGTGGGCGAAGGAATGTTTTCCTCAGGAAGGGTTGATGAGGTTGATGTTCCATCCCGATGTGGTGAGGAGTGGGTGGACATCTACGTTCACCTCCACCTGGTGGACGGGTGCTGCAGGGGAGGATGATCCAGCGTTTGATCCTTCCGAAGGACGGGTTGCTTCCGGCCAAGCTCTAATGACCGTGTTTTTTCGCATCTTTTTATTAAGATGCTTAACGTAGCGCCCTTCCTCCTGGTTGATGGCTTCGACTTCGACTTTGCGGATGGTGGTTTCGTGTTGTTGTTGCCCCGTGTCCGCTTCTTCGGGTTTTCAAACTTGTCTTCAGAGTCAATCTGAGATAACATCCCAGGTAGCGGTGTCAACGTCACGTCTTCCACATCCGATGATCCCAGAAGGTCTGGCAGTGGCTCGTCCAAGTTTGGATTCAACGTCTCCAACAATCCTTTCAAACTCAGAGACGTCGGTACCACCTCGATGGATAGGTCCATCATTGATTCCTCTTCCTGGTCTGGGTTGAAGTCACGGAAGAGGGACTTAACGTTGGAAGTCGTCGTCGTCGGAGCCATCATTGTCCTCTGGGTCCTAGGTGGCTGGATCACCACGTCCTGATGGACAACCACCCTCCGGCGCATGGCGTCGTCCCGCTGGGCTTCAGTTAGAGAGACATGCTTCTGAAAAAAAATCAAAATATGAGTCAATACAATATACATATAAATAGTTATTGAAAGTATGAACTTACAATAAATTGAAGAATTTCAGCTGGAAAAGTGAATGACAAATGTTGCTGGAAGCAGATTGGCTCGATTGGGCACTAGAGGTGAGTTGATTCGAAAGAATACTGCAAGCGAATAATGTGCTCAGTCCTTCTCTTCTATTTTTAAAAGGATAAACTCCACCCACTTCTCCCTCTACAACCCTCACCATCAGTTATTATGCGGTGTGGGGTCTGGTGGGTATGAAGTGGGAGAGAACGGTAACATCGAAAGAACGTTAACATTTGATAACAATATTCAATTGGTATGAATTTTCCAATTTTTGTTGAACATTAAAAAAATGAGAACAATTTCATTACTCAATTAGTCAATTGCTTTTCCAATAATTCGATGAGGAGATCTAATCTTCCATAACCATTTTTCAACACTTCCAAAAGAATTCTGAAATTTTGATTGGGGCTCGTTTGATAAAACTCGATGTCGGTATGCCCGCAAGGTAATGTTTTGGTGGTATCAGGTATAATGAATATTTCATCATCCATATATGATAAAGCAAATTTATTGCACATCAATGTATACCGCATGTAAATCACTTCGAAATATATTCATCTTTCGCAATATTGTACCACCTCTTTCAGCAATCCTTATGTGATCGTCAACTGATATTTGATTTCTTGTAACAGCTGTTTTTATACATTTTGCCTTCTTTATTTCATCAGATACACTCTGAACATGATAAGCTTTGGTATCTGTGCCGTGAAAACTGTTCGGGAGTTCATCCTTCATCTTTCCTAGCATCGATTTCCTTACTGGCACATTGAATTATTATCCATAGAATAATTGGAAGTGTCAAATTTATCAATGTTCTCAGTCATGAAATCATAGAAGTTATCAGACATTATTTTCAATATCAAAGAATCCATATCGGTATAGAGAAGAGAAGCTTGGGATCCGTAATGCTTTTTGATGACGTCATAAAAAAAGTCATAGATAACAGTTTTCGACATATCCATTATGCAAAACCCCAAATACAACGGTTTATTGTAGCAAACCCTAACTCTATCCATATGAATAGCGACGAAGTCTTCCGAAAATATGGATAATGTTTTGAAATTGGGACGAGCTATAAGAGCGTTGGAACTCATACCTTTTCTAATAGATTCTGATAGATGTGTAATAAGCCGAATGTCTCTTTCATTGTCAACATTCTCCTTCGTTTTATCATGTATAGAATTCACGTTTAGTTTGAAATAGTTCTTCTCAAACTTATTCTTAGCATTATTTCTCAGAGTCTTATTAAAGTCGATATATTTTTTCAACCATGGTAATTGATTGAATATGAGAATTCTATGAGTTTCCATCACCATTAAACCATTCTATAGTGAACAATATATTTTTTTTATCATTTGAATTTGGTATCAGTTTGGGAATTTTAGACTTTGAACCAGGTGGTATAATACTTTCCACCAAAAATGGTAAATCTGAATGTAAATCGTGCAATTCTATAGGATAGTGCACATCTACTTCAAGAATGTATCCTTGAGGGCCATCATCCTGGATGCTATTTATGTCTAGTTGACTTATTTCATCGGTGGTCAACCAAGTAAATCCACCATCAGGTAGCGATTGACACATACTATGACCATACAGATTGGTTGTATCCAAAAACACGATGAATGATGAAGGTTCGTCATGATTATAATCTGGAAGGAATTGATTATTTGCAATATGCTTCCTCTCCGAACATTGGCTAACACCACCGCGTATACCATTTTGGAAAAAAACATCATATCGATATCAGTTAGTAATTCTAACTCGACACCTGTAAACTTCAACATAGCATCCCAAGATAGACCTGGAGATGTGAAATAATGGGCATGATCCAATTTATGTGTCCAAAATCATATTTCTGAAATTTTCAAAAATATCACACAACAACAGAACATCAGATTTCAAGTACATGTCAGAATATTCACCTAAAATTACGACAATTGAACATGTCCCATACCTGTTTCACTCTATCATAATCCCCATCAGAAATATTCTTTTTATTTAGTTTATCATAAAAGTCCACCTTCGATGGTATAATTGAATAACTCAATTTATCCAAACAATCGATAAAGTTGTATGGAAAAACACTTTCCTGCGTCATTAGCTAAAATTCATCATTTTCTGGAAAATATTTTCTGGTCTTCACAAAATGTTATCCATCAAAATTATCGCCCAACTCTTGTAGAGATGCAGTCAAAAACTTGAAACTATCCACAAATCCCAATTTCAAATATTTTTTTCAATTTGCCCATTTCGATACAATATATTTAATAATAATAATATTTATTCACCATTTGTGATACATAGCGTATATATGGCAGGTCAATGATTATTTACAAAAAACAGTACGTCACTTATGAATAAAATTATGAAATCAAAGCCTAAATAAAAATTAATTTTTGCATATACAAAGGTATAGGCACATATAAATATATAAAATGCTGATTCAAAAATCAATAAAAAATGTGGCAATTTTGCTTGCCGTAGTCAAATAAATATACATATGTATATATTTACATATATAACTATATTTACAAACATCTACACACATATTTAAAAAAAAACAAAACGATAAAATCGCCAGTCAGAACACTGAAACTAAAGCAAAACAGCAAGTGAAAATTTAGAACGATTATATATCTTATTATTCTTCTGTGAAAGAATCCTCTAAATATTCCTTATGACTATAGTAACATTTGTCCAGTAATAAGTTTTTAACTTTCTTACTGAACAAAGTTGAAGAATTCAACCTCTTTATAGAAAGTGGCAGTCTGTTATAAAAATTTATGGCATTATATAATGGAGATTTTTTTAAATTTTTTTTAAATTGTCACTCTTATGTGAAGGGACCCTCAGAGCAGTAGCATGGTGAGTATCACGACCGTGAATGCTCAAGTTCGTTATATACAAGTCAAGGTTCCAGTGCACAAAAATGGCACATTTCATTATATAAATTGCGGGTGCAGTCAACAAACGTTCTCTTTTGAAAACGGGTCTACAACTTTCTTGGTACCCCAGGTTGACTATCAATCTTATCAGTCGTTTTTGAGAGATGAAAACTCTAGAAAATTCCTTTGCACATCCCCAAGCCATTATGTTGAAACTAATGTGGGAGTTTGCATTCGCAAAGTAAACATTCAGTAAACCAAACCTATCTAAACAATGTTTCAACTGTTTGATCGAATAATAAGCGGAATTGAGTTCACTGCACACTTTTTGTATGTGACTTCTCCAGGTGAGATTCTCATCTAAAATAGTTCCAAGAAAATCAACTTCTTTTGATATTTTCATGTCATTCAAAGTGACTAAATTACAACAGAAATCCCTCCTAACAAATGTTTCCATCAGCACTGACTTAGATTTATTCAAAATCAGTTTGTTACGTTGACACCAACTACTGAATTCGTCAATAACTAAATTAATTTTCATCGATAATTCATCCATTTTCCATGAATAGATGTTTCGTTTGTTTGAACGATGACATCAACTTCATTTTGATTAGTACATAACTCTTTTATGAATAGGTGACAGTCATACCCGCTGAGATTATGGAAAGTAATTGGAATGAAATCAAGCAATTTGAAATTGAGATTACAAATGGAGTGAGTATCTCCATTTCTTTTTTCCCCGTTAGATGGCAGTGGTCACGTACTTTAATATCACCCTCTTCAAATTCATTCCCACATATACTATATGTAGTGGCAATGTTAATAATAATAATAATAATATACTTCATTGTCATTAAGAATAAATCTTGTGGACAAAGCTTGTGAAAAAAGCATACAAATGTAAGTATAGAAATATAAAATGTGAATATAAAAACACCTACAAAAAAGTAAAGTTAGAACATATACTATAGTTCAACATCGAAATTTTGTCTCAACATGTTTGTGTACAGACCTATTTAAAAATATTATCATTATTATTATGTTATATTATTATGTGATAGACTTATAAACATATATATACTTATATATAATATAACATGAATGAACACACCCATTGAACCAGACAAATAAACATTTATATCCAAACAAGAATATAAACAAAAATCTTATATAACCTGAATTCAAATATGCACATTTTGTCACGTGAATTTATCATTATAGAACTCTTGCAAATTATAATAGGGTCTATCAGCCAGAATTATTTTTACTCCTATTCTAAACATTTTGTTGGTCAAATTTGCCTGTCCCATATTTGAGGGCAAGTGATTAAACCCCATTGACCCCATTGTAATGAATAGAATTCCTGGCCAAACTTGTTAAAGAAATTGGCAATTTCAACGCGGTGAAACGAGTGCTATAAGAATGGCATGAAGCTTCGAATATAAACATATTTTTGTAAATGAGGCAAACCGTTTCAAAACTGAACAAAGCAATCACTTTTGAAATCTTTCGCTCAGCGAATTCGTATCTGCATGAATCACGAGGTGTAATTTTACACATATACCTGCAGTACTAATACAGACAGAAGTGCTGATGAATTGCATACTCCTCAAAACGGTATTCCATAACGTAGGTGGAATTCAACGACGGCGTAATACACCGTTCTGGCAGTTTTGATTCCCAAATTGAAGTCATGCTCCTCCTCAGCAGTCAAAGGACTCATCGGAACCATATTTTTCAAATATTTGTGATAGATAATGGTTACGTCAGCCTTCGAATTTAAAACAAAAACTTCAGCTGCGTCAGCACCTCTATATAATACAAATTTAGAAATTGAGTCATCAAAAGAGCACTTTATGATATATGAGAAAGCATATGGATCATGAAGGTAAGTTTTATTTGTGAAAGATTGTGCAGGATTTGGTTCATTTGTGTGCACTGGTTTCAAAATAGATCCAAAATCAGCATACACAACGAATTGAATTCTCAATTTTTTTTCTAAATTTTCAAATTTTAAAATATTTTCAGGTACACATTTACCAAATTTGTCAATTCTGAAACTTGTGTTCGGCGTTGTTGATGAAATGTGATTACAATCATTCAACTGATGTCGCAATAGAGCCCGCTCATCACTGAAGTACAATAAGCAACCATCACAAAAATATTTTTTGTGATGGTGTGCAGATATTTGGGATGATACTAGTCTCGATGAATCCTTTATCCGACAATAACGACTACTACCGGATCCATCTATGATATTCAACAGATTCACGTGACTGCTGAGCCTAGATTTTGAATAGTGTAATGGGCCTACAACTTGATATTCGATTTTGCCATTTTTGAAAGTGTTTTCCAAGCCATAAACATTTATAGAGCAATCATTCATAACCTCAAATTTAGGGATATCTTTCAATTTAACTGAAAAATCCATACCTGTTACATTTAATACGGTTGAGAAATGGAGGTATGACGAAATTTCATAGACTCTCGCACTGGCAGGATACAAATCTGAAGTTACAGCCCATGCAAAGCAGTAATGGTCCTGATTCACAACATTCACCACACTTTTCTTGGATTTGATGAACTTGGGAAGTTTGATGTAAGAGGATTCACCAAGGGAGCTATACTTATTAACATTCACCTCCAAATGAAAAATGTTCTCAATTGTCCAACCTGAAAATATAAAGTTCATTTTTTCACACACTCAATTGATTATGTTGGGAATAGATCATATACCTGAATCCTGATCGTGAAATTCCATCGCTTGGGCAGTCATACTATCAGCAAAAGTTTTATATACCACATTCAAATCATTCGATTTATCAATAACTTGATTGGAACTATTGAATGCTTTAACATCACAGTACTCTTCAGTTTGTAGATTATACCACCCTAACATCTCCATATTAACTTTCATGATTTTATGAATGACCAACACTTCTTCGAGTAGTTTCAATACTTTCTGCTTCAATTTATTGAAGAATGTGTTGTAATCCATATGGTGGTTTTGACTATCCACCCTGAGGCTCACAATTATACACTTGAAAGCTGTGCCTACGATTTTAACCCACATACATTCGTTCTATGCTGCAAGGTTTTCCGATGTACATAAATCTGATCACCTGAAATTGTCAAATTGCAGCACTGGCAAGTCTGTATTGGCGGAGGTGTTGGGGGATTCAACCTAAGCCTAAGGCCATGTGTCGAGGACATAATGGATAAGGTCTAGATCATATGATGTGATATCAATCAAGGTCAAATATCGAGATCACGTATGGAGCAAGGTTGAATCTCTGGGTTGAACCGCATGTTCGATGCAAGGTCAAACATAATAGAGGTCACGTATCGAGCAATGTTGAATCTAGAGGTTGAACCGCATGTTCGATGACATATTGAAAGTGTATAGATCAAGGTGCTGAGGTATCTTTCGAGGTTAGACTTCAAGATCACCAACTGAGGGTACACCTAAATCTAAAGGTCAACACCCATGTTCGAAGTCTTATCGTCTGACACGTAACTCTAGGTCATATGACGTCATTCAAGGTCAATTGGTGGGGGGAGGTCCTCAAGCGGTCTTAGCATTCTACTATCGATAGAAAGAAGAAAGCCTATATTCTTATATGAAGCAATTGAGTTCAAAATAAACTCTCCACAAATATATTCTGATCATGCATTAGAGTTTCTGCTAGGTACAAGCAGAAAGAATAATCCCCTCTCGAAACAACTCCTTGCATCTAAACATAAAGAACACGAAAGGAGAAGTTCTTTTTATACAAAAGTTCCATTAAATTGTACTGAAAATGAAATCTTTCTGCCACTGTTCTGATAAACCTTCATGAATTATTTTTGTGTCAGTTACTCCATGCCAAAAATGAAGTATCTAGTCATTTTCTTTATGTTTTCATTCTCTTTGTTTAATTTTTGATGGATCCAAATTACCCCACTTCCAGTTGTGAACTTAGCTATGCACATATCATATTCTGAGATGAATTGAAATATATATTAGGTTTCCTTTCAATTTTATCATTCCAATTTAAAACTTTGTAATTAAAAGTTATGGACGCATCCCAACTTCAATACACCGTTTTTCGAAATCTACTCATGAAATTGAGTTTTGGGCTCATAGACTATTTTATCGGGAGTCGAATACTGCAATTTGTCAAAATTTCAAGAAATTTGATGAAACGCTATTTATCATAACTGAATGCAGGGTTCTTCGAATAGCCACAAAAAATTCGTCTTCATATACAAAGAATAAAAATTAATCAGTTTTAACGTATATTATTTCAAGCTGAATTAAATGGTGAACTATTCGAAACCTTCATCTGAACGAATATTCGAAACGACTTTATAAAACAGACATAATATTACACACTTGAACGGAAATTCATCATGAGTTATAACGAAACTATAAAGTCTAATACATATCCACAATATCAAATCACTTCAGTTTGGTGACGAGTAAGTTTATATCTGAAAGAGCAATTTGAGAGTTATGTGTGCCATTATCGTAAAAATTGATCATTTCGCCGAAAGAACGACGTTTTCTATTGAACACATACAAATATAAATTTTGGTGTATAATATAATGTAACAAAGATTGGGAAGTCAGTGATGATAGAACCGAGTAAACTTTCATTGTTGTAAGAGTTAATGAATTATTCAGGAGCATGAGCATACTTATGTTTATATGAGACATCATCAAATATGGCCTTTGAATCACTAGTGTTTATTGCATATAGGTGGAAATGAAAAAAATATTGATAGTGAATCGTATCAGTTTGTCAATTATTTTTTGTTTAGGTTGAAAATGAAAATATTTTCTTAGTTTTCATAAAGGAAAGACTAAGTGAAAAACAAATTCAAAGTATTTGCAGCTATAGAAGTGATATATCATATATCTATCATATATATCTTGATATTGTGATTTTTTTTACACTAGTTATCCAAACTTATCAAAACATTAACACACCATTTCCATAAATGATCTATCACTTAATGAAGACAGTAATGGAATAGGATATATTTCAATCATTTTTTATTCAAACAATGTGAACAAACTGGAAAAGGAATATTTTTGGTTGAATTTAGTTTCTGAAGAAAATATTTTTTTTAATTTGAATGCAATCTTCTGGCTGAGCCCAAATAAACTAACATTATGGCTGAGTTTCACTAGTTCGGACTTCCATTGTCTACTATATAAAATGATTTGAAATCCCTGACACAACTAAAAAAGAAGAATTGAAAATGAATAGCTGAAAATAACAATTATATCAACCAAAATAAACCTGAAATTAAATGAAAGTGAAATAAAATACAAGTAAAAATAGAACAATTGAATAAATAAAAATGAAGAAATGAAGAAAATAAAAATAAAAAGTGTGGAGATTCCAAGTCACGTTAGTTCACGACGTTTCGATTGTTAGTATCTACAATCGTCTTCGGGTGATGACTGGACTGATTCCTCCGAGAGATGACTATTTATAGGTCATTCGAGTATTTTCACTTATCCCCGCTTTCCATTTTTACAAACACACACAGCGAGGGGAAACCAGCAAATCAGGAATAGCAGACCATGTTTGGACCCATCAACACAACATCGAGTGATCCCAAGCTAAGATCCTGCACAGAGAGGAACATTGGTTCAGGAGAAAATTCAAGGAAGCCGCATACATGTTGTCCAACAACGTATTCAGCCAAGCCAGCGTAGAAATACGCAACATATGGAAACCCATCATCAAGCGAAAAATGGCCAACTTACGCCAAAACGGTCATCTCCCACGGAACCAGTGAAGCGGAAGATGGAGAGCGGGGATAAGTGGAAGTACTCGAACGACCTATAAATTGTCATCTATCGGAGGAATTAGTCCAGTCATCACTCGAAGACGATTGTAGATACTAACAATCGAAACATCGTGAACTAACGTGACTTGGAATCTCTTCACTTTTTTATTTTTATTTTCTTTCTTTTTTCATTTCTTTATTTTTATTTATTCAATTGTTCTATTTTTACTTGTATTTTATTTCACTATTATTTCATTTCAGGTTTATTTTGGTTAATATAATTGTTATTTTCAGTTATTCATTTTCAATTCTTCTTTTTTAGTTGTATCAGGGATTCCAAATCATTTTATATAGTAGACAATGGAAGTCCGAACTAGTGAAATTTATCATGAAACATTATCAATCACCTTCAAACAAACATTATGGCTGAGCCCAAATGAACTAGCATTATGAATGTGTATCCATAATGTAGTCGTGACAAGGGAAGAGCATTTTTTATTCATGAAAAATCCAGAAAAATGTCCTACTATTTGAAGCAAAGTCACAGAATCGGGTTAAAGCATGTACAACTCAGGAACGGCTGGACAGATTCTCATAACTTTTGATATGTCGTATTTGTCTCCGCCCGGAATAACACCGTGATACATATATTGCAAAAAAATTTGTTGCAACAAATTGCATAATCTATTCACAGATTTTATGCAGCCTCAGCTAATTTTCATCGTTTTAAAGAAATATTCCACGTTGAGATTCTTGAATGACTTGTATAAAAAATGGCTAGTTCTGGGTAAAAGATGTACGAATGTAGGTACAATTGAAAAGAACATTTCTACTTTTCACGATGGTAATTTTCCACCGGAATAGTTCATTCTAACACTCCATCTATCCCCACCGGAATTTACAAAATATGTGATATATTCAATTCGATTTTCGACAAGTTCCTTTGTCTAGTACACAAGGCGGTATATCTAACTACACTGTATCAGTGGTGTCAGATAATTCTCTAGCAGCTAATCTGAAGAAATGATTTTCAAACTTTCAAGCCAGTCCCGGATATATCTACACAGTAGGTTGAATAGACTGACGCCTATCAGAAAACAACTACTCCCCTGGCTAATACCACGAACGGCGTTGGATTATATCTAACAGGCGTCAGTGCAGGAATCTTCACAGAAAATTCTTGCATATGCAATTGGCAATACAACTGAAAGAGTCGACCTTCAATTTTGGAAGGGGCACACTTGCAGACCGGTTTCGGGCTCATTAGCCACTCGTCAGTGCAAGAAAATGACCATTATTGACCTGAAGTCAATGATATTCCATAATTGAAAATCAAAATTCTTCCAGAGTATTTCATTCCTCTTCCTGAGTTAATGGTGATTCCCTTTTATATATTCCTACAATAAACTTATTGAATATTTTATGAATATTCCTCGGGTTGGAACCCGAATGGATTCCAGGAATGGATTCCTGGAATATTCTTAATAGAATATACCTCGCATATTCTGAGAATATTTCAAGATATTCCAAGAATATTCCCCAGGAATATTCTTAGAATGTATCAAAGGTTCGCCAGGAGCACTTCCAGTGAATATTCTCCAGAAGATGTATATATCCATGGCATATTAATAGCATAATACAATATCCTCAAATGTATATTCATGACATATTCCTGGAATATCTATTGCTACGTGGGGTTATACCTAGAAGAAGCTATGTATTTTAATATATATTCTAGCTTCGGGAAGAGATACATTCCTTTTGATTCAGAATTGTAAACGTTGGTCTTGTGTCTCATACAATGAACATCTCAACCAGACCATGAAAGTTCATTTAGGAATTCGTCTACGTGTTTTTGGACATACGCAGTCAGATATATTTGTCTCGTAGCTGAAGCCGCCAATAAGTAGATATATCAGTTTATGAACCTTGAAATCTTTAGATTACAAGCTATGTGAAATAGATTTTGTTGATGACCTTTGTCGCGCGTGGGTGACGGTTACTAAGAAAGGCATGATAATTAGCAATCATCACACTAAGAAGAGTGTTCGGGGAGTCTTTGCCTGGGGCAGTTTTCCCCGTTGGTTTGCGAAGTTTTGGGCTTGAAGGGGTTCTCTCGACGGTGTCGTACGATGCATTTTTTTGGAATAAGTCTTCCTGGACGTCGAACAGGGTTCGCGAACTTGGGAACTTGATGGGTGCTCCCGACGGTCGGTCGCGGTTGATAGTCGGTCTGGACTAGTATATTATTTGGTTTTGGGAGAGAGTTTTCCAGGGTTAACTTAATCTTGAAAGAGTTCAAATATTTGAAACCGGGCGTCTTTCCATTGGATATTTTGAGATAAATCCGTCGTGAGGAAGGTCGTGAAGTGTGAAAAGTTCGAGTGGAAATCAAGCATTGTGGTGGTTAAATTAAATCAGATAATAATTCAGTAGGTCGAAACCGTATATGAACCAGTTGTTATTTGAGGAGAAGGGATAATCTTCAGGAACATACAAGGAAAAGGCAGCGGTGAGTTAAATGTGTATATGTACTAACCATTTTATGAATTTTAGGAAAGAGTCAGTTATAAAAATCAGTATTTATTTATTTAATTATTTATTATCCGTTTGACATATAAATATGTAAAGGATTTGTCCAGCAATGAAGAACACATTAAAACGCAGTGTCTGTATCAATATACAAACACTCTAAAATTAACACATAATATAAAATACAATACAAAAGAAAACTATTTTATGATAAAAAAAATTCGTCTAGGTTATAAAAACATCTATCAATTAAATACTTTTTAAGATTTCGGGTGAATTCATTAATTTTATGGAGCTCCTCAATATCTTTTGGTAACTTATTAAAGATATTTGGGCCCATCACATAAAGTGAATCAGAAGTGACCTTATATTTACAATACTGTATATGGAACTTATATTTTTGACGAGTATTTCTACTATTTATGATTTCATTGGTGATAAATTTATGTTTGTTTCTAAAGACAAAAATTGGCAATTCGAATATATACATGCTATGCTGACAAGAGTTAAAATGTTAAATTGCCTGAATAAACTTCTGCAAGAGGCCCTTTTTGAGGCTTTGGCCATTATTCTCAAAATAAACTTCTGCGCAATGAATACATTTGATATCGAAGTCGAGTTACCCCACATACATATGCCATGTCTCAGTCTGGAAGCTACTTGGGCATGGAATAGTGCCAAAAGTTGCTGATCTGTCAATATGTCTATTAGGTTTCTGAAGAGATAACCCAATGAATTTATATTACTCGTTAAATTCGAACAGTGTTTGTTGTTTTCATGTCAAACATGCATCAATGGTAGTCCCAAAAAATTTGTCTTTTCTTTTCCCAGAAATGACATGTTCTTAATTGGAAATCGAATAGGCACGCAATGTTTTTATCGATTATGAAATCTAACCAATTGTGTTTTGTTAGCATTGAGATAGAGAGAATTAGCTCCGCACCAGTTCATAACAGATTGCAAAGCATATTTACATTTGTCTAGAAGTGAGTTTTCATCCATGTCCGATTAAAGACGTATCGTCGGCATATATTGTTGAAGAAGTATTCCTGATATGTGATTCCAAATCATATGTATATAAAAGAAACAATATAGGCCCTAATACCGATCCTTGGGGAACACCCATTGAAATATTCAACAAACTTGAATCACATTTATCATAAGTACTAGTACTGTGGTTACTAATTGTAACATATTGTTGCCTATTTTCTGGAAATGATGAAATCCAGGAATGTGCTACGCGACGATTGCCGTATGAGTGTAACTTTGACAACAAAGCATTATGATTGACGCAGTGTATCGAAAAAAAAAAATTACTGCAGTATTGGTAGATATATTAACTCGAAAACCGTGTTGATGATCTGTCAAGAGTTTGAACCTATTTAAGAAATCCAAAAGTCTATCAAGATATGCGTGTTCAAAAAAATTTAAAAAACTCGATGTGATGGTAACTGGTCTATGATTTTCTAACTTATATCTGGAATTACCATTCCAATTTTGAGAGACTTTGGAAATGACCCAGTAAGAAATGATAGGTTCACTAAAAATGTGAATGGTTCTATAATTGCAGGAAGGCATTTCTTGCGTAGAATTAATGGGACTTCATATCAGATGAATATTTATTCTCAAGTTGATTGCTCTTAAGCAGAGAAGTTCCCCCGGTATGAAAGGTTTGAGAAAAAATTAATTTTTATTCTTATTCATAATGCGATAATCGGCCTTCTCATCGAATTGTAAATCGCTCGTATACAGAGTAGACGTAATGATTGAGTCATAGTTGAAGTCACCTAATATGGAAATTTCTGCACTGGGATGATTGAATTGCAGAAAATCAATGGTGTTTGGAAGTGAAGAAAATAGTACCTTATATTGTAAATCGCTTGGCGGTCAATAAACGCAGCATATAAATACAATAATCTCCTGTGATATTATTTTAAATCACATAACATCAAATTTTTGGGGCTCCAGCCTCTCCTCTCGATGACAGGAGAGGTCGCTTCTGGTAAAAAGAGATATTTCAAAGTTACGTCTGAACCGAAAGTGGAAATCATAGCCGGGATATAGAAAATGGACAAGGTTTGTTGAAGTACTGATTTTGGTTTCTGTGAGTGCAAGAATATGTTGTTGCATTAGACAGAGATGAAGCGTGGGACAAAAGCCTATTTGGAATCCGTGGGTCTTACAAATTCACAACTGCTGTGTATTCATTGAATAAACGTAGTCTGTCATCCAGAAATACTGTCTAGTAGATATTTCACGAAGCCTGAAGAATATTCTAAACCATGAATGTTTGTTTATACACAGGCAATACCTTTTCTATTGTCTTTGCTCAAGGAGGAGAATGGTTTCGAAGGCATAAACAGTAGATCATTACATTGATCACCGATCTTAATAGCAATCTTGGGATGGACGAAGGCTAGTCTCATGATGTACAAGTGTCAACTGATAAAGAAATTTGAATTAGTTCCACTTTTTAATGATGATAAGTGGGGGTGCTAAATGACTGTGTCGTACACAATGAAACAAAAGGCTTTAGTATTTTGGAGAAATCCTTCTGGTGATTCAATTTCGAGCTTCACATCAACACTGAAATTTCCTTTGGAGTGATTTCACGGTTTGGAGACAACGTTATATTGCTGATATCCAAATGATCAAATATTCTTGTATCACGATTGGTTTTGGTATAATCACGATTCATTCGGAAACATACAATCACATAGCGAGGGCTTTCGAAAAACGATGAAGTCTTAACAGCCCACATTCGATTTTTTGCTTCTTGAGTGGGGGCAGGCAGCATATAGAATTCTCATTTTCTGAACGTTATGAGTATTGGGGTGTCAGCTTGGTTAGCTTTCAAAAGTTGCAATTCAAGATTGAATTGCAATTCAAATGATCAGATATCATTTGAAAAGATTCTTCAACTTCGAGTTCAATATTTCAAATGTTCAGCTCAACTTATGTCTTTGACGTTAGTGTACCAAGTGTCTCTTCTATTTTGAAACCGTTACTATCATCTTCAGTTCGTAGTAATCAGATGGTATGTTTATTATGGAAAACACACCAATAATCATAGAAAATATTCAGAAAATATTTATTAGGTATGAGCATGTAGAACGTTGAAGATGGAGTTTAATTTATTGATGCCCAAGTTATTGGGATAAGTCCATCCTGAGATGGTCAAGGGTTCGATATCTCCATCAGTGTAGGTGAGAAAGCCTCTGACAGTACCAACAATTCTTACTCAACGAACTGCTTCCAATTCTTCACCACTATGCTCATCGGTAGCAGATTGGTCAGCCGAGCATCCCCTTCACTCCTTTCTACTTTTGTTTTGGTTGGTTTCCGGGTTTTGCCGTAGTCTTCTTTGGTTGAAGTTGACACGTCAAGAAGAGTGCTTCGACCACGCCTCTGAAGATGATTGCCGCAGTTGCAGTCGAAATGTTTGGAGATTATAACTGAAAAAGACCACGGAAAAATCTGCAAACCAACCAAAGCAATGACATCATTGTTGCGAACCCAGAGATTCCAAAAACAATTTATTTTCCGTTGACAGTATTTTACACTGGTTGAAGGTCTTGGTGAAGAATGACGGGGGAAATGGTGATGAGTTATTCTCACAGATAGTTAACCCCATACTTCCGCTTCAATTCCAAACGGATTATTATTTTTCCGCTTCGAAAATCAATGAGTCTAGAATATTGGTCCAGCACTCTCAGTGTAATGTTGTTTAATTCGTTCGTATGAGAAATGGGTGGAAAAATAGGATATTCTGGCGTTTCGTCAATTGTAAAACCGGGATCAGCATCCACAGCAAATTTGTATATTTGAAGGTGGTCGACAATGTTCTGTAGTGCATTTCAATAGTTCGGACTTCCATTGTCTGATATGACATAAATTGATTTGAAATCCCTGAAAGAATCTATGAAAATTAAAAAGATAACCTAAAGAAATAACAATTGTATTAAGCAAGAAACCGAAATTACAGTGAAATAAAATACAAACAACAATTGAAAATTAAACTATTAACAAGAAATAAAAATTGAAAATCATTAACAAGAAATGAAAATTAAAAATTGAAAGATTCCAAGCCAAGTTACTTCACGAAGTTTCAATTGTTAGTATCCACAATCGTCTTCGAAGATGAACAACTGATATGCGATAAGTGCAACATGATCGTATGTTCAAGTCGGGCGAAATGAATTTGGAACATATATAAAGTTGATTTATACCGATACGAAATCCTACCCCACCACTTGACCAAGGTCACATGACCTTGATGAGGTAACCTCCAGATGACTATGGTTGTGTCCTTGAATGACCTTGAACTACGTCATATGATCTTAATGAGCCATGTTGAAGGTCGTTCGAAATCACACTGTTTACCGGCCTCGATTATCATCAAGGTCAAATCCCTCAACTTTGAATATCATCCTCATTTCTCCGATGTAAATTCTCGGCGTTGAATGACTAAACTCAACTTTGAGCTATGATGTATCCTAAGAGTACATGCTTCCACACTCAGTTCAGATAAGCTGAAGGTTTCGCATAGGTGATGAGTATTCGCTGAATTCCAAGGTGTGAACATTATCGTCATAGAGGTTAGCACATTTTATATTCTCGAATCATAATTTCATTTAATTTTTGAAACGGACGATTTGAAATTTGACATTCAAAAGATTAATTTTGCAATAATTCAACCAAGTGAGGTTTTAGAGCAGAAGCATATAACATTCCTCGTTATCGATAATGGATATAAAATTGAAAAAATGTCAAAGCTCTCCACACGATATGAAATCCATTCTAATAATATTATTAGATGAGGGAAACAATACTTCATTCAAATCATGGCGTCTTAAACGTGTCACAGGGCAGTTCATGGAAGACATAATTCGTGAAGTAAATTCATCAAAAGCCAAATTCATGTTTACATATAAGGGTCAGAGTTCTCAGTATTATTCTGGCGTTAAAACTCGATCATTGGTAAATTTTCCTGTGTTAAATTAAATGTTCCTAATTCATCTCCAAATAGTGAAAATATGATAGATTAACATAAAATATTTGTTTGAAGATGGTTTACAATGTTTCGTGATGTTTTTCATCAGTTTGGACTTCCATTGTCTAATATGTATCAGACAATATAAAATAATAAAAACATTTCTATTAAACAAAAAATTGAAATAACATACAAGCTAAAACCAAAAAAATAAAAAATTGAAGTATAATTAAAAGCTGGAAATTAAAAAATATTATTAACAAAAATTAAGTAATGGAAATTAAAAAATTCCGAAACCAAGTTACGTTACAACGTTGGGATTGTTAGTATCTACAATGGTCTTCGGGTGATAACTGGACTCATTCCTCTGAGATCTGACTATTTATAGGTTATTTGAGTGCTTTCACCTACACCCTCTTCCCTCTCTCCACTTCATTGATTTTAGCGGGAGATGACCGTTTGGCGGAAGTTGGTCATTTTTCGCTAGATTAGAGGTTTGTATATGTTACGTATCTCTATGTTCGCTTGACTAAATGTGTTGTTGGACAACATATTCGCGGCTTCTTCGAATTTTCTTCCAAAACAATGTTCCTCTTTGTGGATGATTTCAGCTTGAGCCCACTTGCTATTATGTTGATGGGTCCAAACATGTCTGCTATTCCGGATTTTTGGTTTCTCCTCGCTGTGTGTTTATTGTGCTCAGCAATGCGAACTTCCAATGGCCTCTAAGTTTCACTGATGTATGATTCTCCGCACTCGCAGGGTATCCGGTAAATAAATAAAATATGTATGAGCTTGCTGACAGCATTTTCTTATTTTGTACAATATAATTCCCAAACGGATGAATTCAATTTGTTTTTCAGAGCGAATTCTTCAAAAAATATGTGGGTGTCGTATTCAGCGGAAGAGTGGCCGGAAGCCGTAGATTTGGATTCTGCTATAAGAAGGATGTCTTGGAAATCAGCCGATCTGAGTTTCAATGCTCTACATACATCAAGTTATGATCTGAGTGTATGCTATGATGCTGAAGAGGTACGAATACTTTTGGAGCTCAACGAGAAATATGAGCTTGGTGTTAAATATTCGAAATTCACCTACCCAGTGATTGGATACGTCGGATGTAAGACGAAATATCGAAACATCCGTTGTCATTTTCTTGTGTTTCTTCAGTTTTATCACTTTTGGTCTCTCTTGCAGAAACTCCTCTGTCTGATATCTGAGTTGAGTCCAAATCATCAGCACAATTCATTTCTGAAGGATATACTCGTTGTAGAGGCCTGAGTACAGTTTCACCAGACGTGTTTTATCATCCCTCCCAGGTATCAGATCTTGAACATACGCCAAAGGCCATTCCACCATTTTGGTATTGTCAGTTCGTATCAGAACGACTTCACCAATTTTGATTTCTCTCTGTTCTCGTTTTCCCGATGACAATTTCAGCTGAGCGAGATATTCATTTCTAAATCTCCGACGAAGATCATCTTTCAGTTTCATCCTGTATCTCATATGTTTTCTCAGATCTGAACTCTCCCCGGCGTCTAAATCTGGAATTCCGCACTATGAAATGAAGTTGAGGAACATAGCAGGAGTCAAAGGAACAAGATCTTTGCTATCATCGGACATATAAGAGAGAGGTCTCGAATTCAGTACTGATTCACAATCGCAAAGTATCGTGAATAACTCCTCGTATGCCAGACTGGCTTCTCCCAAAACTTTTCTCGGCAGATCCTTCATAATTTCAATTGACCTCTCCCACCAATCACCCCACCAGGCAACTTTGGGGTGATTCTCACCGTTTAGAGTGAGCGTTAAACTGAATATTGTTGGATCATTTTTGGCTTTACTGTTATCACGATTTTTCTGGAAACATACAATCACATAGCGAGGGCTTCCGAAGAACGAGGAAGTCTTGACGGCCCATATTTCATTTTTGTACCTTGTGTGGAGAGCAGGGCAGCATACGAAGTTCCCATTTTCTGAACGGTATGAGAATTGTAGTGTCAGCTTGGATAGCTTTCAAAAATTGTAATTTAAGTTGATTATGCAGAAATATTCGTTTAACTTTGAGTTCGATATTTTCAAATTCCAATTGAACTTCCGTTTTTGGTGAAACAGTTACTATCAGTTCTATTTTGAAACAGTTACTATCATCTCCAGCTCGTACTAATAGAATGGTATGTTTACCATATGAAACACACTGATAATCGTTGAAAATATTCAAAAAATGTTTGATGGGTATGAGCATGTTGAATGTTAGATGCGTTGTGTTGATGACACCCGTATTGTTGGGTTAGGTTAGGTGGTCTAGTGTTTGATATCTTCCTCGGTGTGGATGAGAAAGCCTCTAACAGTATTAATGATTCCAAGGTCACGAACTGCTTCCAATTCCTCACCACTCTGCTCATAACTAGCATATTGAAACATAAAAGCATCAGCATTGTTTACGAATAACACCTTATCGTCCCCTTTGGTCTTCTCAACTTTCCCGCTAATGAATAGCAGATTATCGTAGGCATTAGATTGATTGACGTTGATTTCAATAACATCGTTGTTTGCGAAGAGACATGACATAAGGATAAGTAGGTCACTCTACCTTTTGTATAGACTCATCGTCTTGCGGTTTTCCCAAAATATTGAACACTTGATTGGACAACATGATATTCAAGAGATTCCAGAAACAATTTATTTTCCGTTGTCAATAGTTGTCGACTAGTAAAGTTCTTGGAGAAGACTGACTTGGATTATGAAGGTGATATATTTTTATAGATAGTCAGCACCATACTTTCGCTTCAATTCTAGACAAATTATTATTACTCCGTTTCGAAAATCAATGAGCCTAGAATGTCGGTCGAGCACTCGCAGCGTAATATTGTTTATTTCGTCTCTATGTGCAATAGGTAGGTAGATTGCGTACCCAGAATCAACACCAACAGCAAATTCGAATATCGAATGAGTCAGTGTGTCGTTGTAGAAGGCTACAAAGGTAATGTTGCTATTTATGTGTTGGTGCATACTTTAATGATATCCACAGGTAGATCGGATTCGTAATGTACGTTTGGTTTGAGAAGAGAAGATGAAGACATTAGTATGTGAGCCAAACTATTTGTAGGTCGGAAATCAACCGAGTGTTTCAGACAAAATATTCCCTCAGGGTTTTCCTTGAACGTTTTAGGTGACATGTATTTGCTTATTAATTCTTCAATGTCATCAATTTCGTAAGATCTAATAGGGATATCGATACTTTTTTGTTCAGTTTTGTCAGCGTTTTCATAGCAGTAGAATTGCGTACCTTTTCCAATGTTGGATATACTGTTGTACGAATGGAAACTGAGCAAAGCTGAAGTAAATTCAGAATCAGAATCTAATCGAATGGGTGAATTGAAATCGAGGGAGAGTGTCGAAGAATGACTCGGTAGCGTTGATATCATAGACTTGACTGATATAATGTCAGTATGACATCTCTTCGAATAATGATTGAAAATACAACTGAATTTTGAATGGAAATCATTTATTTCTAAAATAATTACATTCTAATTGTGAGCTAACAGGACCATAATGCATTGCTTCTTGTAGTGATGATGCAGCTGATGTAGGTGATAGTACCTCATATCGGTAATGCATGAAATATGGTAAACGAATCTGCATAGCAAATCGATGTTGGTAGTCCTTTGATAATCTATGCCAAACATCCAATAATTTCCAGCATTCTCAATCAAATAGTCGATCGATGAAGTTTTTAATTCAGCATCGGTTGAATCCCCCAAAGATTTATCTTCAACATTTTTTGCGACATTATGGAGCAGAAACTGTAGGCACAGATATCCGCAATTACTCTGGTCAAAATTTTGATACTGATCATTGGTATTTGTAATCGTTATACCCCTTCCAAAATATCTTACCGATTTCATTGGAGGTTTGAGATTACTGAAACTATCAAATTTTTGTACAGCATTGCCGTTTTCAATATAAGCTACCCAATGAGTGCCTGCATTTAATTTAGAATCCAATTTCAATACAGCATATTCTCGCAGCCGAGAAACACGAGTTGGCAACGTGTCACGCATGAAGACTCGACGAAAATGTGTAATTCTCAGTTGACGGGCACATTTTCGAATTTCTGAATCATATGGGGTAGCTTCAGTAGGAGTTTTTTGCTTTTTCAAGTAAAGACCTCGCCCTTTACATTGATCTTTTTTCTTTAGGAACAGACAAAATCTTTGAGGTGTTTTGCGTAGGTACAAACCGGAACCTGAATGTTCCATAGCTTTATTGTAGCGTTGATCTTCAACGCTATAATGGTTTTTGCGATAGCGCCCGCTCCACCTGCCAACAAAACCAAAGCTGAAAGGGCAACGAGTTTAGGTATGAGTGGTAGAATTCATCCAGATTTTGTTTCTATTTACGTCGAAAGGACAACCCCATGCCGAGCTTACGTTTCGCTTTCATTGTTGTAGTAACGAGCCATCTGCAGCTTTTTCACCAAATCTAGCTTATTTCGATTCAACGCGTTCCCAATCTCTATTTTTCAGAACTTGATCTAATTTATGACGGTTTTGTAAGGAGTCGCTTTGAGAGTATTCGATATCATGATCTTCACAATATTCTTCCAAAGGATTTACACCGATGTCACCGCGTTCCAATCTTTTTTTCAGTTTGGTGCCTGTTAGGCAAAACTTATAACCAGGTAGATGTGGTTCCAATGGGAGATCATTGGTAAGCGAATTGAAGACACCTGCACCGGAGTAAGCCAACATTGAGAATGATTGGGTGAGGATTGTGATATTTTTATTTATAACCTAGCGCACTCATTATTCAACATCACATCATGATAGTCGTTCAACAAGACAAGACTTTACCTATAAGAAATTTAGACTTTTTGAATTGAGCCAGCAATAGTAGTATGGTTGGGAAGCATGGTATATTATTGCCCAATTCGTTTCATGCAATAATTTGTGGGCCAAGTGGTTGTGGAAAGATAAACGCTATCTAAACATTGCTATTTCATCCGGATGGGGCCAAATTTGAAAATATCTACGTATATTCGAAATCATTGTATCAACCTAAATATTAAGTGGTTTAAGAAACTTTCAGTAAAGTCGAGGGGTTAGGATATTATCCCTTCATTGAAAATGGAGATATCATAAGCCCAAATCAAATTCCATGTTCATTTTCGATGATGTCGCATGTGATGGTCAATAGAAAATTCGCGAATATTATTCTGTATGTATGCATAAGAACATTGATGCCGCCTATTTACGGCAGATATATTCAAAAATCCCTAAACAATTAATACGAGACAATTGCAATATGATTGTTCTTTTCAAACAGGATGAAATGAATTTGAAACATGCATTCGATGAACACGTCAACATTGATATGGTACCGTTGTAATAATGAAAAATTTCGATACGAAATCAAATCAACAACACAATCAGTTACCCCATTGAAAATTGAGGCAAAAATCGAACTCAAACAAGAGACAGTGGAAGAGCCTGAAACGACTCCATTCCAATCTCTCGTACATGTTGCAGGTACTGATGCGGATGATGTTGATGAAAACGTCTTCAGTGGGTATGCAGAAGACGATCAAGATGACAACGTTGCGTCAGACATAAATGAACAAGTTTTAAAAGAATATATCGAGCAATATCTGATAATGTCTCAACCGTACATGAAAAAACATTGAGGAAATGGCAAGAAAATCGACAAAGAATACGGTCTCATATATGATGGTGTATCTTCAAAATGGTTCTTAGGCCAGAAGGAAATCGATTTTGACAAGCGTAACGGATACATAAACTTGGCAACTTGGCTGGGTATCACTGAAAAGGAACACCCGATATATATTTAAACAGTTATTTCTCGACATGCCTGAAAATTATAATGCTGAGGAATTGATTATATACAAAAAGATTTTGGATTTATCCAGCGTTCTCAAGAATTCCGCTGGGCATCTAAAAGGCCCTCAGTACACCGACATAATCAAACCGTTGTTTCCTACAGCAGGAAATCGTCGTAAAACTGGAACTGGGTTTTATTCACCTAAAACACCTTGTACTACCACTACTGCGATGACATCATGTCTACCCAAAACGTCACCTCTTGCAATAAGATTCAATACGGAACCCATTGAATACATCTATTGGGACAATCCCAACGAGCTATGCGAACGACTCAAATTATTGATAGCCTCTCGAGATGCAGGAAATACGTCACACAACAATGAAATCATTGCCATTTTGAATGAACTCAAAGAGGCAAAAATAATTCAATAAGATACACTACGTTCCACACTATATTATCATTTTCATAATGGTTATCGATAAGTTTGAACGTAGCGACAGCAACAGAAAGTGAAAATTAACAACGCCCTCTGGATGATGTTTGTTGCGTTACACTCCAGATGGTAATATTAATTGTGGTGTTGTGAAATTGTGTCATGTGAGGAGCCCCACCACTGATTACGATGTTGCTAATAAAAAGTATGTACATGGAAACGATAAAGAACTTGTTTCATTTATATATCAGCTAGCTAAGCTCCACGAAAAAAAAAAACCCAAGTGAATGAAAAACTAACAAAATTTCAAGGTGACATCTCCAAACAAATCACCGAAACCAATTAAAAAAAAATCCTCGACGCCGTACAGTTATCAAAGGAAAAGATGACTTATGGCAGATGGACTTGGCTGAGATGAGATCGTTCGCTCACCAAAATCGAAATTTCAAACTCATTCTAGTCGTCATAGATTGCAATCTCCTAGTAGAGTAATTGACGAGGACAAGATAAGATGGGCCATATCGGGCTTTTCCCCCTTCAAGTCACCAGGACCTGAGGGTATAAGACCGGCCCTATTTCAATGGGGACTGGATATTCTTATGCCGCACGTAATTGGAATATTCAGAGCCTCCCTAGCTCTGATGTATTCCCAGTAAGTGGAGAGAAGTACGAGTAGTATTTATAACCGAACCAGGTAGGATGGGCTACACCTTACCAAAAGCATTCCGACCAATTAGTCTCACATCGTCCTTCTGAAAAACTATGTAGAGGCTATCTGAGCGATACATAAGAGATGAAGTACTAGTTCACAACCCACTTCATCCAAATAAGCATGCATATACTCTGGGAAGGTCTACTGATTCGGCCCTTCACCTTGTGGTTGGCAGAATCGAGAGATCATTGGGAAACAAAGAATCCACCGTGTGTATATTCATAGATATCGAGAAATCGTTTGATGAAGAAACCTTTCCAACAATTACCCAGCAACTACACTCCAGGAATGTACCCCTGGTAGTAGGAGAATGGATACTCAAGATGCTCTATAGTAGAGCAATAAGTATCAATGTAGAAGACATCAAAGTGAGAGGACTGGTCATGAGAGGATGTCCACAGTTTTATCACCCCTTCTCTCAAACATATTACCCTGATTATTCACCTCAATAATAATGAATTCTACACAATTGCATGAGCTCAAATTGATATAAATATGGTGTATGGAACACTCACTGTCTATCAATCCCAAGAAGACTGAGATGGTCCTTTTCACCAGGAAAAGAAGTTTATTGGACTTAAAACCTCCCGAAATCTTCAAAATTAAACTGAACTTCTCTGAAGAGGTTGGCTTCCTCGACAGGAAGCCAACATGGAACTCTCACCTGCAGAGTACAGCAAGAAGAGCATATGTGGTTTATGAGGAATGTCGGAGGACAGTGCGACACGCATGGGTCTTTTCACCCCGTGTGGTCACCTGGATCTACACTGCAATAATAAGACCTATGTACGGAGCCATTGAATGAGGACCGAAAGTTTCACAAGCAACAGCAATCCAAAAATCAAATCAAATACCATGACTGGCTTTTTCAAACATCGCAGGAGTTATGAGAACAACACCAACCGCGGCAATGGGATTAATTACGGGTCTCACCTCTCTGGGCCTGTACGTTAAGGAGGTTGTGTTAATGGTCATGTTACGATTGCGCACGGCTGGTGTAAACCTCAAAGTTGGAATAGATCAATTGAGGCTGAGCCTATGGCGAGAAGCGCAACCTCTGCTGCAGGTAACCAGTGATGCAATTGAACCCAGGTTCAATTGAAACATAACTCAGAGTCGAATGCTACAAATGCAATACGCATATATACAGACAGCTCAAAAACCAAAGAAGGCTCAGGAAGTGGAGTGTACTCCAGATCATGGGAAAATATTTCAGCGTGGTCCAAACAGAACTGGCTGGTACCTCAATTGCCACAAAAGAAATAACCAGGAAAGGAATTTCTGGCAAAAACATAACAATCTGCACTGACAGCCACCAAGATTTAGCCAAAGTCTTGGTAGATAATAACATAATCTTGAGGTGGGTTAAACGGCGTGGCAGTAGTGAAGTTAATCGCAATGCCGACTCTATAGCCAAGGAAGCGGCTGGACTAAGAATTTTAAGACCCAGTGGCACCTACGGCCTGATGACTTCGACAATTAGGGAACAAGCCAAATGACACACCCATGCTCAATCCCTATAGAGATGGGATGGAATCAAAGGATGCAATCTTGCCAGGATCACCCTGGGCGGCCCTGGGAAGCTGGCGCCAAAGAAGTATCTGGCGATGACTAGGAAAAATCTACGCTCAACAGTAGGATTTCTGACTGGCCTCTGTTAACTGAGGAAACACCTTCATAATATGGTGCTAGTGGACACACCTCTATGCAGGATGTGTGAACAGGAAGATGAGACTGTCAGGCCTGTCCTATGCGAGTGCCCGGAGTTATCGTCAATAAGAGAGTGTGTGTTCGACGAGTCTTGGCTTTCACCTGCCGATATAAAACAGATGTCTTCCAGTGACCTGTCCAATTTCCTGGAAAGGATAGGATGGACGATGACCTAGGAGAACAACTCCTCGGGAAACGTGTGAACATGTTGGTTCAACGGGAGTGTAGCATTTCAACGTGCGATCCCAATGAGAAACGTATTCATATTCAAAAGTGTTGTGGAGTTAGCGTTCGAAAATATGGTGTTCAAAATAAGTTTCGACGGGTTTAAGTTTTCGTGTCGAGGCAATAACGTTTCTACATGCGATCCTTCTTTTTGGTTTTTCGTGTCGGGGGTCTAACGTTTCAACGTGCGATTCCTCAATGTGTACAGGCTGTTTGAGAGGAAAACATGACAGTTCAACGGTGGTGTAGCGTTTTAATGTACGATTCTAATCAGAAACGTGTCAACATATCAGTTTAATGAGAGTGTAGCATTTCAACGTGCGATCTCAATGAGAAACGTATTCATATTCAGAAGTGTTGTGTAGTTAACGTTCGAAAATATGGTGTTTTACATGCGTTTCGGCCGTTTAAGGTTTTCTTGTCGAGGTCCCAACGTTTTGACATGCGATCCCTCGTTATGTGTATAGGGTGCGTCAAAATGCATGAAAAAAACATGAAGTCAATGTGTACAAGATGTGACAAAATACATTATTTGAGAAAAAATATGACAGTTTAACGAGATCCTGAAGATTCAACATGCGATCTCTCAATGTGTATAGAGTGTCTCAGAATACATTGTAGTGAACATGGCTACCACCGTAGAAAAATATGGCTGCCTTCCGGGGTTACCAGGATATATGTGTGTAGCGTTTGAGAAAAAACATAACGTCAATGTGTACAAGGTACGAGAAAATACATTATTTGAGAAAAAAGAAGGTAGTTTGACAGGACTCTAACGTTTCAACCTGCGATCCGTTCCCAATTTTCTAATGAGGAACGTATACAGTGTGTGACTCATTTGTCGTTCATAAGTGTTTTTTTGCTAACCAAGCTGACGTCATCAGGAGATGACAAAAAAACATAGATGGAACGGCCAACATAAAGGTTCAGGAATACAGCATGACTAGGAGAACCTAACGTTTTATGGTGCGATCCAACAGAAGAGGCCTGTAAGTGGCATCTTCGTTAACCAAGTTATCATCAGGAGGAGTAAGGCAGATGTAGGTAAACATAACAGAAAAAATTATATAGAGTGTCGTTTGAGAAAGAAAAGTGGTAACGAGGATCTGGCGTTTCAAGGCGCGATCTCGTCCTATTATGAGGAACGTATACAGTGTGGATTATTTGAAGCGTAATGTCATTTATGATCTCACCAAGTTGGCATAATCAGGAGATGATGAACTTTGTCATTTGTAATTCATGATCTCCCGATGCATGTATCGAAAATTTAAAAATTTCACAAAAATACAATGATAATTTTTTGAGAATATAATGCATTGAAAGGGTTATTTTTTTGTTGGTAGAAAATCAAATCGATGATATTTGTTCCGTCAACACTATGGCATGGTATTCCTATTTTTATGTTCAAATCATCGATTGATGAACCTATTATTTGTAGTGAAATCGTATTTCATCATTCGATGATTTAGAAAAGTGAAATATCGAGTAGTCCTCTTTTTATAGTTTATCGAAAGGTTACCAATCAATTTCCGTCTAAAAATAGCGACTATTAGTCAGTAAAATTCATTTCTGAATTACTATACAAATTTAGAATACAAAACTTCGGAATAATTTCCTTTAGATCGTTTGCAGTGTGACTTATTTGCTGTTTTGCTAATCAAAGTTTTGCTCACTTCAACCGTTTCGAAAAAACGCATTTATTTATTGTTACATATTTACCGAAAAAATATAAACGCATAAACAAACTGACTTAGTTTTTTGAAATACGTTTTGAAATAAATAACACATGACAGAAAGACAGTAAAACATTTATAATAGAAACCAGAATCGAAATACCATGATGCATTTGACTTGTTATTGAGAGAAAAGGTCCTTCTGATATAGAGTGAGAAATTTATGTCAAATTCATTGCGTTGATTTTCATGTGTGAAGTATGTATATGACAATGGTGCATATGTTTCAGAGCACTTCGCGTCAGAAAGTTGTATTTTATGAAACAGAGCGTCTCAGATTAGGGAAATTTTTGTTGATTATAAATACAGAAGGGGCTATTTCGTTTGTTTGCTCAACCGTTCGTTCGTTAGTTTGTGAAGAACGTATACAAGGCGTATCAAAATACCATGGTGACAATACCTGATACTGACTACAAACAGAGTATAATATATATAAACACGAATAGTATAGGAAGAAAACATGATGGAAGTTTCTTCGCCGCTATGTCCCAATCCAAGTTCAATTTCGTGTGTTAGGGTGTTGGAAAATTAATACCTACGTTTTCATCAAGATCCCATGAATCGTCTCTGTCTTAATGAATTTCTCTACATTCATCAGAAGGTAGGTAAGCATGAGATGAAATCGCTCTAGGGTAATCAAATCAGTTATATCAGGTTACCTGATGTACGTGAAACGAACATACTCAAATTTGAAATTGGAAATTTTTGAAGCTGTTGAATGATTTAGATATATAAGACAGAGTGCTTGATCGAAAAGTGCCCCAAACGAGATATCAGCTGCTGAGAATTCAACCTTGCAACGTTGATAAATGTCGCCGCCAATGCTGAAAGGAAATTTTGTGGTTTCAACGGCAATAAAAAATCTTTTTGTTCATAAACGTACCAAAGGGGGTGTGACATTCATTGCAATATGTGTGAAGACCAATAATTCCGATCATGGAATTATTGGAAATTTATGAGTTCAATATTTGTCAATGACGACCTGTCGACAGTTTTTGCAAGCGATGTCCAAAAAATACCAGTAGGAGATTTGAGCCGGTTCTGAGCCTCCCCCCACCACTATGACGTCACGTGGGGTGACTGACCTAGGCCGACTCATGCCTCCCCCACCACTATGACGTCACTAACGACGTAATGGTGTAATTAGGGTGACCTTGAATGACATGCCCGATTCATTTCTCCACCCACCACCATGGCGTCATCAACGACGTAATGGTGTAATTGGGGTGGAGGGGGGTCATGTGTGGGGGTTGACCTTGGGTCAGATTATCGTTCATTTGACGATTTCATTGACTCAAGTGAATTCTCACATTAGAAGTCTGCAACATGAGAATAATACATGTGTAAAATTGGGTGATGGTGTTCAAATTATAAAAAGTGCCTTCAAGCGTCGGATTGATACATACAGGGTGCAGAGTTCCATTGTTTTCATCGATTACTTGTTATTCTTCAATGAAATTAGGCAGAAAGTTATTGAATTATTGGAGTCAGCCATCAGGGTTCGGAAAATCATCAAAGTGAATATGGAAGTATTTGGGAGTTATATTCTTCAAACGCAAGACCTGAAGGATACCAAATCATTCATCTCTCAGAATAGAACAGCTGACCAATCTACTGATTTGAATTCCTTATTTGATGGATTTCGAAATGGAATTATTGCTCAAACTACAGGATTCCTGGAACGTGATTCAGGTAAGCATTGCTACCAAGTTTTAAGTTTCCTTCTTCTGCGGGAGAAGGAAATATTAAGAGCAGATAGTTGTTGGTTCACAGAGAGATCAAAAACACCTTTCGGTTCTGGTGCAGGTGTTTTCAGTCGCAGACCCAGGACAGAGTTATCTACCTGCCTAGGAACTTATGCGACTGTATTTCAAGCGGAAATTTACGCATTTGAATTGTGTGCAAAGAGATTGGAAGAATCTAACCTCACTCACAAGTCAATAAAAATATTCTCGGACAGTCAAGCGGCGTTGGCTCCCACCGAGCAACGTCTAAATTGGTAACAAACTGTCAAAGAAACTCTCCTCGATGGGAAGACTAAACAGATTGTCTCTGGTCTGGATTCCTGGCCATAGTGGCCTGGGAGGCGAAGAAGCTGGTGACTCTCTTGCAAAGAAGGGTGCTGTAAGCGGCTTCATTGGACCACAACCTGTCATTGGCATCGCTTTGGGCTTTGCCAAACAAACACTTAACACCTGGATGGCAAAAAGAGTTATGGACTTCTAGCAGAATCTTCCAGGATTGGCCCACCCCAAGGCGTTTATTCACCCTTCGAAGCTCGATTCCAAACAGTTGTTTGGAATATGTTGATTCCAACATATCTATATGGTCACAGCATGTCACAACCATTACCAACAGATGAATTTTCATAGTCAACACCACATAAAATTCTCAATCTTGATATAATGGATGTGGATGTTGATAGTCCTTATGAATATGTATTGGAAGTGGATATACATTATCCCCAAGAACTTCACGATAAACATTCTGATTTTCCATTCTTAGTTGAACGTTTGATACCCCCATATGCAAAATCGGAAGTTCCCAAATTAATTCCAAATTTAAACGATGAAAGAAAATATATTGTTCACTGTAGAAACTTACAGCAAGCTCTCAATCATTGTTTGATAGTGATGAACACACATAGTGTATTGAGGTTCAAGCAATCATGTTGGATGAAGCCCTATATTGATTTGAATACTGAAATGCGTAATCGGTCTAATAACAGATCTGAAAAAGATTTCTATAAACTAATGAATAATGCAGTCTATGGAGAAACAATGGAAAACGTAGACAAAAGAATTGACGTTAGACTCATTACACTTTGGGAAAATATAAAGAGAACTAAGGGTGCTAGTTGTCTCATATCGCGATCAAATTTTTAAAAATGCTTCATTTTTACAGAAAATTCCGTTGCCATTCAATTGAGTAGAGTAGAAGTTCATTATGATAAACCACTGTATTTGGGATTTTCCATTCTAGAATTATCCAAAACAATCATGTATGATTTTTTCTATAGATGTATCAAATAGTTTGGAGAAGATGCGTCCTTACTCTACACTGATACCGACTCCCTTATTCTCAAAGTAAATACAGACAATTCCTATGAATTTATAAAAAAAATATAAATAAGTTCGATACATCTAAATATAAAATAGGAAACAAATTCAATATTCCAGTGACAAAGTCAGTTCTGGGTAATTTCAAGGATGAACTTCCAAATTATCCAATAATCAGCTTTTACGGTTCAGGTGCCAAGCATATTACGTGATGTCTGTGAATAGTGAACTGAAGAAGGCCAAAGGCATCAAACGATCTATGAAACGACATGTGAAGACTATGAAAAATTATCGAAGAGGAAGGTATGATATTCAGAAAGATGAACTCATTCAGAAGCGTGTTGCATGACATTTACATTGAATTGAAGATTGAAGTCGCATAATCATATCACGACGACAAAAGATTCATCATTCCGAATACCACTCGAACTCTTTCATGGGGTCATAGCGATATAGAGTTTCATCGAAATGATCCTAATGAAAACATTCGTTGGGTGTCTCAAATCGTTCATTATTTTCCTCAAGAGAGCCTCATAGACCAACTAATTAATTTGTTGACTGTTGAGATGAATAACTGAATTATCATACGAAGTTTTGTTGTTTTTTCTCTCAAACCGAAACATTCATTATTTGTGATTATTGTGTAGGTGATTCTTCACATTGAAGTATGAATAATCGAATAATAAATGATTTATAATATATATATATATATATATATATATATATATATATATATATATATATATATATATATATATATATATATATATATATATATATATATATATATATATATATATATATATATATATATATATATATATATATATATATATATATATATATATATATACAAATATGAAAGTTATTGAGTGTCTTGATATAGAAACAGAAGTTAATATCGGACATAGCACTCATGAAAGTGGCAAACCATAGACACGTGTTTCGAGCTTTTGGCCCATCATCAGTATGGTGCAGCCAAGTGTAAGGATGGGCAACACTTCGTTACCAAAAGATAGAAATACAAATGCACGGGGAGCCACCAACAGGAGCCAACCGCAAATTTGTGGTTTCAGTTGATAGATCTCGTGTTCACAAGAAAACTATCAAAATCACCACGGAGGCAGCTATAGCTACCTGCTTTTGATTGCAGAATCCGTAGGAATACTGAAACTTTAATGAAATGAATAAAAACACTTTTGTCTAATTACCTATAGTTAATTTTATTTATATGACCGTTTTCGGGTTTGACCCCATTATCAAGTATTAAACAAATACTTAATAATGGAGTCAAACCCGAAACTGGTCTCATATATAAAATCAACTAGTGGTACTTAAACAATAGTGTTTTTATTCATTTCATTGAAGTGATCACGAATTACCACAAAATAAACAAGTAATCAATCATATATAATACAGAAACTATATGAAACATAAATAGTCAATAGTAACGGCATCTTTTTCTTTTCCTAAAATATTTTTTTCCGGTAAACTAACACATAGTTTACCTCTGAAAAACTGGATTTGCCAGGATTATAAAAATACTTGATACCCTCACGATGAAATCCACTGATACACTGAACTGGATCGCGTTCCTGGTCAGCCCTTCGATGTGGCAGCATTGTCGTCCTGACCAAGACGCTCTTCATTGAGGGATTTGTATAACTGTGGGCTGGCCAACAGCATGGGGCTGACAAAGGTTTAAAGGATATGGAAAATAGTGGGCACTATTTTGGAGTGTTGTGTCCATGAATTTTCATTTTTGATATATATATATATATATATATATATATATATATATATATATATATATATATATATATAGAGGTGAAGGTAATCGTTGCTGACTAGTTAGGAATGGAACCAACAAATAATGGGGCTGAGCAGCAAATGAAAGAGTACTCTTTAAAGTTTGTCCAAGCTTTCGGAAATTTAATAAATTGTTTCCATCATCAGGGATGCTACAATATGATGGTGTAAGTAATATTAATATATAATTATGAGTGGTTAGACTTACAACTTTTTTGAGGATGTTTCATACGGTGGTCATGTAAAATATTGGACACAACATGATGGATGAACATTGATACAATACATTTATAAAACTGGTTAAAGGATGTCTAATATTGGATAAAATATTTGTGAAAAACGTTACAGTTTAAAATTATTTTGAAGGAAGAATAATGTCACATGTCGAAATTTCACAAAACATTAATTTGGAGAGATTGACAGATAATTGACATGATATATGTCAGTGGTTCTAGTGATAAAGGCTGTTACCAACTTTGACTTGTAAAGAATTATTATGGAAATTTCTACCTGTGCAGCTTTATTCTTTTTTTATTTTTTTTAAAAGTGAATGTAGGATAATAACAATTGGATTGAAATATATAATACATTATTCTATTAATGAATTCATTGAAACATTGTTATATAACAATGTTTCAATGAATTCAAAGACCTGTGAAACAGGTCTTTTCGAGATTCGTTTTTCTCTTTTTACAATTGAGTTTTTACAAGTGGGAACAGATGAAGATGCAAGCTGTTGATTTGATTCTGATCCATTTGGAAAACTCTGTGACTTTTCATCACTAGACTTTGAATTTATAGTTGTTTCCCCCGAGCTTGTGCTGGGAGTTTGTACGGTTGGGAATTCAGTATTGTTTGGTAAGCTATTAATTCTATTATTGTTTTCACTTGAACAACTGTTTTTCACAACCGTGGGAATAACATTCCTTGGTGCCGGTAAGTTAAGATAGTAATCAGTTGAAGAATGAGAATTTCCCTGTATGTTGCACGCTTCGTCATCATGTGCTTCTAGAATATTCTCTCCTGGTTGAGCAAACCTCTCTTGAATTTGGTTAACATGCCTTTTCATGGTTCTGTTATCCGGAGTCTGACATATGTATGACGATCTTCCTAGTTTGGTAACAATCTTTGCTGGTAACCATGTTTTTTTTTGGTTTTGATACATTCTTATGTATATATCCTTCCCCTCTGCAAATTCTCTTCTCTGTTCTTCACGCCCTTTCCTGTGAATATTTTGGTGTTGGTTTCCTTCTCCTAGAACTTCAGCTGATGATTCTATACTTCTCCTTTTCAGCTGACTGAGTCTAGTTCTAGGGTCTAGGGAAAACATTAAATAGTAAGGTGTCTTACCTGTGCTACTGTGCACTGATGTTCGGTAAGTTGAGAGAATTCTTGAAATTATGGTAGAAATTTCAACATTAATGTTCCTTGGATCTTGTAATGCTGTATTGAATTTGTTTTTGAATATTTTCACACATATTTCAGCTGCACCATTGCTCTGTGCATGATATGGTGGAGTTGTTATGTGTAAAATACCATTTCTAGTGAAAAATTGTTTAATGTTTTCCGATACAAATTGAGGCCCATTGTCACTTACAACTGTCTCTGGTAATCCAAATCTTGAGAATATATCTCTTAGGACTTCTTCTGTTTTCCTTGATGTCGTGTTTTTTGACATTTGATATATTTCTAACCATTTAGAATAGGAGTCTGTCAAAATAAAATACATCCCCCCTTTTATAGGTCCCAAAAAATCTATATGCACCCTTTCGAAAGGTTTTGTTGCCAAAGGCCAGGCTGTCAGTGGAGCCTTTGGAGGATCTTGTTTGTTTTCTGAGCATATGGAACACGATCTCACCATGTTTTCAATGTCCCTATCAATGTTTGGCCAATATAACAAAGATCTGGCTGTGGTTTTCATTTTCACCATTTCGAAATGTGATGTGTGCAGTTCCACTAACAGTGCCTCTCTCAGACTTCTTGGAATAATGATTCTGTGCCCCCATGTTAGGATTCCGTTTTCATCACACAGCTCATTTCTTCTGTGGTAATATGGCTTCAACGCTGTGTCGATTTTTTTCGGCCATCTATCCTTTCTCATATATTGAATTACCTTCTGGAGTTCTGTATCAAGGGCTGTTTGACGTCGTACTTCTGCATTATCTACTGGCCAGTCTTCTGTTCTTTCGGTGAAATTGATGTAGATGTCAGTTGAATTCTCCAGATTTCCTTTTGCTAGTAGGGGTTTCCTAGATAAATAATCAGCAACTGGATTATTGTTTCCTTTAATATATTGGATTTTATAGTCAAACATGGAAAGAAATGTAGCCCATCGTTGCAGTCTGCTAGCAGCCATGTGAGGAATGCTTTTGTGTTCACCAAAGATTGTTACAAGTGGTTTATGATCTGTTCTTAAAATGAATTCATTTCCACACACATATTGGTAAAATTTGTTCACTGCAAAGTAGATTGCCAGTGCTTCAATATGAACTGTACTGTAATTTTTTTCTGATGGTAAAAGAGTTCTGGACACACATGTAACGGTTCTCTCTTCACCATCAATGATGTGACTTAAAACAGCAGATATGCCTTTCCTGCTTGCATCAGTTGTAACAAGTATTGGAAATTTAGGATTGAAGTGCACTAAAGTTGTGTCAGAAGAAATTATTTCTTTCAGTTTTTTAAAACTACTTTCACAATGATCTGTCCAGTTGAAAACATGATCTTTTTTTTAACAACTGGTAAATAGGATGAAGAATTTTGGATAAGTTTGGTATAAATCTAGCATAATAATTTGTAAAACCAATAAAACTACGCACCTCACTAACGTTATTTGGCCTATCAGCTTCTAAAATTGCTTTCACTTTACTCTCTACCTTTTTGAGTCCATCTTCACTGATGTTGAAACCTAAATATGTGATACTGTCTTGGAAAAATTTACATTTACTTTTTTTGAGTGTTAAACCGGCATTCTGAAGCCTTTGAAAAACTTTCTCTAAATTTAAAAGATGTTCTTTTGAATTTGAGCCAGTGACAACAATGTCATCAATAAAGTTTACCACTTGGTCCAAGCCTTGCAGTAACTGTTCAATTTTTTTTTGAAAGATGCTAGTTGCTGGGGTAATTCCGTATGACATCCGATTTACTTTATATAAACCTCGGTGTGTGTTCCATGTTGATATTTTTGAGGTATCTTCATCAAGTTCAATCTGATTATATGCACTTCTGAGATCAATTTTTGAAAAATGTTGGCCTTTGCTCAATTTAGAAAAAATTTCATCGATTCTTGGAAGAGGATACTTGAAGTTTCTTAAATATTTATTTACTGTGACTTTGTAATCGCCACAAACTCGCAAAGTTTTATCAGATTTCATTACAATTACTTTTGGTGTAGCCCATTCACTAGTTTCAATAGGACTGATAACCCCCTCTGTTTCAAGTTTGACTAATTCAGAGGTAAGTGCTTCTTTATATGCAAATGGAACATTTCTGTACTTACAAAATACAGGTTTTGCATCCTCTTTCACTCCTAAACTTACTTTAGAGTATTTATATTTACCTAACCTATCAGAAAACAAATCAGGAAATGATATTACTACTTTGTTTACTTCATTATTAATTGATAAAGCATTTACCAAATTGATCCTTACATTAAATGTTTCCATCCAGTCTCTGCCCAATATGTCAGTACCACCGTTGCGAACAACATATAACTTTATGCGTTTTGTTTCATTTTTAAAATGAACATTTGGCAAGAAAAATCCATCAGGTTCAAAAATTCCTCCATTATAACTTCTGAGCAACGTGCTATCTTCATTTAATCTATAATTAGAAAAATATTTTTCATATGTATTGCTGTTTATAGCTGAAATAGCAGAACCACTGTCACACAAGAACCTAAGTTTTACATTTTCAACCAAAATGGTTACGTTAAAATCATTCTTATTAGTTTATCCTCTGCTAGAGTAAAATAAGTTAAAAATATTTTCATCATTCAAGCTTTCTTCATCTGATCTCACCTGTGGTTCCAAATTTTCTATAAAGTTTACATGTTTTTTTTATAACAAACTTTAACTATGTGGCCAATTTTACTGCATATGTTACATTTAGCATTTTTATAATAACAACTTCCATCATGTTTGCTTCCGCAATGGTAACAATTTTTGTTAATACCTTGACAATTTGTGATGTGTTGATTCTGTTGTTTACCTCCACCATTTTGATAGGGATAGGAAAGACGATTACCAACGTCAGAGCGCTGATGCGGTTGATGACATCGATTGACAGTTGATCCATTTCGATTTCTGCGATTTGGCGGCGTCTGACCATTCCGCTGGAGCTTGGCACTTGAAAAAATGAAGTCGATGTCACTAAATCGATCTGTGACTTGGTTTTCGGTTTTTTGACCTAGCGCAAACAATTCGTCAATTGTCTTGGAGTCATCTTCTTCGCACAAACGATCCAGGATTTTCCCAGGAGCCAATTCTGTGACGAACTTGTCTTTCAGAGCCCTCGTCAGATCATCCTGGAAACCACACAATGTGGCAGCACTGCGTATCTTGGCGTACCATTCCGCTACACTCAGCACACCTTGCGTCAATTCATAAAATTTCCTTCTCTCTCTCCAGATACTTTTCGATGATGAGAATTGCTTCTTCAATAGGGTGTTCAGCTGTTCAAAAGACTTGCTCTGCGGGTATCCGGGAAAGAAAGGTCCTTTAGCAATTTGAACGTTGTCTGGCTTACGGAACTCAACAGTATTGCAACTTTTACTTTTTCTTCAGTTACTTGGTTTGCCACATAATGCTGTCCCAATCGTTCCACATATATCTCCCACTCATCATATTCAGGATTAAATTCGAAAAACTTCGTCACCGGTAACGCCATTTTGACCGACCTCGACACCATGCACTAACTTCCGAATTCAGTTTTATCCTTCCTTTTCGTTTATCCGTTTATATCCTCGTCGCCACTGTCATGTCTGAAGGTGGGCCGGGAGTTAAATAATACTTCCAACACTAGTTGATCAGGTTTTACTTCACTTTTCTTTACAACTCACATGGCATCCCGAATTCACCTCCCGGAAGGTCTCTCTCCGCATGCTCGCCTGTGTGGCGGCAAATACAAACAGTATACAACAGTTCTCAGTAAAATGGTTACGCACACAATGTAACAACTAAATCATTCCTTAGTTGGTTTCCATTAAATTTCAAATGTCACAATCCAGTATTGAAAAGATCAGTCACCAGATATATATTTTCCTGAAACACAAAAACGAATTAATAAAACCATTTAGATCAATATTCAAGAACAAAATGACATAACAATTTTATTCAAAATTATCCAAATCAATATTTTGAAAGAGTTTAAAGTTGTGAAAGGAAAAACACTCAGTATATGAAAAAACCATAGAAACAGAGAGTACCTCTGAAGACCCTAAGTCCTCGGAAGTTGAACCACCTAAAGTGGATATTGACCCCAAGGCCACTATGGGTCCCGAAAAGGAAGTCGAAGCATCTGAACAGATGACATTCGATGACCTGACGGAGGAGGCACCCAAAAACAGCGAGGCCACCTCCCCCTTAGCAGGGGAGCAGATGGACCTCTAAAGGTAACTTTGTATCCAACAACTGTCTCATGGGCAAGGACGTTGGAAAAAAAGTAAAAATAATACAATGCAACCTTCAACACAAAAAGGCGGCAACGGCAACACTATGTCGCCACCTTGATGTATTGGAGGATGCAATAGCTTTGATCCAGGAGCCCTGGATAATAAAGACCAAAATTACTGGTCTCAGTAGTTTAACTGGTCAAATTTTCAGCTTACCAAGCAACCAGCAACCTAGGACGGCTGTCTACGTTCCTAGGAAATACAGAGCGTTTCCGATGGCACAATTCAGCACCTCAGATCTCACTGCGGTCAAAGTTGAATGTCCAGTTGGGAAAGGCAAATATATGGCGTTGATAATCGCATCGGTGTACCTCCCTTCAGATGCAGCCACCCTACCACCGACCAGAGAAATGGAGGTACTAGTGGACCACTGCCTCAACCAGAGAGTGGAGCTCATATTGGGTTGCGACTCAAACTCTCACCACGTGAGCTGGGGCAGCAAGGATATCAACGCCCGAGGTAAGTCACTATATGAATATATAATACAGAAAGATCTAACTATCTTGAACAGAGGCACGGAGCCAACATTTATTAATGCCCGTAGCCAAACGTTAATAGATATCACGCTCACGACAGCCGAAATATCAAACAAAATCCAAGACTGGCAAGTCTCGGACCATATCTCTATGTCAGACCACCGCTGGCTGACCTATACGGTAAGCCAGGATCTCAGGACTACTGTAAAATCCCGTGACCCGAAGAGGACGGATGTAGATCTCTACAATCGACTCTTAAGAGGAGCTCTGCGGGAAACAGAGGTCCTGACTCCTGCAACAATGAGGAACTGGAAAGGTACACAGTATCTATCCACAACAAAATAGACACTGCCTATAAGGAATCCTGTCCAATGAGGATGGTTCAAACGCATGGCACAACCAACACATGGTGGTGCCCTGAATTGGAACACCTCAGGAAGATAGCGAGAACGACCTTTAACAAGGCAAAACGTACAAGACTCGAAGAGGACTGGGTTATATATCAAGCCAACCTCAGAGAGTTCAAAAAAGTCTGCAGACGAAAACAAAGAGAAGCCTGGAGAGCCTATTGTGAGGCAGTCGAAGACTTTCCACTAGCTTCTAGGCTACAGAAGGCACTCTCAAATGACCACCATAAGACTATCGGCATCCTGACGAGGGAAAATGGCGACAAAGCCGCCAACCTCCGGGAGAGTGCTGAGATTCTTATGGAAACTCACTTCCCAGGTTCTGTCTTTCCTGGAACGGCGAACTGGACGGATGTACCAATAACACCCTCACAATATGACTGGCAATATGCTAGTACAGTAATTGATGAGGACAAAATAAGATGGGCTATATCGAGCTTTTCCCCCTTCAAGTCACCAGGGCCTGACGGTATAAGACCAGCCCTACTTCAGTGGGGACTGGACACTCTTATGCCACACCTGGTTGGAATATTCAGAGCCTCTCTAGCTCTGAGGTATATTCCCAGTAAGTGGAGAGAAGTAAGAGTAGTATTTATACCCAAACCAGGTAGGATGGACTACACCCTACCAAAAGCATTCCGACCAATTAGTCTCACATCGTTTTTCTTAAAAACCATGGAGAGACTATGTGAGCGGTATATAAGAGATGAAGTACTTGTTAACAACCCACTTCATCCAAATCAGCATGCATATACCCCGGGAAGGTCTACTGATTCGGCCCTTCACCATGTGGTTGGCAGAATCGAGAGATCATTGGATAACAAAGAATCCACCCTAGGTATATTCATAGATATTGAGGGAGCGTTTGATAAAACAACCTTTCCAACAATTACCCAGCAACTACACTCCAGGAATGTACCCCTGGTAGTAGGAGAATGGATACTCCAGATGCTCTCTAGCAGAGCAATAAGTATTAATGTAGAAGACATCACAGTAAAAGGACTGGTCATGAGGGGATGTCCACAGGGAGGGGTCTTATCACCCCTTCTCTGGAACATAGTTCTGGATACCCTAATTAATCACCTTAACAAAAATGGATTCTACACAATTGCATACGCAGATGACATAGTTATCTTGCAGACCGGCAAATTTGTAAACACACTGTGCGATAGAGCGCAGGATGGGCTCAAATTGATAGAAACATGGTGTAAGGAACACTCACTGTCGATCAATCCCAAGAAGACTGAGATGGTCCTTTTCACCAGGAAAAGAAGTTTAACGAGCTTAAAACCTCCTGAAATCTTCAAAAGCCAACTAAACTTCTCTGAAGAGGTGAAATACCTTGGTATTATCCTCGACAAGAAGCTAACATGGAACTCTCATCTACAGAGTAGAGCAAAAAGAGCATACGTGGCTTATGAGCAATGTCGGAGGACAGTGGGACGCGCATGGGGTCTTTCACCCCGTGTAGTCGCCTGGATCTACACTGCAATAATAAGACCCATGTTAACGTATGGAGCCATTGCATGGGGACCTAAAGTTCTACAAGCAACGGCCATCCAAAAATTATACCAAATACAGCGACTGGCTTGTTTAAACATCACAGGAGCCATGAGAACAACACCAACCGCGGCAATGGAATTAATCACGGGTCTGACCCCTCTGGACCTGTACGTTAAGGAGGTTGCGTTAATGGCCATGGTACGATTGCACACGGCTGGTGTAAACCTAGAAGTAGGAATGGGTCGATTGAGGTTGGGCCTGTGGCAGAAAGCGCTTACTGCGCAACCTCTGCTGCAGGCAACAAGTGATGCAATTGAACCCAGGTTTGTGTTTAATAAACCCTACAAAATACAAATCAAGCAGAACACAGAGTCAGATGTTACAAATGCAATACGGATTTATACAGATGGCTCAAAAACCAAAGAAGGCTCAGGATGTGGAGTGTACTCCAGATCACTAAGCCTAAGGATTAAGTGGGGAATGGGAAGAAATACCAGCGTGGTCCAAACAGAACTGGCTGGTATCTCAATCGCCACAAAAGAAATAACCAAGAAAAGAATTTCTGGCAAAAACATTACAATCTGCACTGATAGCAGACAAGCACTATTAGCCTTGAACAGACACCGTGTTACTTCAGGGCTAGCACTTGAGTGCCACGAAGATTTAGCCAAAGCCTCGATAGATAATAACATTATCCTGAGGTGGGTTAAAGGGCACAACAGGAGTAAAGGTAATCGCATTGCCGACTCTTTAGCCAAGGAAGCGGCTGGACTAAGAATTTTAGGACCAAGTGGCACCCACGGCCTGATGACTTCGACAATTGCGGAACTAGTCAAAAGTTACACCCATGCTCAATCTCTAAAGAGATGGGATGAAATCAAAGGATGTAATCTTGCCAGGATCACCTTGGGCGACCCTGGGAAGCTGGCGCCGAAGAAATATCTGGCGATGACCAGGAAAAATCTACGCCTTACAGTAGGATTTCTGACTGGCCACTGTCAGCTAAGGAAACACCTACATAATATGGGGCTAGTGGACACACCTCTATGCAGGATGTGTGAACAGGAAGATGAGACTGTCAGGCATGTCCTGTGCGAGTGCCCGGAGTTATCGTCAATAAGAGAGTGTGTGTTCGGCGAGTCTTGGCCTACACCTGCCGATATAAAGGAGATGTCTCCCAGCGACCTGTCCACCTTCCTGGAAAGGACAGGATGGACGACGACCTAGGAGGACAACTCCTCGGGAGGATGTACAATGGGTCACATGTGGCCTAAGTGCGTGGGCTTACACTCACCCTCCCTACTCTACAGAGAGATGAAAAAACCATGTAGCAAAAATATTGTCTAGCCTACTAGGTGAGAGAATTGGAGAGGAGCTCATGAATTTTGCCAAATGCAAATTTCAAAAATTAATTTTGTAAAATACATAACATGAATTGTTATAAGACAACCAATATTGTAAATATTAGATATAGGAGTTTGTTTATGAGTACAAATGGTTAATAAACTAAGTGTAGTTTGAGTGAGGTGCCAGAATTTACAAATTAGAAGGTTTTGACAGCATCTAGAATTTTCCAAAATTGGTTGCCAAGGAGATTTGGAGTTTGTTGAAAGGAGAAGCTAAAAGGAGTCCATGATCAACGCTGGAACGAGAAGCACGTACATATTTTGAAAGTTTTGAAAATTGAGTTAAAATTGAGAATTGATTAATCAAACCTATTAAAATACATATATACTCAATTATAAATAAATATATACGGGAGAGCAGATAATTGAACTTACCCATAGTACCAATTGGAAAAATTGGAGTTAAAAGAAAAAACATCCAGATCAATTCACCGCACCAACAAGGAAAAGTTCAAGGTATTTAGAAATCATAAAACTCAAACCGCCATTCACTGAACCTGTTTGCTGATAGAAGGAATCCAGGAGAGACATTTCAATTTCTCAGTGTTTGAAAACTCACTGAACATTCATTCACCATACTTGATACTGATGATTAATTTATAAACATACACTGAACAGCCATTTTAGTAATCTGTCATGAGGCAGAGAACGTTGTAGCAGTTTATTTTCAACAAGGTTATACCACGGAACAGCAGTTATTATAGAGTGGTGATTTTTTGTGTAATTCCATTCAGGATTTGAATTTTAAGATATTTTTGCAGGTGTAGGTAGGATAAGGTTGTTTGTATTAGTGCCATAATTTTTGAAATCAATATTATATTTATTATCCTTTTTGAAAATTTATTTGACTTTTCCAAGAACTCTACCTGTAGAGAGTGAGGGCGCTGCATGTTTATATGAATCCGACTGAGCTGAGCTAATCGAAGTCATAAGTATCTATGAGATAAGGTATCTACCTGAAGTATATTCATCAAATTCAAACAAACAATAAAAATCAGAACTGAGAATTGAAAAAGATTTGGGAAATTTTGTTTCATTTGAGTTCCTGTTATTCGGTGAATGATTTCGTTAATCTACGTTTCTACATTATTTCTTCTAATCTTCATATAATTCATGAATCAGAAAACAGAAATGAACTTCCTTCAGTTTTGAGATAATCATTTCAAATAGTTACAAATAATGTCGAACCGTTCAACAAGAGTGAAATTGTGCATTTCTCACAAGATTGAAAAATCCATTTACCGAATAACACAAACTCAAATGAAACAAAATTTCCAAAATTTTATCAATTCTCAGTTACTCGTCGCGAATTCATCTCAACAATTGTAGAAACTCATAAATATAACACACATTTCTCACATAATTCACAGGAATTCTTCAATTCTTCCCATAATTCATGAATCAGAAAACAGAAATATCCATCGACTTCCTTCAGTGTTGAGATAATCATTTCAAATTATTACAAATGATGTAGAACCGTTTAACAACAGTGAAATTATGCATTTCTCACAAGATTAACAAATTCATTTACCGAATAACACAAACAAATTTTCCCAAATATTTTTCAAATCTCTGTTACTAGTCTCGAATTCATTTCAACAATTGTAGAAACTCATGAATATAACACACATTTTTCACATAATTCACAGGTATTTTTCAATTCTTCCCATAATTCATGAATCAGAAAACAACAATATCCATCAACTTCCTTCAGTTTTGAGATAATCATCTCAAATTGTTACAAATAATGTAGAAACGTTCAACAAAAGTGAAATTGTGCATTTCTCACAAGATTATCAAATTCGTTCACCGGATAACACAAACCCAAATAAAACAAAATTCCCTAAATGTTTTTCAATTCTCAGTTACTCGTCTCGAATTCATTTCATTAACTGTAGAAACTCATAAATATAACACGCATACTTCACATGTTTCACACGACTTCCTCAATTCTTCCAATAATTCACGCTTCGAACCAAAAATTAAGGAATTTCCACCAACTTCCTTCAGTTTTGAGATACTCATCACAAATTGTTACAAATGATGTAGAAACGTTCAACAAGAGTGAAATTGTACATTTCTCACAAAATTAACGAAATCATTCACCGAATAACACAAACTCAAAAAAAAAAACAAAATTTCCCAAATTTTTTTCAATTCTCTGTTACTCGTCTCGAATTTATCTCAACAATTGTAGAAACTAAATGTAACACACATTTCTCACATAATTTACAGGAATTCTTCAATTCTTCCCATAATTCAAGAATCAGAAAACTGAAATATCCATCAACTTCCTTCAGTTTTGAGATAATCATCTCAAATCGTTACAAATGATGTAGAAACGTTCAACAAGAGTGGAATTGTGCATTTCTCACAAGATTAACAAAATCATTCACCGAATAACACAAACTCAAATGAACAAAATTTCCCAAATTTTTTTCAATTCTCAGTTACTCGTCTTGAATTCATTTCATTAATTGTAGAAACTGAATATAACACGCATACCTCACATGTTTCACACAACTTCCCCAATTCTTCCTATAATTCACGCTTCGAACACAAAAATTAAGGAATTTCCACCAACTTCCTTCAGTTTTGAGATAATCATCTCAAATTTAAAGTCTGTTTGAAGTCTGTTTTTCCGTTAATCAGCTGTGGCCCCCATACGAACGACAACTCTCAGAAGTTGAGATACTTGTGCGAGCTAAGGACTAACGAGGTCTTACCTTTCAACGTGTGATTCCTAACACGGTTGTAGAATCATTCCAGCTTCAACCAGATAAATTCTCTCGAGAAAAATATCTGGTCGAGGCGGGAATCGAACCCACGGTCTTCCGATCGTGAGTCGGGCGCACTACCACCGCGGCCAATTCCACAACAAATTGTTACAAATAATGTAGAAACGTTGAACAAGAGTGAAATTGTGCATTTCTCACAAGATTAGCAAAATTTTTCACCGTATAACACAAACGCAATAAAACAAATTTTCAAAAAAATTTTACAACTCTCTGTTACTTGTCTCGAATTCATTTCAACAATTGTGGAAACTCATAAGTATAACACACATTTCTCACATAATTCACAAGAATTCTTCAATTCTTCTCATAATTCATGAATCAGAAAACAGAAATATCCATCAACTCCCTTCAGTATTGAGATAATCATCTCAAATTGTTACAAATAATGTAGAAACGTTAAACAAGAGTGAAATTGTGCATTTCTCACAAGATTAACAATATCATTCACAGAATAACACAAACTCAATAAAAGAAAATTTCCAAAATTTTTTTCAATTCTCTGTTACTCGTCTCGAATTCATTTCAACAATTGTAAAAACTCATAAATATAACACACATTTCTCACAGGAATTCTTCAATTCTTCCCATAATTCATGAATCAGAGAACAAAATATCCATCAACTTCCTTCAGTTTCAAGATAATCATCTCAAATTGTTACAAATAATGTAGAAACGTTAAACAAGGGTGAAATTGTGCATTTCTCACAAGATTAGCAGAATCTTTCACCGTATAACACAAACTCAATAAAACAAAATTTCAAAAAAATTTTACAATTCTCTGTTACTCGTCTCGAATTCATTTCAACAATTGTAGAAACTCATAAGTATAACACACATTTCTCACATAATACACAAGAATTCTTCAATTCTTCCATAATTCATGAATCAGAAAACAGAAATATCCATCAACTTCCTTCAGTTTTGAGATAATCATCTCAAATTGTTACAAATGATGTAGAAACGTTCAACATGAGTGGAATTGTGCATTTCTCACAAGATTAGCAAAATCTTTCACCGTATAACACAAACTCAAATGAACAAAATTTCTCGTCTCGAATTCATTTCATTAATTGTAGAAACTGAATATAACACGCATACCTCACATGTTTCACACAACTTCCCCAATTCTTCCTATAATTCACGCTTCGAACACAAAAATTAAGGAATTTCCACCAACTTCCTTCAGTTTTGAGATACTCATCACAAATTGTTACAAATGCTGTAGAAACGTTCAACAAGAGTGAAATTGTATGTTCCTCACAAGATTAACAAAATCATTCGCCGAATAACACAAACTCAATAAAACAAAATTTCCAAATATTTTTCAATTCTCTGTCACTCGTCTCGAATTCTTTTCAACAATTGTAGAAACTCATGAATATAACACACATTTTTCACATAATTCACAAGAATCCTCCAATTCTTTCCATAATTCATGAATCAGAAAACAGAAATATCAATCAACTTCCTTCAGTTTCGAGATAATCATCTCAATCATTTCGAATTGTTACAAATAATAGAACCGTTTAACAAGAGTGAAATTATGCTTTACACAAACTCAATAAAATTAAATTTCCAAAATTTTTTTTCAATTCACCGTTACTCGTCTCGAATTCATTTCATTTATTGTAGAAACTCATAAATATAACACACATTTCTCACATAATTCACAGGAATTCTTCAATTCTTCCCATAATTCATGAATCAGAAAACAGAAATATCCATCGACTTCCTTCAGTGTTGAGATAATCATTTCAAATTATTACAAATGATGTAGAACCGTTTAACAACAGTGAAATTATGCATTTCTCACAAGATTAACAAATTCATTTACCGAATAACACAAACAAATTTTCCCAAATATTTTTCAAATCTCTGTTACTAGTCTCGAATTCATTTCAACAATTGTAGAAACTCATGAATATAACACACATTTTTCACATAATTCACAGGTATTTTTCAATTCTTCCCATAATTCATGAATCAGAAAACAACAATATCCATCAACTTCCTTCAGTTTTGAGATAATCATCTCAAATTGTTACAAATAATGTAGAAACGTTCAACAAAAGTGAAATTGTGCATTTCTCACAAGATTATCAAATTCGTTCACCGGATAACACAAACCCAAATAAAACAAAATTCCCTAAATGTTTTTCAATTCTCAGTTACTCGTCTCGAATTCATTTCATTAACTGTAGAAACTCATAAATATAACACGCATACTTCACATGTTTCACACGACTTCCTCAATTCTTCCAATAATTCACGCTTCGAACCAAAAATTAAGGAATTTCCACCAACTTCCTTCAGTTTTGAGATACTCATCACAAATTGTTACAAATGATGTAGAAACGTTCAACAAGAGTGAAATTGTACATTTCTCACAAAATTAACGAAATCATTCACCGAATAACACAAACTCAAAAAAAAACAAAATTTCCCAAATTTTTTTCAATTCTCTGTTACTCGTCTCGAATTTATCTCAACAATTGTAGAAACTAAATGTAACACACATTTCTCACATAATTTACAGGAATTCTTCAATTCTTCCCATAATTCAAGAATCAGAAAACTGAAATATCCATCAACTTCCTTCAGTTTTGAGATAATCATCTCAAATCGTTACAAATGATGTAGAAACGTTCAACAAGAGTGGAATTGTGCATTTCTCACAAGATTAACAAAATCATTCACCGAATAACACAAACTCAAATGAACAAAATTTCCCAAATTTTTTTCAATTCTCAGTTACTCGTCTTGAATTCATTTCATTAATTGTAGAAACTGAATATAACACGCATACCTCACATGTTTCACACAACTTCCCCAATTCTTCCTATAATTCACGCTTCGAACACAAAAATTAAGGAATTTCCACCAACTTCCTTCAGTTTTGAGATAATCATCTCAAATTTAAAGTCTGTTTGAAGTCTGTTTTTCCGTTAATCAGCTGTGGCCCCCATACGAACGACAACTCTCAGAAGTTGAGATACTTGTGCGAGCTAAGGACTAACGAGGTCTTACCTTTCAACGTGTGATTCCTAACACGGTTGTAGAATCATTCCAGCTTCAACCAGATAAATTCTCTCGAGAAAAATATCTGGTCGAGGCGGGAATCGAACCCACGGTCTTCCGATCGTGAGTCGGGCGCACTACCACCGCGGCCAATTCCACAACAAATTGTTACAAATAATGTAGAAACGTTGAACAAGAGTGAAATTGTGCATTTCTCACAAGATTAGCAAAATTTTTCACCGTATAACACAAACGCAATAAAACAAATTTTCAAAAAAATTTTACAACTCTCTGTTACTTGTCTCGAATTCATTTCAACAATTGTGGAAACTCATAAGTATAACACACATTTCTCACATAATTCACAAGAATTCTTCAATTCTTCTCATAATTCATGAATCAGAAAACAGAAATATCCATCAACTCCCTTCAGTATTGAGATAATCATCTCAAATTGTTACAAATAATGTAGAAACGTTAAACAAGAGTGAAATTGTGCATTTCTCACAAGATTAACAATATCATTCACAGAATAACACAAACTCAATAAAAGAAAATTTCCAAAATTTTTTTCAATTCTCTGTTACTCGTCTCGAATTCATTTCAACAATTGTAAAAACTCATAAATATAACACACATTTCTCACAGGAATTCTTCAATTCTTCCCATAATTCATGAATCAGAGAACAAAATATCCATCAACTTCCTTCAGTTTCAAGATAATCATCTCAAATTGTTACAAATAATGTAGAAACGTTAAACAAGGGTGAAATTGTGCATTTCTCACAAGATTAGCAGAATCTTTCACCGTATAACACAAACTCAATAAAACAAAATTTCAAAAAAATTTTACAATTCTCTGTTACTCGTCTCGAATTCATTTCAACAATTGTAGAAACTCATAAGTATAACACACATTTCTCACATAATACACAAGAATTCTTCAATTCTTCCATAATTCATGAATCAGAAAACAGAAATATCCATCAACTTCCTTCAGTTTTGAGATAATCATCTCAAATTGTTACAAATGATGTAGAAACGTTCAACATGAGTGGAATTGTGCATTTCTCACAAGATTAGCAAAATCTTTCACCGTATAACACAAACTCAAATGAACAAAATTTCTCGTCTCGAATTCATTTCATTAATTGTAGAAACTGAATATAACACGCATACCTCACATGTTTCACACAACTTCCCCAATTCTTCCTATAATTCACGCTTCGAACACAAAAATTAAGGAATTTCCACCAACTTCCTTCAGTTTTGAGATACTCATCACAAATTGTTACAAATGCTGTAGAAACGTTCAACAAGAGTGAAATTGTATGTTCCTCACAAGATTAACAAAATCATTCGCCGAATAACACAAACTCAATAAAACAAAATTTCCAAATATTTTTCAATTCTCTGTCACTCGTCTCGAATTCTTTTCAACAATTGTAGAAACTCATGAATATAACACACATTTTTCACATAATTCACAAGAATCCTCCAATTCTTTCCATAATTCATGAATCAGAAAACAGAAATATCAATCAACTTCCTTCAGTTTCGAGATAATCATCTCAATCATTTCGAATTGTTACAAATAATAGAACCGTTTAACAAGAGTGAAATTATGCTTTACACAAACTCAATAAAATTAAATTTCCAAAATTTTTTTTCAATTCACCGTTACTCGTCTCGAATTCATTTCATTTATTGTAGAAACTCATAAATATAACACACATTTCTCACATAATTCACAGGAATTCTTCAATTCTTCCCATAATTCATGAATCAGAAAACAGAAATATCCATCGACTTCCTTCAGTGTTGAGATAATCATTTCAAATTATTACAAATGATGTAGAACCGTTTAACAACAGTGAAATTATGCATTTCTCACAAGATTAACAAATTCATTTACCGAATAACACAAACAAATTTTCCCAAATATTTTTCAAATCTCTGTTACTAGTCTCGAATTCATTTCAACAATTGTAGAAACTCATGAATATAACACACATTTTTCACATAATTCACAGGTATTTTTCAATTCTTCCCATAATTCATGAATCAGAAAACAACAATATCCATCAACTTCCTTCAGTTTTGAGATAATCATCTCAAATTGTTACAAATAATGTAGAAACGTTCAACAAAAGTGAAATTGTGCATTTCTCACAAGATTATCAAATTCGTTCACCGGATAACACAAACCCAAATAAAACAAAATTCCCTAAATGTTTTTCAATTCTCAGTTACTCGTCTCGAATTCATTTCATTAACTGTAGAAACTCATAAATATAACACGCATACTTCACATGTTTCACACGACTTCCTCAATTCTTCCAATAATTCACGCTTCGAACCAAAAATTAAGGAATTTCCACCAACTTCCTTCAGTTTTGAGATACTCATCACAAATTGTTACAAATGATGTAGAAACGTTCAACAAGAGTGAAATTGTACATTTCTCACAAAATTAACGAAATCATTCACCGAATAACACAAACTCAAAAAAAAACAAAATTTCCCAAATTTTTTTCAATTCTCTGTTACTCGTCTCGAATTTATCTCAACAATTGTAGAAACTAAATGTAACACACATTTCTCACATAATTTACAGGAATTCTTCAATTCTTCCCATAATTCAAGAATCAGAAAACTGAAATATCCATCAACTTCCTTCAGTTTTGAGATAATCATCTCAAATCGTTACAAATGATGTAGAAACGTTCAACAAGAGTGGAATTGTGCATTTCTCACAAGATTAACAAAATCATTCACCGAATAACACAAACTCAAATGAACAAAATTTCCCAAATTTTTTTCAATTCTCAGTTACTCGTCTTGAATTCATTTCATTAATTGTAGAAACTGAATATAACACGCATACCTCACATGTTTCACACAACTTCCCCAATTCTTCCTATAATTCACGCTTCGAACACAAAAATTAAGGAATTTCCACCAACTTCCTTCAGTTTTGAGATAATCATCTCAAATTTAAAGTCTGTTTGAAGTCTGTTTTTCCGTTAATCAGCTGTGGCCCCCATACGAACGACAACTCTCAGAAGTTGAGATACTTGTGCGAGCTAAGGACTAACGAGGTCTTACCTTTCAACGTGTGATTCCTAACACGGTTGTAGAATCATTCCAGCTTCAACCAGATAAATTCTCTCGAGAAAAATATCTGGTCGAGGCGGGAATCGAACCCACGGTCTTCCGATCGTGAGTCGGGCGCACTACCACCGCGGCCAATTCCACAACAAATTGTTACAAATAATGTAGAAACGTTGAACAAGAGTGAAATTGTGCATTTCTCACAAGATTAGCAAAATTTTTCACCGTATAACACAAACGCAATAAAACAAATTTTCAAAAAAATTTTACAACTCTCTGTTACTTGTCTCGAATTCATTTCAACAATTGTGGAAACTCATAAGAATAACACACATTTCTCACATAATTCACAAGAATTCTTCAATTCTTCTCATAATTCATGAATCAGAAAACAGAAATATCCATCAACTCCCTTCAGTATTGAGATAATCATCTCAAATTGTTACAAATAATGTAGAAACGTTAAACAAGAGTGAAATTGTGCATTTCTCACAAGATTAACAATATCATTCACAGAATAACACAAACTCAATAAAAGAAAATTTCCAAAATTTTTTTCAATTCTCTGTTACTCGTCTCGAATTCATTTCAACAATTGTAAAAACTCATAAATATAACACACATTTCTCACAGGAATTCTTCAATTCTTCCCATAATTCATGAATCAGAGAACAAAATATCCATCAACTTCCTTCAGTTTCAAGATAATCATCTCAAATTGTTACAAATAATGTAGAAACGTTAAACAAGGGTGAAATTGTGCATTTCTCACAAGATTAGCAGAATCTTTCACCGTATAACACAAACTCAATAAAACAAAATTTCAAAAAAATTTTACAATTCTCTGTTACTCGTCTCGAATTCATTTCAACAATTGTAGAAACTCATAAGTATAACACACATTTCTCACATAATACACAAGAATTCTTCAATTCTTCCATAATTCATGAATCAGAAAACAGAAATATCCATCAACTTCCTTCAGTTTTGAGATAATCATCTCAAATTGTTACAAATGATGTAGAAACGTTCAACATGAGTGGAATTGTGCATTTCTCACAAGATTAGCAAAATCTTTCACCGTATAACACAAACTCAAATGAACAAAATTTCTCGTCTCGAATTCATTTCATTAATTGTAGAAACTGAATATAACACGCATACCTCACATGTTTCACACAACTTCCCCAATTCTTCCTATAATTCACGCTTCGAACACAAAAATTAAGGAATTTCCACCAACTTCCTTCAGTTTTGAGATACTCATCACAAATTGTTACAAATGCTGTAGAAACGTTCAACAAGAGTGAAATTGTATGTTCCTCACAAGATTAACAAAATCATTCGCCGAATAACACAAACTCAATAAAACAAAATTTCCAAATATTTTTCAATTCTCTGTCACTCGTCTCGAATTCTTTTCAACAATTGTAGAAACTCATAAATATAACACACATTCCCCACATAATTCTCAGGAATTCTTCAATTCTTCCCATAATTCATGAATCAGAAAACAGAAATATCCATCAACTTCCTTCAGTTTTGAGATATTCATCTCGAATTTTCACAAATAATGTAGAAACGTTAAATAAGAGTGGAATTGTGCATTTCTCACAAGAATAACAACATCATTCACCGAATAACACAAACTCAATAAAACAAAATTTCTCAAATTTTTTTCAATTCTCTGTTACTCATCTCGAATTCATTTCAACAATTGTAGAAACTCATGAATATAACACACATTTTTCACATAATTCACAAGAATCCTCCAATTCTTTCCATAATTCATGAATCAGAAAACAGAAATATCAATCAACTTCCTTCAGTTTCGAGATAATCATCTCAATCATTTCGAATTGTTACAAATAATAGAACCGTTTAACAAGAGTGAAATTATGCTTTACACAAACTCAATAAAATTAAATTTCCAAAATTTTTTTTCAATTCACCGTTACTCGTCTCGAATTCATTTCATTTATTGTAGAAACTCATAAATATAACACACATTTCTCACATAATTCACAGAAATTCTTCAATTCTTCCCATAATTCATGAATCAGAAAACAGAAATATCCATCAACTTCCTTCAGTTTTGAGATAATCATCTCAAATTGTTACAAATAATGTAGAAACGTTAAACAAGAGTGAAATTGTGCATTGCTCACAAGATTAACAATATCTTTTTTTTTTTTTTTCTGATTGATTCGGCCGTTACTTGATGAAGATCCATAGTAATTTCACAACTACACTTAAACGATTTGATCTCCACTAACTTTATTGAAAATAATCATAACATGTTTCGCTAAAACATTAGCTTTTTCAAATGATTAATACATCCAAGCATCCTTACATTCATATTTATATACTACAGGTAACCACAATCGAGACTACCTGTAAGAAATTACCTGAATCTCTACATCACATACCTACTCGATTATGCTTACCTAAAGCAAATTGCCTACCATCTACATCAATAATAATTCTTTATGGGTTTTTAAGAAAACAAGTTCAATAATGGTGATCTATTCAAATCTAATTGGTCATTCATTAGAATATTTGAATTTTTAAGTTTATTAATTTCCATTGCTTCTAAATGATTCAGTTTGAAACCTTTATTTTCAATGTGCAAAATTTCGAATTCTTCATTAAAGATGTGATTTTCTTCTAGAAGATGATTTGAATACGTTGAATTTGTTTTCTTGTTTACATAGCTCTTATGATGTTCCTGGATTCGATTCCTAAATGTCCTGCCAGTTTGACCAATATATACCTTAGGGCACGTTCCACACTTTAATTTATATACCCCTGATTTCTCGAATTTAGATGTCTTATCTTTATTATTTTTAACTAGCTTTCCCAACGTATTACTTGTTCTATATGCAATTTTAATATCTCTATTTCTCAAAAATGAAGCCACTTTTTCCGTTGGTTGTCCAAAATAGGTTAAAGCTCTATAATTTTGATTATCTACCTTATCAATGGGAAAAACGTCTCGCATCGCTTTTGTGTAGACTTTCTTGGCAAGTATTTTGTTTATTAATTCGGCTTTAAACCCATTGTTTACCGCAATTTGCTTGATGATATTGAGTTCTTTATCAAAATTATCTATTGAAAGAGGAACATTGACTAATCTATGAATCATGCTATTATAAGCTGATACTTTGTGTTGATACGGATGGGTAGAATCGTAATGTATCGTAATATCCGTATAGGACGGTTTGTGATAAATTGAAAAATCATGTTTGTTGTTCCTCCTACTAATTGTTAGGTCCAAAAAATTGATTGAGTTGTCTGTTTCTATTTCAATAGTGAATTTAATGTTCTCATGAATTTTGTTAATATCCCGATGAAAAGTATCTAATTGCCTCTTAGTACCTGTAAAACATACCAAAACGTCATCCACATATCTATGCCAATACAAGAAATTCTTAATCAAAGGATGTTTAAAGATTGACTTCTCTAGATTATCCATGAAAATTTCTGCAAGTAATGGGCTTAATGGATTTCCCATAATTAAACCTTTTGAGGAGGAATAAATATTGTTGTTGAATTGAAAATAATTTTGGTTGAGACATAATGACAGAAGGTCAATTATTTCTCGTTTTATGACTGGGTTCACTCTATTTTTATCTAATAATTCTATTACTAAAGTAATAGTATCATCTGGAGGTATACTGGGAAATAGATTCTGCACATCAAAGGATAGTAATTTTGCGTTGTCTGGTAGAGATAAGTTCTCTATTTTATTGATTAAGTCATATGAGTTCCGTAGACTAAATTTTGGTTGGAAGTTACTATGGTTTAAGATGATATTGATAAGCCTTTCTGATAATTTCACTGATGGTGCAGTGACAAAGGAAACCACTGGTCTAATTGGATAACCCTGTTTGTGCAGTTTTATGAGTGAATATAATTTTGGCATTTGGGGGTTCATCAATGTTAATTTGAACTTTTCCCTTTCTGTAAAAAGTATGTTAGAATTTTTCAAAAAATCTTTCACTTGTCTTTGAAATAAATTAGTTGGATCACGTTTCAGCGTTTCAAAATTTCCTAAATTCAAGAAATCAAGGGTTCCGTTGACATAGTCCTTTCGATCAATAGCAACTACAGTATTGCCTTTATCTGCTCTAGTTAATATAACATTATTTTCGTTAATTTTACTACGTATTGATTTAACAAGTTTCAATTCATTCGTAAAAATACCTTCTTTCAGAAATTCTGACTTTATGATATGTGACGCCAAATGTTTGTTATTAATGTTATTCAATGTCCCTCCTAATGCCTAATGAATTGAAACTTGTTAAATCAATACATAGTAAAATTAACGAAAATAATGTTATATTAACTAGAGCAGATAAAGGCAATACTGTAGTTGCTATTGATCGAAAGGACTATGTCAACGGAACCCTTGATTTCTTGAATTTAGGAAATTTTGAAACGCTGAAACGTGATCCAACTAATTTATTTCAAAGACAAGTGAAAGATTTTTTGAAAAATTCTAACATACTTTTTACAGAAAGGGAAAAGTTCAAATTAACATTGATGAACCCCCAAATGCCAAAATTATATTCACTCATAAAACTGCACAAACAGGGTTATCCAATTAGACCAGTGGTTTCCTTTGTCACTGCACCATCAGTGAAATTATCAGAAAGGCTTATCAATATCATCTTAAACCATAGTAACTTCCAACCAAAATTTAGTCTACGGAACTCATATGACTTAATCAATAAAATAGAGAACTTATCTCTACCAGACAACGCAAAATTACTATCCTTTGATGTGCAGAATCTATTTCCCAGTATACCTCCAGATGATACTATTACTTTAGTAATAGAATTATTAGATAAAAATAGAGTGAACCCAGTCATAAAACGAGAAATAATTGACCTTCTGTCATTATGTCTCAACCAAAATTATTTTCAATTCAACAACAATATTTATTCCTCCTCAAAAGGTTTAATTATGGGAAATCCATTAAGCCCATTACTTGCAGAAATTTTCATGGATAATCTAGAGAAGTCAATCTTTAAACATCCTTTGATTAAGAATTTCTTGTATTGGCATAGATATGTGGATGACGTTTTGGTATGTTTTACAGGTACTAAGAGGCAATTAGATACTTTTCATCGGGATATTAACAAAATTCATGAGAACATTAAAATCACTATTGAAATAGAAACAGACAACTCAATCAATTTTTTGGACCTAACAATTAGTAGGAGGAACAACAAACATGATTTTTCAATTTATCACAAACCGTCCTATACGGATATTACGATACATTACGATTCTACCCATCCGTATCAACACAAAGTATCAGCTTATAATAGCATGATTCATAGATTAGTCAATGTTCCTCTTTCAATAGATAATTTTGATAAAGAACTCAATATCATCAAGCAAATTGCGGTAAACAATGGGTTTAAAGCCGAATTAATAAACAAAATACTTGCCAAGAAAGTCTACACAAAAGCGATGCGAGACGTTTTTCCCATTGATAAGGTAGATAATCAAAATTATAGAGCTTTAACCTATTTTGGACAACCAACGGAAAAAGTGGCTTCATTTTTGAGAAATAGAGATATTAAAATTGCATATAGAACAAGTAATACGTTGGGAAAGCTAGTTAAAAATAATAAAGATAAGACATCTAAATTCGAGAAATCAGGGGTATATAAATTAAAGTGTGGAACGTGCCCTAAGGTATATATTGGTCAAACTGGCAGGACATTTAGGAATCGAATCCAGGAACATCATAAGAGCTATGTAAACAAGAAAACAAATTCAACGTATTCAAATCATCTTCTAGAAGAAAATCACATCTTTAATGAAGAATTCGAAATTTTGCACATTGAAAATAAAGGTTTCAAACTGAATCATTTAGAAGCAATGGAAATTAATAAACTTAAAAATTCAAATATTCTAATGAATGACCAATTAGATTTGAATAGATCACCATTATTGAACTTGTTTTCTTAAAAACCCATAAAGAATTATTATTGATGTAGATGGTAGGCAATTTGCTTTAGGTAAGCATAATCGAGTAGGTATGTGATGTAGAGATTCAGGTAATTTCTTACAGGTAGTCTCGATTGTGGTTACCTGTAGTATATAAATATGAATGTAAGGATGCTTGGATGTATTAATCATTTGAAAAAGCTAATGTTTTAGCGAAACATGTTATGATTATTTTCAATAAAGTTAGTGGAGATCAAATCGTTTAAGTGTAGTTTGTGAAATTAACAATATCATTCACCGAATAACACAAACTCAATAAAACAAAATTTCCATAATTTTTTTTAATTCTTTTTTACTCGTCTCGAATTCATCTCAACAATTGTAGAAACTCATAAGTATAACACACATTTCTCACATAATTCACAAGAATTCTTCAATTCTTCCCATAATTCATGAATCAGAAAACAGAATATCCATCAACTTCCTTCAGTTTTGAGTTAATCATCTCAAATTGTTACAAATAATGTAGAAACGTTAAACAAGAGTGAAATTGTGCTTTTCTCACAAGATTAACAATATCATTCACCGAATAACACAAACTCAATAAAACAAAATTTCCAAAATTTTTATCAATTCTCTGTTACTCGTCTCGAAATCATTTCAAAAAATTGTAGAAACTCATAAGTATAACACACATTTCTCACATAATTCACAAGAATTCTTCAATTCTTCCCATAATTCATGAATTAGAAAACAGAAATATACATCAACTTCCTTCAGTTTTGAGATAATCATCTCAAATTGTCACAAATGATGTAGAAACGTTAAACAAGAGTGAAATTGTGCATTTCTCACAAGATTAACAATATCATTTACCGAATAACACAAACTCAATAAAACAAAATTTCCAAATTTTTTTTCAATTCTCTGTTACTCGTCCCGAATTCATTTCAACAATTGTAAAAACTCATAAATATAACACACATTTCTCACATAATTCACAGGAATTCTTCAATTCTTCCCATAATTTATGAATCAGAGAACAAAATATTCATCAACTTCCTTCAGTTTTGAGATAATCATCTCAAATTGTTACAAATAATGTAGAAACGTTAAACAAGAGTGAATTTGTCCATTTCTCACAAGATTAACAATATCTTTCACCGAATAACACAAACTCAATGAAACAAAATTTCCAAAATTTTTTTCAATTCTCTGTTACTCGTCTCGAAATCATTTCGAAAATTGTAAAAACTCATAAATATAACACACATTTCTCACATAATTCACAGGAATTTTTCAATTCTTCCCATAATTCATGAATCAGAGAACAAAATATCCATCAACTTCCTTCAGTTTTGAGATAATCATCTCAAATTTAAAGTCTGTTTGAAGTCTGTTTTTCCGTTAATCAGCTGTGGCCCCCATACGAACGACAACTCTCAGAAGTTGAGAAATTTGTGCGAGCTAAGGACTAACGAGGTCTTACCTTTTAACATGTGATTCCTAACACGGTTGTGGAATCATTCCAGCTTCAACCAGATAAATTCTCTAGAGAAAAATATCTGGTCGAGGCGGGAATCGAACCCACGGTCTTCCGATCGTGAGTCGGGCGCACTACCACCGCGGCCAATTCCACAACAAATTGTTACAAATAATGTAGAAACGTTGAACAAGAGTGAAATTGTGCATTTCTCACAAGATTAGCAAAATTTTTCACCGTATAACACAAACGAAATAAAACAAAATTTCAAAAAAATTTTACACTTCTCTGTTACTTGTCTCGAATTCATTTCAACAATTGTGGAAACTCATATGTATAACACACATTTCTCACATAATACACAAGAATTCTTCAATTCTTCCCATAATTCATGAATCAGAGAACAAAATATCCATCAACTTCCTTCAATTTAGAGATAATCATCTCAAATTGTTACGAATAATGTAGAAACGTCAAACAAGAGTGAAATTGTGCATTTCTCACAAAATTAACAATATTATTCACCGAATAACACAAACTCAATGAAACAAAATTTCCAAAAAAAATTACAATTCTCTGTTACTCGTCTCGAATTCATTCCAACAATTGTTGAAACTCATAAGTTTAACACACATTTCTCACATATTTCACATGAAGTCTTCAATTCTTCCCATGATTCATAAATCAGAAAACAGAAATATTCATTAACTTCCTTCAGTTTTGAGATAATCATCTCAAATTGTTACAAATAATGTAGAAACGTTAAACAAGAGTGAAATTGTGCTTTTCTCACAAGATTAACAATATCATTCACCGAATAACACAAACTCAATAAAACAAAATTTCCAAAATTTTTTTCAATCCTCTGTTACTCGTCTCGAATTCATTCCAACAATTGTAGAAACTCATAAGTATAACAAACATTTCTCACATAATTCACAGGAATTCTTCAATTCTTCCCATTATTCATGAATCAGAAAACAGAAATATCCATCAACTTCCTTCAGTCTTGAGATAATCATCTCAAATTGTTACAAATAATGTAGAAACGTTAAACAAGGGTGATTTTGTGCATTTCTCACAAGATTAGCAAAATCTTTCACCGTATAACACAAACTCAATAAAACAAAATTTCAAAAAAAATTACAATTCTCTGTTACTCGTCTCGAATTCATTTCAACAATTGTAGAAACTCATAAGTATAACAAACATTTCTCACATAATTCACAGGAATTCTTCAATTCTTCCCATTATTCATGAATCAGAAAACAGAAATATCCATCAACTTCCTTCAGTCTTGAGATAATCATCTCAAATTGTTACAAATAATGTAGAAACGTTAAACAAGGGTGATTTTGTGCATTTCTCACAAGATTAGCAAAATCTTTCACCGTATAACACAAACTCAATAAAACAAAATTTCAAAAAAAATTACAATCCTCTGTTACTCGTCTCGAATTCATTCCAACAATTGTAGAAACTCATAAGTATAACAAACATTTCTCACATAATTCACAGGAATTCTTCAATTCTTCCCATTATTCATGAATCAGAAAACAGAAATATCCATCAACTTCCTTCAGTCTTGAGATAATCATCTCAAATTGTTACAAATAATGTAGAAACGTTAAACAAGGGTGATTTTGTGCATTTCTCACAAGATTAGCAAAATCTTTCACCGTATAACACAAACTCAATAAAACAAAATTTCAAAAAAAATTACAATTCTCTGTTACTCGTCTCGAATTCATTTCAACAATTGTAGAAACTCATAAGTTTAACACACATTTCTCACATATTTCACATGAAGTCTTCAATTCTTCCCATGATTCATAAATCAGAAAACAGAAATATTCATTAACTTCCTTCAGTTTTGAGATAATCATCTCTAATTGTTACAAATAATGTCGAAACGTTAAACAAGAGTGAAATTGTGCATTTCTCATGAGATTAACAATATCATTCACCGAATAACACAAACTCAATGAAACAAAATTTCCCAAATTTTTTTCAATTCTCTGTTACTCGTCTCGAATTCATTTCAACAATTGTAGAAACTCATAAGTATTACACACATTTCTCACTTAATTCACAAGAATTCTCCAATTCTTCCCATAATTCATGAATCAGAAAACAGAAATATTCATCAACTTCCTTCAGTTTTGAGATAATCATCTCAAATTGTTAAAAATAATGAAGAAACGGTAAACAAGGGTGAAATTGTGCATTTCTCACAATATTAGGAAAATCTTTCACCGTATAACACAAACTCAATAAAACAAAATTTCCAAAATTTTTTTCAATTCTCTGTTACTCGTCTCGAATTCATTTCAACAATTGTAGAAACTCATAAGTATTACACACATTTCTCACATAATTCACAAGAATTCTCCAATTCTTCCCATAATTCATGAATCAGAAAACAGAAATATCCATCAACTTCCTTCAGTTTTGAGATAATCATCTAAAATTGTTAAAAATGATGTAGAAACGGTAAACAAGGGTGAAATTGTGCATTTCTCACAAGATTAGCAAAATCTTTCACCGTATAACACAAACTCAATGAAACAAAATTTCAAAAAAATTTTACAATTCTCTGTTACTCGTCTCGAATTCATTTCAACAGTTGTAGAAACTCATAAGTATAACACACATTTCTCACATATTTCACAAGAATTCTTCAATTCTTCCCATAATTCATGAATAAGAAAACAGAAATATCCATCAACTTCCTTCAGTTTTGAGATAATCATCTCAAATTGTTACAAATAATGTAGAAACATTGAACAAGAGTGGAATTGTCCATTTCTCACAAGATTACCAATATCACTCACCGAATAACACAAACTCAATGAAATAAAATTTCCAACATTTTTTTCAATTCTCTGTTACTCGTCTCGAAATCATTTCAAAAAATTGTAGAAACTCATAAGTATAACACACATTTCTCACATAATTCACAAGAATTCTTCAATTCTTCCCATAATTCATGAATCAGAAAACAGAAATATACATCAACTTCCTTCAGTTTTGAGATAATCATCTCAAATTGTCACAAATGATGTAGAAACGTTAAACAAGAGTGAAATTGTGCATTTCTCACAAGATTAACAATATCATTTACCGAATAACACAAACTCAATAAAACAAAATTTCCAAATTTTTTTTCAATTCTCTGTTACTCGTCCCGAATTCATTTCAACAATTGTGAAAACTCATAAATATAACACACATTTCTCACATAATTCACAGGAATTCTTCAATTCTTCCCATAATTCATGAATCAGAGAACAAAATATCCATCAACTTCCTTCAGTTTCGAAATAATCATCTCAAATTGTTACAAATAATGTAGAAACGTTAAACAAGGGTGAAATTGTTTATTTCTCACAAGATTTTCAGAATCTTTCACCGTATAACACAAACTCAATAGAACAAAATTTCAAAAAAATTTTACAATTCTCTGTTACTCGTCTCGAATTCATTTCAACAATTGTAGAAACTCATAAGTTTAACACACATTTCTCACATATTTCACAAGAATTCTTCAATTCTTCCCTTAATTCATGGATCAGAAAACAGAAATATCCATCAACTTCCTTCAGTTTTGAGATAATCATCTCAAATTGTTACAAATAATGTAGAAACGTTAAACAAGGGTGATTTTGTGCATTTCTCACAAGATTAGCAAAATCTTTCACCGTATAACACAAACTCAATAAAACAAAATTTCAAAAAAAATTACAATTCTCTGTTACTCGACTCGAATTCATTTCAACAATTGTAGAAACTCATAAATATAACACACATTTCTCACATAATTCACAGGAATTCTTCAATTCTTCCCATAATTCATGAATCAGAGAACAAAATATCCATCAACTTCCTTCAGTTTAGAGATAATCATCTCAAATTGTTACGAATAATGTAGAAACGTCAAACAAGAGTGAAATTGTGCATTTCTCACAAAATTAACAATATTATTCACCGAATAACACAAACTCAATGAAACAAAATTTCCAAAATTTTTTTCAATCCTCTGTTACTCGTCTCGAATTCATTCAACAATTGTAGAAACTCATAAGTTTAACAAACATTTCTCACATAATTCACAAGAATTCTTCAATTCTTCCTTAATTCATGGATCAGAAAACAGAAATATCCATCAACTTCCTTCAGTTTTGAGATAATCATCTCAAATTGTTACAAATAATGTAGAAACGTTAAACAAGGGTGATTTTGTGCATTTCTCACAAGATTAGCAAAATCTTTCACCGTATAACACAAACTCAATGAAACAAAATTTCAAAAAAAATTACAATTCTCTGTTACTCGACTCGAATTCATTTCAACAATTGTAGAAACTCATAAATATAACACACATTTCTCACATAATTCACAGGAATTCTTCAATTCTTCCCATAATTCATGAATCAGAGAACAAAATATCCATCAACTTCCTTCAGTTTAGAGATAATCATCTCAAATTGTTACGAATAATGTAGAAACGTCAAACAAGAGTGAAATTGTGCATTTCTCACAAAATTAACAATATTATTCACCGAATAACACAAACTCAATGAAACAAAATTTCCAAAATTTTTTTCAATTCTCTGTTACTCGTCTCGAATTCATTTCAACAATTGTAGAAACTCATAAGTATTACACACATTTCTCACATAATTCACAAGAATTCTCCAATTCTTCCCATAATTCATGAATCAGAAAACAGAAATATCCATCAACTTCCTTCAGCTTTGAGATAATCATCTCAAATTGTTTCCAATAATGTAGAAACGTTAAACAAGAGTGAAATTGTGCATTTCTCACAAGATTAACAATATCATTCACCGAATAACACAAACTCAATAAAACAAAATTTCCAAAATTTTTTTCTCTGTTGCTCGTCTCGAATTCATTTTAACAATTGTAGAAACTCATAAGTATAACATACATTTCTCACATATTTCACAAGAATTCTTCAATTCTTCCCATAATTCATGAATCAGAAAACAGAAATATCCATCAACTCCTTCAGTTTTGAGATAATCATCTCTAATTGTTACAAATAATGTCGAAACGTTAAACAAGAGTGAAATTGTGCATTTCTCATGAGATTAACAATATCATTCACCGAATAAAACAAACTCAATAAAACAAAATTTCCCAAATTTTTTTCAATTCTCTGTTACTCGTCTCGAATTCATTTCAACAATTGTAGAAACTCATAAGTATTACACACATTTCTCACATAATTCACAAGAATTCTCCAATTCTTCCCATAATTCATGAATCAGAAAACAGAAATATTCATCAACTTCCTTCAGTTTTGAGATAATCATCTCAAATTGTTAAAAATAATGAAGAAACGGTAAACAAGGGTGAAATTGTGCATTTCTCACAAGATTAGCAAAATCTTTCACCGTATAACACAAACTCAATAAAACAAAATTTCCAGAATTTTTTTCAATTCTCTGTTACTCGTCTCGAATTCATTTCAACAATTGTAGAAACTCATAAGTATTACACACATTTCTCACATAATTCACAAGAATTCTCCAATTCTTCCCATAATTCATGAATCAGAAAACAGAAATATCCATCAACTTCCTTCAGTTTTGAGATAATCATCTAAAATTGTTAAAAATGATGTAGAAACGGTAAACAAGGGTGAAATTGTGCATTTCTCACAAGATTAGCAAAATTTTTCACCGTATAACACAAACTCAATGAAACAAAATTTCAAAAAAATTTTACAATTCTCTGTTACTCGTCTCGAATTCATTTCAACAGTTGTAGAAACTCATAAGTATAACACACATTTCTCACATATTTCACAAGAATTCTTCAATTCTTCCCATAATTCATGAATAAGAAAACAGAAATATCCATCAACTTCCTTCAGTTTTGAGATAATCATCTCTAATTGTTACAAATAATGTCGAAACGGTAAACAAGAGTGAAATTTTGCATTTCTCACAAGATTAACAATATCCTTCACCGAATAACACAAACTCAATAAAACAAAATTTCCCAAATTTTTTTCAATTCTCTGTTACTCGTCTCGAATTCATTTCAACAATTGTAGAAACTCATAAGTATAACACACATTTCTCACATAATTCACAAAAATTAGTCAATTCTTCCCATAATTCATGAATCAGACAACAGAAGTATACATCAACTTCCTTCAGTTTTGAGATAATCATCTCAAATTGTCACAAATAATGTAGAAACGTTAAACAAGAGTGAAATTGTGCATTTCTCACAAGATTAACAATATCATTCACCGAATAACACAAACTCAATAAAACAAAATTTCCAAAATTTTTTTCAATTCTCTGTTACTCGTCTCGAATTCATTTCAACAATTGTAGAAACTCATAAGTATAACACACATTTCTCACATAATTCACAAGAATTCTCCAATTCTTCCCATAATTCATGAATCAGAAAACAGAAATATCCATCAACTTCTTTCAGTTTTGAGATAATCATCTCTTATTGTTACAAATAATGTCGAAACGGTAAACAAGAGTGAAATTTTGCATTTCTCACAAGATTAACAATATCATTCACCGAATAACACAAACTCAATAAAACAAAATTTCCCAAATTTTTTTCAATTCTCTGTTACTCGTCTCGAATTCATTTCAACAATTGTAGAAACTCATAAGTATAACACACATTTCTCACATAATTCACAAAAATTAGTCAATTCTTCCCATAATTCATGAATCAGACAACAGAAGTATACATCAACTTCCTTCAGTTTTGAGATAATCATCTCAAATTGTCACAAATAATGTAGAAACGTTAAACAAGAGTGAAATTGTGCATTTCTCACAAGATTAACAATATCATTCACCGAATAACACAAACTCAATAAAACAAAATTTCCAAAATTTTTTTCAATTCTCTGTTACTCGTCTCGAATTCATTTCAACAATTGTAGAAACTCATAAGTATTACACACATTTCTCACATAATTCACAAGAATTCTCCAATTCTTCCCATAATTCATGAATAAGAAAACAGAAATATCCATCAACTTCTTTCAGTTTTGAGATAATCATCTCAAATTGTTACAAATGATGAAGAAACGTTCAACATGAGTGGAATTGTGCATTTCTCACAAGATTAGCAAAATCTTTCACCGTATAACACCAACTCAATGAAACAAAATTTCAAAAAAAAATACAATTCTCTGTTACTCGACTCGAATTCATTTCAACAATTGTAGAAACTCATCAGTATAACACACATTTCTCACATATTTCACATGAAGTCTTCAATTCTTCCCATGATTCATGAATCAGAAAACAGAAATATTCATCAACTTCCTTCAGTTTTGAGATAATCATATCAAATTGTTACAAATAATGTAGAAACGTTAAACAAGAGTGAAATTGTGCATTTCTCACAAGATTACCAATATCATTCACCGAATAACACAAACTCAATAAAACAAAATTTCCAAAATTTTTTCAATTCTCTGTTACTCGTCTCGAATTCATTTCAACAATTGTAAAAACTCATGAATATAACACACATTTCTCACATAATTCACAGGAATTCTTCAATTCTTCCCATAATTCATGAATCAGAGAACAAAATATCCATCAACTTCCTTCAGTTTTGGATAATCATCTCAAATTGTTACGAATAATGTAGAAACGTTAAACAAGAGTGAAATTGTGCATTTCTCACAAAATTAACAATATTATTCACCGAATAACACAAACTCAATGAAACAAAATTTCCAAAATTTTTTTCAATTCTCTGTTACTCGTCTCGAATTCATTTCAACAATTGTAGAAACTCATAAGAATAACACACATTTCTCACATAATTCACAAGAATTCTTCAATTCTTCCCATTATTCATGAATCAGAAAACAGAAATATCCATCAACTTCTTTCAGTTTTGAGATAATCATCTCTAATTGTTACAAATAATGTCGAAACGTTGAACAAGAGTGAAATTGTGCATTTCTCACAAGATTAACAATATCATTCACCGAATAACACAAACTCAATAAAACAAAATTTCCAAAATTTTTTTCAATTCTCTGTTACTCGTCTCGAATTCATTTCAACAATTGTAGAAACTCATAAGTATTACAAACATTTCTCACATAATTCACAAGAATTCTCCAATTCTTCCCATAATTCATGAATCAAAAAACAGAAATATCCATCAACTTCCTTCAATTTTGAGATAATCATCTCAAATTGTTAAAAATAATGTATAAACGGTAAACAAGGGTGAAATTGTGCATTTCTCACAAGATTAGCAAAATTTTTCACCGAATAACACAAACTCAATAAAACAAAATTTCCAATTTTTTTTCAATTCTCTGTTACTCGTCTCGAATTCATTTCAACAATTTTAGAAACTCATAAGTATAACACACATTTCTCACATAATTCACAAGAATTATTCAACTCTTCCCATAATTCATGAATCAGACAACAGAAATATACATCAACTTCCTTCAGTTTTGAGATAATCATCTCAAATTGTCACAAATAATGTAGAAACGTTAAACAAGAGTGAAGTTGTGCATTTCTCACAAGATTAACAATATCATTCACCGAATAACACAAACTCAATAAAACAAAATTTCCAAAATTTTTTTCAATTCTCTGTTACTCGTCTCGAATTCATTTCAACAATTGTAAAAACTCATAAATATAACACACATTTCTCACATAATTCACAGGAATTCTTCAATTCTTCCCATAATTCATGAATCAGAGAACAAAATATCCATCAACTTCCTTCAGTTTTGAGATAATCATCTCAAATTGTTACAAATAATTTAGAAACGTTGAACTAGAGTGAATTTGTCCATTTCTCACAAGATTAACAATATCATTCACCGAATAACACAAACTCAATAAAACAAAATTTCCAAAATTTTTTTCAATTCTCTGTTACTCGTCTCGAAATCATTTCGAAAATTGTAAAAACTCATAAATATAACACACATTTCTCACATAATTCACAGGAATTCTTCAATTCTTCAATAATTCATGAATCAGAGAACAGAATATCCATCAACTTCCTTCAGTTTTGAGATAATCATCTCAAATTTAAAGTCTGTTTAAAGTCTGTTTTTCCGTTAATCAGCTGTGGCCCCTATACGAACGACAACTCTCAGAAGTTGAGAAACTTGTGCGAGCTAAGGACTAACGAGGTCTTACCTTTTAACGTGTGATTCCTAACACGGTTGTAGAATCATTCCAGCTTCAACCAGATAAATTCTCTCGAGAAAAATATCTGGTCGAGGCGGGAATCGAACCCACGGTCTTCCGATCGTGAGTCGGGCGCACTACCACCGCGGCCAATTCCACAACAAATTGTTACAAATAATGTAGAAACGGTAAAAAAGGGTGAAATTGTGCATTTCTCACAAGATTAGCAAAATTTTCCACCGTATAACACAAACTCAATAAAACAAAATTTCAAAAAAATTTTACAATTCTCTGTTACTCGTCTCGAATTCATTTCAACAGTTGTAAAAACTCATAAGTATAACACACATTTCTCACATAATACACAAGAATTCTTCAATTCTTCCATAATTCATGAATCAGAAAACAGAAATATCCATCAACTTCCTTCAGTTTTGAGATAATCATCTCAAATTGTTACGAATAATGTAGAAACGTTAAACAAGAGTGAAATTGTGCATTTCTCACAAGACTAACAATATCATTCACCGAATAACACAAACTCAATAAAACAAAATTTCCAAAATTTTTTTCAATTCTCTGTTACTCGTCTCGAATTCATTTCAACAATTGTGAAAACTCATGAATATAACACACATTTCTCACATAATTCACAGGAATTCTTCAATTCTTCCCATAATTCATGAATCAGAGAACAAAATATCCATCAACTTCCTTCAGTTTCGAGATAATCATCTCAAATTGTTACCAACAATGTAGAAACGTTAAACAAGAGTGAGATTGTGCATTTCTCACAAGATTAACAATATCATTCACCGAATAACACAAACTCAATAAAACAAAATTTCCAAAATTTTTTTCTCTGTTGCTCGTCTCGAATTCATTTCAACAATTGTAGAAACTCATAAGTTTAACACACATTTCTCACATAATTCACAAGAATTCTTCAATTCTTCCCATAATTCATGAATCAGAGAACGAAATATCCATCAACTTCCTTCAGTTTTGAGATAATCATCTCAAATTGTTACAAATAATGTAGAAACGTTGAACAAGAGTGAATTTGTCCATTTCTCACAAGATTAACAATATCATTCACCGGATAACACAAACTCAATAAAACAAAATTTCCAAAATTTTTTTCAATTCTCTGTTACTCGTCTCGAAATCATTTCGAAAATTGTAAAAACTCATAAATATAACACACATTTCTCACATAATTCACAGGAATTCTTCAATTCTTCCCATAATTCATGAATCAGAGAACAAAATATCCATCAACTTATTTCAGTTTTGAGATAATCATCTCAAATTGTTACAAATAATGTAGAAACGTTGAACAAGAGTGAAATTGTGCATTTCTCACAAGATTAACAATATCATTCACCGAATAACACAAACTCAATAAAACAAAATCTCCAAAATTTTTTCAATTCTCTGTTACTCGTCTCGAATTCATTCAACAATTGTAGAAACTCATAAGTATAACACACATTTCTCACATAATTCACAGGAATTCTTCAATCCTTCCCATAATTCATGAATCAGAGAACGAAATATCCATCAACTTCCTTCAGTTTTGAGATAATCATCTCAAATTGTTACAAATAATGTAGAAACGTTGAACAAGAGTGAATTTGTCCATTTCTCACAAGATTAACAATATCATTCACCGGATAACACAAACTCAATAAAACAAAATTTCCAAAATTTTTTCAATTCTCTGTTACTCGTCTCGAAATCATTTCGAAAATTGTAAAAACTCATAAATATAACACACATTTCTCACATAATTCACAGGAATTCTTCAATTCTTCAAATAATTCATGAATCAGAGAACAAAATATCCATCAACTTTTCAGTTTTGAGATAATCATCTCTAATTGTTACAAATAATGTAGAAACTTAAACAAGGGTGATTTTGTGCATTTCTCACAAGATTAGCAAAATCTTTCACCGTATAACACAAACTCAATAAAACAAAATTTCAAAAAAATTTTACAATTCTCTGTTACTCGTCTCGAATTCATTTCAACAATTGTAGAAATTCATAAGTATAACACACATTTCTCACATATTTCACAAGAATTCTTCAATTCTTCTCATAATTCATGAATCAGAAAACAGAAATATCCATCAACTTCCTTCAGTTTTGAGATAATCATCTCTAATTGTTACAAATAATGTCGAAACGGTAAAAAAGAGTGAAATTGTGCATTTCTCACAAGATTAACAATATCATTCACCGAATAACACAAACTCAATAAAACAAAATTTCCAAAATTTTTTTCAATTCTCTGTTACTCGTCTCGAATTCATTTCAACAATTGTAAAAACTCATAAGTAATACACACATTTCTCACATAATCCACAAGAATTCTCCAATTCTTCCCATAATTCATGAATCAGAAAACAGAAATATCCATCAACTTCCTTCAGTTTTGAGATAATCATCTCAAATTGTTAAAAATAATGTAGAAACGGTAAACAAGGGTGAAATTGTGCATTTCTCACAAGATTAGCAAAATCTTTCACCGTATAACACAAACTCAATAAAACAAAATTTCAAAAAAATTTTACAATTCTCTGTTACTCGTCCCGAATTCATTTCAACAGTTGTAGAAACTCATAAGTATAACACACATTTCTCACATATTTCACAAGAATTCTTCAATTCTTCCATAATTCATGAATCAGAAAACAGAAATATCCATCAACTTCCTTCAGTTTTGAGATAATCATCTCAAATTGTTACAAATGATGAGAAACGTTAAACAACATGAGTGGAATTGTGCATTCTCACAAGATTAGCAAAATCTTTCACCGTATAACACAAACTCAATGAAACAAAATTTCAAAAAAAAATTACAATTCTCTGTTACTCGTCTCGAATTCATTTCAACAATTGTAGAAACTCATAAGTATAACACACATTTCTCACATATTTCACAAGAATTATTCAATTCTTTCCATAATTCATGAATAAGAAAACAGAAATATCCATCAACTTCCTTCAGTTTTGAGATAATAATCTCAAATTGTCACAAATAATGTAGAAACGTTAAACAAGAGTGAAATTGTGCATTTCTCACAAGATTAACAATATCATTCACCGAATAACACAAACTCAATAAAACAAAATTTCCAAAATTTTTTTCAATTCTCTGTTACTCGTCTCGAATTCATTTCAACAATTGTAGAAACTCATGAGTATAACACACATTTCTCACATAATTCACAAGAATTATTCAATTCTTCCCATAATTCATGAATCAGACAACAGAAATATACATCAACTTCCTTCAGTTTTGAGATAATCATCTCAAATTGTTACAAATAATGTAGAAACGTTAAACAAGAGTGAAATTGTGCATTTCTCACAAGATTAACGATATCATTCACCGAATAACACAAACTCAATAAAACAAAATTTCCAAAATTTTTTTCAATTCTCTGTTACTCGTCTCGAATTCATTTCAACAATTGTAAAAACTCATAAATATAACACACATTTCTCACATAATTCACAGGAATTCTTCAATTCTTCCCATAATTCATGAATCAGAGAACAAAATATCCATCAACTTCCTTCAGTTTTGAGATAATCATCTCAAATTTAAAGTCTGTTTAAAGTCTGTTTTTCCGTTAATCAGCTGTGGCCCCTATACGAACGACAACTCTCAGAAGTTGAGAAACTTGTGCGAGCTAAGGACTAACGAGGTCTTACCTTTCAACGTGTGATTCCTTACACGGTTGTAGAATCATTCCAGCTTCAACCAGATAAATTCTCTCGAGAAAAATATCTGGTCGAGGCGGGAATCGAACCCACGGTCTTCCGATCGTGAGTCGGGCGCACTACCACCGCGGCCAATTCCACAACAAATTGTTACAAATAATGTAGAAACGGTAAAAAAGGGTGAAATTGTGCATTTCTCACAAGATTAGCAAAATTTTCACCGTATAACACAAACTCAATAAAACAAAATTTCAAAAAAATTTTACAATTCTCTGTTACTCGTCTCGAATTCATTTCAACAGTTGTAAAAACTCATAAGTATAACACACATTTCTCACATAATACACAAGAATTCTTCAATTCTTCCATAATTCATGAATCAGAAAACAGAAATATCCATCAACTTCCTTCAGTTTTGAGATAATCATCTCAAATTGTTACAAATGATGAAGAAACGTTCAACATGAGTGGAATTGTGCATCTCTCACAAGATTAGCAAAATCTTTCACCGTATAACACAAACTCAATGAAACAAAATTTCAAAAAAAAATTACAATTCTCTGTTACTCGACTCGAATTCATTTCAACAATTTTAGAAACTCATAAGTATAACACACATTTCTCACATATTTCACAAGAATTATTCAATTCTTTCCATAATTCATGAATAAGAAAACAGAAATATCCATCAACTTCCTTCAGTTTTGAGATAATCATCTCAAATTGTCACAAATAATGTAGAAACGTTAAACAAGAGTGAAATTGTGCATTTCTCACAAGATTAACAATATCATTCACTGAATAACACAAACTCAATAAAACAAAATTTCCAAAATTTTTTTCAATTCTCTGTTACTCGTCTCGAATTCATTTCAACAATTGTAGAAACTCATGAGTATAACACACATTTCTCACATAATTCACAAGAATTCTTCAATTCTTCCCATAATTCATGAATCAGACAACAGAAATATACATCAACTTCCTTCAGTTTTGAGATAATCATCTCAAATTGTTACAAATAATGTAGAAACGTTAAACAAGAGTGAAATTGTGCATTTCTCACAAGATTAACAATATCATTCACCGAATAACACAAACTCAATAAAACAAAATTTCCAAAATTTTTTTCAATTCTCTGTTACTCGTCTCGAATTCATTTCAACAATTGTAAAAACTCATAAATATAACACACATTTCTCACATAATTCACAGGAATTCTTCAATTCTTCCCATAATTCATGAATCAGAGAACAAAATATCCATCAACTTCCTTCAGTTTTGAGATAATCATCTCAAATTTAAAGTCTGTTTAAAGTCTGTTTTTCCGTTAATCAGCTGTGGCCCCTATACGAACGACAACTCTCAGAAGTTGAGAAACTTGTGCGAGCTAAGGACTAACGAGGTCTTACCTTTCAACGTGTGATTCCTTACACGGTTGTAGAATCATTCCAGCTTCAACCAGATAAATTCTCTCGAGAAAAATATCTGGTCGAGGCGGGAATCGAACCCACGGTCTTCCGATCGTGAGTCGGGCGCACTACCACCGCGGCCAATTCCACAACAAATTGTTACAAATAATGTAGAAACGGTAAACAAGGGTGAAATTGTGCATTTCTCACAAGATTAGCAAAATATTTCACCGTATAACACAAACTCAATAAAACAAAATTTCAAAAAATTTTACAATTCTCTGTTACTCGTCTCGAATTCATTTCAACAGTTGTAGAAACTCATAAGTATAACACACATTTCTCACATAATTCACAAGAATTCTTCAATTCTCCCATAATTCATGAATCAGACAACAGAAATATACATCAACTTCCTTCAGTTTTGAGATAATCATCTCAAATTGTCACAAATAATGTAGAAACGTTAAACAAGGGTGAAATTGTGCATTTCTCACAAGATTAACAATATCATTCACCGAATAACACAAACTCAATAAAACAAAATTTCCAAAATTTTTTTCAATTCTCTGTTACTCGTCTCGAATTCATTTCAACAATTGTAAAAACTCATAATATAACACACATTTCTCACATAATTCACAGGAATTCTTCAATTCTTCCCATAATTCATGAATCAGAGAACAAAAAATCCATCAACTTCCTTCAGTTTTGAGATAATCATCTCAAATTGTTACAAATAATGTAGAAACGTTGAACAAGAGTGAATTTGTCCATTTCTCACAAGATTAACCATATCATTCACCGAATAAATCAAACTCAATAAAACAAAATTTCCAAAATTTTTTTCAATTCTCTGTTACTCGTCTCGAAATCATTTCGAAAATTGTAAAAACTCATAAATATAACACACATTTCTCACATAATTCACAGGAATTCTTCAATTCTTCAAATAATTCATGGATCAGAGAACAAAATATCCATCAACTTCCTTCAGTTTTGAGATAATCATTTCAAATTTAAAGTCTGTTTAAAGTCTGTTTTTCCGTTAATCAGCTGTGGCCCCTATACGAACGACAACTCTCAGAAGTTGAGAAACTTGTGCGAGCTAAGGACTAACGAGGTCTTACCTTTTAACGTGTGATTCCTTACACGTTGTAGAATCATTCCAGCTTCAAACAGATAAATTCTCTCGAGAAAAATATCTGGTCGAGGCGGGAATCGAACCCACGTCTTCCGATCGTGAGTCGGGCGCACTACCACCGCGGCCACTTCCACAACAAATTGTTACAAATAATGTAGAAACGGTTAACAAGGGTGAAATTGTGCATTTCTCACAAGATTAGCAAAATCTTTCACCGTATAACACAAACTCAATAAAACAAAATTTCAAAAAAATTTTACAATTCTCTGTTACTCGTCTCAAATTCATTTCAACAGTTGTAGAAACTCATAAGTATAACACACATTTCTCACATAATACACCAGAATTCTTCAATTCTTCCATAATTCATGAATCAGAAAACAGAAATATCCATCAACTTCCTTCAGTTTTGAGATAATCATCTCAAATTGTTACAAATGATGATGAAACGTTCAACATGAGTGGAATTGTGCATTTCTCACAAGATTAGCAAAATCTTTCACCGTATAACACCAACTCAATGAAACAAAATCTCAAAAAAAAAAATTACAATTCTCTGTTACTCGACTCGAATTCATTTCAACAATTGTAGAAACTCATAAGTATAACACACATTTCTCACATATTTCACAGAAGTCTTCAATTCTTCCCATGATTCATGAATCAGAAAACAGAAATATTCATCAACTTCCTTCAGTTTTGAGATAATCATCTCAAATTGTTACGAATAATGTAGAAACGTTAAACAAGAGTGAAATTGTGCATTTCTCACAAGATCAACAATATCATTCACCGAATAACACAAACTCAATAAAACAAAATTTCCAAAATTCTTTCAATTCTCTGTTACTCGTCTCGAATTCATTTCAACAATTGTAAAAACTCATGAATATAACACACATTTCTCACATAATTCACAGGAATTCTTCAATTCTTCCCATAATTCATGAATCAGAGAACAAAATATCCATCAACTTCCTTCAGTTTTGAGATAATCATCTCAAATTGTTACGAATAATGTAGAAACGTTAAACAAGAGTGAAATTGTGCATTTCTCACAAAATTAACAATATTATTCACCGAATAACACAAACTCAATGAAAACAAAATTTCCAAAATTTTTTTCAATTCTCTGTTACTCGTCTCGAATTCATTTCAACAATTGTAGAAACTCATAAGTATAACACACATTTCTCACATATTTCACAAGAATTCTTCAATTCTTCTCATAATTCATGAATCAGAAAACAGAAATATCCATCAACTTCCTTCAGTTTTGAGATAATCATCTCAAATTGTTACAAATAATGTCGAAACGGTAAAAAAGAGTGAAATTGTGCATTTCTCACAAGATTAACAATATCATTCACCGAATAACACAAACTCAATAAAACAAAATTTCCAAAATTTTTTTCAATTCTCTGTAACTCGTCTCGAATTCATTTCAACAATTGTAAAAACTCATAAGTATCACACACATTTCTCACATAATCCACAAGAATTCTCCAATTCTTCCCATAATTCATGAATCAGAAAACAGAAATATCCATCAACTTCCTTCAGTTTTGAGATAATCATCTCAAATTGTTAAAATAATGTAGAAATGGTAAACAAGGGTGAAATTGTGCATTTCTCACAAGATTAGCAAAATCTTTCACCGTATAACACAAACTCAATAAAACAAAATTTCAAAAAAATTACAATTCTCTGTTACTCGTCCCGAATTCATTTCAACATTGTAGAAACTCATAAGTATAACACACATTTCTCACATATTTCACAAGAATTCTTCAATTCTTCCATAATTCATGAATCAGAAAACAGAAAATATCCATCAACTTCCTTCAGTTATGAGATAATCATCTCAAATTGTTACAAATGATGAGAAACGTTCAAAATGAGTGAATTGTGCATTTCTCACAAGATTAGCAAAATCTTCACCGTATAACACAAACTCAATGAAAACAAAATTTAAAAAAAAAATTACAATTCTCTGTTACTCGTCTCGAATTCATTTCAACAATTGTAGAAACTCATAAGTATAACACACATTTCTCACATAATTCACAAGAATTCTTCAATTCTTCCATAATTCATGAATCAGAAAACAGAAATATCCATCAACTTCCTTCAGTTTTGAGATAATCATCTCACAATTGTTACAAATGATGTAGAAACGTTCAACATGAGTGAAATTGTGCATTTCTCACAAGATTAGCAAAATCTTTCACCGTATAACACAAACTCAATAAACAAAATTTCAAAAAAAAATTACAATTCTCTGTTACTCGTCTCGAATTCATTTCAACAATTGTAGAAACTCATAAGTATAACACACATTTCTCACATAATTCACAAGAATTTTAAATTCTTTCCATAATTCATGAATCAGAGAACAAAATATCCATCAACTTCCTTCAGTTTTGAGATAATCATCTCAAATTTGTTACAAATAATGTAGAAACGTTAAACAAGGGTGAAATTGTGCATTCCTCACAAGATTAGCAAAATCTTTCACCGAATAACACAAACTCAATAAAACAAAATTTCAAAAAAATTTTACAATTCTCTGTTACTCGTCTCGAATTCATTTCAACAATTGTAGAAACTCATAAGTATAACACACATTTCTCACATATTTCACAAGAATTCTTCAATTCTTCTCATAATTCATGAATCAGAAAACAGAAATATCCATCAACTTCCTTCAGTTTTGAGATAATCATCTCTAATTGTTACAAATAATGTAGAAACGGTAAAAAAGACTGAAATTGTGCATTTCTCACAAGATTAACAATATCATTCACCGAATAACACAAACTCAATAAAACAAAATTTCCAAAATTTTTTTCAATTCTCTGTTACTCGTCTCGAATTCATTTCAACAATTGTAAAAACTCATAAGTATCACACACATTTCTCACATAATCCACAAGAATTCTCCAATTCTTCCCATAATTCATGAATCAAAAAACAGAAATATCCATCAACTTCCTTCAGTTTTGAGATAATCATCTCAAATTGTTAAAAATAATGTAGAAACGTTAACAAGGGTGAAATTGTGCATTTCTCACAAGATTAGCAAAATCTTTCACCGTATAACACAAACTCAATAAAACAAAATTTCAAAAAAATTTTACAATTCTCTGTTACTCGTCCCGAATTCATTTCAACAATTGTAGAAACTCATAAGTATAACACACATTTCTCACATATTTCACAAGAATTCTTCAATTCTTCCATAATTCATGAATCAGAAAACAGAAATATCCATCAACTTCCTTCAGTTATGAGATAATCATCTCAAATTGTTACAAATGATAAGAAACGTTCAACATGAGTGAATTGTGCATCTCTCACAAGATTAGCAAAATCTTTCACCGTATATAACACAAACTCAATGAAACAAAATTTCAAAAAAAAATTACAATTCTCTGTTACTCGACTCGAATTCATTTCAACAATTTCAGAAACTCATAAGTAAAACACACATTTCTCACATATTTCACAAGAATTCTTCAATTCTTCCCATAATTCATGAATAAGAAAACAGAAATATCCATCAACTTCCTTCAGTTTTGAGATAATCATCTCAAATTGTTACAAATAATGTAGAAACGTTAAACAAGAGTGAAATTGTGCATTTCTCACAAGATTAACAATATCATTCACTCACCGAATAACACAAACTCAATAAAACAAAATTTCAAATTTTTTTCAATTCTCTGTTACTCGTCTCGAATTCATTTCAACAATTGTAAAAACTCATGAGTATAACACACATTTCTCACATAATTCACAAGAATTATTCAATTCTTCCCATAATTCATGAATCAGACAACAGAAATATCCATCAACTTCCTTCAGTTTTGAGATAATCATCTCAAATTGTCACAAATAATGTAGAAACGTTAAACAAGAGTGAAATTGTGCATTTCTCACAAGATTAACAATATCATTCACCGAATAACACAAACTCAATAAAACAAAATTTCAAAATTTTTTTCAATTCTCTGTTACTCGTCTCGAATTCATTTCAACAATTGTAAAAACTCATAAATATAACACACATTTCTCACATAATTCACAGGAATTCTTCAATTCTTCCCATAATTCATGAATCAGAGAACAAAATATCCATCAACTTCCTTCAGTTTTGAGATAATCATCTCAAATTGTTACAAATAATATAGAAACGTTGAACAAGAGTGAAATTGTGCATTTCTCACAAGATTAACAATATCATTCACCGAATAACACAAACTCAATAAAACAAAATTTCCAAAATTTTTTTCAATTCTCTGTTACTCGTCTCGAATTCATTTCGAAATTGTAAAAACTCATAAATATAACACACATTTCTCACATAATTCACAGGAATTCTTCAATTCTTCCAAATAATTCATGAATCAGAGAACAAAATATCCATCAACTTCCTTCAGTTTTGAGATAATCATCTCAAATTTAAAGTCTGTTTAAAGTCGTTTTCCGTTAACAGCTGTGGCCCCTATACGAACGACAACTCTCAGAAGTTGAGAAACTTGTGCGAGCTAAGGACTAACGAGGTCTTACCTTTTAACGTGCTTCCTAACTCGTTGTAGAATCATTCCAGCTTCAACCAGATAAATTCTCATCAGAAAAAATCTGGTCGAGGCGGGAATCGAATCCACGGTCTTCCGATCATGAATCGGCGCACTACTACCGCGCCAATTCCACAACAAATTGTTACAAATAATGTAGAAACGGTAAACAAGGGTGAAATTGTGCATTTCTCACAAGATTAGCAAATCTTTCACCGTATAACACAAACTCAATAAAACAAAATTTCAAAAAAATTTTACAATTCTCTGTTACTCGTCTCGAATTCATTTCAACAATTGTAGAAACTCATAAGTATAACACACATTTCTCACATAATTCACAAGAATTCTTCAATTCTTCCATAATTCATGAATCAGACAACAGAAATATCCATCAACTTCCTTCAGTTTTGAGATAATCATCTCAAATTTTCACAAATAATGTAGAAACGTTAAAAAGAGTGAAATTGTGCATTTCTCACAAGATTAACAATATCATTCACCGAATAACACAAACTCAATAAAACAAAATTTCCAAATTTTTTTTCAATTCTCTGTTACTCGTCTCGAATTCATTTCAACAATTGTAAAAACTCATAATTATAACACACATTTCTCACATAATTCACAGAATTCTTCAATTCTTCCCATAATTCATGAATCAGAGAACAAAATATCCATCAACTTCCTTCAGTTTTGAGATAATCATCTCAAATTGTTACAAATAATGTAGAAACGTTGAACAAGAGTGAATTTGTGCATTTCTCACAAGATTAACAATATCATTCACCACGAATAACACAAACTCAATAAAACAAAATTTCCAAAATTTTTTTCAATTCTCTGTTACTCGTCTCGAAATCATTTCAAAATTGTGAAAACTCATAAGTATAACACACATTTCTCACATAATTCACAAGAATTCTTCAATTCTTCCCATAATTCATGAATCAGAGAACAAAATATCCATCAACTTCCTTCAGTTTTGAGATAATCATCTCAAATTTAAAGTCTTGGTAAAGTCTGTTTTTTTTCCGTTAATCATCTGTGGCCCCTATACGAACGACAACTCTCAGAATTGAGAAACTTGTGCGAGCTAAGACTAACGAGTCTTTACCTTTTAACGTGTGATTCCTAACACGGTTGTAGAATCATTCCAGCTTCAACCAGATAAATTCTCTCGAGAAAAAATCTTGGTCGAGGCGGGAATCGAACCCACGGTCTTTCCGAAATGAGTCCATCAACTTCCTCAGTTTTGCCAATTCCACAACAAATTGTTACAAATAATGTAGAAACGGTTGAGAAATTGTGCATTTCTCACAAGATTAGCAAAATCTTTCACCGAATAACACAAACTCAATAAAACAAAATTTCAAAAAAATTTTACAATTCTCTGTTACTCGTCTCAAATTCATTTCAACAATTGTAGAAACTCATAAGTATAACACACATTTCTCACATAATTCACAAGAATTCTTCAATTCTTCCATAATTCATGAATCAGAAAACAGAAATATCCATCAACTTCCTTCAGTTTTGAGATAATCATCTCAAATTGTTACAAATAATGTAGAAACGTTCAACAAGAGTGAAATTGTGCATTTCTCACAAGATTAGCAAAATCTTTCACCGTATAACACCAACTCAATAAAACAAAATTTCAAAAAAAATTTACAATTCTCTGTTACTACTCGACTCGAATTCATTTCAACAATTGTAGAAACTCATAAGTATAACACACATTTCTCACATATTTCACAAGAATTCTTCAATTCTTCCCATAATTCATGAATCAGAGAACAGAAATATCCATCAACTTCCTTCAGTTTTGAGATAATCATCTCAAATTGTTACAAATAATGTAGAAACGTTAAACAAGAGTGAAATTGTGCATTTCTCACAAGATTAACAATATCATTCACCGAATAACACAAACTCAATAAAACAAAATTTCCAAAATTTTTTTCAATTCTCTGTTACTCGTCTCGAATTCATTTCAACAATTGTAGAAACTCATAAGTATAACACACATTTCTCACATAATTCACAAGAATTCTTCAATTCTTCCCATAATTCATGAATCAGAAAACAGAAATATCCATCAACTTCCTTCAGTTTTGAGATAATCATCTCAAATTGTTACAAATAATGTAGAAACGGTAAAAAGAGTGAAATTGTGCATTTCTCACAAGATTAACAATATCATTCACCGAATAACACAAACTCAATAAAACAAAATTTCCAAAATTTTTTTCAATTCTCTGTTACTCGTCTCGAATTCATTTCAACAATTGTAGAAACTCATAAGTATAACACACATTTCTCACATATTTCACAAGAATTCTTCAATTCTTCCCATAATTCATGAATCAAAAACAGAAATATCCATCAACTTCCTTCAGTTTTGAGATAATCATCTCAAATTGTTACAAATAATGTAGAAACGTTTCAACAATGGTGAAATTGTGCATTTCTCACAAGATTAGCAAAATCTTTCACCCGATAACACAAACTCAATGAAACAAAATTTCAAAAAAAATTACAATTCTCTGTTACTCGACTCGAATTCATTTCAACAATTGTAGAAACTCATAAGTATAACACACATTTCTCACATAATTCACAAGAATTCTTCAATTCTTCCATAATTCATGAATCAGAAAACAGAAATATCCATCAACTTTCTTCAGTTTTGAGATAATCATCACAAATTGTTACAAATAATGTAGAAACGTTCAACATAAGTGAATTGTGCATTTCTCACAAGATTAGCAAAATCTTTCACCGTATAACACAAACTCAATAAACAAAATTTCAAAAAAAAATTACAATTCTCTGTTACTCGACTCGAATTCATTTCAACAATTGTAGAAACTCATAAGTATAACACACATTTCTCACATAATTCACAAGAATTTTAATTTTCTTCCATAATTCATGAATCAGAAACAAAATATCCATCAACTTCCTTCAGTTTTGAGATAATCATCTCAAATTGTTACAAATAATGTAGAAACGTTAAACAAGGGTGAATTTGTGCATTTCTCACAAGATTAGCAAAATCTTTCACCGTATAACACAAACTCAATAAAACAAAATTTCAAAAAAAATTTTACAATTCTCTGTTACTCGTCTCGAATTCATTTCAACAATTGTAGAAACTCATAAGTATAACACACATTTCTCACATATTTCACAAGAATTCTTCAATTCTTCCCATAATTCATGAATCAGAAAACAAAATATCCATCAACTTCCTTCAGTTTTGAGATAATCATCTCAAATTGTTACAAATGATGTAGAAACGGTAAACAAGAGTGAAATTGTGCATTTCTCACAAGATTAACAATATCATTCACCGAATAACACAAACTCAATAAAACAAAATTTCCAAATTTTTTTCAATTCTCTGTTACTCGTCTCGAATTCATTTCAACAATTGTAAAACTCATAAGTATTACACACATTTCTCACATAATTCACAAGAATTCTTCCAATTCTTCCCATAATTCATGAATCAAAAAACAGAAATATCCATCAACTTCCTTCAGTTTTGAGATAATCATCTCAAATTGTTACAAATAATGTAGAAACGGTAAACAAGGGTGAAATTGTGCATTCTCACAAGATTAGCAAAATCTTTCACCGTATAACACAAACTCAATAAAACAAAATTTCAAAAAATTTTACAATTCTCTGTTACTCGTCTCGAATTCATTTCAACAATTGTAGAAACTCATAAGTATAACACACATTTCTCACATATTTCACAAGAATTCTTCAATTCTTTCCATAATTCATGAATCAGAAAACAGAAATATCCATCAACTTCCTTCAGTTATGAGATAATCATCTCAAATTGTTACAAATGATGAAGAAACGTTAAACAAGAGTGAAATTGTGCATTTCTCACAAGATTAGCAAAATCTTTCACCGTATAACACAAACTCAATAAAACAAAATTCAAAAAAATTTTTACAATTCTCTGTTACTCGTCTCGAATTCATTTCAACAATTTCAGAAACTCATAAGTATAACACACATTTCTCACATATTTCACAAGAATTCTTCAATTCTTCCCATAATTCATGAATAAGAAAACAGAAATATCCATCAACTTCCTTCAGTTTTGAGATAATCATCTCAAATTGTTACAAATAATGTAGAAACGTTAAACAAGAGTGAAATTGTGCATTTCTCACAAGATTAACAATATCATTCACCGAATAACACAAACTCAATAAAACAAAATTTCCAAAATTTTTTTCAATTCTCTGTTACTCGTCTCGAATTCATTTCAACAATTGTAGAAACTCATAAGTATAACACACATTTCTCACATAATTCACAAGAATTATTCAATTCTTCCATAATTCATGAATCAGACAACAGAAATATACATCAACTTCCTTCAGTTTGAGATAATCATCTCAAATTGTTACAAATAATGTAGAAACGTTAAACAAGAGTGAAATTGTGCATTTCTCACGAAATTAACAATATCATTCACCGAATAACACAAACTCAATAAAACAAAATTTCCAAAATTTTTTTCAATTCTCTGTTACTCGTCTCGAATTCATTTCAACAATTGTAAAAACTCAGAAATATAACACACATTTCTCACATAATTCACAGGAATTCTTCAATTCTTCCCATAATTCTTGAATCAGAGAACAAAATATCCATCAACTTCCTTCATTTTGAGATAATCATCTCAAATTTA